>NW_022145598.1:21458543-22097500 GCF_000002235.5 Strongylocentrotus purpuratus
CAACTTGTATTATCACATGGGCATTTCAAATTGTTAATGGGCTAGAGCATGAACCAGGAACTTGGTCATGTGGTATTTGTCATGTGGTGGATATATCCGCCGGGGTTATTTTTCCGATTGGCTACTTTGCGCAAGGTGGTGGTGCTCTACTATTAAACTTCTGTGACAATTTTATATTAGGTTCATGGGGTTAGGGTTAGGTTTAGTTTTTGATCTAGGGTTAAATTTAGAAATTCGTTGAGTGTAAGATATTGACCGTGGATCAATTGTCGCCGAAGCATGACTGTATCGCACTACATTCTGAAGAAGATTGTCATCTCGGGGATAAATTCCACGAGGTAATATCCTGCAATTATTATATTGGGCTACACGAGGAACACTTACAAAAATACGGCTCGCAACGGAATGCATGTCTGCATCTTTCTTCCGACTGAAGCGCAGAAAGAATGTCTTCAATTTCTCTTGCTTTATTTTTCCATAACTTGCCTCAAAATATTAAGTGAAATAACAAAAACGAAAGGATAGGCCTTTTAACTTACAGTTATCAGTCGGACAATAAACAGGATCAGTAATGCCTGGGTAGAGGTAATAGCCGGCTCCAGGACTTGCGTTGTATGTGTCTGCTTCCCATTCGCTGCACGTTGCACCTGAATAAGAGGAAAGAAGGAACGTCATAAAGATTTATTGTTTACACGTGCACATGCCCACCACCACACACACACATACACACAAACACACGCACGAACGCACGAAAAAATACGATTTTCTTTTTTTTAATTTTTTTTTTTGTTTGTTAAATATATATATTTTTTTAAACAACACAATTATTAGTATTGATATAGTAATTTCTTACACATTTTGGCCTTTTGAAGAAGAGGGCTAGTGTGGTCTGAAGGACAAACTACATAACCTTGGACCGCAGGGTAAGGGGATCGAATCCCTTTCACCTTGTAAAGACTTCTTTTTGCAAGACACCAAACAAAATATGCCACTCTCGTCACAGGTGAAATAAACGAGACATTGCATGAATGCATTTTAGCGTTTTTGTTACTGTATGTCATAATCTTATAGCCGGGCTGGTGACAATAATCAGCACTTAATTTATATCCTTGTAGAAAGGGCTTTATAAATCCAAGTATTTATCGGTTATTGTAACGAAGATTTGCCAAAAATATAGGTGGCATAACAAGGGGCGTCAGAACATGAGGATGCCCAAACATATCATCAAAAATGATTATTATGATGACGATTATAAATAATATGACCGTATTCAGGATGTTAATGGGAAAAATACAATCATATTGACCGTGATGGTAATGGGGATTTGATCGTAAATACTCCAATGGCGCTAAAGATGAAGATAGTCATTGTGACGTCGATGATGACGTCATTAATGTTTAACACAACGACAACAACGATGAAAAAAATAATGGCTAGTGACGATTACTAGTGCTACTTACTATGCTGTACACCATAGAGGGCAACTCTCAAGCCAATACTATTGCCCCATGACTGAGGTGATATTCTGACATAGCGTGCAACGATTGGAGGATTAAACGTCTCCGATGCTATAACATCGACGCCTGACCCGTCGTTGCCTGCGAATAGCTGGAGAGAAGAAGAAAACACATGATAAAGAAAGACCACAATGATTATTCACCTCCAATTAAGTACAATTTAAACTCTAATTGTCCCAGCTATACTTTTTATGAACAATAACAATGTTGGTTAACGCATAAATAAAGACAAATTGGTATAGAAAACTGTCAATGACAGTTGTAAATAGGGAATTCGAAACGTATTCGAAAAGGATTTTTTTTCTGTTTTCGGCCGGATATACAGTCTGATTTCGATTGCCCCCTTGTTGAAATAAATCTGACTTTTGATCTAGTACCTAAAGGATACAAGAGTGCAGGAGCAATATTTTATGAAAAAAACCCAATTATTTAGTGTGTTTTTTTAACACCATGCATACATTGATCTAGGCCGATTTTCCGTATTACGAATTGATTTTTATTTTAGAAAGCTCTCTTTCCTTGTAGGCTTATTTTATAGATATAACATTAACACTCACGGCTTTGATAAAACAGAATATTTGTTTTTGAAGAAAAAGAAATTCATCATTGTAAATAATGAAATTTTACTTACGTAATCTGATCCTCCGTGTTGGAAGGTTGTGAAGGATTCGTCGGTCGCAGCGTATAAGATGTTATAACTCTCCACATACTTATTAACACTGCCATGATGTCCCTGCATCTCAATCTGAGAAGAAAATTGTTAAGGGGGTGGTTTGTTTTACTAGATGAATTTCACAACTTTCATACCTCACCATAATCACAACTTAACTTCTGAATTCAATATGTCTTTCTATTTTTTGTTTAATGTTACTAAGTCCCAAATTGAACAATACAAATAATGTATCCAACTGCTATCTTGAAGATCAACTACATTTATTTTGAAAAGAAATGGTTAGAATATTACAAGCCGATTTTGATGTCAATCTATACTTTATTGACTATGTTTTATGCAAGTTGGTGCTTTTTATATGCATTTGACTTGCGAAAATTGCACCAATCTGCCGTGATACGGCGATTACCATCAGTATCAATAGCCTTAGACTTGAAGACAACGCTCGAAAAATATGTTGGCTTTCAGTGGCTTCTATTTTAATATATGAAGTGATGATTTAAAACAAAATCTAACTTGTACTGATTTTGTCTGAGTGTTGATTAGATAAGCATAACAATTTGATGATCTTTAACAATTTGGATTTTCATAATTTTATCAGAGGTAAAGCAGAGACCGTGTTTCTATCGTTCCGATATGGCTTTAAAAATCTCACCCGCGTGATAACTGTCCCAACAGCGAAGTCGAACTGCAGCCATTCATCAGCATTACTCGTACTGGGCACCCAACATCCTGAATAGAATAGAAACAACAAACAAGAAATTAAAACCACGTGATGGACAACAGTAATGTAATTGTCCATTATGAAATGTGCACCATCTTCTATTAGTGTATGAACACTTTTATGTATAATCCATGTAATGTTTCCCTTTTATCATGTAGATATTCCTTTTAGGAGTTCTTTTGTTGTTGTTTATTTGTTCAATGGGTTATTTTTTAATGTGATCCAAGAATACGGAAAGGTATTTTCTTCATCAGGTACTCATTACGATACTCGAGAGCTAATGAATGAAGACACTGATAATTAAGAATATTACATTACCTTAAAAGTCAGAGCAAATGCGGTAAATATTAATTGTTTTTAAGCTTTAAAAAAAATAAGGGCAAACAAAATTTGGGAGGTTCCGTGCAATTTCTCCCATATGAAATGTGGCTTTAATTCATTTTTATTTTCCATCCACAAATCGTTTGATGTGACCGTTGAAAATTGGTTATAACACCAGAGGAAGCATAAACATGGCCATATAAAGAAAATTTTCATTATTTTTCGTAAAAAATACAAACACTGTTGTCCATATAGTTGGAATATTGTCCTTTACCTATTTTCAGGAAATGATTAGAACGATATTTATTCAATCTTGGCAGGTAAGTTTTGAAATCTCCTCAGAACGTTATTGATGAATCTAAATAATCAAAGAGATTGATCAATGAAGTTCCCGAGAAGACATAAACGTTATCGTCCATGACCTAGCATCGTTTATCCATCCATGAATGATCCTGTTTTCAATCAGCAGATGTATTAGATTATTTTATTGTATTCAACAGAAAACCAACGCTCCTTCTTTCCCCTTTCCTTTCTTCTCTGCAAGTCACTCTCCTGCTTTTTTATTTTTTATTTTTTATTGTTGTATCTAAGTTGAGGGCTGCGGGCACGTCAAGCTACTTTGTTTATTCTGTAGCCCTCCTGCATATAATGTATGTTAATTATGCATTCAATACAGCTAAATTTCGCATACTATCTGTATAAAATTATATACACTTGAAATATTGTATCAAACCATATTATGTTCATGAAAATTTATGATAAAAAAGAAAGAAAAAAAGATGCAGAAACAAATGAATCAAATCAAATCAAATCTATCGAGAATAGCCATATTGTAACAATCGTTCCATGAAAAGAGTTACTGAAAATATTATTCAACAGTTTGGATAAAAGTCATTTGCTGTGCGGAACACGTTTCAAAGAATAGCCCATTACCTGTATTATCTAGAACGCCCTCTGTAGCTTCGTTTCCATTCTTCTCACTTGATGCACTCATAGTTAGACCGCTGAGTGAATCCAGGTCCGCAGGGGCCACATAGGAACCGTCAACTAAAACGAGAAAAAACAGAGATTTAAAGAGAACAACAATAATAAAATACATCGACTATTTGGGAGCGCAAAAAACAAGAAGTACCAAACCCTAAGATTCGAAATGAAGCAAAAAATTATATTACTAAGGGAAGAAGTGTGTTTTAAAAGATGTTTTAAAAGTGGTGAGACAGGTTTTTTCCATGATGGAAGGTGGAATATTGCTCCACGTTTCCAAAAAGATTTAGTTCTGAAGAGACGGGATTTTTTTAATTCTTTTTATAATGATGATGATAATAATAATAATAGGCATTTCTATAGCACCGTCTATCTACAAATTCTATTCCGATGCGCATATATTATTACCCGGCTTTAGCCTAGCTGCCATTACAGCGCTCAAGCATTTCAAGAAATTAATTCCTGTCAGGTACCCATTTACCTCACCTGGGTCGAGTGTGGCAAATGAAGATGAATGCGTTGCCCAAGGACATTAGTGTCGTGTCGGGGTTCGAACCACGACTTTTGAATTTTAAGTCAAGTGCTTAAACCACTCGACTACGACACTTCTAAGGAAGAATATTATACAAAAACGTCCCCTGAGAGGATTGATCTGAACAAAAATATCTTCCTATTCGATATAGCCTACGACAAGAAGCAACCTGAGTTCTAGGGCCAAACTTTCACGCTACAATTTTCTTTTAGTTCGTTATACAATTTTGTGTACACTGTATGTGACGTTCAGCAAGGCTGAGTCGATTTCGTATGGTTTTAATGATTCCGAAAGCTGACATTATACACAAGTTGTTATGTTCTCCATAAACAGCCATTTTCCATTCGTTTCTAGACGGTTTATGTTAGGTTCCCCTACCCCAACTACTCCCTTAAAAAGTGCCTTAAAATGTATAGAACATTTCAACGAGGTTTCAGGGGTGGGGGGAGGGTTGGTGTGACTGTCCGAGTGATATTCAAGGAGATAGTCTGTCCTAGAATTATAAAAAAAAAAAAAAAAAAGATGTCGAGCTAACCTGTTGTTTTGAAGTCCAAAGTTGAACCGGAAGTGTAATACCAGCCATACGTACTGTTTCCGTCATCCAGAAGGTTTTCTGATGCCACAATGCCTGGAGGGAGCGGAAGTGCGGAGGAGGCAAAAGAGTTGAGGAGTGAATAAGAGCAAAAAGAAAACACTTATAGACAAAGAATAATATTTTTAAAAAATGATCGGGCATCTTTTGATAATAAATCAAATAAGGTAATGGTCGTTTCAAATGGAATGTCTTGCTCAAAGATCAAATGAAAAAGAGAGTTGTAGTATTTAGACATCATACTTTGGGGAAAACCCGTATGATTTATTTCAACACGATGGATACTTAAAGAGAGAGACAGACAGACAGGCAGAGAGAGAGAGAGAGAGAGAGGGTCGGTGAGGGAGAGAGAGAGAGACAGAGAGACAGAGAGAGAGACAGACAGAGAGGTGGATGTACATACTGTTACGGCATCCGTAGACTTCCACACGCATGGACAAATCGTCATTATATGTCAGTGGCTCAAAACGAACAAAGCGGACGTGGAGGGCGGTCTCAAAGTAGATGTACTTCACAGTGCCATAACCGGTATTGCCATTAAAGACCTGGACGATTTTTTTTTTAAAGCATGATACAAAACAAAATATATATCATTAGTACCATTGTTACCATGATTATTATCATTATCATTTAAATATAATGATAGAAGCGAAATTATTTATACCTCTCGTTAATTTGATGTTTTTGTGCTTTTTGTAATTGAAGAATGAAAGGCGGACCGGCTGAATTAAGGCCTTTGTTGAATACTTTTAGATTGTAAGCTTTGATATGACACATTCTCAAGAAACATAAGTCATGACAAGTTAATTTGTTCACATACTTGCAAATTACAACATTTTAGGGTATAAATAATTTTGTTGCTAACTGTATAATAATTGTCATCAACAACAACAGCTGTATCATCACCATCATAATGACCGTCGTTATTATCATTCATTTTTGTACTGAGAAATTATGAAAATTTTCGAATTTGTAGAAAATTGTCATTATTCTGCGACATACCTTGTCACCGCTATCTCCTTGTATGGTAGTAAAGGTGCTTCCGTCCACGCTATGGCTTATCTTCAGTGACGTCACATATTGTGCGTAATCGTTCCCCCTGCTCTGCGTACCAACCTAAATCATAGTAAATAAATAAATAAATATATTTGAGGGAGAAAACGAAATCATAGTATAAGCATGGTTTAATTGCGGTACATGTACAATCATAGTAAAATTATGGTATAATCGTGGTAAAATTATGGTATAATCATAGTAAGATTATGGTATAATCGTAGTGAAGTTATGGTATAATCATAGTAAAATTATGGCATAATCAGAGTAAAATTATGGTAAAATCATGGTCTTTAATCATTGTAAAATGATTGTGATTAAATTGCTTCTTTCGATTATGTATGTTTATCCTTCACCACTTTATTTCCTTGTTTCCCCTTCGCCTTTCTATCCAACTCTTGTTTTCCCTCTTTCTCTCTTTCTCTTTTCTCTCCATCTGTTTCTCATGTCGCTCCCTTCTGTATTCTTTCTTCCTCTGTCTCATTGATATCCTTTAACTTCGATGACTTTTCTTTTCTTTCCATGTACACGATATCAACTACGACTACGACGATAACTTAGCCAAGTGACCAGCGGGATGATATCCTTGCCTTGTACTCTCTTCCTCTTCACCCCTCCCCCTTCTCTCTCTCTCTCTCTCTCTCTTCCCCTCTATGTATCTCTCTTTAATTCTCTCTCTCTCTCTTTCACTTCCTATTCCTTATTCCTTCATCATTCTTTCTTCTCTCTCCCTTTCTCTCTTTTTCATTCTAACTCATCGATATCCTTCAACTTAAATTATCATTTTTTCATTCCACGTTTTTGATATCAACGATGACGACGGCGACGACGACGACTTACCCCAGTGACCAGCGGGATGCTGTCGTCGCCGAGATCGACCATAAGCCACTGGTTGGCATCCTTAGTCGCTGGCTTCCAACCGTTACCACCGGACTCCACGTTCAATCGGCCTTTATCCCCGCCGAAGCGGGCGGCAGAATCGCCCGATGTGGTGATCTGTGATTTGGTGATGGTATAGTCTTCCATTCCCAGCGCGTTAGTACAGGTGTCGTAGACTGCAGGATGGGATAGGGCGTAACGAGTGAGGGGGTAAAGGGAGGGGGTAAAGGGAGGGACATTGGTGGAGAAGAAAGAGACAGATGAATCTATAGAAGATGTAGACTTGGATATGGATGAATAGATATGATTTAGCCGTTGGCTGGTCATACAACAAGATACAAGATACAAGATATTTCATTTGGTCTTTGCATTGAATTAATTTAAATTGAATTGAAATTGCATCGAAATTTATTTGAGATGAATTGAAATGGAAATTAATAAACCCAAGTGGAAATTGAACGAAAATACATTGAAACAAATTAATATGGAATAAAAGTGCAATGAAAATTGTTTAAATGAATAACAATTAATTGAAAAGAAGTGAATGGAAATGAAAAGATGAAATTGAATGCTATTTAACTGAATATATTTGGAATAGAATTGAATAGAAATCGACTGAAATTTCATTGAAATCACTTGAAATGATATGAAAATGTATTAACTTTATTGAAAATCGAGATGAACTTACGTTGCTCGGTGATGCGAGTGCAGTACGTGTAGTCAGAGTTTCCATCGCCATCCTCGTCGATGTAGAAATACCCTTCCCGACCATCACAGTCTCCGTCTAAGGGTAGAGAGAATGGGGTGCATGGGTGGTGAAATGTTCCTTACACTGGCAGGTGGTTATCTCATCAAATCAGCTCTCAATTAACATAAGAAAAAGGGCACCATGGGGGCGCTTAGGCATTGTTGGCTGTATAGAGGGCGCAATTAGCTGTAAGTAGTGCAGTGGGGGGTTAATATTTAGTACATGTTTGTACCATAATATTTATTCTGGAATAATTTACCGAAAAATATTAAACATTCTCAATTCTTGAATTGTTCAAATCCAAACTTAAAAAGTACATCCTTAATAATATGTAATATCTCCGGTAATTAATTTACCTTGACTGAAATATTATCATAATTTATTAACTTTCGTTTTGTAATTTTCCAATATAAATCATACGTTTATTACTATAAACATGGGATTATGTTATAAGTTTATCACTTTTTATAATCGCCAACATGGACATTAATCAGCTTTTGTTCTTGTTGATTTTATCCTCCTCTGTTTATTATGTCATAAATGTGTTGAATAATTACTATGTATATTTTGTATAATGTTTTGTTATTTTATTATGGAAATATGGAAATAAATCAATTCAATTCAACTCAACATCTACATGATAATTGCCAATACGTTCTAGTTTGTTTCAACAGTTTTTGTTTTCAGAATCCTACATCTGATGCGAGATGCGAGCGGGTAATCACATTGGTTGAGTTGTAGTATTGGGGTTAACGTTAGGAGTAAGTTAATGGTTGAGTGAATGGTAGAACTTAAAGGTTACTTGGAGAGGTTATTAATTCCTTCGTGACAGTACCCTTAATTGTGTGGTTTGCCGATACTTACATGACGGAGAAAACGTGGTAGCTGCAATGAGAAAAAAATAAAGGAATGAGAAATATGTCAAATTTCTGAAAAAATCACCTCAAACTTAATTGTGATGTTCTTATTATTATTGATCTTGTAGCAGCAAGTATCTACATATACACGTATCAAAATATATCTTCTTTAGGCAGATTAAGTGGTCCACCGTGGTAGGTATTCTCAATATCCAAATTTGAAGAAAAAATCATGTAAAACTGATAAAGGAAGTGATTGAATGACTGAAACCCGGTCCGGTAGTTTTGATCTACATAACACGTATCTTCTTTTCAATTGGGTGAATTTATTTTTCTTCTGTTAATCTCTCTCTCTCTCCCTCCCTCCCTCTCTCTCTCTCTTTGAACTCCTCTTCCTCTATCACTCTTCCTTCTCTCTCACTCTTATCTCTCCCTTTCTTTTTTAAAATTCTGTAGCTCAAAACTATATTCTAAACTAAAACGTTTCTATATGCGATGTACGTCATTGTACGTTATTAATGTTATAATAGAGTTGTCGTAGTCGAGTGGTTTTATCACTGGACCAGATGATCGTGGGTTCGAGCTCCGCCACGGCATTTATGTCATGGAGTAATACATTTGAATATAGACATTGCTTTTCTCTACCCAAATATTACATAGGTACACGCTAGGATGTACGGCAGTGTACAGGCGACCAGCCGGAATATTCCACAGGAAGTGGAGAATGTGCACTGTAATGAGTTTACTCACCTACTGAGTCTACCGTCGGAAAAGCAGTGGCTATAAAAACGAGAAGGGAAAAGTGGAAAACATAACCTGTCTGCCTTCTTGTATATGATAGTAACGACGGTAGTGCAATCATATTCTGTGTTCCAATGACAATAATTCAAATTGTAAGAAGAGGAAGAAGGAGGAGCAGGAGGAAATAAAATACGAAGAATAATCAAATTAATTCCGTGAGATGAACAACAGCATTATATATATGAACATATTCAATTCAATTCAATTTTATTTCATTCAGTTAAAAAGACAACATTTCAAATAACAACCAGCTATATAACATAAAATACACATTAAGAACATATTTGACATTTGGACAACAAATAAACTGAATAGGTTGCAACCTGAAAGGAAAAAAATAATCCTTATATAAAGGTTGACCCTTTTTTTATAATAAAAACAAATGAAATATATCTGTTACTAAACATTATACTATACACAAATCAAGACAACAAACATACATACAACATCAAATAAAATATGTCTTGAATTTAAATGATTATTGCAGTTTATCTAAAAGAAATTTCTTATACCTACGTTTAAAAACATTTACACTAACAGAATTATGAATATAATGGGGAAGAGTGTTCCATAAAAAGGGTCCTTGGAAAATAATAATTTTTTGGTTTAGTACTGTACGAGTCAATGGCAAGTGAAATTGTTTAGCATTTCTAGTATTATAACTATGAATAGTACAGTTTAAAATAAACAATTTGGAAATAGAATCAGGAATAAGATTGTGGTGACATAAATACATAAAAACACCTACTTGTAATAAATATACATCCCTATATTGCAACATGTTTAATGAGTAAAATATTGGATTGGTATGGGCAAGAAAAGAAGAATGATTAATAATTCTTATTGCACGTTTTTGTAATTTAAACAGTCTATCTTGATAAATTAAAGCAGCATTGCCCCATACAATAATAGCATAATGTAAGTAAGGGTACACAATTGCATAGTATATCATTTTGAGTATAATTTTAGGGAGAGATTTCAATCTGTACATGACACCAATACTTTTAGATAATTTGTTGCAGATGACACCAATATGATTAGACCAGGAGAACTTATCATCAATAATAACACCCAAAAACTTTGCTGAAGAAAGTCTCTGAATGTTTACATTACCTAGTTTGATTGTTATTGAGTCTTTATTTAGTTTCTTTTTGGTAAAAATCATAAAATTGGTTTTCTTTTCATTAATGGAAAGTTTATTAGCATAAAACCATTGAACAATTAATCCAATCTCAATATTAAATGTAGTTTCAAGAGTATGTTTGTTTTTGTGTGAAAGGAAAATACTGGTGTCATCTGCAAACAGAATACATTTTAAAATTTTTGAAGCATTGACAATATCATTTATATACAAAATAAATAAAAGGGGTCCAAGAATGGAACCTTGTGGCACTCCACATCTAATTGGCTGTAACTGTGATTTGTTTTTATTTAATACAACAAATTGTTTTCGATTTGATAAATAACTTTTGAATATTGTTAATGTTATACCCCTAATTCCATACATATACAATTTCTCCAACAAAATACTATGGTCAAGCGTGTCAAACGCTTTAGTGAGATCAAGAAATAAGCCAATTGTTGTTTCTTCATTATCTATTGCACTTCCCACTTTATGAACAAAATCTATCAAAGCTGAAGATGTTGAGTGTCCTGCTCTAAATCCATATTGGTTATTATTTATAATATTGCACTTTGTAATAAAATGTAAAAGTCTGGTATAAATACACCTTTCAAAAATTTTGGAAAAAACAGGTAAAACAGAAATTGGGCGATAATTAGACATCACTTCTGGTGGACCACTTTTAAAAATGGGTGTTACACGAGCTATTTTTAACGATGTAGGAAATTCTCCACATTTAAGGCATTGGTTGAATATTTCACTGAGATGTTCACTTATCTTATGTATAATCGGTTTTACTACTTTAATATCTATTTCATCATAACCTGTACTAGAGTTAGGCTTAAGTTTGTCTACAATATCTATAATTTCTTTACTAGTAATAGGTTTAAAAAATGCAGTTTGATCATTTTGAATTACATAATTTTTAAAATCATTATTGCACGAAGAAAAAGAAAGGTTCAAGTTATGACCGATGTTTACAAAATGTTCATTCAATATATTAGAAATTTCCATATCAGTTGTAATATTTTTTTCATTACATTGAATACATTTAATAACAGATTTTTTATTCTGCTTACCAAGAGCCTGATTGATAACGCTCCATGTTTTTTTCATATTCCCTTTATTACTCCGAAATTTGTTTCCATAATACGCTCTTTTCGTACTTTTTATCATATTCGTTACTTTATTACGACATTTTTTATAAACATTCTTTCTATATACAGTGGGATTTTTCAAATATAGCTTATAATATCTGTTTTTCTTTGTACTCAATTTCCGAATATCGCTTGTAAACCAAGGTTTGTCCATACGCTTTTTTTTTATAAGATATACATTCAATAGGAAAACAAACGTTATATGCATCCATGAATTGTCTAAAGAAATCATCATAACTCTTATCAGTATTATTTTCACTGAGATTCCATCGTTGTAATTCCAACAAATAAGCAAATCTACTAATATTATTATCATGTATTTCTCTTCTTTCATAAATTATTTTATCTAAAGTATTTACTACATTTTCGCACAAACAGTAAACAGGAAAGTGGTCGCTTAATTCAGATAAAATAATACCTACGTGGGTTTGGCAAGTATCATTTGTGATAATGTTATCAATTAGGGATATGGAGTGTTCGTTTACACGAGTCGGATATTTCACAAGAGGGAACATGGAATACAACATTAAAATCTCTAGAAAATCATTAACAGATTGCAATTTACCCACCTTAAGAAGATCTATATTAAAATCTCCAATTAAATACAAGGTTTTGTTTTCTTTATTTACAATATCAAAAATATTTGAGAGAGAATCATAAAACTGGTCAACTGCTTGGTCTGGGGGCCTGTAAATAACACCAATTAAAAGTCTGTGACTATCTATTTCAATAAAAGTATTTTCTATATAAGAAGTATTTACATCTAAGTCATGACGTCGCTTAAAAGAAATATTAGATCGTATAAAAATTCCAGTGCCACCTCCTCTTCTATTGCAACGATTATTATTAACAAACTCATAATTATCTAAGTTATACAAAGCTTGAGGTGATGTTTCTGTTAGCCATGTTTCCGTAATACCAATCACTGACATTTGCATATTCAACGAGTTCAAAAATAAGGACATTGCATCATAGTTACAACTTAAACTTCTAATGTTTACATGAAGCAAGGATAGGTTATGATTGAAAGATTTAGTTTTTTTTATATTAAAAATAGATGTGCTAAATTCCTCGGGTGTAAGATAAGTTATTGGTGGCTTACTGATACCATCATGATCTGCCGGTGATAAATATTCATGTAAGGTATCTAAATCAGTATGTTCAAGACATTTTGCAACAAGACTTTGGCAAGACATAACTACACAATACTACAAACAAACAAATATATATATATGTAACAATGAATACAATAGTATAAATACCTAAAAGTACCTGTTAATAATCGGTGGAGAAGATAAAAAAATCCGCTAGAGGAGCCATTTTAGATTTCAGTGTCTGTTTTCAATGTTCATTTCTTGTCCAGCTTTCTTAGATCGTCAGCACTTCTAATGAGGTGCTTCCTTGATTTTCCGTTCTCGCCAGTCACAGCTACGAAGATCCGGCCATCCATTGACCATGCCGATGTCACTATATCAATCTTCTGCGCTTCATGCAGAAGACCACTGTTCCTTGGTGTTAAATCCTCGTGGATTGACTGTCCTGTTCCTTTCAACTTTTTTCTGCTTCTTATGAAGAGCTCCCGTTTTTTGTAGGAACAAAATTTGACAATGACTGCGCGGCCTTTTTTCTTGTTTGTCGGCGCTGATCCAACTCGGTGGCTTCGGTCGATGTCTCCTGTATTGATGCTTACTCCAATCTTCTTTGCAACATCCATGATGATTTCATCGGTACTTTCATTTGGTGTTTCCGGTTTCAGGCCAAAAATGCGAAGGCAATTCCGTCTGGAGTATTGATGTAGGCTATTCATGTCATTGGTTAGGTGTTGTAGACTGTCTTCTTTAGCTTCCAGTTGTGTTTGCAGACGTGTGATATGTTGCGTTCTTCTATCTCTTTCATTTTCTAGGTCCATAATAGTTGACTCCAACTTTTCGCATCGTGTCAGCAAACGTTGGTGGTTATCTGTCATATCATCATTGAGTTTACTCAGAAGCTTTGAGTTGGTCTTTGTGTCGGATTCAAGTTGTTTTATAAGATTTTCTTGTTTGTTGATTTTGTCAATCATATGGCCAAGTTTTTTTTCAACAGCTTCCGATATACAGCTGAGAAAATCATCACTGGCAAGAATTTCCTTGAGCATTGAAGCGACCGATTTAGGAGGCATTGTGTGTAAAGAGAAGCAAAGAACGAATCATTGAACAACAACAATACAGGTTTGCCTACTAGGCAAGAGAGCAGCGACAGCGAAGATCAACGTCAATCAATGTCAGAGAAGCGAAGAACGAATCAGTGAACAACAACAATACCGGTTCGAATGTCAGTCAAAAGAGCAGCGACAGCGAAGATCAATGTCAATCAATGTCAATAACGAAAGCAGTACACATGGAATGGAGTAGATGGGACTCAACAAAATTTTACTTACAAAATCAGAGTTTGCTTCAAACGAATGTCAGTCAAGTTCCAACGTTTATTTCAATTAGTGCTCCAAAAATATGCGGCAGAGTAGTCCAGAGTTTAATACGGCTCTGGAGTATTAAAAGGGTGTGATACACCCACAGTAAGGGCCTATGGATAACCAAGGCGCATTATTTATTTCCATATATTGTATGGCCTATTCAGTTCACGAATCACAGTTTAACAGCTTATCTATCTGATGTTTTAAAAAAACTGTTAAAAAATGCGTGTGTTAAGGAGTAATTAAAGTGAAGATCAAATTATTTTTTGACAAAATAAAACCGGAGGCACCAATGCTTACAGCAAGGGACGGTGCTACTACATGGTGAATGGGCAGGGGAGAGGCAAGGGGCGGGATGGGGTGGTTGGGGGGGACGGGGTGGGTGGTGCTACTTACGAACATGATCGCCACACCCATAGACTTCCACGGCGAGTGCTATATTATTAGTCCAACTATCTGCGGTGAATTTCAGATAGCGTGCTGTCATAGGGCTCTGGTATAGGTACAGCCTGTCTATATCTTGAGGCTAAAAGGATGACAATAGCAGTAGCAATAATATAACTATTATAAAAACAATAATAATAATGATAATAATTACTATTATTATTAGTAGTAGTAGTAGTAGTAGTAGTAGTAGTAGTAGTAGTAGTAGTAGTATTGTATTAGTCATAAAAACAATAGTAATAATAATGATAATAATAATAATAATGATAATTATGATAATAATAATAATAATAATAATAATGATAATAATAATAATGATAATGATAATGATAAGAATAATAAATAACTAATGATGATAAGAATAATAATAGCACAATCCGGCCCCCTCGGTGGAACAGCGCCACCATGTTGGTGGATGCTGCATGAGTAGGGCCATCCAGCCGTGTACATGTTGTGAATAGGGACTTTTAGATTTGCGTGGACTGATACGTTTGACGTCCATTTAAGGCAGTGCATTAAAAAGACGTCGATCGTAGCAATCCACGTTGTTGTTGTGCAAATCTAAAAGTCCCTATTGTTTCGATTATTGTACTTCATTTTATACGGAAATAAATTCACAAATGATAAAGAAAATAATAACCATTGTAATATAAAATAACTTAACTTCTGTATAGTCCAAACGAGTAATATATCTAGTATTAAAGATAAAGTTGAGTTCTGGTCATGTGATTGCATTGTGAAAGAAACGGTGTGGAATCTATCAGAAAAGGTTGATCATCTAGTATATAAGTATTCGTTTGTATTGCAAGGTTCTGGAATCATCAAAATGATAAGAAATTTGGCCAAATCTTGGCAAAGTTACAAGCACTGTACACAGAATGATGTATATGGGACTACACGAGCACATGGCGAAAAAAACCTACCCCCCGATTTTTACATATTTTATGTCATATTTAGAATATGAAGGCATTTGAAGAGCCATGCTTTTCATGGAACATATGTTTAATCTGATGTTCTTCCACCCTTGCGTAATAACAATGTTACGCTCACAAATTATTTTTTACCTCTTCCCAGAACTCAACCTTCTCTTTAAACATTGTTAAACATAAAAATACTTTATAAAATAGTTACAATGAATTATTCGTGTTAACTGACCTCTTCGAATTCAGTTTGTGGGGAATAATTGGAACCGTCTGTACTGTATGTGACTAGAAATGTATCTAGGCTGGAACTGGAATCTCCTCTCGTATTGAACTGAAAAAGAAACAAATAGCAAAAACAACAACATCGGTTAAGGTCTGTGCACTTTACTTAGATATACGGATGCAGTGCGGTATGATACTCGTGATTTTGGCGACATGTTAACAAAAGCTCTAAAAAGTCATGTTGATGTGACTAGAAGTGTGTCCTAATGTCCTTTAGCAAGGCATTGATCTCTATTTGCCACTCTCCACCCAGGTGTCACCTGGTACCTGGTAGGATGCGAAAGCTAATGTGGTTAGATTAACAAGTGTGCGCTTGTGAACATGACGCCTAGCTGGAATGCTTCCCAGGGAGTGGAGATTGTGCATACATTGTGTGCGGGTGAGCCTGAATCCGATGACCGGGGTAATAATATATATCTGTAAAGCGCTTTGAGAGGGACTGTGGTCCTGAAAAGCGCTATATAAGAACGAACTATTATTATTATATTGCATTGAGAAACAGAAAGAAAGGAAAATTTTATTTTATGTGATTTGATTCTTACCCCTGATATGAAAGTATCTGTAGTGAAGTCTATTTGTAGCCACTCATCATTGGCGTTGTTACTCGGCATCCATACTGGTCATGAAAAAGATGAAGTAAAGAGAAAAAAAATTGAACGCTCGTTTAGTTATAAAATAAGGTTACCACTTGATAGGCAGTAGTTCTAAAGGTGAGTTAGGGGGTTAATTCCCCCTCCCCAAAATAACAAACCCTTGCTGCCCCTTTAAATTCTTATTTATACATTCATTTAAACAAGCCACGTGTAGATAACAAACGCAAAACCCCAAAGAAATGAACGTATTCTTTTATAGTGAAATGGAGTGAAAAAAGGAGTTTAACTTTAAACACAATCGAAGGGAGTTAAAACGGAGAGAACGGAACGTTTATAAACTTGCGGTCAATGAACAGTTGTACAGTTTAGATGAAACGATCGCAAAGATTTTCGAAAAAAATCACACTAATGCCTTGTCCATCTTGCCCTTTCCATCCATCGAATTGCATTTCAATACCCTAGTTTTTGTTCTCGAAATTCTTTGCGATCGTCTTGTTGTAGGGCCTACTTGATATTTTAATGAAATGACGTACCTCCCGACTCATCATATCTCGCTTTCCAGGCGTAACTGTTGCCCAGATTTGAGGAGGCGCTCATTTGCGAGTCGTCGATGTAGCCGTTGCCAACTCCCAGCGGGCTAGTACAGTCCCAGAAAACTGTGGGAAGAAGAACCGGCCAAAACATTCTATAAATTGTCAACTTCCACTATCACAAGTCAGTGACACTGCCAGACCGGCCCCACCCGCGGGACGTGAATTTGCGCCCCGGGACACCCCCCCCCCCTTAATGGCTAATAATGAGCAATGGAAGCAACTCAAGATGATGCATTTTTTTTGTCGGTCTATCGTCGATCTTTTATCGGTCTTAGATACCTTAGTATTGTATTCCTGGTCCTGCCAATGAACCATCAGAACGGCGTTTGTAATGACTGTTTAAAAGTGTCTTTTGTTATGAGATAATGCTTGAAAACACTGGTGAGCTTTTATTTCATCGATTCTCTCTCTCTCTCTCTCTCTCTCTCTCTCTCTCTCTCTCTCTTCACCTCTATCTCCCTCCCCCCTCTCTCTCTCTATCATCCCCTCTCTTTCCTTCACTCTCTCTTACGCCATATCTCTGAATTAATGAATAAGCGAATTTACGATATTATTGATGAATTAAGAAATAACTAAATAAATACGCAAATAAATAATAAGCGAAAAATGAATTTAAAAAATAAAAATAAACACATAAATAAAGTAATGAATGCAAATATAAATAGGCCTATACATGAACAAAAATAAATCAAAATAAGCAAATAAATCACCAAATGAAATTAACTTATAAATGAATGACTACACGAGTAGATTAGTAAAGAGGTAAGAAAGTACAAAAGTAAATAAAGGAATGAATTAACTTAACCCACCGTCGTTTACTTGGTCGTAATAGCAGACTGATACATTGTTGTACTTGCTGGCGTAGTACTGCAGAGCCCTAGATCCGCTGGACCAGAATAGACCCTCCAATGCCTGGTAATCAGCGTCCAAATAAGCCCATTGGAGACAGGTCCTCGCTGGAAGTAAGATAACAAATATATTTTGATGAACTAATATAAGTTTTAAGAAATATTCAGGAGTTTTGAATGAAGTACAGAATACATATAATATGATGGAGATATCAATAATAGTAATAATATTGATAATGATAACATTGATAATGATAATGATAACAACAATAACGACAATTATAATTTATAATAATAATAATAGCAACAATAATACTATACTATAAAAATAAGAATAGAATAAATGATAAAATAATTGAAACATCAATTGATATTGATAATCATGATACAAAATAACTCTACTTTTATAAATACTAATGTTACTGTACTTCGTCTACTACTACTAATACTACTACTACTACTGCTATTACTACTACTACTATTACTACTTCTACTACTATTACTACTACTATTACTTCTACTATTACTACTACTATTACTACTAATACTACTACTTCTAAATATTTCATTACCTTGGTAGCAGCCGTACAATTCAAGTCGCATACTCGGTTTATTGCTATAGGTGATTGGTATAATCCTTATTTTGCGAGCTATGATCGCCTTTGAAAATGTTTCATCCACCGTAGTTCCTCCCACAGTAACTCCATCAAATACCTGAACGAATGAAAAAAATGCAATATTTGTAGTTATAGTATTTCCGATTTCAAATATATAGCTCATGTATATACAGCTTACTACATTATTTGGACAATAATAGTAGACTACGAGAAACACACGGCGATGCAAGTGAGTCAGCAGGTGAATAAGAAAAATATTTCTACCCTTCGAGGCTAAAAACGCCATCCCGTAGCATTGTGAAAACATATTTTTTTAATAGTTATTTACGAGACTGGCAGCCCACTTTAATTTGGAAACCTTTTTGGGTGCAATTTAGAGCATTTCAGATGCTAAGC
The DNA here is from genome assembly GCF_000002235.5 of Strongylocentrotus purpuratus. Lineage (NCBI taxonomy): Eukaryota > Metazoa > Echinodermata > Echinoidea > Camarodonta > Strongylocentrotidae > Strongylocentrotus > Strongylocentrotus purpuratus. Next base: position 21,477,650 of record NW_022145598.1, read on the forward strand.
AGAGCTTAATATGCAACTTTGATTCAATCTCTTTTCATGTTGACATTTTTTCTTCTTCAGAGTTTCCAATAAAGGGGGGGGGGGGGGCAACCAAATTGAAAGATGTCGTCCTTTCCCACACTCGATCTGCTATACTATTCAAACTATTTATTCATTCTTTTTAATTGATTATGACCTGCCTTTCAACGTGACAGGGTTAGGTTTGGGGAGGGGGGGGGGGCTCTAGCATTTTGCATAGGGTTTACAATTCTGAGGGCCAACTATGGAACAGAGGCTCAAATCCGCGAACATATGTTTTCGAACACACCTCAAAATTATACAATTTTATTCCAAGTTGCTACTCAAAGTTGATTGATTGATTGATTGATTTTATTCGCCAAGCCTCCAACATACAACAATATAAAAGAATAACAGATCAAAATTAAGTCAGCTTGAACAGGATAACACACGAAAGCCCGAGAGCTTGTTTTCAGTAGGGTCCCCTATATACATGCACATAATTAAAACTTAAAGTCGTATTATTTACAGACAGATGAAGAAAAACAACTTATTTAAGATAATAACATGAAGTGATACTATCGAGAACGCCCCCCCCCCACCCCCTCATAAATCCGGCCATTGGCCCTATCCGGTCGATACCCTTTTTAATTCCAAATTAATATTTAATTTCTTCATTTTTTTTTTATATCAACCAAAGTAATACATGTATGCACGCTTAATGACATTATAAATTTAAGCACCAGTTTTAAAGGTATAGACCAGTTCTGGTCATGCGATTGCATTGTAAAAGAAACTTTGTGGAGTCGATCAGAAAAGGTTGATCATTTAGCATATAAGTATTGGTGTGTACTGCAATCATAATGATAAGAAATTTGGCCAAGTATTGATAAAGTTACAAACACTGTACACAGAAAGATGTATATGGGATAGATATGATAATTTACCAAATATATCAATTAGTAGGCGGTTTCTCGGCAAAATTTGTATCATCACGTATATTAGTCAAAACATATTCTTTCACAATCATGATTGGTAATAAGAGCTTCCATTTCATTTTTTGAGAGGAGGGGAGGGGGGGGGGGGGCGTTTCCAAAACTGGTCTATACCATTGAATACAAGGGAGACGGTGTACTTTCTAGAAGGGTATTATGCTTGAGTGGGATTTGCCTAATAACAATACAATATGAGTATATAAGAACAAAACAAAGAATAAAAGAAGAAGAAAGGAAAAAACAGAAAGAGGAAAGGGCGCAAGAGTAAAGAAGTTTAACTTACCGTTGTAGAACCGCTTTCCTCATAATCGACGAACGTAGAACCATCACTGCTGTATTGGATGGAGTAAGTTAGAATACGCTTGTCTGTTTCGCCATCAGCCATCCTACCTTGGATCGTGAGCTGGATACAAAAAGGTCAAAGGGTGAAATGTCAAAGGGCAAAGTACTATCATATATTGGTAACGAATGTGATATCACGATGTTTGATCTTTCTCTCACGATATCGAAATATATTTTACATATTAACGTTTTTTCATCTTTATTTTTATTCCAAAAATATACCGGGTCTTTCAACCGAACAAATAATGGTGAACAAATAGTTTGTACGTTAATCTATGCAAATAAATATGTTGGGTAATATACAGTTGTGTAACAAAATGACTTTAAGCATTAAACTTACTGAAACGAAAACTACATGAAATTATTTTGAAACTTGCATTAAAAAAAAGTAACACTGCATGTACATCAAAGCTACATCATTTGATATTTGAAATCCCTAAACATGACAACAGTATGCCTACATTCTTAAAGTCCACCCACAAGAGTTCCTTACCTTTATAATAGGAAGCTGAAGTAAAAAAAAAACATTAAAGAGCAAACCGATGGGATCACACGTAACTTATGGGCCATTTTCAATCATTTTGTCCCCCGGGGGAGATACTCAGATTTGGTTTGGACGGAGTGTGCTGCTCAAGCCTCGAAACCCATACCCATTATGAGGGGTAAATTTCTTTAAAAAAGACCCATTTTCCACAATTTTCGGGTGTATTTTGGAAATTTTGAAAAACGGACCCATTTTTAATGGTATTTTTGTTAAAAGTGGTACCCATGTTTAGGGATTTTTGTTGTAGAAAAAAGCAACCTATTAGAGCGGCGAACCCCCATATGTCCTAATATGTGAGTACCCCCCCCCCCCCCCCCCCCCCCCACTCTACCCGGGTTTTGTCCCCAATCAAATTTAAAAAAAACATTATCAGACTTACCCCTGTAATAACAGTATGAGCGAGAAGATCGACTTCGTACCAAAAGTCATCGGAATTCGTCTTCCCCGCCCAATACAGCGACAGATCTGAAGAATGAAAATGCGTGGTTTGAAAGAATTTGCCGTCCATTTTTATCATTTTATGTACTTTAATGTATAATATTCTGCATAAACAATGTATTCGTTTTTTGATTGGTTGAGAGCTCTTCACGTGATAAGAAATAAACACACTTTTTTTTTTACAAACAATTACTATTTACGGCTAGGATTTTTAAAATTAAAACTGGTGCCTTCTTATTACGCTATTTAAAAAAAATAATATGACCTATATTATATAGGGTTACCCAAATTCAATTTTATTGTTTTGCAATGTTAAAAACAAATAGAGAAGCTAAAAAATATTCTGTTGGTGAAAATGCTAATGTTAATGGCATCGTTAAAAAGAACTAAGCAAGAAAACAAATAAATAAATCATCCTAAGGGAAGCGACTTTTCAATCTAAAGAAAAAAAAAACTATCGCAAATTCTTAAACATCAAATCAAGGGCAATTGGGTTCAGGGGGTGTTTCACAAAGATCCTAAGTTGAACTTATCTCTAAGTTGGACTGAACAATTATGGAAAGCCGTTAGCATCTTTGAAAATATTTATTTTTAAGGGCATAAAATGTTGATTCAAATCATTCATATTTTCTATTATCATGGGAGATTTCATGTTCTTGATGAGGAATTTATGACAAGTCTAAAATACTTGAATTTTTGCTTTGGAATATATTTTGTTTTAAGGCTTCAAATGGCTCTCCATAATTCGTCCCTGTTTTCACGAAGTGACGGTAGAGCGCGCAACTAAAAGAAAGTTAGTTTTGAATAAATCGCTTTCAAAGGTTCAAGCCATAATCTCAACCTCTTTAATTTATCAAAGGCAAATAAATTTTATATCCTGGGATAGAAAATATCTCAATGTTTAGTTCTATCTTTAAATATTTCCATTATTTCTTATATTTTTTGAGGAAATGAGCTGTAAACATTACCGTCACTTCGTGAAAACACGAAATTCAAGGACGCGCTGTGATTTTGTTTTCACGAAGTGACGGTACGTAGCCGCACGCGTAAAACATATGGGATTTTTCTCTCGTGGATGGAATTCTCGAAATGGACACTAAATACGGCAAAAAGTTATGTTTAATTGATGTACAGATAAAATAATTCGAACTGTGAGAAAGAGTACATTTTCCTCTTTCTGTAGCTGCTTTTTCATTTCTCTGTGTGAACTGTTAACACATCCGTCATTTCGTGAAAACACAAATTGCATAGAACGCTTTGAATTTTGTTTTCACGAAGTGACGGTACGTAGCCGCGCGCGTAAAACGTATGGGACTTTCCCCTTGTGGATGGAATTCTCGAAATGGACACTAAAAACAGCATTATGTTTTGTTTAATTGATGTACTGATAAAATAATGCGAACTGAGAGATAGAGTACATTTTCCTCGTTTGGTAGCTGTTGTTTTTTATTGATAAGAATAAACCGAATGTCTCTGTATGAACTTTTAACTTAACCGTCATTTCGTGAAAACACAAATCACATAGAACGCTTGTATTTTGTTTTCACGAAGTGACGGCTCGTAGCCGAGCGCGTATAAAACATATGGGATTTTTATTGTGTGAAGCAATTTTATGAGATAGACACTGAAATACGGTAAAATTACTTGTTTAATAGATGTTAGGATAAAATAAGAGCACCTTTTCTTCTTTGTATAATTATGATGTTAGATGTATGATGTCAGTTTTTGTTCACGAAGCTACGGCTCACAATAAATTAACTATCAATAGCACAGATAGATATTGGCACAAAGTGCTTTTAAAATGATTAATAAGCTATTCTCTTTAATCTTAAGCTAAAAATGGATATGTATTTAATATTCTTTGAGGTTTAATTATCAGGTATATTGTATGTAGTAGGAACTAAAGATTGCACTAAAGTTACTATATACTTTCCACTTTAGAACACGTTCAAGTAGTCTCCCCCTCTCTCTCTCTCTCTCCCTCTCTTTACCCCCTCCATCTCCCTTAATATCACACAAATTCTGCCATTTCTTGTTGAAAATCATGCGGGTGATATTAGGGCTTTTGCTACTCTATTACTATGAGGAATTTCTAAAATGTTAGAGAGGGGCCTAGCTAAATATATGTTTTCATATAGGAAATAAAGCAAATATGTTAAGAAATATTTTTGAATGAAGGAAAAAGATTCAGTATTGATCATTGACCATAATCTGTAGTTAACTACTCAACTCTGCAATATAAACACAGAAAATGAATTTTGACTGAGCAGTTTTAATTCAAACATTTGGAACCAGAACAGCAAGTGGCAAATGGAGAATAAATTAAAAATATTAAATAATTCATACCAAACATATCATCATCAATTATCATCAATACTATATTGCATTTTGAAATTTACATTTAGAATTTTGTGGAAAAGACTCATCAGGTATACAGCCACGGAATACAAAGGTTATTTAGCACATTATACAGTACTAAATATGCTAAAATGTCTTTAACTTATTCTTCATAATGTCCTGGTTATCATGTTTATTCAGCAATCATAGCAAATAAATGCCACATGTGACATACAAAATGCTTGACATACATGTACTACATGTATGATTAAGTCAACAAAGAAATAAATCTATATTCAAAATACCATTCCAAAACAAAATGAATAAGACATTTTATATCATTAGCATGCTGAAATATACTGGTTGCTAAATAAACTCTTTTTTTTTAAAGGTTCATCTGCACAGATTTGTTTACCTGAAGACAAAAGAGGTATTCAAAACAGTACTGTGTGGTATAGTCTCTTTCTTGCACGCCATGGTTATCCTGTTCTGGCTGAAAGGTTTACATGTTGATCGTAACAAAACGAGGCAGTTCTTGAAAAAAAAGATGGCACAGTTTTCTTCAATGGGAAATATGACTAATATAATCATAATCATTACTTTTTTGTTCATTACTGTTTTTCATTAATATCTTGTGAGTAGAGTTTCAGAAGCAAGTCAGTTTACACAATCTCTTTTTAGGGTATTTCAATAAAATTTAGTACACAGTCTCAAACGCTACAAAGTTTACCAATGCTAAAAGGTTGTCTTCACCCAGGCAAACATGTAATCTCTGACTAAACAATTATCAGCTGAACAATGCATGATAAACATGGAAATATCAATTTGACTAAACAATTTCATTTCTCATCAAACAGATAAAATTCAAAACAGCAACATTATGATTATATTGTATGATTATACGATAGTTTGAAGTACCAAATACAATTATGATGAGAATGACTATAGAAGTACAAATAAAAACATGTGAACTAGTAACATTGTGTTTTGAAAGAAAAATCAATTGTGGAAATCTAACTTATATTCATGTTCTAATGAAGGCATCAACCCCTGTGAAATAGATAAACAAATTCCTCAATACAAAGATACGATATGAGGATTTATGGAACTGGAATCAAAAACTCTAATATGCATTACTGATTGAGGTAGGTATACCTGATAAATAGCTGTTCTGAGCTATACATTTGAATAATAAAGATTTATGTGTGCAGGAGTTCATTGCAATACTGTAACAGAAAACTGACACCTGTACGACTATTCAGTTCATTGTTTCAGAAATCATGGACAATGTTACCAGTTTGCTTTAAAATTAAATCAATTCATTGATTTTATAATCAATCCATTTCATTGCGATTACAACACACAATTACAATTATGAGTGGAGTTTGCTTTGTTTATGATATTTAAAATGTTTAAAATAAAACAGTATAAAAGAGAGATTGAGGTATTGAAACATTGAAGCATTGTCAAAACGATCATGTAATTGATTCTAGTTTCTCAAGCATGCTCTTCAACAACAGTTCTTCAAGTTTCTTCACACGTATGTCATCCAAGCAATAGTGGTTGAAGCAGCGAAGATCCTTCATCTAGACTGCGTGAAAGCAAAAGGAAATAAGAGAAAGAACAATCAATAGAAAACCATCATCAGAATTTCAATTATGAAAGGGAAACTTTACAGTGCATTATGATTGGGCGAAATTATTTTGTGTAGTTTTGGTACCAACTTTTAAAGAGGCTCTTAATGAATTAAATACTTTATTTGGTATCACCTTAGTATTGGCAATTTTTGTTAAGGATTAAAAAAAAAATTAGATGCTGACCTCGATAGGACCACTCATTCCCTTAACTAAGGGACCTAAGCATTAAAAGCAATTAAGAATATCTAAAATTTTAACTATTGGGTAACAATCAAGAAGGAAAGAAGATACCTTTTGACTCGCTCAGAAGCATAGACAATGGGTCATCATCAGAATCGCAATCGGAGCCGTCAGGAGACTTTAAGGGTCACTTTGCCAAGTCACATTCTCCAGCTCTGTGTTTAGTGAAGTATCAAGGACCCATCTTACCAGCATGTCGGTCCCTGTATCCAATCTAATTTTGTAGAATGAAAGAAATAATTACAATTTATTTTCTTTCATTTATTTGCAAGCAGAGGTAAGGAAATGAATCCAATATTATCTTTTGTACATCAAATTAATTACTAGGCATAACTGACCCCAAACAGAAGTTTTCAATTGCCCCTATTACCCCAAAATAGAATTTTCCAATTGTCCCTACCAAACACAACCACCCCAATGCACATACGCAGTGAGTGTGCTTAGTACTTTGCTGCTAAAGTGTGATTTTCTTGAATAGATCATGAAACTATTCTCACCTGGATTTGTTTCTGGCCTGTGGCATTCTTGAAAAGTAGATGTACTTTCCCAGTGCTTCCTTCATACAAGTGAAAATTGTATCTACTGCATCTGAAACTAAGTGAAAGCAAAAACATCATCATAATGTCATTACCACTGAAGTGTAGGTACTGGTAGTGAGACATGTACATCATCTGGTATGGTGCTTGCTTGGAAAAAAAAATTAAAATACGAAGTGGAGTTGGGCAACATTTGCTGGTATCAAGAACAATTGTTTAAAATAAATGTTGTATAGGGTGAGGGACCAAGGGTACTAAAGTGCTGCCTTTGAATATAACAGACACAGAGTACAGATAATGAGAGAAACTAAGCTTAACATGTAGACATTGTTCCCCAAAAGGTAGACTACTCATGATTACTTCAGTCTCAAAACAAAAGTATTCCTTTTTCGGATGGTGCCATTTATTCATTTTCAGGGCAGGACTGTATCTAATTTCCAATTTTTAATTAAATGTTCATTCATGTCCTTCTTTGCTTGTAAGGCAAATCATTGAATTCCCTAACATCCCAGGTCATCTCAGCTCAGCATGATGATAATTTTCATAACTCCCTTTTCCCTTGGCCATGTTGATGTTGGCCTTGGGCTTGGAGCCCTGAAGTCTCTTAAACCCCAGGCACGCCTTACAAGAAAGGTCTCAGTCTGGTCTAGATCCTGATCTACTCACCTCTAGTCTAGATTCTAGATTGATGAGAAGTGGCTGACATAAACTGATAATTATAAAATGATGATCTAAAGTAACTAGAGTTCTAGACTCTAAAACAAATTAGCTAAATAGTAAATTACTGAAAAAATAAAAGTAAAGCTCTACTCTAGAGTCTAGCCTAGGCCTAGATCTATCTAACTTTCTTTCTGTAAAACTTTGTTCAAAATTATAACTTAAGCAGATATAAAAAGAACCTAATAGCATTAATATTTGGTGTGGAGCTAAATAAGAAAGACTCTCCACTTAAGTTATTTAGTCTAGATGTATATTTGTTAAGACAGTCATAAGTTGATCTTTTTAGTTTTGGATCACATGATACATCACTCCTTTATTCGCTTACATGAAAATAAGTATATGGGGCGATATGTGGAACGGCGGTGTATTTTTCACACATTTCTGTGCTCATGGACATATTTATGGCTTACAAAGAATCAGAATGAATCAAAAGAGTGTACCACATTAATTTACCTTTAAAAAACATTTAAAAACTCACCTTTACATGGTCTGTGACTGTTCCAAACTGCGAAATTTTCACTACCGTCACTTCGTGAAAATATTAAAAGCAGGAAAAGAGCAAACGATGTTTTCACGAATTGACGGCTGTTAAGCGCGTACTTGGCCGTCACTTCGTGAAAACAGAAAATCCTTTTGCTAGGTATTTTCTTGTTTACGTCATCGTCATAGTGACATAATTAGACATTATTATGATCTGAAATTTTGTGAGGTTCAAGGTATTAGTGAATGATGTCCAAAAATGCAAAAAAATCAAAAGTGAAAATATGTGCGATTTTCCTCACTACCGTCACTTCGTGAAAACAGGGACGAATTGTTAAGTCTAACTTAGAGTTCAGTTCGACTTAGAATCTTTGTGAAACACCCCCTGATTACACAATACGTAATAGCTCTATCATTCCTTTATAGACAATGCTATTCAAAATGTCTCTTTGGTTGATTTCTCGAAAGTCTATGCGATCGTGCCGGAAGCTAGCTAGCTTACCACTCGAAACTATTCTTCCATTTTCTGCGGGACCGACGTTGTAGGCGTGGTATGCAGAGAGCTGACTGTCTTCGATGAAATAGTTTCCCATCCCGAGTGCGGCCTCGCCCTCGTCACAGCTCGGCGTCACCGAGCCGATCTGCGCCTGGGTGACGACGATCATGGCTGCGTAGATGATGACGACGACGAGCACCGCAGGGGAAGAAAAGAGCTTCGTCGAAATCATGATCGCTATGTGGGGATATAAAAGATCATTCGACAGTTCAATTTTGGTTGAAATTCACATGGTGGTGATCATGAAACGGAATTTGGGTCTATTTTCCTGTGAGGTGTCGTGGTTTAGTGGTTCTTTCTATTGACTCTCAATCCAAGAGTTGAGGGTTCGAATCCCATGCCGGCACTAATTAAAAGTCCTTTGGCAAGAAATTAATGCATGTTGCCACTGTCCACCACGTGTAATTTGTTAGGCCTACCTCGCAATTTCAGCTCTAATAATATTGTACTACCTGAAACTCTTGAACTATCTTCTTTCTCTGTTTTTGGAGATATTTTCAACATCTTAATAAGGCGAGTAAATCTTGCTAAATTCTACAACTGAGAAGTGCTTCTAGTATCAAAAAGTTCTGTCATGTCCAAAGCACTTGAAAGTTTAGTCTTACAAAATGTTTTAGGTAAATATAAGCATCTGTCCCTTTGAAAATATGGACAAACAAATATATAATCAAATTTATCTCCTATATCAGTGGACAGGCAGATCTGCCTTTTGCGTTTACGAAACGCACTCTTGAATACAAACTAAGCGTGAGCACATTGACGCAAATTCCTCTCCTAACACTTTTAGTTGATTTTCTCCTTTTAGACCATTCGAGATAAATTAAAATCTAGAATATAAGCAAGTATTTCATCCTTTATTTTAAAAAGGGATACAAAATAGCAATGGTTATAGAGTCATCGTACGCCACTACAACAGTTTAAACGGTATAAATACTAACTAGGTATTCGCCAAAAGGATGACGCAATAGTCACAATACAAAAACCTAAACTGTCTAAACTTACCTCAATAAGGATCAAACTTAACACAGTTTTCACCTGTATTACTTCACCGCTCGTTTCAACAATTATTTCAAACTTTACACATGGCTGCTGTCATGTCTATAACTTTGTGGAAAATGACGACGAATCTGCACAAACCGTCGTTTCAAGAAAACAAGTACGGTGTCCTGCCCGCGCTTCACTTGATAGGGAGCATCTGAAGCCAGTAAAAGAAAATGGCGAAATATTGGGTTGGCACCACAAGAAATATTGATCCACGAAGCCCCCACCTTTGAATAAACTAATCGATGATGTGTTAGAGAAGAATAGGAATATTGGCATAGTTTTAAGAACAGGCGGGAGGGATTAGGGTTTATTTCGATTACTTGCCGACCGTTCTATTTGTTGCGAGGACTTTTGTGAGGGGGTATCGATTTTACTTTCTCGATCTCACTTCCTTACAGCTTTCTTGCTGTTTCTCATTCCTCGTCCCCGCCCCCTCTCTTTCTCTCTCTCTCTCTCTCTCTCTCTCTCTCTCTCTCTTTCTCTGTACATCTCTCTCTCTCTCTCTCTCTCTCTCTCTCTCTCTCTCTATATATATATATATATATATATATATATCTCGCTCTTTCTCTCTTTCTGTGTCTATCTCTCTCTCTCTCTCTCTCTCTCTCTCTCTATATATATATATGCATATATATCGCTCTTTCTCTCTTTCTGTGTCTATCTCTATCTCTCTCTCTCTTTATCCCCACACCCTCCTCTCTCATTGTGTATCCATCTATCTCTCTGCCTCTCTCTCCCTCTCTCTCTCTATTTTGTTCTCTCTTTTTCCCTCATTCTTGTCTTTTACCTCTTCTTTTCTTTAATCTTTTGGTAATCTTCAAAGGGCTATGCAGCCTACCACATTAATCATACCTTTTCATTATTATACTTTCAGAATTCCCTAGTACCCATTCCGATCCCTGTATTCATTGTATTAGCAACTGGCAAAACTATGAAGTAAAGAATAATAAAGACAAGTATGTCTCGCTGTGACAAAGATTTTATCGATCCATCAGCAATTTTTTTCAACTTCTAGTTTGTTATTTTCGAACAGCGCATGTTGTTGTTGTACTATGGTGTATGCCAGTGCGTTTGGTTATCTTCATCTATAGGCACATGACTTTCCCCCTCCTTCTTTCAATATTTCTTTCTGTGAATTTACACTCTCAATAACTCCTGTTCCATCTCTTTCTCTCATGCTCTCAACTGTATACGAGTGTCTCTCTCTCTTTATTATTCTTCTTACTCCTTACTTTCTCTCCTTTCCACTCCCTATTTACCTGCATCTATTAACCCTAATAAGGCCGGGGGGCCCATTATGCCCCCCCCCCCCTCCACGATTTTTCCGATTGCTCGGGAACGCATATTGATGGCGCCCCGCCGCTCGCTGACTTTTTTCTTTCGAGTCTTGCGCAACTTTTAAAATATTTTTTTTTGAAAATCGGACCTACGGTTACAAGGTCACGTGACCTTTTGTCTTTGCATGTCAGCCCGAAAATCGCTCATTTTCGTCATTTGTGTACAAAACATATGGAAAAGTCATTTTTCCTAAAAACAGATCAAACATGGGTTATTAGGTCTTGTTTAAAGTTTAGGTGGTTGTTTTGGGAGTCTAAATAGTTGAATTGTAGTAAGAAATGAAATAAAACAACAAAAACAATGAAATACATAAGTTAAAAAACAATGAAATACATAAGAAATTGTCAAAACAAGGGATAACATATTAAGGAATAAGCTGGCTCTTCCAATTTTTTTGTCGTATTATTATTCAGAATGGTCTTATGAATATATGTAGTGAAAAAGAATGCTTAAATATAAATAATATATGATTTAATGGGTAAAAATGTGATTTTTATGACTTTATTTGCATAATTTACCATAAATATGCAAATGAGTGAATTTTTCAAAAAAAATTGAAATTATCATATTATTCTTTACACTTCACTTGACATGCGTGCAAATTTTCGCGGCCGAGATCTTAACGGGGGGGGGGGGGGGGCATAATGCCCCACCCCCCCCCCCCTGGCCATACTAAGACCTCAAATAGCCCGGCCTTTTTAGGGTTAATCTACCTATCTTCCCTTATATATCACTTTATCTATACATCCATCTAGCTACTGACCTATCTACAGGCATCTATCGATCAATCAATCAATCCATCTATCTTTCTTTCTTTCAGTCTACTATACTGCATTGCATTCTTTCTCCCTCCCTACCTCGCCTTTCCCCTCTCAATAATCTGTCATGCCCCCTCTCTCTATTTCCTCATCTCTTATTTCTTTCTCTCTTCCTTCCCTCTCTCTTCCTTCTCTCTCTCTCTCTCACTCTCTCTAATTCTTTCTCCCTCCCTACCTCGCCTTTCCCCTCTCAATAATCTGTCATGCCCCCTCTCTCTATTTCCTCATCTCTTATTTCTTTCTCTCTTCCTTCCCTCTCTCTTCCTTCTCTCTCTCTCTCTCACTCTCTCTAATTCTTTCTCCCTCCCTACCTCGCCTTTCCCCTCTCAATAATCTGTCATGCCCCCTCTCTCTATTTCCTCATCTCTTATTTCTTTCTCTCTTCCTTCCCTCTCTCTTCCTTCTCTCTCTCTCTCTCACTCTCTCTAATTCTTTCTCCCTCCCTACCTCGCCTTTCCCCTCTCAATAATCTGTCATGCCCCCTCTCTCTATTTCCTCATCTCTTATTTCTTTCTCTCTTCCTTCCCTCTCTCTTCCTTCTCTCTCTCTCTCTCACTCTCTCTAATTCTTTCTCCCTCCCTACCTCGCCTTTCCCCTCTCAATAATCTGTCATGCCCCCTCTCTCTATTTCCTCATCTCTTATTTCTTTCTCTCTTCCTTCCCTCTCTCTTCCTTCTCTCTCTCTCTCTCACTCTCTCTAATTCTTTCTCCCTCCCTACCTCGCCTTTCCCCTCTCAATAATCTGTCATGCCCCCTCTCTCTATTTCCTCATCTCTTCTTTCTTTCTCTCTTCCTCTCTCTCTCTTCCTTCTCTCTCTCTCTCTCTCTCTCTCTCTCTCTCTCTCTCTCTCTCTCTCACTCTCTCTCTCTCTCTCTCTCTCTCCTATATCTTTCCTTTACTCATCTTTTATCTTACCAACACGAAAACACACAAGTAAAACAAGGTTTACAGCGGTGGTATATGCACGAGGTCAATAGGAATATATTTGAAGGCTATCAAACCCATTTTTTTGGAGACATACAAAATATAAATACATTGCCTTCTGAATGGATGTTTGATAGACTTTGCAATATTCACAAAAATAAATAGAAGAAAGGGAAAAGGTTGGATTAAAAATGAAATAAGAATAAAAAGAAAAATGAAACACGATACAAAACAAGATACCATAATCATGACGATTATCGGTTACTTATTTAAATAAATAAGAATTACTGGTCTGACATCTAACTTTTAAAGACATGTTTTCAACATTTTCAGAGGCAGTTGCTAAACATACCTCGTAAGATATTGACAAATAAGTTTTTAGGGATTTAAACATGTATGGCAATTTTGAGGGTATTTAATGGACCCGGTGAAGATTTCTGAATAGTGAATCATTATGTAGCAAATTAGGATCCTATTATAAATTTCCATATTTTGATGAGTAGAATAACAAGATGAGAGAAAAATCTGGAATTAAACAATTACAGTCAAGAGCACCAAAAATTAAATTGTCTGTTAGGAGCCAGAAGGGTGTTAACGCATATACTTTAACACAGAGTTAATGTCTTTCTGCATGGCTCTAATTTGCAATCATAGTACATGCTACTAGGTTGTAATCTCAATGTTCCATACAGTGTTTATTTTTTCTACTTTTTTTTCATTATAACCTACATGTATATTCTAACCAATTCGCAAGGCAAATATTTCATACCATATTCTGTGTAAATCTGGTTGGTTTATAAGTATCTGTGTAAATCTGGTTGGTTTATAAGTATCTGTTTTTAGTCATTACTAAAATGAAATGATTTTTTTCAGGGACATAATATTGAATGTTATCATTATGAATATTCATAACTTATAATAAATAGGCAATTAATCTGGAATAATATTCTTTGTAAATCGGGTTGGATTATAAAAATCTGTTCTTAGTCATTACTAGAATGAAATAATATTTTCAGTGACATAATATTGAATGTTATCACTATGAATATTCATAACTAATCATAAATAGGCCATTAATCTGGATTAATTACTATATTGTCAGCACACTCTTCAAGTGTTAATACTCATTGACTACTATCCAACCACATACTTTTGTTCTATCAAGCTCTCATAAATAGTTAATGCCAGCAATTATTTTTCTTTAGAAGCGATAAACGCAATTTGAACATTGATCAAGCTTCAAATTTTCATGAATCTTGACCACTAGGTGCACAGAACTTATTGTTTGTATTACAGTGGTGAATTTTCTCATTCCTTACGAGTCGCACCAGTGCTGTAGTACAAGAACCAATTCTGGCAAGCAGTGGAAAAAAAGAACATTCACCAAATTCTGACGGTTCTTATGATGCCTCATGTATCGACATGCAGGAGGAAACTATGCACGACTGGGACAAAACAATGCTCTATTAAAACAAGAAAAAGAAAACTACCACAAAGATATCATAAACACATATTCCTGAAATGGCGACTTCATAAATTAAAAAAATATGAGAAGAGTTTTTGTACAAGAAAATACAAAAATTTATATGCAAGATATACAAGATTTTATTGTATTATTATGTACAGAATTCCACTACATATTCACAGTCAGGTTCCATCGACCTGAAGAAACTGAATATCTTATTAAACAACATTATAAAGATATCACTATTTATGATTTCTGGTCATAAATACTACAGTGCACAAAGAAAAATCATGTACATCCTCTTTTGACTTGTATGATCAAATCATTTGTAAATAAATAAAAGATTAACATAAATTAACATCAAAATCAATTCAAACTTTGAACTCTGGATGCAAAATACTAATTTTGTCTGCAGAGAGTAATGCCCTTCATGCTCTACAGAAGAGGTTTGCAACATTCCTAATGGTTTTGATATGAAAAATGAGTAGATCTAAACATGTAATGCATACATTCCTTTCATAATGATTCTTTTCAATGTGTTTTATCTGTTGTGCTCTGGCCATTTAATCATATTCATTTGTATGTACAGCGGAACCTCATTATAACAGGGTCATTCGGACCACAGAATTTACCATTATATCAGGGTTAAACAAAAAAAAGGGTATATAGAGCTGGAACCAGCAAAATCACCTTGTTATAACAGATACAGTCAAACCTGCTTTAGTGACCACCTGTCTATGAAGACCACCTGTCTACAACAAGGACGTTTTTTGTTTCCCTTGATAATGGTTTCTCATTGAAACATGTACTAAAGGAACCTGTCTACAAAGACCCCTGTTTGTGTTTCCCTTGGGCGGTCGCTATAGACAGGTTTGACTGTACCTTGTTAAATCAGAGCTCTCTTTATAATGAGGTTCCACTGTACTCCATGCAGATGGATGTTATATTCACCGCTCCATGAAAACTTGATAAAATTCTCTTTATCACCCTATTGCAGCTGAAACATTTAACAGCCCATCAAATCCAAATTTAACATAACAGACATAAAGCAACCCCCCCCCCTCCCTTCTTGCATAATCATTTACACTATTTCCTCCATCTTCTCATAATGTTTAGAGATCTATCTATCAATCTGTAAACCAAATCAAACTGTTCATGAACCAGGGTGGAATTTAATAGTTATATTTTCAATATTACATATTTTCATAGCACAAAACTGAAAAACAATGATATCATGAACATGACTGCAACGTTAAAGAAAATAGGTAATATAATTTTGTTTTAATCTAACTTCATCTAAGACCAAATAAAAATGAAATGGCAAATGGTATTTATTGTAGGGGGAAAAAGAATGAATAAGAAAAGAAAACAGCTAGAAAACACAGACAAAAAGCAACAACAAAATACAAGGATTTAAAAAGGGATAGAAAGGTGAGAAAGAGATAGACATATAGTGTATAGATAAATGGATACAGATTCAACATACATAGGTATGTAGGTAGAAGGAGAGATATATAGATAGATAGATAGATAGATAGAAAGATGGATAGATAGATAGATTATATAGAAAGAGAGAGAGAGAGAGAGAGAGAGAGAGAGATGTAACAGAAGTTATAGAAGGTAGCATCATTTGGGAAATACATTTTTTATGAGGGAGGTAGGAAAAAAACACCTAAATTACAAGGTAGAAACCTTACTTTTATGATACATATCTGCATATTTGTGGAATTTCTGGACACACCACCCAAATCATATTCTTAACTAAAAAGAGTCAATAAATATGGATACACAACCTACTGCAATCATCAAAAGATATTGTCAAATGGCAATAAATAATAAAATCCCTCCATTTGGTCTGCATGCAATATGTTCATAGCATTGGCATCCATCCATTAGAGAGTTGAGTTAGTGAAATTTCATGATGATGAATTTCTGAAGATAGTGGCCTGAAGAGGTGATTCTCTGAAATGATGTATAACAATCACGATACAATATTGCCAGTGTCTAGCAAGAATGCTGGAAATCCCATGTCCTATGCATCCATCGTTGTAACTTCTGCAAGCTCACGTAGAAAGACTTGTAATATATCTCTTTCGGGATGGAAATGATAGTCTTGTACGCCTCTCCTCCAAGATGAATTCCTAGTTCTGGGGGGCGTTTCACAAAACTTGTCATCAGTGACAAATGACAATTTTTTGTTACAAGCTACTGAAATCCTTGCTCCTGATTGGTTATCATCAGATTTGTCACTGATTCTAGTCATTTGTCATTGAAAAAAGGCTTTGTGAAATGGGTCCCTGGAGGAAGAGTCACTTGCACGATCCTGTAGCATGCCATGGCAGCTTGCAGATGCTGATGATCATCCACCGGCTTGGCGCAACAACACAACCTGTTGTCAAAGGAGATGTTCCTCTCACCCTCATCAAAGCACTTTAGAGGGCGATTTAGATGACGATTCAACTACTTCTTCTGAACAGAGTTGTAATCATGAAGTGTCACGATGTTAGCACGCCAAGTTTATTTTGCAGAATGTAGATCATTCAGCATCTTGTCATGATGGAACTGTTCTCACGAAAGATCTTCCTCCTCATGATGTTTTTGATGACGTTTTGACTGACGTTTTGACCGACTTCTCCTTCAGCTTCTACACAGAGTTGCATTCACACGGCGGTCATAAACACCACGGCAAGATTGATTTCACAGAATCTCTGGATTTCTTTCATCATCATCGCACTACTGCTTATCCTCACGAGGATCACGAGTCAATACTCGCATCTAACCGATCAACCTGATCGCAAACGTCCATGAGCGCGCGATCGAGATCGTCCATGTCCGAAGGAATCGAGTGACTGTACACACCGTTATCCACACCCCCTATCGTCGAGGTCGAGGAAGCATCGCTGCCAGTTCTACGCGACCTTCGACCTCCATGATAGAAGCTGTATTGGTCCTGTAAACTGTTCCTCTCTAGAAAGCTCTCAAAGTAGTCCATGTCCTTTTCGGGGATGTACGGTCTCATGTCTGTAGAGGAAGCAAAAATGAAGGAAAATTGTTTAGAAAAGAGTTGAAAATACTTGAAAAATAGTTGTTTAAATAGTTTAAGATTAAACTGGAAAGTGAATGGTAAAGCAATGACATGATGCATGACACTTGCTCTGGGTTTTAAGATCCAACATTACAACACTTATCTAACCCATATCCCAACCAAGAACCTCACCTAAAACCCTAATCACAACCCTAACCCTTAAGTTTTGACGAAACAAATCCTGAAGCAAAGGTAACTGCAGAATATATTGCACCACAGGCATGATGGGTCAGTCAGTAAAAGTACTGGGGGGTGATTCACAAAGATCATAAGTTGAACTTATCTTTAAGCTGGACTTAACAATTATGGAAAGCTGTTAGCAATCTTAGCATCTTTGAAAATATTTTGTAAAAGTTATTTAAAAGGCATAAAATGTTGATTAAAATCATTCATATTTTCTAACATCAAGGATATTTCATGTTCTTGCTTTTGAATATATTTTATTTTAACGCTACAAATGGCTCTCCATAATGTTTAGAGTTAAGTTCAACTTAGGACTTTGTGAAACACCCCCTGGTCTTGGAATGGAGCAACAAGGTATTACATGAAGTCGGTGTCCTTTGTTTTAGAGCTAATTTTTGTTTGAGAGCAATGACATGTGCATGTGCAAAGTCCCTCTGACAGGACTTTAGTGTGTAGGACCTCTGGTTGCCAGCCTGTAATCATATACATGCAGTCAAACCTGTCTACAAAGTTGACTAAGGACAAACAAAATCAAAGTGGCTGCTGGAGGCAGGTGGCCTCTTGTTAAATTGTATGTACATGTACTGCAACACATTTTTTGAATGAAGGCTCCTTTTCGATATGATGCGCAAAATAGCAGTAATTTTATGATGCATACATGTACAGTGTAAAATATTTCATAATTCTGTATCTTATAACACAGAGCACATTGGTTACACCCAGGACCTTGCTGCATGGAGATACCATTAATTCACTCTTTTAAAATATTTGTTAAAGGTACAATGCCCCATTTGCAGGCCAAAAAAATGAAAAAGTTAAATTCCAACTGCATTTGAAAGATAATACTAATTTAGAACTTCCCTAAAAAAGGTGGGGCTTGAAAATGTCTTCAAGTGGGAAAATAACGACTATTAGTTGTCAAATTGACTTTAGGGTTATAGAGCCCAAAAGTAATAGTCTTGATTTTCAGACAATTGTACCGAATGGTAATACGTTTTATGCTGCGCAAAGATTCAATCAGTTTAATCTTGGCCATCACAAGAAGTGGGTTATTGATGTAGACAAATGCTCATATACCCCTTACAGCTCTTTTCATGTATGCTATTACCAAAGAAGAATAAAAGCCAGTCAGTCACTCAATAGTGTCTGACAGTGAAGTCTAGCAAGTAAACAGGTTTCCTTGCATAATTTGAATATGAGGACACTGCTAACGTTTAAATTTCACAGATAGGACATACATGACATATTCATAATTCCTGCAAAGTTCTACAGAATTTGAGGTTGGCTGCAAAAGGGACATAGTACCTTTAATGTCCATAATGTGGTCATCACGACGGGATCGACTGCCCATACTTTCTCATACAAATAGCTGGTCAAACAACGTTAATAATCATTTTTTTCAAATCATTATCAAAGTACTTCCGAATTCGAAGGACATCTTCGCTTGAATTTGGTCCCTAAGATCACCACCGTCACCATCATCATCATTTCCTTTTGCTTAAGTCAAGGAACCCTCATCAGGAAACATACATGTACATATCGTTTTCTTAGACACAGACAGAATTATATCTTTGTCTCACCAAAGCAACTCTTCACCAACTGGAAAACCAACCGATCGTTGGCCATTGGAAGCAACTTGATTTTTTGTACTGTCTGTTAGTGGTCAGCCATGGTTTCACAAAACCATTTTAAGTACATGTTCAATTATAACCCATTGAAATGCATGTTAACTATAACACACTTGCATCAATAGGATGTCAGTAAATTCGTCCCTATGACGGTTGTGTGGAACTATGCCCTAGTGTCTGTGTCATTGGTTTGACTGGGGTATTAGAGTTATAAATAATTATTCAAAAGTTTTTTAGTTGTTCAACCGATTCAAGTTAGGGTTCCGTAGACAAGTTTTTTTTTTTTTAGCTATCCTTTTTTTCTTCTTCATCATAAATCTTCATCAAAGTTAGAGCAATTAAAGTATATATCTTTAGCATTCCGTGGGATGGATATACTTTCACATTATACATGCATCTGATATTTGCACATATTATTGTCCTTAACTACTATTAGAAGTAATGGCACATCATGAGTAGTAGTTATATTAGTAAAAGTGTAATGATAATTTATTATTACACAGTAAGAGTAAGAGTAGCAAAAGCAGTAGAAGTAGAAGAAGTAGTAGTAGTAGTAGTAGTAGTAGTTGTAGTAGAAGTAGAAGAAGTAGTAGTAATAGTAGTAGAAGTAGTAGTAGTAGTAGTAGTAGTAGTTGTAGTAGAAGTAGAAGAAGTAGTAGTAATAGTAGTAGTAGTAGTAGTAGTAGTAGTAGTAGTAGTAGTAGTAGTAGTAGTTGTAGTAGAAGTAGAAGAAGTAGTAGTAATAGTAGTAGTAGTAGTAGTAGTAGTAGTAGTAGTAGTAGTAGTAGTAGTAGACGCAGTAGCAGTAGCGTTAGTGGTAGTGGTAGTGGTAGTGGTAGTGGTAGTAGTCGTAGCCGTAGCTATAGTAGTGGTAGTTGTAGCTGTAGCTATAGTAGTGGCAGCAGCAGCAGCAGCAGTTGTAGTAGTAATACTATTAATATCATAATCATGTTGAGGTTATTTTTCAGTATCATTAGTCATTGTTATTTTTGGTGATGATATTAACATAATTATCATAATCATCATTATTAATTTAAAAGACACACACCTTTTTGAAGCACAAATATCATGAGCCTATACTAGCGTCTAAGTGATTAACTTGGTCACAAATTTCCTTAAGCGCAAGGTCTAGGTCGTCCAAGTATTCTTCCTGAAAATTAAGCCTATCCGTGAAGGCATCAAAGAAATCCATGTCTTTTTCAGGGATGTACAATCTCAAGCCTGTTAATGAGAAACCGAACGAAAGAGAGAAGAAAATGATCTTTACACAGAGGTCTGCAAAGAAACTTTGTATGCAGATACTGTAAGTAGCAGGCAAAGAGAGAGCGAGAGAGAGAGAGAAGAAAAAAAAGGTCTTCATACAGCTCAGAGGTCTGCAAAGAACTCCATGTCTTTTTCAGGGATGTGCAAGCCTGTTGATGAGAAACCGAACGAGAGAAGAAGAAAATGGTCTTTATAGAGAGGTCTGCAAAGAAACTTTGTATGCAGGCAAAGAGAGAGAGAGAGAGAGAGAGAGAGAGAGAGAAAGGTCTTTATACAGAGGTCTGCAGAGAAAATGAAGAAAAGAAGCTGAAGAGAACAAACGGTCTTTAAGCATAGGTCGACACGGAAATAAAAGATTATGAAATGGTCTTTATATACAGGTCTGCAGAGGAAAAGGAAGAACAGAAAATAGTTTGAGATCATGTACACAATCTGCATATATATATCTGTACAAATGAAAAAGTAGTCAGATAAAATATTTAAATGAGGGGTTTAATTTTCCAGGTTGAGTTCCAAATTTGTCATGACTTGTTTTTCATTTTGAGCAAACGATCTCAAACACTGGGAGTTACAGCAAAATCTCCTCAGAAAGGCTCAACACCAATACTTTTCATTGCGGTCCAGATACAAAATATGTTGAAATGTGGGGGGTCCGAACCTATATTTAGGGTGCCTGTGTTTCCTGGGCGTCTGTTAGTGTTGAGCCATTTCAGTGAAGTGGGCAGCATCAACCCCCCAAATTTTCAAATTGTCACCAGTGTTTGATATTTTCTTCCTTCATAATATTTCAAACTGATAAATCATAAATTGTGATGTTAGCTGTCATTCAATAATGTATGTATATATAAAGATGCAGAATACAAAAATGACATGTGGTTGAAAATCTGTCTCATACAATTTTCTATTTCTAATTTGTGAATCGTGATACTAAAAATGGATATGTGATAATGATTTGTGGAGATAGATGTAATTAAATAATGTTTGATCATGATAAACTATAAACTGATGAAAGGTACAGGCAATCTACTTTAACACATGTTCTGTATGATGTTAATTATGATAATGGTTTGTAATTTTGGCATCAAATATGAAAAGGTTAAACAATTTTGAAAGAATTATGTTTTCATCTTAGATTCTCATGCAAAACATTGACATTCTTCTTCACTTTCAGTTTACTTTATGCATAAACCTTTTTCAACGTTTCTGTGTGAATCACAGTGTAAAATGTATCAAAAAATTTGGGGGGGGGGGTGGGGTGCGGGGCACAGGTCTCATTAGTTTGAAAATAATAGTCCAAACTAAGGCTGTTGATTAATAGATGGAAGGTATGAGAGGGAGTTGTGTCATCTCCTTTTCCCTTCTTCCTTTATTCTTTCTCTTGCTTCTCAGATTTCTTTTCTTTCTTCGTGTTCTTTTTTTCCTCAAGCCATTTGATTGGGGGATGGGAGGAGGGGGAAGGGGATGCCCCTTTAGCTTTTTTACTGGCTGTGTTAACCTAATCATAAAGACGAAATTTACATCTAGTTAATATACCGTACTTTTGACCTTTTTTTAACATTTGAGGAGGAGATAACAAAATAATTTAATGCACAAGGGTTGTCTTTGGCATAAAGGCATTTTAATCACATGTGTAAAGCATTACATCTCGGTGTTAGCCAAGAACACTAGGCCTGTCATCATTAGCTTGAGTTGCCAAATTATCCGCTATTTTAACTATCCGATCACAAATTAGTCAGTTAATTTGTGTCTTCATCAGCCCGCAGCTCCAATTAGCGGGACATTTGGTCCAGAAAAAACCCTGAGAAATATCCCGCTATTTGGGAAATAGTGGCTAATTTGCGCCTGTCCAAGCTAGTTTGTGATGAGCGTATCGGTCTGGTGAAGACGCAATTTCAAGCTTCAGGATATAGCAAGTTATTTGGCAAACTCAAGCTAATGAGGACAGGCCTAATGACTTGGATTTTTGTTCTTCAAATTCTGATTTGACATTAAAACATACCTTAACATTAATCTATCTTTTTTCAAATTGAACAGATAATTTGTAAACCAAAGATCATTTAGGACCTAGAGCTAGATTATTCTGTAAAGCAGATACCTTTGGCAGAATAAACTATTTCAACCCATAATCTCCTTTTCAAAAATATTAAATGATAACTCGCCTATTCTGTGCCAGATTTTTTAAAACTTTCATTCATTTGTTTCACTGCTTTTTCCCCCGTTTCCACTTAGGCCAAATTTCTGAAAAGACATACCGGTAACTCCTCATTTACGAGGAACATCCAACATACAGTTCCTTAATAAAATAGCCACAACTAAACCAAGACACTGATGGATTTGAAGCCAAATTTATTTCTTTTCAGATCAAGTTATACTTTTCATAATTTAAAATCCATTTTGAAGAATACTAGTTTAAATCAACTTGGATCATATTTTTACATAAACTATAACATATCTGCAGTACTGATCTGGTCGAATCGCAAAAATATATACACAACTATGAAGGAAATGAAAACACATTCACAAAGACTTTCGAAAAGCAATTTCAATGATCATAGTCTGCAGGCACATAATCTAATATGACGATTAAACAAAATTTCTTAAAGTCTTGAGCAGAGGCTCACTCTGTCAGTCGCTGGACTTGCCAGAAGCAGCTAGATTACAGATCCTATAGGGTGCACTAGACCGTGCAGTTGGCATACAGTCTCTTAATAGAAAGTGTGAACACAACATTGACATATTAAGGAATATGAACATCATTTCTTTAGGATATGGGTTTTGAAATAGCCCTTAACATGATTTTTTTGAAAGTCTTTGTGTTCGTGCGAAAAAAGAAAAAGAGAGAGAGAAGAAAAAAAATCTCAACTACAAACTGTGCAGCAAAGCTGACAATGAATATATCACAACTAAAATGAAGAAACAACATTCATACACTTTTTTTCTAAAAAGGATTTAAAAAAAAATAATAGCCATTAAAAAGTGCAGAGCAGTTGACAAAAACTTCAAAATGTACCTCACTCAAAAGTGAGTTAGAATAATAAGATAGATTTTGAAAGTTGCATCTGTCCTTGGCCATTTTAAGTGGTGATTTAAAATTAAAGTTTTGGCGCGTTTACTGTTAACATGATAAAGGGATAGTTGAGTTTTGTTGCAGAGGGCGCTACACAAATTAATTTTGTTGGGGGATAATGAAAAACTGAGTGTCAAATTTGAAAGAACATACAATTTAAATGACAAAATCATCTTTGTTTGATCAAAATCGGTTCAGAGGCAGCTGAAATATCCATAAATATAACCATTTCTAATATTTGAGGGGCTCCAAAAATATTCAATAATTTTGAACCACACTTTGAAAAATGCCAATGCCGATGTTTGCTTTTTGTTGACTTTTTTGTGTTGGTTACAATACACACAACCAGCCAGCTTGTGTATTGTTATTATTAATTAATCAATTAATTAACGGTCAACATACTTTTTGAAAGTGGAGCTAAATTGGCATGATCGTATTCAATCTAATTTCACACATTTAGGGGTCTAAAACTACCTTCATAGTCATTTTAGGTCCTAAAAGGCACTAGAAATGTCATAAATAGGAATAAGAGCAATAACCATGCAATTTAAAGGCATTTGTGGTCTTAAACAAGAACTCAACTATCCCTTTAAGTCTAGAGTCTGTTAAATCTTCTGGTTGAATACAAAGGTCCATGATATCATGACTCGTGAATACATGAAATTACACTTTTTAAACATTATTTTACAATGTTTATTTCTACTATAACTATGTACCATTTACAGGCATATATCTAAGGCTATCTATAGCAGATCTAGTGTAAATATGATTACATGTATGTTCTGAATTCTGTAAAGACTTCAGCCCATAATATTAATCTTTACATGAATAAATAATTGTATACATTCAAATTCAAGTCTACCATTAAATGTGTCTTCCTTGGAAGATTGTATAAATATTAGCTTTTTAAAAATAGACTTGATTATACAGTATGCAATTCTCTAATTTATCATGAAAACCAAAATTGAACCAGCAGTGCATGAGCTATCATGTTTAAATATTTCATCTATAATTCATCTATAACTGAAAATAAGGAAACTTTTTTCAGTATAAAATCTAAACATTCTGCAAGTGCAGATGTCCTTATAAACCTCTTTTTGTAACATCTAACATTATTTTAAACATAGAATAAGGCAGCGTTTATATCCAACCAGCCAATCTTTCACAGCAACACATGGGAGCCTCTAAACGTTAAATTATGAATACAGTGTATTAAGTATGATTTTACACCAAAGTGTTTGGAAAAGGGGATGTATTTTCAATTCTTTAAAGCCTGCCTGCACTACTTGTAGCTACTTGCACCCTCTAAATAGCAAACAATGCCTAATCCATACTCGTTGGTCCCCCATGATCTCCTTTTTCTTATGTTAATTGAGAGCTGGTTTGATGAGATAACCACCTGTCAAGTGTCAGTGACCATGCAGGGAGGTCTAATCCCCTTACCAAACTAGTGCAGACAGGCTTTAAATTAGTTTCATGGGCAAAAGTATGAATCATTCCTCCAAACAGGAAGATTTGACAGGTATATTGTTTATCTAACCATCCCATCCACATTATCATATAATCATTTGGCATATTTTAGCTAACTTGGTTTTGATGATACCCATTGTACACATCACTTGGTAGAGTCAAAGCACAAGGTCAACGTCAAAGTCAAGGTCAACGGCCACAGTAGCATAATATCGCTACCTGACCCTATACTCAGAGCATATATACCCAGACAGCTCCATTTATGCATATATTACTGATTGTCAAAATGTGCAGAATTTCTAAGTTCAATAAAAATGCAGATGAAATGGACAAATCTTCCATCAATCTGCTTTAAACAATTACAGCACAACAGGGAAAATAAACTCTATTCTATACTAGACATAGCATTTTCTAGTTTTTCTATTGATGCTCTTTAAAGTATCTAATAAAACTTACATATTTTGGGGGGGGGCTGCATTCTGGAATCGTGATGCACGATAAATGCAATGCTCAGCAAGTTGCACAAGACTATAGAATATTAATAAACCCCTTAGATGCAAGGAGTCGATGTTTATTTTTTAGCCTAAATGAACTTCAGAAATCATTATAAAATATCTTGGTACACAAGTATTTTTAAGATGTATTTTGTGTTTAACTCAGTTTCAAAGTAATGAGATTATCAAATCATGCATACATTTCAAAGCTACACGTAAGACCTGATAATTGAGATATT
Organism: Strongylocentrotus purpuratus; assembly: GCF_000002235.5. Lineage (NCBI taxonomy): Eukaryota > Metazoa > Echinodermata > Echinoidea > Camarodonta > Strongylocentrotidae > Strongylocentrotus > Strongylocentrotus purpuratus. The sequence continues at coordinate 21,503,491 of NW_022145598.1, forward strand.
AGACTCAACTTTGAATAAGACACATGCACTGCAGTATAATCATGAAGAAAACAAAATGTTTCTCCTTAAACTAAATGTAGACTTATATTAAAATAAAAACAAAAACAAAGACAAAGTCAAAAGAAAATGAAATACAACCAAATGGAATCCTTATTCAATGTTCTTCATATACACACCACTATCAAAATGTATTTCACAACATATTAAAGATAACACTAACCAACAAACTGTGCATGCACTAACAATAGATGGCGCTGTTCATTCTAGATTTCATTGTTAAAGAATGGTGCATATATTGTCCCATGTGGAACCTGAACTGTTAAAAAACAAAATATGCATCTGCATGCTGATTCAATCTGCATTTGTATGACTAAATTGTGCAATCAAGCTGGTGAATATTCATTAAATGAGGGATGAGTATGTTTCACATGCAAATTAGCAACTGGAATCAATAGATGGCTGCATCTTGGAGAGAGGATGATGAATAATGAAATAAAGCATGCAGATGAGGCTAATGCATTCAGCCTTCATAGATTTAGGGAAATGAATATCCAGACATCAGGTTCAGGCTAATGAATATTCATTGCAGATTGAGGCAGAACAATATTCAGTTACATGTATAACAGATCGCAGCTCATAAATATACAGGATTCATGAATTGAGGCTGATAAATATTCATCATAAATCAAAACTACATGTCATGAGTTTGATTAAAAACTTATATTCATTATTCATGATTTCGAGAATAATGAATATCAAGCCATCACAATTCACAAATTAAAATGCAAAATATTGAATATTCATTCATCATAGCTGGAGGCTCATGAATATTCATTCATCACAGGGTAGGGGAAACGGGTTCTATGGTGCCCATGGCCGAGAGCAACGACCGGGTGAAGGGGCCAGAGTTTCCACTGATGGTGGAATCGGCGTCGTCGCTGTAGTTGCCGATGGAGGTACGACTACGGCTGGCATATGGATCCTCGATGTCGTTGGCCACCATGTAGCTGTCGAAGAAGGCCCGGTGGTGCTCGCTGATCAGGCACATACGCATTCCTAGGGGAGATAAGGAGATACATGCAAGGGCAAAGGTCAGGGCTGTGCTTTCTACAGATCTCCACCCCCCATTAACAAAAAAGAATTTCAATATTAGATGGGTACAATGCATGCATATCATCCAGTCAATTCTTCAAGATTAGGCCTAAACAAAAGATGTTGTATTGCCCTTTAGGTGCCAAAACATGGGTAGGTCGGTTGGAAATCTTTTTTTCTCCCTCTTTGGGCCGATATTTTTCAGTTTTGAATGCTGTAATATTGTTTTTCTTTAAAAAACGGTTTAACAAAAAGGATTTTTTTTTCAAAAGCTGATAGTAGATTTCAAGAATTTTGGGTCGGTCGCAAAAGGCAATACAACATCTTCTTGTTTTAGGCCTTATCATGTATTTTTGTTGATCATGAGTCTCTTTCAAGACTGTAGCTTCTACCCAATTCAGATTAATAATGTGAGGTTAGGATTAGGCCAGTGACTTGTGCACTGTGCAGATGAATTATATGTAATGACCTATAATCATTATCATTTGATGATTTCTTATTGCCAGTATTAGAAATAATTTAGTAAAGACCCTTTCCTAAGAGTTGGTCCCTGTATCACAACAAATTCTGGTCTACTACAGATAGCTTGACAATTAGATGCATCATTTCAACTAAACGTTGTCAGAACAATGAAAATATTGAGAGAACAGAAAAACTGTTAGTAGATTAAAATTAAATCAATCTTACTCCAAACAATTTCTCTTTTATGTCTCTGTTTTCCTGGGGTCCTCTTTCATACTTCATGTAAGATAATGCATCTGGCATCACCTCCGATGGCGGAGACATAACAAAGTGGTTTTTAATCATTATTTTTGTTTCATTTTTTTGGTTAATTTCTTTCAATACTCTGAATGGCGAGTGGCTTAAAGGTATTGATCATTATCAAGAAAAGGTTTTCACGGGAGATCTTTTGTAATTGTAAATGCAATTAGACATTGTTTCATCATTTCCCATAGTCTAGAATCTGGCCGGTTTATTTCATTTCAGTCTCCCGGGCACTCTCCCCTTACTTTCTGCAAGCCGAAGTTGGCATGATCTAAACATGTGTACCTGTATGTCCTGGGAATTGTTTCACAAAGACTAAGATTGACTTTAAGTTGGACTTAACTATGGCAGGCCACTGTTTGCTCTCACCATTTACTGGCATTTGTCTCTCAAAGGGGTAAATATCATAGTCACAAATCTATAATGGTTGATAATTCATTATAGAAGAAAAAATTATTCTCTGAATATCATAACGGTGAGAGCAACCAGTGGCATGAACGGCCTGCCCTAGTTAGTCCAACTTAAAGTCAATCTTAGTCTTTGTAAAACACCCCCAGCTTTCACCTGGGATCACCCCTTCTACAGTTTGTTTCAGGTAGGGCGAGGAAATGGCATTGGAGGAGGTTGTTCAAATTAAATCAGACACATTTAGGGTGCCACTTCTCATAACTCCCATTTAAAATTGGATGACCACAACGGTCAATGTTTACGCAGGAAAATGCTTTTTAGGGTCACAAACAAGCAACCAAGCTCACTAGCAAACAGGGTTCTGTATTAAATGATATGGAAGTGCTGTTGAAATAAACAGTTAGGCTAAATAAAAATAATAAATGAATAAATAAAAATAATAAATGAATAAATATTTAGCGGATCAGCGTGAGATGAGTGAATTGGACATGAATTAATATGATGGTGAACAGTTACGAGTATATAAAGTGTAGTATGAAAGTCTGATGAAAGTGTTTTATGGTGATTCCATATAACATAAGAAAATAAAAGGACATTTTGATATTAAACCTTAGCCTTTCAATTATATAAATTACCATGAAAATTATTGGTGAAAACAATAGCTCAGTGGCCACAATACTGTAATGCATTTTTCTTTTAATAAAATTCATTAAAAAAAATGTCAGACCAACTGAGATTCAATTCATGGCTGATGTAAATAGAAAATGGTTGAATGCGACCGATTAATTTGTGCCAAAATGGATCATCATGATAGTGACCAATGATTCTGAATTTGTGCTCTGATAGTGCAGTACTTTACGTTTAGTCCAAAACAGATCTTTACACATTTGTGCGATCAGCGGGCTTTACAAATATAGTTAAATTGGCCACTTCGTCTTATGACATGTTCACAAAGACTTTTTTTTAATTTTTACAATACTCACTCGAAATATGTAAGGCAATTCCAATTGCCTAGCTAGCACATACCCAATATAAATGTATGATCCTTACAAGCACCTCTAAAATTCTTCGAAAATGATGGATTTTGGCTGTAACTGAAGTGGCCCTAGAATTCTTTTCAGTCTATGTGATCTACTTTAACATGTGCATGTACGGAAGTGTGTTTGAAAATGAAAATGATTGGTGAATGGCATACATAGAAGTGTGACACTGGTGTTGGATACATATTCCTGAGTGAGTGGATATAAAAGTATGTGTATAAAAGGCATTCTAATTTGTTAATTAAAATTATTGAAAGTAGTTTCAAAGAGATTAAGAGGCATTTTGAATAGATGTACATCGTCTGTTTTGTGTTAATCTTCTGGCTCCAAACATACAAAAGGTATTAAGTTAAGCATACATAGAGATGAGTAGATGATGAAGTATAGACAGACTATATAATGAGAAATTGATTAGTAGAATATGTTTCGTATTCGGAGAAAGGCTGCAGAATCCGAACCAATAAGAGAAATCAGAAAATTTGTTACCAAAGAGGGCTTTTCTTTACTATTTTGTTCCTTTGTTTGTTTGCTGTTTTCTTTTCTTTTTTTTAGGGGGAGGGGAGGGAAGGAAAATATTCAAAGCACTTTTCATATTAGTAGTCAAGAGAAGCTCGCAATCATGTACTTTAATGGCAGGAGGGGGAGGGATAATTGAAGAAAAGCTGCACACAGCCACCAAAAAAATGATAAATAAACATTGAATGTCACCTTCATGTGTATACTTTTCAAATTGTGGTACATGTATTTCATGCTGGAAGGGGTTGAGGGTGAAAAGGGAATTGATTGTATGAAGGTGCATCTAGCTTTTGAAAGATTTGTATCCACACATTTTTTCCTTCATATCTCAGCATAAGAAAATGATTATTATTAATATGTAAGATGTCAAGTGGTGAATTATAAAAATGTAAATGATGTGAAGTATTCAAATATCAATGTCTTCCAGATGGTGTTTTCGCTGTTTCATTACAACTTGTTCATTAACATTTGAGGAAGTAATACATTTTCACAGGGACATCTTGAAACCCTTGGCCATCCATCACACCAGCAAAGAGGGCATTGTTTAGTGATATTCAACCATTCATTATTATTCTAACGCATTCACTTTTCACTGTTCATTGCAAGCTACATTTAGCATGGCTAAGATAATAAAGCACAGCCCTGATATATGCCCCGTTTGGAAAGAAAATGATGGGATTAGTAAAATGCAAAGTTTAAGTTGAGAACTGCTGCATCCCGAGGAAAAAAGAGGATATTTGGTGAAAAAGCGAGAAATAAATATTAGGAGAAAGCCCATCTATGGTAGAGGTTACTCTGCTAAATGGAAAAGAGAAGGAGAAAAAACAAGAATGATTAATCACAAATACAATGTGAGAGAAAAATGTGAGAGAAAATTATTGTTGTTAATAATCAAATACCACCTGGAGAAAGGAAAAGAAACATATTAATCGATTGAAAGATTGCCGGAACTACAGAAATTCTCTTCCTGACATAGCACTACAATGTAAAACAGTGGATAGCATTTAATAAATACTGATAGATTAGCTACACACATGTACCAGTAATTTCATAACATATGGCTTTGGCATTTCAATCATAAACATTTTTCCAAGAAAACAGAAGTACAGTACATAATACATGTACATAAAGATGAATGTAGAATACAGGTTGAATGAAGATTCAATTCGTACAGCCTCTATAGTATATTAATTCTATAGAAGGAAAGGAAATAGTAAGAATGGCAGAATACACAATGTAATATTAGTGTCAGAAATAGTTTGACTTATACGACGAACTAAAGTACTTCCAACTTTGCTTATTAAAAACTGAAAGAATGGAGATATTGTAGGAATGTTTAATAAATAGAGTATATAACACACACCATATACGTTGTAAGGTAGCTTAAAGCTAAATGAAGTGACACGAAAAGACGCATCCGGAACGCAAAATTGAAAATTATTGAAAGTCATAATTTTATCATTCGGGGGTACCTCTAGAACCATAAATACATGTACTGGTACTACATACATGTATATCTCAATGGTTTTCCTGTTTCCTCAACTTTCATTGAAATTTTTTTTTTTTTTTTAAACTTATATTTATGAATACATGTATATCTGTTTTTGGTGTGCCGGACGCATCTTTTTGTGCTTCTGAATATCGCTAGCTTCCTCACTAAGATTGCAACAGTGCATTTAAATGAATTCAATTCGATTTTTTTTTTAACACAAAGTAAATGTACATGTAGGATAGGCTTAGTATAAAATGATGTAGTCGTAATACATTTGTTCAGAAAACTTGAAATTAGTTCAAAGATTAGCTATCAAATAGAAAATCTACATAAAATATTAGGAGACATGTAGTATCATTAGTAGAAAAACCACCTTTTAGTAACCAAGGCCTACATATGAACATGAACAGTAACAGGGATTCGCTCCTTGTTACAAAGTACATATCACTATATATGTACTGTATGTACACCATATATATTTTTTTTTTAAATACTGTTATTCTACCATTTTCACTTATTGCCAGGGGAGGAATATGTAATATAATAATATACAGATTTGTAAATTAAGGGAGGTGTTTTATAAAGCTGTCCGTAAAATTACAAATGACTTTACACATGATCTGATATGAAGAGCTGAAGTTTTTCCTGACAATTTAACAAAGTGTGACTGTATTTCCCATAATCTCAATTAAATTGTAGCCCAAAATACACTTTGCATTACAATGTTTTGTTAATAATGATAAGGTCAATCTACATCTGCATATTTCAACTTTAGCTTATGCAATCAAAATGATTTGAGAATCCTTTTTAGCTCTTCATATTCAAGTCATTTGTTAAGTCATGCATAAGTTTACGCACAATTTATAAAACACCCCCCAGGACCCCATTAAAGTTACTGTTGAATGAAAAAACTTTTGCATCAATGGAATATTCACAAATTGCCACTTCACTAAATATATATTCAATTCACGGATGCGTCTAGTTGATGAAATTTATTTCTTACTGTTGAATTGGCCGCCCTTCACAGTTCACAAAAGCTTCGTGTTGTGAGAGTCAATGGTTTGACAGCAACATAAAGCAAATTCAAAAATGAATTGCACTTTCGTTACTGCATGAGTGCAACCAATGGTTTGATACTTAAAAATGAAAAGAAATTGCATGATACCTAATTTCATCATTTGTCTGTTGCCAAAGATTACCATGCAATTTCACTGTATGATTCAATGTAGTAGGTTGCACATGATATATGTGAGGTCACTGGGGTCAAATGGGTATAAAAAAAACACACAAATGCTCATGCATGAAACAGTGCAACACACACAAAAAAGGATAAAATTACCAAAATCATTTAAGAAAGAATGACCCTTTTGTGTCTAAAATATTTGAGGCATTCACAGCTGAAAGGCACATGAAGGGACATTTTAAATATTTGATTTATTTTAGTAAGTCATTTTGAGCTTTAAAAATGTAACCTACAAATAATTTTTATTTTTGTTTATTTGTCTTCATGTTGTTTCTTGGGGGGGGGGTGAGACTGTAGGACATTGAATATATTCCAGGGGTGTACATCGAGTGCCAGACTGGTGCAAGACACTGTGTGTAAATTGTGATTCAAGAGTTCTTTCTGAAGTCTTTTCCTGCCTAAAAGTTCTTGACCTACCAGCATTTCTTTCCAACGACTTCCAGAACCCTGAATAGCTTGTTGCATGCAAGGTTGCTGCCACTGCATCCAGTTGCAAGATACATGCAACAACATTCAAAGTCCCTCAAACCTTGCATTTGTTTGTTGTTCTTTTTTTGTAATGCAAGCACAATATCTAGTCTAGAGTAAAAAAAAATAAAAACAAACAAAACAAATTGGACGTACCTGGAAATAATGTCTTTCTGTCCGGGCCGTATAGCCTTTGTAAACTGGTGCAGAAATTCTCTATCGATCCCATTTGACGGTACTCTTTCAAAATGGATGCGAACTGTTGCAGCTCTTCACCACTTAGTTTACTTCTCAGCTGTAAAAAAAAAAGGGGTGGATGGTATAGACATATATACAGTTTGAAGTATATTTTACCTTAACACACTTTCAAAAATAATGCTCAAGGGTATTTTACGGACATTGCTAACATTGCTGTAGTGTATTCTTAATTGCGCCATTTTTTGGAGACAACATAATAGAGCGATTTCTGGTTCCTGTACCCCAATATCATCACCCACGCATTATGCAGTCGGTGATATATTGTGAACAGTAGATGGCAGTAAATATAAATCTGAAGAATTGTCACTTGAATACCCTGCCTTTTGCCTTCCTTGTCTTGCCGAATTGATATGGTAAACGATTTCTTCTTTCTGATTGTTTTCTTCTTTTGTTGTTACCTGTTTCATACTAATATCTTCTCCACTATGTTTTGTTACATTCATGTACTGTACACACTTAGTTTTAAATGTATTTGTCTTTCTTTCCTTCCTCCCTTCCATCTCCTCCTTCTTATCCTTTTCCAAATTCTGTCTTCTTCTCTTCCTCCTCCTTCTCATCCTAATTCCCCTTCTTCTCTTCCTGGTTGGAGCCCTTGCTGTTCTCCTTCATCTTCCTCCCTATTCTTTTTTTTTTATCCTATGCTTCCCATTTGTAGATGTGTCGTGGTCGAGTAGATGTCACCGGACTGTGGATCACAAGGTCCGCGGTTTGAGTCCCACTGCAGCACTAATGTCCTTTGGCAAGACATTAATCTACATTTTCCACACTCTACCCAGGTAAGTTAAATGAGTACCTGGTTAGATTATTCCTTAAAATGGATATTTGGATGATGCAAACTCAATCATTATTCTCCCTACATGTTATGTCTTGCCATCTACCTCCCCTACAATCCAGTTGATATAACTCACCTCCTCGATGTATTCTTGTAATAATACTTTGGCTGTGACGCTGATGATTTCTGCACTATTTGAGTTAGGATTTGCCCCTGAATATGGGACGGCCTCACTGCTTCTAAACACAAAAAAGAAGAAAAAATCACAATTAACATGCATTACAGTTTTTTTTTCACCTCACTTTTTTTCTTTCTATAAAACATCCACAAGTAATGCCTAGTTTTGCATGTTTATCTGAACCCCCAAAACAATTTTGAAGTAGAAGATCAAGCAAGAAAATGGTATAAATATTAATGTTCATATTTGTGCCATTAGAATATTTACTAAAAGACATGGCAGACATACAAGTGCACAAACTTGGTAACCTTCCACACACAAAAAAATAGATATATTTCAAGGTAAATAGGTATATTATATAGTGTACATTTATACAAGTCTTCAACAAAAACAGAGAGGAATATATGGTTCATAATATTAGTTTGAAAGTAAAATAGGAGACATTCATCAAAATAAGGTATGGTAGAAAGCTACATTGCAATGTACTGTGTGTACATCTACATTTACAATGTGTAAGTAAATGTAGAGTGAAAGAGTTGGCAGAATTTAAGTATAAAAGGGGAGAGAGAGAGAGAGAGAGAGAGAGATGGGGGGGGGGGGGGGGACGGTGAATCCGAGATTTATGTTTTACTTACGTTTCTGGTTGACTATACATGCCAGGCAAGGGAGGTCTTTGGTGAGCTACTGTGGCTGTAAAGTAAAGAGAAGAAAAGAAAACACTGACCATGATATTTGTATATTTACAGATATTACTAGAGCCCTACATTGTAGATGTCTCTCGATACCACTGGAGGCGGTTACACAAAAAATATACAGTGTACCTGAATATTAAACAGACGTGAACATGAAGGTACATAAACATGACAACCAGTCCTACAATAAACGTTTGCAATGAAGAAATATTGTGTATTCTGTGGTCATTTAAATTTAAATCAAAAACACAGCACCATAGAGAGCAAGAGAGAGAGAGAGAGAGAGGGAGTCATACAAGAGAGTCAGATAGTCACAGAGAGAGAGACAGAGAGTCACAGAGAGAGAGAGAGAGGTTCACTGAGAGTGGCAGGGAGACAGAGGGATACAGGAAGAGACAATGAAAGAGAGAGACAGAGAGAGAGAGAGAGAGAGGAAGAGAAAACTGACAGACAGACAGACAGATATAGAGAGATATTTTGGCCGAGGCACAGCCGGCCAGCCAGACTGAGAGAGAGATGGGTTTGAGCTATGGGGTCCTGGGAATGACCGGAAATGCAATTACGGAGTATTGCTATCGAGCAGGAAATGACCACTAGCTTCGTTCCTGGTTGCCGGGCGCAGGGGCCACGCCTACCGACTTGACACAAACTCGGAAACTCTGCCTTCTCGCGATGTTTCCGATTCAGGCATTCCATCAGGGCAGCGAGACTGATTGGACCTGGCAAGCGCTGAGAGCTCTCGACTTCCTTGTAAGAATAATTTGGCCAAACCCTTCCAAGTTTTACTACAAGAGTTTTTATATTTTCCGACAGAATTAGCTATTATCTTTTCGTTTTTTCACACCCCTGGGGCTTTGAAAGCAAACAGGTTACAGGTTCAGAGAAAAATCAGGAAAACTGATTGTATTCAGATGCAATCACCCATCTCTCCTGATGATGATGGCTATTGTCTGACATGAAGTTTTATTTTTAAGAAAATAGAAACCCATTTGAATAAAGTACATTAACTTTATCCAACGCAATTCAGGTGAGCAAATTTGAAAGGATTTATAAATTCAATTACTGTTATTATTATTGGTCAATTAAGACTGGCCATTAAACTCTTACATGATCCTTCTGCATGTAGTTAAGATTTGGAGATATTAGCAATACATGTACATGCCTCAGTGATAAGAATATTTATCTCTATAAATCTTTTTTTTTATCAAGTAGGATATAAATGGACATTTTGCTATTAAACAGTTCTTCAAACTATTTGGAATTGGAAACCAATTTATTTTAGATGTTGCTTAAAAGTATCGGCTTGCATTGTGATGTACATATACAGTAGGCTTACAGTGAAACCATGTGAGAAAGAAGAATACAGACAGTCCTTTTCAGGACTCCCCGATCCTCTCCCTCTCTCACATGGTGCAACAGTAAGCCTACTGTATAACTTATATTAATTCAAAAGACCACTTTAACTGTTTGAACCCTACGTTTCTAAGCAGCATACTTTCAATAGGTCACTGTACAAGATACAGACCCACTAGCAAAACAAAAAATTAGTGTACAGATGGTCATTATATGATTCAGAGAACATGAAGAATATAAAATGTGATCCTACTGGGGTATCGGATTTATCCTTGTACTTTCCATCGTCCATTGATTGTGACTAGATTGCATCAAGCAAAAGCACATGATTAAGATAATTGGTAATATCCGAACAACAAATTGCGCAAATCCACTTCACGTTTATCCTCTTGATATCGAAGGTAGGGCCAATTGTATCCTCAGATGTTTATCTTGGTTTTCTATCAAACATTATCTGGGATTAATCTGGGTCAAATTTGTCTCGAATTTGTCGTAGACGTCAGACGTATCGGGCCCGGCATCATCTTTTGCGGAGCAGACGTCCTCAAGAGATAAGATATCTATCCGAAAAGGACCTATTGTTTTATGTGTAACACATGGCTGCATCTGATGAGAATGACCCAATTACTGGACCCGTTTACATTTGAAACAAACTATTTTCTCAATGTTTCCTTTTATCTCGTATTTGATCGATGCGAAAGTACATTGATCAATCACCAACCTGCATGACCTATGTTTTTGTTCACATGAGTTCCTTTTAGGATTTATGAGGGAAAAGAAAGATTCCCCAGAAGCAGTATCCGTAGTTGCCAGTTGCAAAAGATGTGAACATAGGGAGCTGCATGTATGTGAATGTAGAGATGTATAGACTGATCAGAGCTATTATGAAGCAGTTAGGGAATATTTTCAATTTTGTTTGGAGCCATTTAATTACACTGTATGTTCATCCCTTTTTATCATCTGAAGTAAAGTGTAAAATGTTTCCTAAAGACTAAATTTGCAAATCCCTTTGTACAGCATATCCACCCTTACCAAAAACACAGGCAGAAATACAGCTTGATACTGCAGGTGTATTCTAAATCTAAGATTCAATCAGTTTGAATTAATCTTATTTTAAGATGCAATTTATTTGAATTACTTGCATCTCTTTCTATCTAAGACAGGCCTTGATCATCTGACACAGAAAAGAAGCAGCAAGGAAACAGAGTTCGGAAGAGCGTCGTGAAACTCCAATCTGTATCTTATTCTTGATGGTTAGGACTCAAAGGTGATTCAGGGTATGATATGATATCACGTTATACTCCGAAACAGATGCTGACCTAAAAAATGATTCCCCCATTTAATCCCGAGGGGATGGGGAAAGAAAGGAGAGCAGAGTACAACAAAGGGCACATGTTACTCAGAGTAATAACAGGGATATTAGGACATGATTTGAGTAGTTGTGTTTCTCATTGATGTTAATTCCTATCATATTCTTCAGACAAAGAAGATTAAGAGGCTGGGAGGGGGGGGGGGAGAAAATAAGGAGGATGCTATTCTTTTTCTTCAAATTGATGTAAAATGTATCTCTGTGCATCTCTCTCCTCCTCGCTCTTGCTCACTCTCTCTCTCTCTCTCTGTCTCTCTCTCTCTGTCTCCCTCCCTCTCTCTCTCTCTCTCTCTCTCTCTCTATATATATATATATATATCTCTCTCTCTCTCTCCCTCTCTCTCTCACACACACACATACACCATTTCATTGAAACTTGTAATTATTGAACATCTGTCAATAAAGATCAGCTGCCTATAAATACCACTTTTTTGTTTCTCTTGAGGAGCCTTTTTATACAGGTTTACCTTCATATAGAGGCAGGTATACAACACTATCATGATACTTACATCTACCTATTGAATAATCGTTGACCGCTTGCATCAGCGAGAGGTCAAATTGCTTCATGGTCATTTCAGTGTAGACTACTTCAAAAATCTGCTGGACAATGGCACAGATTTCTTCCGATTTTTCCTGAACAAAGACAAAAATGACAGAAAATCATTAAACAGAATTGATACTCATTCAATTTCTTTTAAGTTTGTGTACACCAATACAAGAGCAAAGTCTATAATATATAAGGGAACATGATGATTTCCTTTTTTCAGGCCTGCTAGGACTCCTAGTTATAAACTTCTGTATAACTTACGTGCTTAATACCTACATGTATATATATACTCACAGGTCACTTTTACCTTCATTATAATCTAATAAAAACTTAGGTAGTAATATCTCCGCCATTCACAAATTAAAATAAAATTTGAAGCTGATACATGTGGCACCAATATATCAACAAGGAACCTGAAATATATAAGTATGTACATAATCGTCTAGAACAGAAGATTGGTACAATTCAACATATAAATGTACTGTATATGCAAGATATATTTTCGACAAATACACCATTCTAAGCTATTTTAAGGGGAAGGAGGTCTTATACATAAGATACCCTGTGATGCCACACAATACATGTATCTCAAAACTTAGCATCAAGTCTGTGAAGTGTACTTGTGCATGAACGTCAAAGCTAGACTTATATGGAGATGTACACAAGTATCAGTTGATTGAGTCAATTAAGGTGAATGTACTACTGGGTGTGACACACTTCAATTAGACTACATCCCCTCCCTACAGATATACACTGTTAAGCTTGGGAATTAGGGGATGTGTTCACACGGGATACGTCATCCCTCCCCATTTATTCCGTACAGATCAGGGATTAGAGGCCTGTTCACACAGCTATCTGTATGAATTCTCTCTCTACAGATAAACACTGTATACACTGAAGCTTTGGAATTACAGGATGTGTTCAGGCATACGTCATCCCTCCCTATTTATTCCGTACGATAAAGGATTAGGGGCTTGTTCACACAGCTGACTAGATGAACACTGTATGTATTCTCTCTCTACAGATATTACACTGTACTGATCTTGGATTAGAGACATGTTCACACAGCTCACTAAAACGAACACTCTATGTATTCTCTCTCTACAGATAAACACTGTACAGAACCTGGATCTGTATTAGAGACATGTTCACACAGCTCACTAAAACAAACACTCTATGTATTCTCTCTCTACAGACATACACTCTCTACAGACATACACTGTATAGATCTTGGATTAGAGGCATGTTCACACAGCTTACTACAGTATATGAACACTGTACAGTATGTATTCTCACTCTTTCTCTCTACATATGTATATATACATTGTACAGCTATGGAATTAGGGGTGTATTCACACAGCTAACTATATATATACATATATGGAAAATAAAAAGTCTTATAATAGTAATGAGCAATAAATGTATTGACCAACAAACCTTTGAGGGACATTCCCACACTACTAGTTCACATTTCTCTTGCTGACTTTCTGTAGCTGCAAAAAAGAAAAAAGAAAAACAACATTAACAAATCAATAAAAGCAAGTACAATACTGTACATTCAATGATATACATATCTGATCAGAAAATGGGCATCCATCTGTCTTTGAAGTTGAAAAAAGTCTTTGAAAAAAGTAGAAATCTTTGTTCCCCCATAGACTGTAGTGTTATAAAAACTGTTAGGAAAATGAAATATGAAATTTGGATTTCCAATCATCAGACAGGCGATCGGCTTGTAAAAGTCGTGGGGTTCCTGACTGACCTAAAGGTTTATAATTATCATTGCAGTATAAGCTAAATCCAGGATTTTGTTTCAGAATCTGAGGCAATGTTACTGAGTCACTTTAAGAATTTGAGGATTCGACCAATAAATAGATCAGAGGTCAATGACCTCTAGGGATGCTGTATGTACGCACACGCCCTTCTCTGTATTTAGCACACAGACAAATCTTGTTGCTGACATCACATGTGTTATTATGCAATAGGCAATCATGAGACAGGAAATACCAAGACATATGTACATGCACTCAGTATAGCCTGAGGGTCTGTGCTTTATCAATCAACATTTAGGGACCTAATTTTTGCATATGCCCCAGGCCTTATTTTGGACAAGATACAGGGTTAGGGTCAGTGTTACAATTCATTTTTATGTTAGAATTAGGGTTAGGGTTATGTTGATTAATTGGTTTTAGGTAAAGTTCAGGGGAAGGGTCTGGGCCCTGTTTCATGAAACTTGATATCAATAAAAAGTTACAAGCTACTGTTATAAGCTACTGAAATCATACATCTGATTGGCTGAGAGCAAATTTTGTCATAGAAATTTAGCATTTGTTATAAATAACAAGTTTTATGGAACGGGCCCCTGGTTGAGTGTCGTTCAGGTATGCATCCTGCAAACTAGTTACCTGTTTTCATGATGACTAGATGCTGAGCATCATCTCGTACATAGCTGACTGAGACTATGTTGTGAATGAAGGCACGTACAAGAGACGTCTGCAGGGAAAGAAAAAAGAATAAGATCTAAGTTACACATAGAAGTACATGTAGCAGTAGAAGTAGTAGTAGTAGTAGTAGTAGTAGTAGTAGTAGTAGTAGTAGTAGTAGTAGTATAGTAGTAGTAGAAGTAGTAGTAGTAGTAGTAGTAGTAGTAGTAGCAGTAACAGTTGTAGTAGTAGTAGTAGTAGTAGTAGTAGTAGTAGTAGTAGTAGTAGTAGTAGTAGCAGTAGTAGTAGTAGTAGCAGTAACAGTAGTAGTAGTAGTAGTAGTAGTAGTAGTAGTAGTAGTAGTAGTAGTAGTAGTAGTAGTAGTAGTAGTAGAAGTAGTAGTAGTAGTAGTAGTAGTAGTAGTAGTAGTAGTAGTAGTAGCAGTAACAGTTGAAGTAGTAGTAATCTAGTTGATGTATAGATTTATAACAGCAGAAAATATAGGGGGAAGAGGCGGATTTAAATATAGATTTAGAAAGCTCCTTTTTTTTAAAGTGCACACATATAAACATAAATGTGATAAAAACATACTTAAAGCTTCTTTAAATGCCCCGTAAGTCAATAATGCAGAAGATATACATGTATAAATGTAGATACTACATACCCAATAAAGAAATGAATAAAATATTCTATACTCAAGCAAAGTGCTTAATGTAGGTGCAAAGGTCCCTCAGAGCTCAGAAAAAACTGACATTTTATTTGCAGAATTTTGAAGAATAAATTTCTCAAACTTTAAGGTCAATCAAGTTTATTTATTTCAGTACCGAGTTATCAAGGAGATGCAAATATTGATCTTACAATGCAAATGTTTGAATACGAGAAAGGGGCCTGGTATGGGAGTATCACATAAATGCATAGATCCTAGTATACAGCAATACTACAACAGTTTCTTCATTTTCAGATAACATGATAATGTGACAAAGTCACACAGACAATTTGAAAGCTGCATCGTACACGAGGCATTGTTTGAAAAGCCTGTAATGTGTGCCTTTTTTTTTTTACTTTTTTTTTTAGGGGGGGGGGTCCGGACCTTGCCATTGTATTGGGGCACCAATGTGTACTGGGCACCTGCTAGTGTTGAGCCCTGCATATCATAATGTCCCTACCTCGTTTTTCTGTAAAACATTGATTTGTCTTGCTGATAAGCGGATGATGGCGTCGTAGCGACCGGAGTGACTGTTCCATGGTAAAATACCCTTTTTCTGCAAGAGAAATAAATGAAATCATCAATAAAGTAATTTATACAAGTTACCTTAGTGATTGGTGTAGATGTGCTAAGCTGATATTTCTGTTCATGAATAGAGCACACTTGTAAATGTAACTTCTGTTTGCATCATATCTTGTTCTCTCAGTCACATAAACTTTTATTCCCCCTTCTCTTCTCATTTGTATACTCTCTGAGCACCCCCCCCCCCCCCTCCCCCGATCAATTTTACTTCAAGTGGGAAAAGTTTCACTCCCCTCCCCTTAATGAAAACGTATTTTAAACATAGTTTGGAACATGTTTAATGTAAACTAAAACTGCTCTCTCTTCACATCCGACAGGTATATCTGGAGAAGTTCTTAGAGTCAATTATTTACAGGAATTTTAAAAATCATTTCAACAAAAGTCTGAAAATTGTATCACCCTGATATTTTGTATCCATTCAAAATTAATTTGGCACTTCTCTTCTGCTCACAGGTCATCTTTTATTTTTTGTCATATATTTTGCACAACACTGTAACATACATGTATATATTTATGGTTACCGGTATACATAATTGTACATGCACTACAGAAAGGGCATTGGGTCATCGCCCTATCTTGCTTAATAATATCTTTGAACAATAACCCCAAACAAAAAGCAACAGAATTAGTCACATTACTACAAAACATGAAAATGTGGTGCAGGTCACCATCCCAAGATCATTTCCGAGTCGTGCTCAAGAACAATGTGATTGTGAGTGAGCTGTTGGATTTTGAAGAGAAACATTCCAAATTGCTCATTTCCCCAGCTACCGCCCCACACCCATCAAGTCTGCAATTCTGCATTCTTAGTTTTCCTCTGTGATTTCACAATCACATAAATGAGCACTCATACCCCCTTTTCCTTTTCCTGTATTTAAAGGTATAGACCAGTTTTGGAAACGCCCCCCCTCTCAAAAAAATGAAATGGAAGCTCTTATTACCAATCATGTGAAAGAATATGATTTGACTAATACGTAATGAAACAAATTTTGCCGGGAAACCGCCTACTAATTGATATATTTGGTAAATAATTATATCTCTCCGGACTGGATAGATATCGCCTAGTGCCATATACATCATTCTGTGTACAGTGCTTGTAACTTTACCAAGACTGGGCCAAATTTCTCATCATTTTGATGATTCCAGAACCTTGCAGTACACACCAATACTTCATGTATATGCTAAATGATCACCCTTTTCTGATCGATTCCACAACGTTTCTTTCACAATGCAATGGCATGACCAGAACTGGTCTATACCTTTAAAGGTAGTGTTCCTTATTTGACTAGAAATTTTAACTGGTTGACTTCTGTTTGAAACGTGGTTGAAAAAGAAGTATTAGGAAAATACACTGATAAGATTTAAGTGACCTTATTATCATTCAAAAGGTATCCCCATTAGTCTATTGCATTACTTTATAATATTTGATTCATTGATTATTTCACATAATTTCCAACATTGACCAAATTCATGACTTAACTGTGGACAAAACAGAACATCTAAACTTGTCCCTAACCCTATTTAATAAACCATTCACATCGACAAAAATAAACCAGGCCAACGCACATGCCAGACACTTAAATGGTCGTTTGTAATTGGTTCATAGTCAGTTTGGCGGTGTCCCTGGTACACCACACAGTCTGAACATAAAAATTGCACGACCCAAAACGACCAATAATCGGTCAGTTTGAACTTGGTTTAAAGTCTGTTTAGAGTCAGTTTGGCGGTGTCCCTAAAACACCAATCACACAGAGACCAATGCCAGACCGATAAACAGACACACATAAGAATGTCACTACCCCAAATGGCCAATAGTAGGTTTGTTTGAAAATGAAAGCGGTTTGAAGGAGGAATAGAGTTACTGACGCTACTTCACTGGAGGGCTTCAAGGGAGCACTTCCACCCAGCATCTAGACCAAGAACTAGATAGTTTATTCCTCAGCACTACATCCTGACTTATGGATCCTGCTGAGTATCGTCGCAGAAGTAGAAGTAGTTTTGCAGCATGACTACTAAAGGTGAAGAGATCTTTGCCAAAATAAAGCTTGGAGCAAAAGTCTGGGCACGAAACACTTACCCTTGCTGAATCAATATTCCTGAGTATTTCAGTCCTCTTTGTTGGGTCGATTTCAAAAGGGATGTCTTCGAGTTGACCTAAAAACTGGAAGTAAGAAAAAGTAGAAAACAAAATTGGATAACTTCTAAGCAATACTTTTAAAGGTTAGCTTCCTTTTTGTGGTACAAACATGTTTGTGTTTGACAAGGATTTGGGTTAAACTGGCCACTTAATTTGGATGATTTTGGTAATAATAACCATTGTCATAATTCATAGGCAAGATATCAGTTAAGACATACAATTACATCTGACCAATCCTTGCCTAAAGTTTATATTTGCTCCATTTTTTTCTTGCCATTAAACAACTAATTCATGTACATGTTTGGATCCATTTTAGACCTAAAAAACCTCAAATTCACAAAGGAGATTTAAATCTAACCCACAGTTTGTTATACCATGGGTTAGATTTAAACCTTCTTTGTGAATTCAGGCCATTTTGCCTAATGTAGGAAAAGCTAATGACTTGTGTATTATTAGCATTCCATATTAGAGTGAAATTGAAAACCTTCAATAAAGAACCAATGTTTTTTACAGTGTGATAATTATTTTGGATCTAAATTTAGCCCATAATATTTACTCTATTCAAGCAAGTCCATTCTTGTGTATGCTTAAAATGCATTCCTGAATGACAGCTCTCTTACCCCAAACCAACAACAATGCAAATTATATTGATCACGTTGAGTGAAATGTCAGTCAAAATGTGAACGCCCTTCTGCTTTAATTGCAGCAAATGGAAATTGATTAAGTATATCTCCATTTAGTTCGGTATAATACGTTTCTTGTACATTGTACACTCCTAGTTGCTCTTAATCAATAATAACAGTATGCAAAATTATGTAATATTCTTTCAACTTTTTGCAGATATTCCGGTAAATAAACCATGACTTTTCCTGGTCATTCAGAATATTTGCTGAACTATATACATGTACATGTAGAACCCAGCCCCATACTTGATACAGTTACTTGAATGTATTTATCTTAATACACCTCTATATGTACAGTACATTAGGAAAATTACTGTCAAACATAAATTCAACTTAACATGCCAATCCAATCTTTTTATTCTCACATGACTCCAATAAGACATACATTTTACATTCAAGTGAGATACATGTACATTATGTGCAATAGACCAAATATTTGAAAGTCTCATATTTCATTGACTGGGTTTGAGGAACCAAGATGGTTTTGGAGCCAATTATTCAAACACAACATTATGTTCTTCAAGAGAAGTTCTTCCATGTGAAGGGGAAAAAAGACACAGTGACTCAGGGCTAAAAAGCCCCAAAGTACCAAAAAGAGCCCCCAAAAGTCATAAAAGATTCCTCAAAATTGTGCATAGAGTCAATGCAAAACAAATTAAAGAGAGTTATTTTCATGAAAGCAAGCTTGAAAAGTAGCCCTCAAAATTTATTGAATATTTTTTTCCCTGGTGTAACCAAACTTAGAAAGCCTCCCTGTTCATCATAAAATTGTTCCTCTACCCAGAACTTACTCAACCGCCTCTTAAAACTTGACCTTCAAAGTCTTGGAGAAAAGTATGTTTCCTGGGACAGATCACACAAAGGACTGTCATATTGCTACTGTACTGTTGCCCCATTCAGACCAGAGGCAATTATATGAAACTTGTATAACGAAAGGTATATGCAATACAAAGAATCACTGTTTAGTGAAAGGGGCTTTAATGTAAAAATAATGATATTTATGAAGGGACTAGTTTTGAAGAGGTTTGTTGACATGAACGACAGCTGGTCAATCATCAGTGTGCATTTACATGAATGTAAGCCTTACCCAGGTAATGGTTTTGTATGATATAACATTCGGACTAGAACCTACAAATGTAGGAACCTGGTGGTAAATCTTTTTTCCATTAAAATTGATGCTCAAACATGAATTTTATTATTATATACGTTTTGTCATTTTTGTTATGAATACGTTTTTTTATATGAAAAAGCAAGGAAAATGTAATAAATTATTGTACAGTAGGCCTATACACATGTATATAATGCAGCAATATAATTCTTGTAGCATTATATTAAACATGAATTCTGATGGTCTAAATGAGGGGTATTCGAGCTACTGTTCTTTAGCACCCAGCTGATACCATTACCCTCTACTGTTCATATCCTTTTAGGAAATACTTTCAATTTCCCCCAGAATTATCCTCCATCTTTGATTCTCTCTCTAGCCACTAAGTGGCTCCCCTCACACCTCCAGAAACCACCTCCCTTGTTGAGTGTTAATTGACAATTCCTAGAAACATGTGAAGGGCAATCCAGGGGGGTGTTTCACAAATATCTTAAGTCGAACTTGACTTTAAACATTATGGAGAGCTATTTGTAACCTTAAAATAAAATATATTCAAAAGCAAAAATTGAAGTATTTTAGACATTTCATGAATTCCACATCAAGAACATGAAATCTCCTTGCTAATAGAAAATATGAATGATTTGAATCAACATTTTATGCCTTTAAAAATAACTTTTACAAAATGTTTTCAAGATGCAAACGGCCTTCCATAATTGTTAAATCCAACTTGGAGTTAAGTTCGACTAAGGATCTTTGTGAAACACCCCCCCCCCTGATGTCATAATGAGAGGTGCATTGGTTTCTTGCCATCATCATTATTCTTGGAGAAAGGAGAAGAAGGGAGAATGAATTTGAATTCATGAGTGTAGATTAAGGCTATTATGTTTATTTGTTTTCCGTTTTGTCTGTTTTGCTTTGATTTTGTTTCTTATTTAATAGCTCACACATTCTAAGCATAGGTTCCCTAGATTCTCAGACCATCTACAATTAATGAAGACACCTTGCACAACTGCCCCCCACCCCCACCATAAGATCAAAACAAAAACAGACCCTTTCTGTTTTTCATTTATCAAAGCATACATGTAGTACAGAGTTTACGAATGAATGCAGTTTTTTCTTGATCTATTGCTCTGGTACATTTATGGTATTTAAGTCCTTAAATCATCTACTCCAGACGTCCAATGGACTGAAAAGAAAATAAACAAACAGATGAAAAAGAATGATAAAGCCCCAAATGGATCATAAATGTCCACCAGCAGCGAACAGCCTGTCAAATTTATGGTATTGACCCAAAAATTTCACTTTTTGTACCTTAACCTCCCTTCATGGCATGTAGAAGAAAATGCTGATCAAAGAAGACACCCTTTTAACCATATTTATTTTAAGTTGAGTGAAGAAAAAAAAACACAGACAAATGCTTTAAAGGCAGTATTGGAATCTCCGCTTCTCCCACTTTCCTGAAATTAAAGGTAATTAATTCTTGAGTCCAACAACTGTCCCATATTCAAGGCCTTTCCTCCCGGATCCCGATTTGTGACTTGTTTGAGCGCTTGAAGGGGGGAGGGGGGTGAGGGGGAGCAGTCTGCAGACACAGACTCTAATCTGACACTCGTCCAGATCTCTCTGTTTTTAATTTTTTTAATTTTTCTTAAATCATCTCTTTACCCTCCCTTACAAACACCCCACACAGAGCGCCATATCTCTATTACTTGTGAATATATCTGTCAACAAAGGGGTTTTAAAGAAAGAGATCATCTCCGTTTCAGCATTAAGGGTATATTATTTTCTCAGCGGATTGGGCACCTGACAGTCAAGTCAGTGGACTAATCTGACATTTTTTGCAAACACAATAATATGAAGTCTTGAGCAAAGCCTGAGCCTACAGTATATCTGTCAGTATTTTTCTGTAAAGTACAGAGCCTACAGATAAGGTGCACTACAGTCTAGACCTTCCTCAGAATTGGAAGGGAAGCCCTCATCACTGAGCAAAAAAATAAAATATTTTTACCTTGAAATCAGGCTAGATCTTGAGAGGCATATAAATCAAAGGGCAGAGCAACAGATGTCTGATTTAAAACCATTTGTCACTGTTTTCACACCGGCTTGATCTTAGCTTTCCTCCCTCTTAATTAATAACTTCCCCAGTTACCTAATACTGGTACCGTATCCAAAACGGCTAATTAATGCCTATGTTTGTTGTTCTATGAGGAACTGCAGATGAGGGGTTAATGCACTTCTGAATGCTTCATTTGACCCACTGCCAATAAATGGGGTTCCTATTTTCAGCTTCCAAGTATCATGAGAGTATAGACGGTAATATTTGTAAACCACCCGTTTAAAGGTTTTTTAAATTGGGGATGGTAGTCAGACGCACATTTATGATAAAATAGCTGCTCAGAGCCATAAGGGAGTTTAATAATTTATATCATTTAATAAGGAATGATGCCCTTCTACAGTAACTCTCCAAAGATGAAATATTTTGTATCTACATGGACGCTCAAATTTGCATAAAGAGTATATTACGAATAAAGTTTAAACGTTTCTTGACCGATAAAATAACTGAAAATTAATTACAACACGTACATGTACATGTAGAGAGGGACCAAATCAACAAATTGCAGTGCAATCTCTAGACTGCAGTGTAATCTCTCTCTCTCACTCTCTCTCTCTCTCTCTCTCTCTCTCTCTCTCTCTTTCTCTATTTCCATCCTACTCTCTCTCTCCATCCTACCCTCCCCATCCCCTCTCTTCTCCCTCCCTTTCCTTTACTGAGCGATCGATGTCAGCTCCAACATCAAAAGCAAACATGCAAGCAATGTCAGGATATAATTTCAGAGACGAAGCTCGGACGGAGCTCCAACAAGACGAGTAAATGAAAGAAAATTGATTCCTGAAAGCAAACTTTGTTTCATTGGTGACAGAAATATTCGCTGTAGATGGCGATCTGATCACATTCATCTGACGGGCTGCCTGAATGAGTGTGTTTGAACAGCACGGAGGCCACATGTTTGCAAAAGGTGTTACCCCATCGTTTTAATATGAACTCCACTGTATATATAAAGCAAGCTGTTGCACATCCCGTTGTTTTGTGTCTTGATTTCCTGGAGTAAAAATGATTATTTTGTGGTCCCTTAATTTATTCATTTCTTTGGGCTCATTATCATATCATATTTCAAGTTTCTCCTCTAAATTCTCCACATTATGGTGGAAAATTAATGTGCAATGAATCATTTAGTTTCAGTTGTTGCTTCTTATACTCTTTTCACACTGGTTTTGCTTAACCCCGTACTTTGCTTAGCCCCGTACTATCCATAACCCCGGACTATTTTTTTGGCTTTTCACACTCGCTGTTTTTAGTCCCGTACTAGCGCCTATTCCGGAATAAGAAAATTCCCGCTGTTCTCACTGCATTTCGTTAACCCCGGATATCGTGTATGTTATGATTGGACATACTTCGCATCTGGCCAGCTTCGATACGCTCCATTGCGTAGTACCGGACTATTTTTCGTTTCTGTTCTCATTCATTTGCTTAGCACCGCAATTGCGGGGTTAGCAGGAGTTAGCACCACAATTGCGGAGTTAGCCCTGCTATTTTGCAGGGTTAGTTAACCCGTACTATAGGTGGGGTTAGCCAACTTTAGCCCACTTTGGTAAAAACCAGTCTGAACAGAAAGTGGAATAGGCTTAACCCCGTACTATAGGTGGGGCTAAGACCCCCCCTTTACCCCACCTATAGTACGGGGTTAAGCAAAATATTGCCAGTGTGAAAACAGTATTACAGTATGCCTGTGACCTACATTTGTACGAACTGCACAATTACATCAATCTCTATCAACAACACCCTGAACATTATGTTGCGATCTTGAGTTGCCATCACAACATAGCACATCAATAATGATGCCTCACTCTCTCTCTGATAATAACTGTTCTGTTTTGTCCATTGGTTTCAGTATGCTAATATGTAGCAAGATTGTGATGACTACTAACTTCTAAAATTTGAAGTGTTTCGCTCTAGGATGCATGATTACCGTTTGCATATATATACGAACTGCACAAATATATATCAATCTCTATCGACAACACCCTGAACATTATGTTGCCATCTTGAGTTGCCATCACAACATAGCACATCAATAATGATGGCTCACTCTCTCTTTAATAATTGTTTTGTTTTGTCCATTGGTTTCAGTATGCTAATATGTAGCAAGATTGTGATGACTACTAACTTCTAAAATTTGAAGTGTTTCGCTCTAGGATGCATGATTACCGTTTGCATATACATGTATATACGAACTGCACAAATATATATCAATCTCTAACGACAACACCCTGAACATTATGTTGCGATCTTGAGTTGCCATCACAACATAGCACATCAATAATGATGGCTCACTCTCTCTTTAATAATTGTTTTGTTTTGTCCATTGGTTTCAGTATGCTAATATGTAGCAAGATTGTGATGACTACTAACTTCTAAAATTTGAAGTGTTTCGCTCTAGGATGCATGATTACCATTTGCATATACATGTACAGTATATACACTGTATTCAGTATACATGTATTTTTTAACTTTAAAATATTTTTTAAATGATTAATCTGTAGCAAGCAAAGAAGCTACTACCATGACTATTTATTATCATGGATTCTTTTTGGCTCCATGTTCCAATCCCAGAGCATGTTAGGTACAGGAATATCATACCTGTAGTAAAGATACTATGTCCCTTTTGCAGCCAACCTCAAATGCTGTAGAACTTTGCAGGAATTATGAATATGTCATGTATGTCCTATCTGTGAAATAACTAGATGGAACTTCGACTGCGCGCAGTCGAAAATGATGCCTCCGTCATAGAGCAATTTTACAAACCAAAACAGAAGAAATTTTTCAAATTCAAGTTCAATTGTAATCCATTAAGAGGTTCTCAGAATATCGTGATTACAAGCAATTTCTCATATACATATATGACCCTTTGATCTTTGACCTGATGACCCTAAAATCTACTCAGTTCATTGGCTCTGCAAGATGTCCTGAGTTAAATAGTAATCCATCTGTCAGTTCTAATGAGAATGCGTTCACAAGTTATTTTTGGATACATAATGAGCCCATGACCTTTGACCTCATGACCCATGAATCTACTCAGTTCATTGGCTCTGCAAGATACATACATGATCGAAATTTGGCAGGAATCCATCAATCTGTTCTAATGAGAATGCGATCACAAGCTATTTTTGCATACATAATGAGCCCTGTGACCTTTGACCTTTGACCTCGTGACCCCAAAATCTATTCAGTTCATCGGCTCTGCAAGATACATACATGACCAAAGTTTGGCAGGAATCCATCGATCGGTTCTTGAGATAATGCGATCACGAGCTCTTTTTGCATACCTAATGAGCCCTGTGACCTGTGACCTTTGACCTTGTGACCCCAAAATCTAATCAGTTCATCGGCTCTGCAAGATACATACAAGACCAAAGTTTGGCAGGAATCCATCAATCGGTTCTTCAGATAACGCGATCACGAGCTGTTTTTGCATACATAATGAGCCCTGTGACCTTTGACCTTTGACCTCGTGACCCCAAAATCTAATCAGTTCATCGGCTCTGCAAGTAACATACATGACCAAAGTTTGGCAGGAATCCATCAATCGGTTCTTCAGATAACGCGATCACGAGAACGGGACGTACGGACGGACGGACGGACAACCCGAAAACATAATGCCTCCGGCTACTTCGTAACGGAGGCATAAAAATGTTAGCAGTGTCCGAATATTCAAATTATGCTTGGAAACCCGTTTACTTGCTAGACTTCACTGTCAGACACTATTGAGTGACTGACTGGCTTTTTTCCTTCTTTGGTAATAACATAAATAAAATGAGCTGTAAAGGGTACATGAGCATTTGTCTACATCAATAACCCACTTCTTGTAATGGCCAAAATTAAACTGATTAAATCTTTGCGCAGCATAAAACGTACAACCATGCGGTTCAGTGGTCTGAAAATCAAGACTATTACTTATTGGCTCTATAGCTCCTACATGTAAGTCGATTTGACAACTAATAGTCGTTATTTTCCAACTTAAAGACATTTTCAAGCCCCTCTTTTTTAAGGGGAGTTCTAAATTAGTATTATCTTTCAAATGCCATTGAAATTTAACCTTTTCATTTTTTGGGCCTGCAAATGGGACATAGTACCTTTAAAGTAGACAAGCCAGCAATATAATGAACCGACTATATTTGAACCGGGAACCTCGAGTCTCACGCCCATTGCTTAATCCACTAAAAGCAACAGTGTACACTGTACCTCCCATAGTTCTAAATATTACCTTTACCGGTAAACCCATTTTTAGTTTAACCCTCTATCTGCCCTCTAAAGACACCTTGAAGCTCCTATTAAAAGGTTTATTTATGGAATCAGGAAATGATATTGGTCTCATTTTTATCCTCCTGCTTTTGTTTCTCGTTTTTGTCTGCTGGTATATTTCCTTTCACAAAAGGCCCATTTACACAGCCCAAAACTATTGTTTTTGCTGTTATACTGCCATTTAGAATACTGAAAAAACCCATACGAAACCATTGTCGAATACGAGCCCTGCACTAACATCCTTAGGCCAGACATTAATCCTCCTTTTTCCACTCTCAACCCAGGTGTTGAATGGATACCTGGTAAGAGACAAAAGTCACTGTAGTCACTGTAGTTTGCTCACCGCTGTGAGCATCTGTAACTTGGCACCTGGGTGGGATACTCCCAAGGGAGCGGAGAATGTATATATAATGTGTGCTGCCAAGCCTGGATCAAATAACCAGATACTGTACATATCTATAAAGCGCCCAGAGACATTGTTGATGTACCAAGCGCTATATAAACTGGGAATATTATTATCATTATCACATATTTACAATACTGTTTCTTATTTTTTTTAAACATGTTAGTCCGAAGAAGTTAATAAAATAATAAATACCTTGACTTCGATATCTAGATAGCTGTCGATGAGGATCTGTCTGTCGACTTTGAAGTCTGGTGGAGTAAGCTCCAGTGTCTTCAGCTGCCTTCGAGCCTCGGGTTGGGCAGCCGAGGCACTGTTGTTGGAACCGTTCTCTTTGCTGGAATTGGCGGAGGTTCTCGTTTTGCTAGGAAAGAGTTTGAAACCAGTCTGCAAAGAGGAAGAAAAAGAAAGTTGGGTAAAATACAGCAACAGGTAGATCCAAAATTTGATTTATGAAACCAAGCAGCAAAGAAAAAGAAGAAGAGAAAATGGGGTAAAAACACAAGCAAATCAAAATTTAAATTTTGAGTTTGAAACCAGATTGCCAAGAAAAGAATGGGGAAAAATGGGGTAAAAATACATACAGATCAAGACTTTAATTTTTAGTTTGAAACCAGTTTTCCAAGAAAAAAAAAAAAGAAAAAAGAAAATGGGGTAAAAATACATGCAATGATGATGATGTACAGACAATTTGCAGACAATAAAATGAAAAGGAAATAGGAGGAAAGAAACAACATTATATATGATTCCTTTGGCAAACATAATATAGGCCTACACTCATTTAAAACATTTATATTACTAGTATCACCATGTACATGTATGTGTTTGTCAGTTAATTTTAAGCAGACATAAATGTCAACGCAGTTTCTAACAAACCCATAACACTACAATTCATGCAGAAAAAGAATTGAGGTCATTTTTGTTGTTCTTTTTTAAACTGCCTTCCTCTGTGAGACTGGGCTTGGTCGTTGGGTGTTAACAGTTCAATTAAATGGATCCATTGTTATAATCCATTTATGGGCACGATGCCAACATGTACTCATCAAAATATAAAGAAAACAAGCTTCTATTCAGTGAAAGGTTGTATTCCTAAAGCCTACTTCCTGCAGTTTACTACATGTACATGTAGATAGTGATTTGGTTAATTTTCTGATAAGTTGGCATACCGGTACACATATAAACAAAACATTAATAAAAAGAAAATAGATTATTCAGTGAAAAGTTTTGTTTCTAAATCATGCAACAAAAGGGCATTTCACTTTCAATCATTGACCTTGATCACGAATGTATTTTCATTTAAATGTACCCTTCAATTCATATTTTCTCTTTAATTATAATCGCAAAGGTCTCCATGGGCCAGTTCATGAGACTATCATGAATCTAAATTTGTGGATATCCCTTAGAAACACGTGTTAATTCTGGAATGTCCAAGAAGTTAAACTTATGACGGTTATGACAGGACTCTCCATTTCATAAAAAGTTACGTCGGTATCAAAAGTGTTAATGAACATTCATTAATGCACGTAGGGCATACACTGTACAGTGTAAGCCTGGCTGCGTAGTATGAAAGAGAAACCCCTTTGACTCTCCATTACATAAAAAATTATGCCGGTATCAAAAGTGTTAATGAACATTCATTAATGCACGTAGGGCCGCTAGGGCGTACGCCGGTGTAAGCCTGGCTGCATAGTGTGACAGATTGTTCTAATAAAGGTGGGAAGAGGTGTGTCCCATCCAACTATTTAGATCATCATATCACCCTACAGCAGGATATCCTTTCGTTCCTCCTCCTTGTTCTAAGCCCAAGGGCTTTTTGTATATTTTTAAATGAGCCATCACATCTCAGCTTCTTTGTTTCATCATATATATCCTGAAGTAAGGGCTGAACAAGGACAGCGTTTTCTTTTCTTTTTTCCTTTCCCCTTTTTTTTTACCAAGGACATGAGTATCAGTGGCAGAAATACATTCTGTTTCAATAAAAATAAAGAGCAATCAAATCTTTGCATCTTAGTTTCAGCGCTTTCTTTATTTTTTCCTTTCTCTTTTTTTTTTACCAAGGACATGAGTATGGATGGCAGAAATGTTTCCGTTTCTTTACAAAAATACATGTAAAGACCAATCAAATCTTTGCATCTTTGTTTCAGCACTTTCTTTATTTTTTCCCCTTTTTTTTTTAACCAAGGACATGAGTATCGATGGCAGAAATGTTTCCGTTTCTTTACAAAAATACATGTAAAGAGCAATCAAATCTTTGCATCTTTGTTTCAGAGCTTTCTTTATTTTTTCCCCCTTTTTTTTTTACCAAGGACATGAGTATCAAACCATCAGTGGCAGAAATGTTTCTGTTTCTTTACAAAAATAAAGAGCAATCATATCTTTGCATCTTTGTTTCAGCATATTCTCTGAATCTAGGGCTGAACCTACATGTAGACAGAGGTGAGGTTGCAAATTAGCCCCCGATTTGCACAGAGTTCAATACAAAACAAATGAAATAGTGTTATTTTCATGCAATCAAGCTTGAAATGTAGCCCCCTTATTATTTTTTTTTCCCCTGTTGCGTCAATACTGTTGAACCCATGGAGGTGAACTGAAACACAAGTGAGTTTACTTTTCAATTACCTATGACACAAGTACAAGATCAGGACCCTGTTTCATAAAATTTGTGATCGATAACAACTGCCACAGATCTTTGACAAATCGGCTCACAGCCAATCAAATGTAAGGATTTCAGTAGCTTAACAATTATCATTATTCATAACTTGTTATTGATATCAAGTTTTAAGAAACAGGACCCTGGACTAGACAAACGATTCAGATTCAGTTTCTGTAAAAAATAATTTAATCCATTACAACTTATTTGTTGCATTCCATATTCAAAACCAGTTATGTGACTTTTCTGCTAAGCAACTGTTATGGAAAAGGGTTAAGAGTTTTTGTGAACATTTTTTTATTCTACTCTTCTATTGCATAGTAACTCATCACACTCATAGCAATCCTCAGCCCCTGACAATGCTATAATACATGAAACTCTATTATAAAGTAGGACTGACTACAAGGACTTATGATTTTCTGATTCATTAATTATCAAGAATTTTCTTGAGCTGTATCTAAGTCTAGCAAAGAGTTTTGAATAAAAAAAATTAAAAAAGGTGCTGCTTTCTTTCTTGAGGGTAACAGTAACTTCAGATGGGGAATTTTATTTGAATTTAAAAGACTCAAATAAATATTACAGAAACTCCCAGCATAAGTCATCAGAAAATGAAATTTCAAGATCCTTTTGCTGCCTGTCGCTACCCTTAATTTGTCTTTAGTGAAATTCTTAAAGACGGTCTCGCCAAAAAAAGAAACCTGAACTAGTAAAAGCCACTAGTACTCTGCTACACATAAAATGAAAAAAAGTGCAGCAGTTACACTCACTTTACAGTACGAAAGAAAAAAAGCTGGCATGGTATTGAGCCACGATTCCAGCCAATTTCCTTTGGGGAAATTATCATCAAATTGCATGTCAGAAGAGTTTGGGCTTTGGAGGCAATAATGAGGATGAAAAAACAAAATTTCACGATACACACCCAACTGTTGCAGGGCGTTAGACCAATTTGTCACGAGCGATTATTGATAGAGAGATACGGAGAATTTCACACTTGCCCCACAGAATCACTCACTTTCTGCGATATTTTATGGCTCCCCGGGGATGCTCTCTTGGGTTGCTATATAATCATCATCATCATCATCACCTCGACTTTTCCCCCCTCCTACAGAATGCTACTCGCTAGATCATGCAGACACTTTCATCAGGAGCAGGAAAATGTCATATATTAGAAAAAGCAACATACAAAGCCACTTCCTCCCCCCCCCCCCCCCCACCCCCACACACACACAAATTATAAACTACTACTCCACTGTGAAGGTGCTGGGGAAATATTAAGTAAACTGTTAATTTTTGAATTTCTTCAAATGCCAAGCTGCCCATTTAATGTCACAGTTACATTACACCCCCCCCCCCCCCTCCTCCCCACACTTGTTATTGTGTGTCCTTTTTATTTGTTTGTCTAAAACTTTCTTTTAAAACTTGGTGCAGTAAACAGGTATTACATGTAGCTACATTTTTTTCTTCTAAATAACATTCATTTAAATTAATTCAAGACATGTTAATGGAGAAAAAAGTCTTTCTCTGTGTTACTTTTTGCTTAAAGATACATGTACAGTACACCAGTTCTGATCATGCGATTGCGTTGTGAAAGAAACGTTGCGGAATCGTTCAGATAAGGTTGATCATCTATACATGTACTATATGTACGTATTGGTGTGTACTGCAAGGTTCTGGAATCATCAAAATGATAAGAAATTTGACCCAGTCTTGGTAAAGTTACAAGCACTGTACAAAAGAAAGATGTATATGGGACTATGCGAAATCTATCCAGGACGGATCGATATGATAATTTACCAAATATATCAATTTAATAGTAGGCTAGGTAATAGTAGGATTTCCCGGCAAAATTTGTATTATCACGTATTAGTAAAAAAAAATATATTCTTTCACATGACTGGTAATACGAGCTTCCATTTCATATTATGAGAGGGGGGCGTTTCCAAAACTGGTCCCTTTAAAGACAAGTTTATGGAGAAAAAAATCACTCTCTGCATTAGTTTTAGCTTTACCTAGAGTTCAAAACCGAACAACAATTGCATGTTGGTGGAGGTTCATTTACTATAAAATGTCTACAGGACACAGGACTACAGGACACACGTAAATGTGTATCCTTATCACTGGGTGACTTCCATAGCAGGAGGGTGTTTCACAAAACTTGTCATCAGTGACAAATGACTGTTTGTGTTATAAGCTACTGAAATCCTTGCTTCTGATTGGTTATCAGCAGATTTGTCACTGATTGTTGTCATTTGTGACTGAAAAAATGCTTTGTGAAACACCCCCAGATTATCAGTAGAGCATGACTATGATTTGTACAAGGTGTGAATCACCTCAAGGTGAGCAACACTGCAACCACTGCAACAGGAGATTTGCTGTCAAAGGGATTAAGAGGGATTTGTTTGCAAGGATTATACCCCTCATCCATGCCAGCCCTGGCATAACAATGAACAGGAAGAGGCAGTGGCATACAAATTGAAGATCTGCCCTAAAACAGCATCAAGGTATAATGTAATCTATATGTTTTGACAGCAAATAAACAAATTTATGGATGTTTTTTTTTTCATGTGGACCTACTGACAAATATTTCCATTAACCTGTTATACATGTACCTGTACATGAACAAACCTCTACACTTGAAATCCAGTCTGCATATATTACGTATTGCTATGTAAAGTAATCCTCAGGCAATCTTTCAAGTAGTCCAGATTCAGTCCGTTCGTTCTCTTTATCCCCCACACACAGCGCGGTCTCTCCACTGATCGCGCAATCCCCAAATTTCCGTCATTCAGGACCCAGATTTAGAGGAATGGCTACAGTGTAGGTCTACTTTCAACATTGAGGGTGTGTTATTTTATCAGCTGATTGGGTGCGCTAAACGAAAACGGTACAGAGGCTGGACTATCTTTCAAGTTGCAAAGGAAAACCTTTATTTTTAAAAAGCTTTGGAGTAGTGTTTACATGTACATGTATGTACATGTATGTGTACCTATTATTTATCTATTATTTATGTACATGTACATGTACATGTACATGTAGATATGGTGCAGGACACAGATTTTATAAAGAATAGATGGAAATTGGAAAGAAGAAAACTTTGAATAGAGAGTAGAGCCACTTGCACAATTTTTACCACTTGTGTATTAAACTTCTTGTACAAAAGTCATTCCCAACAAGTTCAAGGTTATTGGGGTGTTGACTGTCTAATAATTTGATTGTTCACAGCATTTAAGTACAAGTACTTCAGTGCATTAAATAATTTTCAGATTGCAGGAGCTTGTTTAGGATTACAAGTAGGGTTTGATGATGTACATGTAAGTGTGAGTAACTCACAATAATATTGAACTATTATATGGGATTTTTGTTTACCATCGAGCATTTTTAGCGCTGACAGGAGCTACATTTGTAAATTGCTCATTGCTCCCTTGTATTTTATTCGTCGTTTTACTTGAGAACTTGTTGTGGTGGGGAAGATATCGATCAGAGTCGATTTGCATTCCTGGCTTGGGGGTCCATATTGGATGAATCAAGCGCAAGTGCAGACGACAATACACAATAGTATTCCAACTCTCAGACCATGTGACTTTGACGATGCCGAGAACAATGCCTCACTGGCAAACACGAGTCAATGGAACTTTAGGCACATTAGGCCCGTCTTCATCAGCTCGAGAATGCCAAATATCCCGCTATTTGAACTATCCCGATCGCAAATTATCCAGTTAATTTGTGTCTTCATCAGCCCGAAGTTGCAATTAGCAGGATATTTGGTTGAGATAATCATCCAAAGATATCTTGGGCTAGTTTGCGAAATATCCCGCTAGTTGTCCAGTGCGTCTTCACCAGCCCGAAGACTCACACTATGCGCGAACGCTAAGCAAAATATCTTGAGCTAATGAAGACACAATTTGTAACTTCTGGATTATTTCCCAAATCAGAAATAGCGGGCTATTTGGCAATCTTCAGCTGATGAGGACAGGCCTTATGGGACTGCAGGCTCGCTGTGAACTTCATTGTCCCATTTTTTTCTTGTTATTGTTATTAGAGGTTTGTAAGAGTACCGTACACAATGCAACAGTCCCACTATCCCAGGCATGTACGCAGTTTGAGGGCATGAGACAGAAAGTTTACCCAACTCTGTTTTCTATGCTCTAAATTCATGTTGTGCATGAACAATGTAGGCAGCCTCGTTCACTTGTTCGCTTTTTGGAAGTCTGTTTAATTTTTCATATATTTAGAGCAGGAATCTATGGAAATAGACTACGGTAGTTTATAGTGTCTGGCCATACATCATGTTGTTGTTTTTTCTTTCTTTCTTCTTTATTTCCTTTCTTCTTTTTTTCCTTAAAAAATATTTCTAAATATTTTTTTTAGTTTATAGTTTAATTTGGTTTGGGGGTGTTAAATAATATGAAAAAAATGTTCTCCCAATTCAATGATTTTATCTCCTAAATCAATAAAATTCTCATAAAAGTAGTCAATAGCATAATGGACGAACATCACAAGATTTGAAAGAACTATTGCCCATCTTAGAGCATTTATAATACAGATGAAGTTCCAGAGTGTATTCACTATTCTTTATTATTTTATTTTTTCCAAGTCCTTTTCTCCACATTTGAAGTAATGTATATCAACAGTATTCAACTATGCATCATGCACATGAAGGCCTGTGAATAGTCTTTATCATTTTTGAAAGTAAATGTAGTAATTCATGTAGCACACATTTTGCAACATTCAGTGTATTATTTAAGTACTGCATAGCACTGGCATATTGACAAACATGTACATTTGTACTGTACATTGAAATTGTGTAGAGTGTACAACTGTACATCACAACTATGACTGAATGCTACTATCCCTGGCATTGAATGTCCTCCAGTATTATAGAGCGAGAAGGGTTTGGCTGGGTGTAACTTACTACTGATGAATGACGAGCTGCTATAGGGGTCACGCCCCCTTTTCAATTCACTCCACTGCGATTCAATGGCCTGCAACGCTTGAAAGGCACAAAGCACAGGCTTTGCTGCAGGGATTATGGTGAATGAGAGCACGCCAAAACATGGACTGCTAACTCTGGTGTGGCTGCAAATAATATTAGTAGTTCAGGCTACAGTTTGTGCCTTACAGTGTTCACATTTTACACTTGACGTCAGCTTTTCGAGTAGAAGTGGCACTTATAAATTGAAAAATGAATTTCCTGGAGACCTTAATGTTCATGTACAGTTTGGGCCTTTATTTTTGTGAAGTTCTTTGATTTGAAATGAAACGATCAATAAATGAAGGAATGATCAATCAATTCTGACGGAATAAATAATTTTAATGAGAGATAGACGAATAAATGGAGGAAGGAAGGAAACAGGGAGGGAAGGAAAGAAGGAATGACTGAGCGGACCAATGAACGAATGAATGAATGAATGAATGAAATGTGGGAATGCAATATACATGTATAGCAAAACACTATGATATCAATTCGACATTGTCATTTAGTGCTACATGTATGTTCTTTTCTTGTGCAGATGCAGTGCAGATAGTGCAGATAGATTAGAAAGATAAAGAGACAAAGGTGGAGAGAGAGAGAGAGAGAGAGAGAGAGAGAGAGAGAGAAAGAGAGAGAGAGAGAGAGTTTCAACAAAAAGTAGTAGTACAGAATCTAGATTGTACATGGATATGGCCTAGATTGAAGTCTGCAGATACATGTAGAGACAGAGAAGGCAAAAGATGGAAAGAGAGAGAGAGAGGGGGGTGGGGAAGAAGAGTCCACAATAATGTTACAAATGAAAAGGTTATGACAGGGCAGCTACATGTACAGCACACTGTAGCTGCTACAAAATCTGTAGAAGCCAGATGGATCACAGGAAACAGAGAAAAGAGATAAAGGTAGTGAGCAGGAAAGAGAGAGAGACAGAGAGAGAAAAAGAGAGAAAGAAAGGGGAATGGATGGACTGAAGATGCAAATTCTTACCTTATACAATGCCATGGAAACATGATAACACATAATCACCTTCTCCATGATTAAAATCAAGATACAAGTAGCATTCCGCTTTTAAAAAAAAGCATTAAAACATGTCTTCCTCATATACAAGAATCCACAAATGATCTAGTAGCTTTTATAGTAACGCTGGATGTCCTCCACAAATACAACTGAGGCGCTTAAATGCCCCCTTCCTGGCTAAGGCCTACACAAGCTGACTCTACTCCAACTTCAGTCCAAGAATGCCAGCACCCATAGTCTTAAAACTCTCAAAGCAACACTTAATGAATCCCACGTCGACTTTCTGATCATCAGAAGCACATAAAATGCTAATTACAGAGCTAGAGATAACCCTCCATGAATTTGAAGTAAAGAATGCAGAAAATTAAATTGCGCTCGAGGCTGAATGACACTCTTCTTTTTTTTAATCACAGAGCAATCTAAATTCCTCCCATCTTATGTTCTGGAATGACAGGTGTACTTGAAATAAAAGTGGAAAATTGGTCAAACCCCACTGGACAAGAATAATCGCTCAAAGTCGAAGAAGAACACTCTTGAGATACATAACACAGATCCTCAGTCGAAACATGTGTAAGTTTTTACGCGCACAAATGTTGTCCAGTAAATATTGATTGCGAATACAGATAGCAGGCCAGAAGGCTACATGTACAGTGACTGGGTGAAAAAAGTAATGAGCAGAGTTTTAGGACACTGGGCGGCGAAACGGTCAGCTAAGCAGGGGTGTGTCCAAGGTTAAGTGGGGGCCGCTCAAAGGGCGCTAGTCATCTGGATCTATCAGCATTAATTTAGAGGATAGGTGTTATCACCTAATGAAGGGTCTCAACACCTTCCTGTAACAAATAGACAAGGGAATCCATGCTGCCTGACCTGGCAATCACACAAGAATCTACAGGAGACACACCAGAACGTACAGGAGACACACAATAACGTACAGGAGACACAGTATACAGGAGACACACAAGAACATACAGGAGACACACAAGAACGTACATGAGCCACATAAGAACGTACAGGAGACACACAGGAACGTAGGCTGTGCACAACAGTGTAATGGGGTACCCGAGTACACTCCCATGCTTACAGGCGAATACTCGAGTATTCGGACGTCATGTTTTTTTTTTGTTTTTTTTTTATTTTTTTTATTTTTGTTTTTATTGATTTTTTTATTTTTTGATTTTTCTTTTTGCCACCACCATACATACCACTGGAGCAGTATCCCAGTTCTGTCGCCGAAAACGCATGCAATTTTACTTTGAGTTGCAGTTGAAGGCGCCGATTTAATAATAATAATAACAGTGAACAATGCTGTTTTAAAAACCAAAGATGGCAGAATAATCCATTTTCCTCCAAGTCCAAGCAGAAATCCAGACATTTGGTCCCAATTTCTGAGTGGTGAGTTTGACAGTGCTCGAGTTGGGAAACATTTTTACTGACGGCACCATGCCAGCGGCCGCCGCTCACCCAGGCACGGGTAAGCGTCGGCCTGGACATTTAAAAAAAAAAAAAAAAAAAAAATTTGCGGCCGAATATTCGGGTACGAGAAATCGTACCCGAGTAGTTGTCAACCGTGCGGGTACTCGAGCATTCGACTACCCTTCACAGCCTTACAGGAGACACACAAGAACGTACAGGAGACACACAAGAACGTACAGGAGACACACAAGAACGTACAGGAGACACACAAGAACGTACAGGAGACACACAAGAATGTACAGGAGACACACAAAAACCTACTGGGAACACACAAAAGCGTACAAGAGACACACACGACCATACAGGAGACACACAAGAATGTACAGGAGACACACAAGAATATACAGGAGACACACAAGAATCTACAGGAGACACACAAGAACGTACAGGAGAGTGAGGAGACACACAAGAATCTACAGGAGACACAAAAAAGAACCTCCGAGATGAGATACACGTACAGTATGCCTGCATACTCATTATCTTATCGGGTCTGATACATTGTATTCAGACTAGGCTGGCAAATGACACATCTATAGGCCTTCATGTACGTGAACAAGGCTAAAGGCCTACACGTGATTTTGTATACAGTACATGTACATCCATGTGTATACTAGGCCCCTTCAAGTAGATATTCATTGATTTTAAAAACTAACTTTATTTTCATTATTGCAAAGTTGAAACTTTGATTCGACAAGGTTATCAAAATTCAATGCTTGGAAACATTCGAAGTAATGATTATTATATTACAAAACGCTTAAATACAGCCCCGGCATAGCACCTGAAGAGCTCTGCGAACGCTGCTGAGATGTGTAAGATCACAGTATGGACATGATTTGCACAAGCAGACGATGTCCCATAACATCTCACACATTTTCAGTGCCTGTGTTTTCATCTTCCCTTGAGATCTTTCTCTTACTTGACTACCGTCAGGCTAAATGTATAATCTATTGCCTCACTATAAACCCCGCGCATGTTTTTATTTTGATGACAAATGCAGCGATACAAAATTAAGGAATCTGTCGCTTGTAAACAAAATAAGACGCCATTGTATATTCAGCTGCTCACACCGCGGTATGTTCGGCGTTTCAAGAGGGAACAAAGGCCGTCATTAATATCATTCCGGGGGGTATTCAATTTGAAAGTCTGGTTTCTTTGATTGTTAATTAACCCCTATCCTGTGTATTTACAAGCAAAAGATTTTAGTTATCAGAATCTGGTCATATCCCCTTTTGAATGGTTCGACATGCCATTACATTTATATGACACTAAACTCATTATAATTTGACAAATAATAGCTTTGCAATTATGTTCATTCTTTATGGGATGTCGTCTGCTTGGGCAGTATTGGTCCATATAGTGACGTCATTAAAACATTGTTATTTTTTGTATAAGTTGAAGTTTAACGCCTCTTTGACACCGATTATGAAAGTGGTTTTATTTATAAGTACATTAACCTACTCTGTCCTCTTCGGTGTTCACTACAGAGTCTATGACTAAGTACTAAATGGCCTTGAACTTGATGCAATATTTCAAAATCTTCTCCAGTACAATTACATTAATTATGATGGTGATGATGAATACTGTTACTAATATGATATTAGCAATAAAGATTTAAAGGAAAAAATATTAATAACATCATATGAGACAATCCTAATGATCATGACTTTTACAGAGAAGCTACTATACAATGTTCTATAACTTTTATTTCACTTTGATTAATAACTCCTTTGAAAAATTGATTTACATACAGATGTAAATTTGTAACGATTATACAGTCTTTACATGTAGACGTACATGTACATGTACATGTACATCCAATCTATTGAAAGGCTTCTGAAAGAAAATGCGTCTTTAATATAAAGAAGCTGATTTGCAATATCAAAAGGTTAAATTTTAAATACAACATTACACAGAGCTGCCAACATTTGATTTGGGTAATCAGGGAGATTTCTGAGAGAGCAGCATCGAACGACTTCATTGTTGGCGGGAACCAAGAATGGCCTTTTAGTGCCCCTGGTGGGGGGGGGGGGGGGGGGGGGGCAGGGGGCAGGCCCCAAAAGCTCTTGGTTTTAAGCCTCTTTGAAACCCTTTTAGAACACATTTTTTCAATGATTTCTCAAAATGGAAGGCTTTGATATGGCACATTTTATTTGCATACAATTGATAACATATGAACTTCACATCATATTTCAGACTATGAACTCCTGTTACCTCTATTGTGAAATGGGGGATGTACTTGTGGAAGGCAAGGACTGGGGTGTGCTTGAGGGTTTTCCTTGAAGTGACTGGTAGGTTGCTTGCTTGAGTTTGCTAAGGAGGTCCTTGCTATACTCCCTTTGGTAGCATGGGACATCTGTGTTGGCAATTTTCTCTGTTAGGAGTGCTTGAAGTGTTTTCAAATTCATTGATCCCCTGAAATCAGTTTTGTTCTTCCTAACAATGCTAAAAACTCTTTCACATGAAGCATTGGAATGTGGTATCACAAGCAAAGATTTCATCACTTTGCTCAGAAGTGTGTATTTCTTTGAGCCATTGCCATCCTCCATCTTTGAAATTGCAGACCATTTCTTGTCTATTCTCAAGTTTTTGTTCAGGATCTCTGGTTCCCCTGAAAAGTCTTCAACCTGGTATTGTGCAAATTCCAGCTCAAGCTTGTCCAGGTCTCCATTCTCTGATTGTCTGTTCAAAATGCAAGGGTACTTTTCAACAAAGTATTGCACAGATGAAAATGACACATCTCTTCTGGAACTGACATCAATCACTTCAGCCTCCTTAAGGAACTTAACATCTAGTGGCCAGGTTTTCAAGGCATAGTCACATGCTGATTCATAATACTTCCTCACCGACAAGTAGAAGTATGTCAAATCAGCATCTGTAAGACGAAGGGGAGAATCATCTTCTGGGCTTGTTGTACTCTCCAGGTATTCCTTGGCATCTTTTCCAATCATTAGATCTTTATCTGACTTCTGGCAATCTCTCTTACCATACTGCACTTTCTTGACATCAGAACATTCAACAATCACTGTTGGCTGCACGAATCTAACAAGCATATCTTGGAAGGTTTTATTAAGCTGCTTATTAAGAATGTGAATGCAGGGTTCTCCAAAATCTTCTTCCTTGATAAAGAACACCTTCCCATGCACAGAATTGGATGAAAATTTCAGAATTTATTCTTTTTTATCATTCTGTGGTCAAATCTTTTAAATAACCTTGCATATGCCAGATAATTAACAAAACATCATTGTTACCGAGAGAGGGCGCTAAATACGATTTAACGGTCAAATTCGAATTTTCAAAACTAAGGATCGAAGCAATTCATAAAAATGATGCTATTGTCTTGCAATGTGTGTAACCTAACAAACTATTAAAGTTCATGATACTGGCATAAAACAGTCAACGTGCAGATTAGTATTTCAAATAAAAACATAAAATCGTGAGAAAATCCACCCTTCAAGTCCCGCACACGTGTTTATGAGTAAGTCTAAGTTTTAGGGAGATTAATGAGGTCCCCAACTACTGACGAAATGAACTCAGGTCTATGGTATAGAGGGGTAGACTATTTCTCGATTTTACAAATCTAAGAACTGTTCATACTAACCTGAAAAAGCTCTGTATTCCTTTTGTATTGCCCCTTGCTTTCGCGGTTTGCTTGTGTTTGTCAGATGTGATGTGGCGAAATACATCATTTCTTCCCCCACTCTTGATGGAGATATCTGCGCCGCAAACTGTACAAAATGCGTAGTATTCGCCTTTCGTAGATTTCCCAACACAAGGCCATTCCAAGTGGTAGTCATCTTTATATTTCTGATAATATTTCGACTTCGACATTGTCCTGGATGATATTTTAATACTCAAACAGAGAGCAAAATACAGCCTTGTTTTGGACAAAGTTGACTTACGCCTTCGGAAGATGCAAGTTATATCGATGCGTTCCCAACGGCAAAGGAGATCAGAAAAAAAAAGTCGGCTTCAAAATCCACTCTGCAGTAACACTGCCATGTTGGTATCAAATGATAATCCACTTAAAAATCACATCGCAAAAGTCCCCAAATCAATCCAAAAACTGATGTTGAAATGTGCAGTTTTTTGGGCCGATCGCAGCAGACAAAGTCTGCTTGTTGTATCAGTGCAACTTCTGGCTGCTCTGACGCGACCGATCGGAAACCGGCACCAACGTACCGGGACGCTACGGGGGCCGGCGAGGAAGCCGCCCGGCAGAGCAAGCAGGCGAATTGCTATCACACAAACACCACTCACATTATCACATGTTCCCAATGGTTTGTTAGATTAGCCCGCCAGTCGTTCGGCGTAACTCTCATTTATTACGCTGTTAAATAAAGTACGATATCACGGTAAATTTATATTCGACGACTGGATAACAGGAAAATTCATATTACAGAATTGCCGTGTGTTTGTATACGTACGTACGAACTCAACATGCTAGTCTTGTGAAACAGTCGTTTATGAAAATAATACAACTTAAAATCTGGAAATCCGGGAGATTTTTGCATGGGGTCGGGAAAACGGGATATTGGGTCAAAATCCGGGAGTCTCCCGCAGGATCCGGGAGACTTGGCAGCTCTGCATTACATACATGTAATGCATTGGAACATACACTGCAGCCTGATACACTGTACATTAGTAAGCCATAAATTTATTCCTGCAAAGCCTGTATGTCCACCCTGGGTCCAAGTTGATAAATGATAATACTAAAAGAAGATGGTAGTGAAAGGAACTGTGACAGTGTCAAGTAAACCTACAATGTAATTACCAGTAATGAATAGAAAGTTAGGAAACTTTAAAATTGTAAAATAAAAAAGCAGATACCCTGCTACTGCCTTTGCAAACATCTCTCCATTTGATTTATGATTTTAAAAATCCATTCACCTTGGAAGAAAATGTTTTCTTTAGTCCATCTAGGTTTTCGATTTTGATACATGTACAATGTAAGTAACAGTGCAAAATGACTGGAAAACAGATTACAAGGGAAAGAATTATACATTTTACATTTTACATGCAGAGTTGCCAAGTTGTGTAGGAAAATGTATGGACCCAAATTTGTATTATTTTTAGTTCAATTATTCTCAACTTTTCACTAATATACTTTATTTAATTCTGTTTTTACTTTATATTTTTCAATTATTTGTTTCATTCATTTTGTTGTAATTTGTTGTTGGGGGAAGGGGGAGGGCAGTACTGCCAATACTGGGTATTTAGAATGACCCTAAAATCGTATTCGCTACATGTACAGTTGTACATGTACCATCTTTATCAAGTTTAAAACAATTCAAAAGGGACATAAAATACATGAACTGTACAATAAAAGGGAGTATCAGCCATTTGATATTGATTATAAATATTGAAATCACCCACAAAAGGCCAATACTAAACATGGGGCCAATCACCTAGAAATTAGTTATCATTCAGCCCAGCCCGTGAAAGGAATAATTTATAATTGTATCAATATTATTAGAAAACAAAAATAATGTAGGCAAGGAAATACCACTCCTACAAAAGTACAATGCATTGCATCATGCATTGTATCCATTCAACACTGCATGGTTTCTATAAAGTATAAACATTACATAAAGTAGTCTAAATACACTTTCTTGCCATGCTGACAATTTCCCCATAAATGGGCATAAAAATGGCATGATCCTGGCTTGGGGGAGAATAATCTATTTGTGAAAAATATGCATCAATTTCCATTTAATGATATCTGATTTACAAATTAACATGCACATGAGAAGACAGTACTTAATTAAATACAGACTCTACATGTACAAGTACAATTTTTTTTTGTAAATTGTCTACATACTGTATACATTGTAGACTAGTAATAGATCTACATGTATGTAGACCTATAACTAGACCTATAAATAAAATCCAAATAAAAGAAGGCAAATCAAAATATAAAGACAAATTAATATTATAATTATTCAAGACTCTATATCTTGACCTCAATTTATTATTTCAGTTTTACTATTGAAAAAAGGGTTGAACATTCAAATATGGATCTGGAGCAATTCATGCACATTTGTAACATTGTCAAACTCAGAATGTTGTCATCATGATTGATGTTCACAGAATAAATCTAAGGACAATTGTCTATTAAATACAAAACTAACTAACAAATACTAAGTAATCCAATCTGTTTTTACTGGTTCTCTTCTCTGCTCTAAAACCATAAGTCAACGTATGGAGCGACCAGCTCCAAGACAAATGTACGGGACCACCTCACGAATCGCCCCGCTCAGCTAGGCACATTATCCTCAGGGAATTAGAGACATGAATAGTCTGTACACTGTTGGGTGTGGTCCTTTAGATCTCGTTATCTGCGCAAACTACGACATATCTATGAATAAAAATATAAATTAGAACTAATACCCTCGGTAATGCACAAAGTCCCTTTTTAAACAATTAAAGAATATTAGTAGGGGATGGGAAGTGAAATTTTGGTTGTTCGCACATCCACGCAAAATGCGAGATGCGGCTCCGAGCCCCGCAAATACCACCACATACGAAAGGGAGGAGGCAAGCGGGAAGGCTACGGCGTAGAAGACAAAAACACACCGGCTGAAATTATTATCGTTTAATTCGATTAATTAAAAAGAATACAGAAATATCTTACCGCTTTTTGTTTATGGCCTCCTTCCATAACAACACCCCATTTAAGAAAACTGATATTGATCCGATTTACCCTGC
This sequence comes from Strongylocentrotus purpuratus, assembly GCF_000002235.5. Taxonomy (NCBI): domain Eukaryota; kingdom Metazoa; phylum Echinodermata; class Echinoidea; order Camarodonta; family Strongylocentrotidae; genus Strongylocentrotus; species Strongylocentrotus purpuratus. The sequence goes on from NW_022145598.1 coordinate 21,546,895, forward strand.
TGCCGGGTAGGGTTCACTTTTGGACATTGATGAAGTGTTCGCTGCCTCGCTTCCATTGGCATTAAATCTCTCCATATAATAGTGTACGTTCCGTACGTACACAATGCATGTACTGTACGAACGCGATTCGTAGTATGGTAACGGACTGCGTGCACAATGACTTTTGCATACAAAATTGGCTTTCATGTCCTATGAAAAAAATAAAGACATTTCAGAGCGAGCGACTTTCAATACGTAGTCTTCCTACAGTCTATTATGTATGTGTAATAATAGCAAATATAAAGGAAAACTAAAATACGTTCATTTTTGAGTATTTAATACAAGGATTTATCTTTTTTAGAAGATGCAATTTGTTTATAATTATTTATTTTCTGTAGAGATTGTCTATATTTATACAAAATTAAGCTGTGTTTTAGTGACCCTGGCCTTGAATAAAACTACGTGCTATTAAGATCGTAAACAACAAACTGTTGTGTACATTATCAGCCGAGCAAGATAAAATACAAGAGAATGTCAACTCGAAGCTGGATAGCTTGTGATTATAGGTCGTCGTCCAATTTCGATAAGAGTACCGGTTCGTCATGGTGAAATCTATGATACATCAGTCGCTCTTCAGTGCAGAAAGAAGAGCCTGTCGCATCAACTGTAGCTGTCCGTAATTTATTTGAGACAGTCACTGTGACTGAGTGTGACACTGCCAGAGCCGGTGCCGTCGCTGTCCCGATGGCTGTAGGGAGATCCGGCTGTAGACGTAATAGACCCTAGACCTCTAGTCTAGTTTAGAAATAAGAATTAAGATAAGGTTTACCTGCCGACCAATTATGACTTAACCAGCTCCAGTTTCCGGCATATTGCATGCAGCGCACCTCCGACTGAGACTAGATCTATGTGAAAACCTTTTGACTTTTGTTGTCATCAACACTGACACTGTATTGTTTTGAGACATTTATTTATTGCAAGAACTTAGAAGTGCATTTGTCAAGATGGAGTTTGAAGTTGAGCAGTGCAACCCATCTTCTGAAGAGCCTTGCCCGCTCTTCATTACAGGAGCAAGGTAAGAATTTTATTTTAAAATGTGGAATCGTTGTGAGGAGATATTTATAGTAATTCTGAATGGAGAACAACAATAAACAGATGGACTAAATAAATATGGTTTCAGACTTGCAGTTCAGATTTTTTAAAATTTTACCAAAGTAGAATTTGTTAAATGAAAGATGAAGAACTGATTAGAATTTATATTGAGTTTATTGTTAATGTTCTGTTATAGAATATAGACCCTAATGACAATTTGTCAAGATGTTGATGTGTTGTTTGGTTTGCTCCTTTGTCGATTTTTGTTTTGTTTTAGTTTAATATCATTGTTTGGAATCTTGTTCACCTATTTTCCTGCATTATCTTGAAATTAGCAAACTTTCATGAAAAAGTTAGAGATCACAAGTTCACAATAGTTTAAAGGGAATTGGTAAAATTGTTCAGATGGGAAAAAAATGGTGCCAAGGTCGTGACTTTAAATAATGCTAGATGTAGGCCTATAAGTTTTGGTATAACTATGGGGTCATGTATTCAGTTCAAATGAACATATTGGAAACATATGCGATCCTACAATATTCATTGATCGTTGTCGCGGTTGAAATCGAGTCTTAAGTTGTAGATAATAAACTCTTTATGTTGTATAGCTCTCTCTCAAGGTCAATATATTAATTTAGCTATAAAACAATGTTTCTTGACTGAAATCGACCGATAAGCTATTCCCGTTGGGAAATTATATATCACAACTACATACTTTGAGAATTTCATGGTCGCAGCTACCATCGTAGGCGCTAATTGGTAGGCGCCATATAAAATTTATCAAAATTTACCAGGAGCACCGGTAAATTTTCTAGTACTTATAATACATCTACAGGGGCATCCAAATATATCAAAATTGTAAAGAATCACTATCCACCCAATTTTCAAAATTTCCCAAAACTTTGTATTACCTTTAAACTAAAGATAATCTGAAAGTTTGAGCAAAAAGAGACCATTATAAATTAATGATAAAAATTTGAAAAACTGATCTGATCGATTCCTTAATTCTCTGATCTATATTATTTTTAATTACTTTAATTTTAGGTAAACGTGAATAGTTACAAAGCATTGAAATTGGCTCTTTATACCATTTACTGTTAGAAAACCATACCTTTATGGTTTGAGAAATTTTTCAGGAATTTTTGCCTGTTAGAAGGAAAATAATACCCTGTAAGTAATTTTTTTTTTTTTAATTACACTTTTTTATCAACCTTCAGCAATGTTATCGGTTCACTTTAAAGATAACCGTTGAAGAAACATTGAAGATTGTTCATCTCTAAAGTGCTCCTTAAATTATTGTCTCTCTCCCCCACATTTTTCTTCAGCAACAATGATACCATGACCATGTCAGCTCTGGCTATTGTCTTGGGAACGACATGGCTGCTGTACTGGGCTCTATCAAGACTCCTCCTGTTTGTAGCCATCCTCAACATCATCCCACTCATGGTCTTCGTGTTCCTCTACACCACCTCCATCTACTGTCATCTCTACAAGACCTGGAACCACATCGGGGAGGACCTGGTCTTCACGGCATCCGTCTACGAGAGGGCCAGGAACAACATTGCCTGGGGCTGGGACCTCATTGGAAAAATCTGGTTTGGTAAAGAATTTAGTCAAAAACATTTTGATAGACTGATAGATTTGGTAAAGCAGGACTTTTTTAGATTTCCCTTGAAATCCTGTCAGGTTTGGGCATTTTTCTCTTTCATCTTTTTTTATTAAAGCGATCCGATAACTTTGTCCCAGATTCTGAAACAAAATCCTGGATCTAGCTCATGCTGCAATGATGATTCCAAACCTTTAGGTACATGTAAGTCAGGAACCCCATGACTTTTACAAGCCGATCACCTGTCTGATTATCAAGATATTTACGATTGGAATTACAAATTTTAAAAACTGTTTGCCAAACGGTTTTCATTACACTACAGTCTATTGGGGAAAACGAGGATGGTAAAACCAGTCACTCAAAGATTTTTACTTTTTTGAGGCACTCCTTGATCATTTTGAAGCGCAGTTTTATTAGGGCTTCAATATTAAACCATATCACAGACACTGATAACACGTATGGCTGTGCATCTCAGATTTAACATTGTTAAACGATGCCTTTAAGGATTAAACCATATGCATCATGTGCATCTCAGATTTAACATTGTTAAACGATGCCTTTAAGAATTAAACCATATCACAGACACTGATAACACATATGGCTGTGCATCTCAGATTTAACATTGTTAAACGATGCCTTTAAGGAATCAATGGCATGCTTTCGATCTACATGTATGTATGATGGATAGCAACAGTTGTAAAGAATTCCTTTGAAATTACCATCTAGTTAAAATGATATTCTTTAAATAGCAAATGTACCATTTAATTCTTCATCATTTTGGCTAACAAACATTTGTATTTTCTTCACTAATCGTTTACTGCTTCACTATACTAATAGTTGTTGTTTTCTGTCTGTCTACACTTTTTTTAATTTATTAAAGTCAATTTTCTTTCTTGTTTCTTTAATTAAGCTAGGTAGGATTATTTTGTTACTAAGTTACATTTGAAGTATTAATACTTTTTTCTTATTTCTCCATTTTTCTCTGTCCTGTCTAGGTTTCGAAATACAAGGATTAGAGAACCTGCCGAAGGAGGGTGGCGCAATTTTGGCATATTATCATGGGACTATTCCTATCGATATCTACTTTATCATCAGTAAAATTAGATTGGAGTGCAACCGCTCTTTGAACACAGTAGCTGATAGATTTGTTTACAAGCTTCATGGTGAGTACATTTAAAGGAACTTTGTCATACTTGTATTTGTGCAGTGTGATTTCACCTCTAGATACCCTCATTTGTTGTTTGTAGATATTATAGGAAATGGACGCAAACATCAGATACAGTTAATACTTACCCGTTGCACAAACTGTATTGTAAATCCAAATTTCTCAATATAGAATTTATTGCAGTTCCTTTCTGTGTTATCAGGGGCAGATCCAGGAAATATGTTATAAATAAGGGGCTGCAACTTTCTTTAAATTTGCTGATAACTCAATTAACCCCCTCCCCACAAAAGATGTCATATTCTCAAGGGGGAGGGGGGAGGGGGAATTTGTGTACTTGCCTTTTGAAAAACTATCTGTTTTAAAGGATTTGTATTTATGTATATTTGTTTTACAGCTTTTTTATGGGAGGGGGGGGGGGGCCTTGAACATTGTTTATCATTGAAACCAAAGTAATATTAACATATAGCCACTACAACCATATTTCTTGTCTACATGTAGCTTGGGCAGATTTCATTATACCTGAGATATAGTTTAGTGTCACCAAATCTCTTCCATCCGACCGTTTCACTTCAAGTGTGTTGTCAATCAAGCTGTCAATGTCTATAGTTACCTACACATGAATACATATTTTGTTTATAAGCACACTTAAGAAACCTTTTCATATTTTGTGAATAAGTTACAGAAATATTAATAAATGCCAAATACCATGATGCTATTAAAGCCTTTGGACCTTTCATAAAGAGAATTTGTAAAAGTGCAGTCATTTCAATTTGCTGTTTTTTGAAATCATCAAACAAAATCCACTTAAAAGGGGGATAAAGTTCAAGACTTTGAAGATTGATTTAGATAAAGAGGTTTTCAGAGTTGATTTACTATTCTTGCTTCATAAAAGTTTGAATGAGGATTAGATTTTAATCAACTGGGCTGTTGTTCAACCATTTATTTGTGAATGATTTGTGACATTTGTCCACTTGACTTTTCAATCATTAACAAATTATGATTGAAGTAATAAAGGTCACAAAATATAAAATATACATTGTATATTCAATTAAATACAAAGTAACTGGTAGGAAGCTATGCAAGCAGTTATTTCTGTCAATCAAATACTTAATACTCCCGGCTCGTTCTACTCCTTAATTAAATAAAAGCAATGTTACATGGCTGGTACATTTTAAAACAATTTTAAAACTCATTCATACCGATGATGGTGAACTCTGCATTTAGGGCACCATTTATAACATGAATTTTACTTCTAACTTATTCTAACTTATTCTTGGTAGGCCAATTAATCACCCACCGGGCCAGATACAGAGTGTGGGCCACTCCTCAAGAAACCAAGATATATTTCCATCCATGTTAAATGCATCATTGATATAAGTTGATCTGATGTTAGACATCCTTATGCAAGATTTGGGTATTTCTTTGAAATAAGTATGTTCAAGAGTCTGTTGCGTACTAACCAATGTACAAGGTTTTGTCAAAATTAAGCAAATAAGTAACCTTCTAGTAGGATAAGTATACTCATACGGTGTACACATTTCAGAATCAGTTTCAAATCAAGTTTTCATTGGACATTCATTTTTATGTATTTGTTGATTATTTGCATTTTTCTATATGTAAACGTAAATGGTTATAAATACCCACTTGTTGAAATGTAATGTTGAAAACTTGAAATGCAGTTGTTGGGGACTCTATCATGAAAACGTGTCCCTTATCATACTCATTAGTATACAAGGGGATTTTGCTGTTTACATGCAGTACGGTCAATAAGGGTCTATACTTACTTATTATCACACAGTTTGAGATACACATTTTACATGCAAGTGTACCAACCACCAATATATATATTACTCTCAATACAAGGGTTTCCATGTCACTATACTAAAAAGACAATGTATGAGGTTCAAATAGTTCTACTTTAGGGATACTCTCTTAGAGGCTGTTCACACCGCAATGAGATAGCGCGGTCTATCGTAGCACCCCCTTTTTTCTAGTGCGCGCTAAACCGCGCTATCTCTCGTGGACCACCCCCAAGAGGTGCTCCAGTGGCACGTCGTTTTGGCTCGCCATGGCTCGCTGTTGGGCGGACCTACATGTAAACGACGTTGTACCTTCCAAACCGCAGAGATAGCGCGGTCTAGCGCGCACTCTAGCGCGCACTATCTCTGCCGGTGTGAACAGCCTCTTATTGAACTTTTAAAAGCCATTGAGTAGACTAGTGATCACAGCCTTCACAGGCGTACAATACTCTCATCAAACGTGTAAAAGTCATTGAAAAGACTACCGGTAGTTGGCACATGCGCAAATACTTTCAAAGAATAAGAAAGAATGCACAGAATCCAAGTCTGACTGTACATGAGGTTGTATTTAATCCTTTATTTTATTGATACTCCTTACCCATTAACCTGTAGAATAAAGTTTGTGAGGTTGATTTTTAGATATTCTAGCTCTACTCAATTGAGACAGTAGGAAAGGATTATAGATGAATGGTTGCTAGGTTATGAAGGTGTAGATGCCAAGTGATTTGAATGCTTACAGTGTACCAATCACCTAAACAAATATTTGTGTCGATGTTTAAAATTAACCTAAAAATTCTATACAATATATGAGGAGTATGACAAAAATAGAGAATACCATTAAGTGTATCTCAATCCATGTGATAATAAGTAAGAATGGGCCTAAGAATAGACCTCTAATGACACTGCTTGTAAACAGTAAAATCCCCTTGCATAACCTAATGAGTATGATAACGGACATGTTTTCAAAATAGAGTGTACCAGTCCCCTTTTGCAGGCCTTTTTTATGCGAGTGTGTATGATTGCCTCAAGTAGTTTATGCATTTAATTCTCTTCTTTAATCATTGTACATCGAGAGAGCATTTTAACTTGCAATCTCTCTCTCTCTCTCTTTCTTTTTTGAAGTACATTGTATTTGAAGTTCATATTTTGACTGTAGTATACATGTACATAGCGTCATTGAACTCTTGCAAATAAAAAACAGACTATTTTTGGAGATTTGTTTTCCACAGCTGTAGTATAAATTTGGTTTGTACCTCGCCGAAGAAGTATTGTTGTTGAGTAGTTTAAGCACTTGACTTGAAATTCAAAGGTCATGGTTCGATTCCTGAACACGGCACTAATGCCCTTTGGCAAGGCATTAATCTACATTTGCCACACTTGACCCAGGTGATGTAAATGAGAACCTGGCAGGAATTAATTCATTGAAATGCTAGAGTGCTGTAATGGCAGCTAGACTAAAGCTGAGCTGATAATTAATTTGTGCTCCTCCGAAAAGAGTTGTCTAGATAGACGGCGCTATATAAATGCCTATTATTAGGCGTTATATTGTATATGTTGTATTGCCCTTTGCGCCCGACCCTAAAATCTTGAAATCTATGGTTGGCTTTTTTTTTTAAAGCATTCAAAACTGAGAAATATCAGCCCAAAGAGGGAGGAAGAAAAAAAACAATTTTTAAAATTTTTTTTTTCAAAGATTTCCGACCGATCGGCCCATGTTTTGGCACCTAAAGCCTTAAAGGGCAGTACAACATCTTTTTTTTTTTTTTTTTTTTTTTTTTGGGGGGGGGGGTGGGGTCTTTTTATTATTCCTAAAGTACTATGTAGACCCTTTTACATATGTATGTTTTTCACTGACCTGGCATCCGTCTACTTGATTTCTCCAGGCCTCAAGTTACTATGGAGGATCTTTGCTGTGAACATTGGTACCCGAGAGGTGTGTGTTCGGATCCTCAAGGAAGGCAACCTCCTGGCCATAGCACCGGGGGGTACCAGGGAAGCCTACTTCAGTGGCAACACCTATACTCTCATGTGGGGCCAGAGAAAAGGGTTCGCAAAGGTCGCGATGGAAGCCAAAGTGGTACGATTAAAGATTTTTTTTTTTTTATTCCTGATTATTTTTTTCCCAATTCTTTTTTTTTTTTTTTTTTTTCAATAACTAAGACAAATGAAAGGTTATGAACATTTTCTGTACAGAGCAAATTGGAGAGGAGCTTGCAAGATACGTCAAAGTGCAGTCAATTTGTATTTCACAGATGACAATTTCAAAAGTTCATAGCTTTTCAATTGTAATCGGATAGAAAACAGGCTTTATTCACAGCCCACAGGAACTGGCTAGCTCCCGTGATGCTATGTTATTGAGAGATAATGTTTCAATGTGCAACAAACATTACCGGTATGCATGTGCATTTATTATGTCTAACTAAGCCCTGATATTTTCTCTCTCTTATTTTTTCCTCATTTGGTGTAGCCTATCATCCCAGTCTTTACTCGGAATTGCCGAGAAGCCTTCCGCACACCCAAGCTAGGGCGGGGCATCCTCAGGTGGCTGTACGAGAAGACTAGAGCTCCACTAGTCCCCATCTATGGGGGTTTCCCCGTTAAACTAAAGTAAGGGAAAACACCAGATGACACAGTTGTGGATATAAGTTTCACTTTCTTGCGTTAAAGAGTTCATATGCATGCTGGATCATGGTTGGCATTTTTAGTTCCTGTTGTCTTCAATGAAACATGTTTGGTTTCACAAATGGAATACAGTTAAGAATTAAAAATTAAACTATTAATTTCCTCACCAGGTTTTGTGAAAAAAGAATTTTTATTTATTTTATTTTATTTTATTTTATTATTTTTGATTCAATTTTTCTTCCCCAATATATATTACTTGAACATTTGGCACATTAGAGGTTACCCTACATCGAAAAGTATTCAACAAAGGTCCTGATTCAACAAGTCCACCTTTACGTCATGAGTTACAGAAAAGAGAAAAAACCTTTTTTCTTTAATTCACATTAACTATGGGTATGAATGATGTAGTTGTAAACTGTCTGTGTTAGATATATAGTGACTAATGATAATATACATGACAATGGTAGCTTCATCAGTGTTACAATTGCTATTCTAGATTTCCCTGCAATCATTATTACCCCAGCATTGCCAGATACATCTACCTGTTTGTTATACATGTATATGTACCTGGGTGAAGAGAGACAAATGTGGGGTTAAACGCCTTGTTTCATGGACATGTGCAAGCACTGAACATGGATTGAACCTGTGACCTTTTAGCATGATATTCAAGTGCCTTCACAATTAGTGCTGTTACATCACGGATATCTCCAATTCCGTTTAACTTGTGAACTTGTCACAAATAATAGTAACAATGTAGTTTTTAGATGAATGTGTAAGATCATTAATGAAATTTAAAACAGTAGAGGACCTAGGATAGAACCTTGCGGTACGCCTTGTGTAAATATTTGATGAATTATTATTATAAACTACATATTGAGATCTATTACAAAGATTACTTTCAAACCAAGATGACAGACAAATTGGAGTGTTGTTCTAGTTTTGGAGTGGTGAGTCAACACACAGATTACTGAGCTGGGAGACATTGCCAGGCATAGTGCCAGGTGGAGGGGCATAAATCGAAACTTTAAAAAAAAAAAAAAATTATAAAAAAAAAAAAAACAACGGGAAAACGAAACCGTACAGTTGAAAACGGAATCCGCCATGGGCAGTCAGATACCGGACGGTTAAACGTTTGACTACAGCACTATTCACAATATACCACAGTGCCAGCGCAATGGACTTGAACTCAATTCATTTAAAAAAAAATTTTTTTTTAAAGATTTCAAATAGAAACTGTGTTAGTCACAGAGGGAGGGGAAACCCCATGTACACATCATGTATGAGGATTAATGTAATCAGCATTGTTTTGTTTGAAGCCATTTAAATATCAGATCCTGGTTTATCTTTTAATCTGCATATACTACAGTATCATCCCATTGCACTCTTTTGTTAGTATTGTGAAGTTCCTGCAATCCTGTCATTTCTAATTACTGCAATCGACTGACAGTAGATGGCTTTATGCAGCACAACAAAGGATAACTTTGGTAATGCAACAAAGGATGTCTCAAGTGTCTGATAATTGATTTAGCTTGCTCTTCAAGATGCCCTGCAATTTGTTATGTTTTTGGAGATAAAGAAGTAAAATAACATTCTTTGTTTCCTTTTTTAATTTCCAGGACATTCATTGGTCCTCCTATCCAATGGGATCCCCAGATGACAGTAGATGATATCGTACAGAAGGTTAGTTCTCTTTTGCTTCAGTCCTTGTGGAGTGCAAATAAGGATGGCGGGAAGTGGGAGTATGAAATACCGGTAGTGTTGCTAGTGTCTCTTGATTTTCTACCAAGAGTTTGCACGTTTGAATCATGTTTTAGTGGGTCCTTGGGGTGTTTCACAAAGATCCTAAGTTGAACTAATCTCTTAGTTGGACTTACAATTATGGAAAGCCATTAGCATCTATGAAAATATTTTGTAAAAATTGTATAAAAAGGCATAAAAAGTCGATTCAAATCACTCATATTTTCTATTATCAAGGAGATTTCATGTTCTTGATGTGGAATTTATAGAAAGTCTAAAATACCTCAATTTTCGCTTTTGAATATATTTCATTTTAAGGCTACAAATGGCTCTCCATAATGTTTAAATCCAACTTAGATTTAAGTTCCACCTAGGATCTTTGTGAAACACCCACCAGGTTTCTTTGATAAAAGAAATGTATTTGTTTTATCTATTCATCTATCCAAACTCAAGAGACCCTGAGAATAAATTAATTTCATTCTTAAAATGCTTGTCATTACACTCAAGCTAAATTCAGTATGCATGTAATTGCAGGGAGTCTGGTTTCATTTCAAAGGTAGCTGGCGCTCTTTATGTTTTCTACTCTTGTTACATTGAGGTAGATGTACTGGGTAATTGTATACCACAGGTCCCAATTGCTGTCTTATACATTCTGTAGAATTTTTAGCTACATACAGACAAAAGAAAAAGCCCTAATGGTATTGTGATTATGATTAAATGTTTGATTACGATAACTGTTTTACCTGGCTAGTAATAAAGCATGTACTGTCTATGTGTGTAAGTAAACAACCAAGGGGAGCAACGGCTTTAAGTCCTCTCTGAGGGACTTTTTAATGAGGATTAATGCCATACCGAAGGCATAAGTGCATTGACTTGGTTTGGAACCCAGGGCCCGTATTCAATTCAATACTTAAGTACAAAATTTAAGCTTTTTACTTAGTATTTGGCTTACATAAAATACTTAGCCAATTTTGGTATTCAATTCACACTTTTGTGTAAGTATTTTACTTTCAATCTAAGCCAACTGCATACCAGACTTAAGCCAATTATTTGGTGGCCTTGATTGGCAGGCATATGGTTTTCTTACGCAGTATTGTATCCCGCGCACAATTATATCAGCGCGTATTTATTGCAATGCATCAATTGCGCATTACTTTTGATTGACCGTGTGACGTCACAATGCTTATCAGTAAGTATTTTACTTAAATTTTGTCTTACGTAAGTATAAGTCTAAAATGCGATTTGAATACGAGATAAGTCAATTACTTAACTTAGCCATTTACTTAGTAAATTTCTTACTTATGCTAAGTATTGAATTGAATACCGGCCCAGGACCTCCCAGTTAAGAGACTACTGCTCCACCACTGAGCCATCATATCTCCTCAATTTTTATTCGAGCTAGTGCTACTGAGTCAAAATTACAGAAATAAACATGATCAACAAAATATCAATTTATATGGAACCCCAAGAAGATTTAAGCATTTAGCTTGCCTGGATATTATCCTCAAAATCCCATGCATACATGTATGTATATGAAAAAGTCTTCTTGTAGTATAATGCGACATTTTATGTAGGTTCATCATCATCATCATCATCAACAACAACAACAACAGTACGATGGTCATCATTAGCACTGTAGTTTTGACCCATATAAGCAATCATAGAGTTTGTCCTTTTTCTCATAAAATGTATTTCAATTTCTGTCCCATTTTTTTTACTAGGCCCATGAGGCTGTGGAGGGACTCGTTCATAAACATCAGAAGATTCCAGGCAGCATCCGACGTGCTTTCTTAGAACGCTTCTACGACTCCGAAGAAAAAGAAGAATAAGTACTTTTTTATTAGCTAGTTTTACCTCGAGTTTTACACAGTACAGTATCGGCAAATATTTCTTTACTCTAAAGAAGCATCTCAATGAATCTATGATATACAGTGTACCCTGTAATTTGTATTTTTATAAACTTAAAAAGACATTCCTAGATGAATACAGGCTTTCTTACTATTGACCATAATATACATCAGTGTAACACTATTTTAGCTAAATACATGTAAATGTATCTTTGAAAACTTTTATACTGGACATAAAAATATTATGTATTTGCCGTCACCTGTGCCTGGGAGGCAAAAATGCAAACTGAATCGCTGTAACACTTGGGTCTCTCCTCCCGGTATAACTGATTGGGGATGTGCAGGTGAACCACTACAATGGGGTTTCCCCCTACTCTTATAGGAATCGTGCAGTGGATTCTTAATGTGCAAAGGTGGTGACTCTCCTCTACACGGAGCCTCCATTTAACACCCTATCCGAGGGACGGAGTGTTTTCCACTGTAACATAGCCTGTCTCTATGAAACAGGAAAGGGGCACATGAACACACAACGCAGGCTTCAGTCATACAACTTGGTTGGATTCAAATCCACAATCTTTGTTTCAACAGGCAGCAGATGCTTTACAGACCAAGCAAAAAAATTGCCTCCTTAATGGGCACCCGGTAGGAAGCGACTGTCATTGTTGGTCAAACAGTTTTTGAGCCTCAAGTAACGCCTGGCTGGAATGTTCCCCAGGGAGTGGAGATTGTGCACGCAGTGTGTGCTGGCAAGTATCGAATCCAATGACCAGAGAAATAGTATATCTGTAAAGCGTTTAGAGACATCATAGATGTATTAAGCACTATATTATGTTATTATGTATGACAATTTTATACTTGTTGAATTACTTTTTATGAAAATTTATATGACAAACCTGATACGTCCTGACTTATGATTAGTATTCAGTATTATCAATTTCCAGGGTGAATTCAGGTTGTATAACTACAAAATCTCAAAACCAGGGTTATCATAATGCTGAAAATTAGGGGAAAGTAAACAAAAAAATGATGAAATTTCGGATTTGCTTGCCATAAAAGTTTATGCAATTTACCATCACTTTGCCAATGACGATGCAACTCATTCCTAATTGTGATATGTTGGTAATGCTTTGTGGAAACTGTTCCCACTCATTTGTGAGAAGTGTACAAAAAAGAACATTCCTGTTGAAATGGTTGCCATACCTTTATTACTGTTTTAAACAGCATATACATCAGGTCCTAATTAGTTTGTAATCCCTTTTGGATTATAATTTATGCAAAGGGGTTAATGGGAGTGTAGCCTGACGACCATTAATCAAGCCCATTCGTTTACGTGCAGTTGTCCAAGAGAAGATTAGATGGCGTTAACCAGTATTTGCCAAGCTACACTCCCTTTAATTTCAAGTTTTGAACCATCATTTTTCTGATGCATATGTTTTGCTGAGAACTGGAGTGTATTCATCCATATCTATCAACTTAACGTTTATACCTTCTAGCATGCAGCAGGCAAGTTTGTTTTTGCTGTGCTAAAAAGTGTGTTGGCAGGGCAATTCCTTCTATTATGGTCGTTGAGGGGTCAGTGACACAAAGACGTAACTCCATTTTGGCCATTTTGGGAAACAGTGGTTTATGTGTCACTGAGCACTTGGGCCTTAAGGAACTAAGCCTATGTTTCACAATCCATTGACTTCAATGGGGTGTTGGATGGAGTTAGGTCATTGTGTTTCCTGGAAAGCCCACATTTTCTGAACATTTTGATATCGAATACTCATTTTGGCAAAATATGGAATTATGTCTCTGTGTCACTGAACCCTTGATATGTAATTTGTTGAATTTATACTAGGTACAAGAGTATAAATCTTAATCTAAGTGTTTTCTAATGTAAATGTACTGAGATTGTGAACATATATCATTAAGACAATAGGCCAAAATCATTGTGTGTGCTTAGCTTTTAATCTGCTTTAAAGATTGTGGAATATAATATTGATTAGATACATTTACGGGATCAGTTGCAATTGAAGATTTACATGAGATGTATTGTATACAATGTATCTAAAGTGTGATTATGCAAGGTACTACATTTATGCTGGCAATACATGTTATAAATAGTATAAAATTAACATAAATGTGTGACATGTACTACATATATTGGAGTAATTTTTGTATAAATTTCATTACCTAGAGTGCTTCAATGAATGAAATCATTACATTAGCTGTGTCTTAGTATTTAATATTGGACTCTGAGAGTATTCTGACAATTCATTGCCAAGTTTGACGAATTTGAAATAAGAAATTGTGCAGTTATTGATAAAGTTATCGATCATACTTATATAATATTGGAGGGCTTTGAGTGTGATATACAAGAATATATTGCTTGAGCTATGACAATATTGGACGAGTCGAAGACGAGTCTAATATTGTGTAGCGAGAGCAATATATTATTGTATCACACGAAAACAAAGCAATACAAATATTATTATTATTATCTTTAGTATTCTGACTAGTGAAATTAAAGAATTTGACTTACCTCGGTAAATATGGCTCTGTTTTCGTATGATATCGATATGATATCGATTTCAATAGTTGAAATTCACGGATGACTGAGCAGTACGAAAACAATATTAAAACTGCCCTAAAGATATTAAAGACGTTGATTTATTGTACCACTTGAAAGCCTTCTACTGTACATTAGTCATTCCATCAAGGCTGACAGCAGACAAGAAAAGAATAATTACATTCCCACGTATGGCCAAGTGTCGGTCAGTATGGAAATGATGTAGAGTTGGTGTTGTCATGTTAGTTACTGTGTGCATGTAAATCGTATACTCTTGAAGTTGTATAAGATCTTCAGTAGTGAATTTTCATACCGGTATAACATTCCATGTTCTACACACCTTGTTCATCAGTCCAATCAGCAGCTCTTCTCACTCATGTTAATTCTGCAGGATGTAAACTGATTTAGTCCCATTGACTTCTACAATCAGTAGAATATGTTGCAAAGTACTGTACTATATAACTAGATACATTTGCAAATACGCCAATTCAAATGAAAGTAATATGTAATTTTATAGATTTATTCCATTTAGTAGAGTAAATTCTGCAGTTTATAAACTGATTTGTGTCCCATTGACTTCTACAATGGGTGGAATGTTTCGCAAGGTACTTTAAATCTAGAAACTTTTGCAAAGAAGCCACTTTGTAGATACTATCTGCGCATGTGCCGATAAAGGTCATTTGCACAAAACTGTAAAATCCATCGAGATGACTGCTGGAAACATGCTCATGAAAGTTATGACAAATCGGTATTCATTTATGCACCAGTGGTAAATTCTCTGTTGCGCGGATGGAAGTATTCTTTCAAGAAGGCAACACAATAGGTATTCATAAAGCACCTCTATCACGTTAGATGTGATTATTCTAAAATGTCTAACTATTTGTTTTCTAAACCAGTAATTTGTATGTTATTCAATAAGTTTGTTTTAATTATGCAATGTAAAAACGATGCAAACTGTACCTCAGTACTTGTGAATGATGATAGTTGATAGAGATTTTTTTTAATGTAATAGTAGTTGACGTTAGGTTAGGATCATTAGGTTAGGATACATGTAGTATCAAT
The DNA here is from genome assembly GCF_000002235.5 of Strongylocentrotus purpuratus. NCBI lineage: Eukaryota > Metazoa > Echinodermata > Echinoidea > Camarodonta > Strongylocentrotidae > Strongylocentrotus > Strongylocentrotus purpuratus. The sequence continues at coordinate 21,562,352 of NW_022145598.1, forward strand.
AGTAGTAAGAATGATACAATTATTGCTGCTTTACTTTGCTGCTGCTATCTTTCTAACACTCTATCTCTCTCTTCCTTTCTCTCCCCCTTTCTCCCTCTCTCTCTCTCTCTTTCTCTCTCTTTCTCTTTCTTTCCTCTCCTCTCCTCAAACTCGTCCCTCATTCTCTGACCCCCAATAGGAGCCTTTCTCTTTTCCTCCTCTTGCCTTTCTTTTCACCTTTTTTTCTGTCACCCTGTCCCCGCCCTATCTCTCTCTCTCTATCTCTCTATCTCTCTCTCTCTCTCTATCTCTCTCTATCTATCTCTCTCTCTCTCTATCTATCTCTCTCTCTCTATCTCTCTCTCTCTCTCTCTAGCCATCCCTTTTTTTTTCATTTAGAACCATATGCACTTTGTACTCTGAATAGCAAAATCATATATGACTTGAAGAAAACAAATATATATGTAAAGAGTATACTGCTGTTCACACATCACCAAAAAGAAAGGGCAATATTGTTACCAAACAGATTTCAAGTTCAATGATATAATATTTATATTTTCTGTATCTGTTTCTGTTTATATTAATGTGTTTGTAATTTACATAGTAATTATATCTAATTAGCAGAAATGGACATTCTTGAGCTGGTGCCAATACATTCTATGCCAGAAATATATATATATTGTAACATTCTTTGTACAGATTCATGTCATATATATATTGTCAACTGACAACAAAATAATATAGATTTAGAAATATATTTCTATACCTTTGTGATGATATAATATATTTAGATGATTGATAAAAGTAGCTGGCAACTTATGATTTACAAGAAAATGATAATGTTTCTCACCTAAGATATAACATGAAATGTATGTTTTGTATAATTCTACATCTGCTGCTCAACCAGTTGGGCGCTCTCCCCCCTTCAAAAACTTTCATATGAACCCGTTGATGCCCCATGGGATTCCTTTATTCTTGATTCCAAGTTATAATTCAAATGTGAAATACATATAATATACTCTCGTGTCCATTGAGAAGTGAGACACGGATGACGTCATTAAATGTGATGTTTCTTTCACACATTGTTCAATCAAAAACAATGTGACTGACATGTGTCTATCAAATGAGGGTATTTACATTTGGATGAGTTATGTATTGATCATTCCTTTTGGCCTGAGTGAAGGTCACACGAAGTGTTTTGGAGGTTGAATACATCATAATCTAGCAGTACAGTGTTCTTTTCACAACTTACTACCATTCCTTAAGGTGATTTTACCGAAGTACTACATTTCTCTACATATCATGAAAATGATAACAATATAACTAAAAAGAAATCTATGCATTGTGTAATAATCAGGGGTAATTGATATATAAGTATCTTGTTGCTTCATATGGAAACAGCTTGTGATATTTTCAGACCTCAATAAATGGAATAATGTCAGAATTGTACATATGTATGTATTAATATTTGTGTATGCCTCCTCTTCTCCCCCTTGCTATCTCTCTCTCTCTCTCTCTCTCTCTCTCTCTCTCTCTCTCTCTCTCTCTCACACACACACACACACACATATATACTCCCTCTCGCTTTCTCTCTCCCTCTCTCTTTGTTCCATTGATTGATTGATCAGTCGAAAACGAAAGTAGCTGAATTAAACATAAATTACTTTTACACAAACAGACAGAAAAATTCAAGTTAGAATGATGAAAATGATGATGAGGAGCGGCCCGAGCGGGATGAGGAAAAGGAGGATGGTAATGGTGGTGATGATCATAGAAATATGTCTGCCTTCCATTTACATAGGCATTTCCAATATAATGGGTACTATGTGCCAGTAGTACAATGTTGTTGATTGAATCTCTTTGACATCGATCAAAGTCCAAAGATATACCCTAATAAAATCTATGCGGCTTATATTGAGAGCGCCACCTTGTGTTTGGAGGAGCATGTTTGTGCTAAACCTAAACATAAAGTCCTTGCAATTTTTAACCCATAAAGGCTAGGAAGAACTACAGTGACAGTTTTGCCGCTAGAAACTTCGAAGGACTAACTATTTCATCGGAATAATACGAGTGGTAAAATTGTAGTAGTGAAACATCACAGAAAGTGGCATGCTCCTAAATGGCCCGGTTGAGTATAAATGCCTAACTATATTCTTCATTCAATTTCGTGAATATTACCAAGAGTCCTTTTCAGGACTCCTCAATCTCGATCCCTCTCACATGGTGCAACCACAAGCCTACTTTATTTTAAGAATATTGTCATCATTTTGAAAACGTGTTCGAGTACGAAAATTAAGGGAGTATAAACGAATCCAGAAGGCCCTAATTCCTGATTTATTGAAAAATAATATTTTTAGTAATTAGGAGTGAATATCATTCACTTTGGCGATACGACGGCTTTCTCTTGATCGTTGTGCCCATCTCTCTTTCGCTGTATCTCCTTCTCTTTGCGTTCGTCGTCCAGTTGCCCCCCCCCCCCCCTCATCCTCTCTTTCGATATATACTCCCATCATTCTCTTTCTCTTCCCATCCACCTCTTTTTACCTAAAATCAAGATTCTTTTTTCCTCCTTGAAAAAAAAATGTATCCATGTTATTCCTGAACGAATTTACTTTAAGGTGTTGCTATCGAACGCGTGTTTAAAAGGATTCAACAACGGCGGGAGGAAATACGACCCAATTGAGAAGGGGGAAATATATTACTTGGCAGACTTTAATCATTGCATATAAACAATATTTGTCTTTCTTTTTTAACTCGATAACTAAAAAGAGTGTAACTTGGACCGCAACTCAAACACTCCCTTAGCAGAATGCTTACCACAACATAGAGCCAGTGCTGTTACAACACTGGCTCTATGTTGTGGTAGACTTGTTGTTGTTGTTGATGTTTGATGTAGGCAAGTCGGTCAGTTTATGACTATTATTGCCGAATACTATAACAAATTTAATTTGAATTCAAATTTACGTATAAACAATCATTAAAATATGCGTGCACATGTATTTCTTCTTCTTCATAAAGAAACGAAAAAAAGAGAAAAGAGGATGGAGATAATGATATCATGTTAGATTACCGTTGGGCGTTTTATATTTAAACGATATGGTGTCTTTTCCAGTCAATACTTATTGCACAACAATACAGTTACACCCCTCCGCTCTTTCTTTTATCTCTTTATCGTACAGCGAATGAGTAATACCATTCACCCCGCCCATCAACAGAACCCCCACAGACAATGCATCGACAAACATAAACCCCTTCACCATGCGTTTTGAATCATTCAAATCAGGCCAAGGCATAATCCGACCAGTTATAAAAACAAGTCCATTAATTTCATGTAATTAAGTCTCCCGATACAAACCATGCTCATGTGAGCTTCTGCAGTTGCTATGGATACCATTTTAGCGATAGAAAAGGTCGTTCATGATTGACTATTCTGTCTGTTCGGCGAAAGCGGACCAAACTGTCATTACAGCAATGCATATTTTGCACGCAGAGATCCTGATAGTTTAGTCTTAATACCAGACATTGAAACATTGAAACATTGAAACTGACATTGAAACTGACTTGCATAAGTACTGAAAATAACTAAGAATATGTGCTAGCGAATGGTGATACATGTTATAATAAGCATTAAAAAAAACTTCTGAAAAATACATTTATTAATCTTCTTTATAAAATATAAAAAAAGTGTCAATCAACCCTAAAACAGTCTAAAACGCTGGATGTCGTATTACATTTACATGGGTATACTTAAAAATATATAGGATCTTTGCATTCATTATTTCGATGAAGATAACTCACTCTGACCATACGATTGTACACTTTCCAACAAAGATCTTATTCTGTTGAAAATCTAGAAAAAAACATATATGTATAGGCAACTCAGAAAACAAAAGTCCTTCGACTGGTCTGAATACCAGACTAGACTAGATAACAATAGCGCTCGTTCGCTATGCAACCGACGACGCTACGGCCAGAGAATGCTTGTTTTCATTCAATAGGAATAGAAAAGCTTCGATTTTGAATCATCAATCAGTATGCACGTTACACAAAGATCTGTGAACCGTGGCGTGCTTACGAACTATAGTCGCTCTTTTTATTACTAGAGAAAACATATTACTTTGTGCATAGACATTTAGATTACGATTGTAACAGTACCGGTCTGTGTATATCATTTGGCGTAAACTTTCGCCCACAATTCGTTTAGTTTGCAAAATATAAGGTGATACCGACTTCATGAAAGGATATTTAAGTCTACAGCAGAAGGAATAGTTGCAAAAGACAGTGAAGGATTGCTGAAGCGAAAGGATTAGGAGTTGTTTAACTTGGAATAGCTGAGACAACTAAACGCACAACGGTGAAACTGAAGTATTATTGGATTATAAGCAGATTGGAATATATAGCATGCTGCCGGTTTGAACTTCTGATACGATGGGGGTTTTATCGGCAAGTGTTCTTCTGGTGGTGGTTTTAAATGTGCATCATGTTATAGCACAAAGTAAGTATTCTTTCATTTGTATCAAATATTAATACTATTTAATAAACTTCAACAAATCAGGTATTAATTCAGACATTTTGAGTTACATGACATTAGTTATCGAGTAAAAAAGTTGAGATAATATTTGTCCTGGTATTTACAGGTTACACGGTGATTGACCATTACAATTGCTAAGCTCTAAAGTATGTAGTAAAGCATTCTGTAGTTGTTTATAGTTATTAAGGTATACATTTACATTTATGTAAAGTTAATACACGTCATGGATGAATTATGGATGTTATGTAATATGTAGTTTAAATTTGTGTTGGATCTCTTTCATTGGTAGTAGTGGGTTGCATTAAAATTACCAGAATGAGATGAACCGGGTCGTGTTGTCTGCTTCCAATTTAATGATAGTTATTGGAAATTACTGTAGTATTCTACCATTCAGATAGTTTTGTAGTATTATAGAAATTGGAAATGAGTTTTGTTTTTCCTAAAATACCGAGAAATAAGATAATAATTTGAAATCTTTACAGAAACCATAGAAATATATATATAAATGTATATATACATATATTTATGTTTTTATCAAGGAAAAATACATCCCTTCTTATTTACTTTTAGTGTGAAATAATATTGAAAGGCAGCGTGGATTCATTTTCGGCTATTTACCTATGAATCACTCGTAAACGTACACTCAAAGAAGTGTGGAAGTAAAGGAAACTGACACGAGAATGGTTCATATTTAAATGATCCTGTTTATCCCGTTTCCTCTGTGTTCTTTTTTTAGTAAGTGGAAAATATTGTGACTTAAACTACAGTCTGTATCATAAATGTGTTCGTGTAATACTATATAATATGTTTTAACGAGCCTATAGAATTATCACATAATAAATGCAATTCAAATTGCATCGCAACTGATCATCAGTATCGATAAATCCCTCCAAATAGATTTTCTGAGCAGTGGGATATAAAGAAAAGGCTTGAAAATAAGAGCGTTGTCATCTTTGCCTATTTCTGAATAACACCTTTATTCATTGTGTTGCATATTGTAAAGCAACATAATAGCCTTTTGAAGAAAAAGACAATATTATATGATAATATACATAATTATAGGTTCATTATACAAAATACCTTTCTGTTAAAGTTCATCGAACGCTAATGTTACATACATACACTGTACCTCCATGTATAGTTGTATACCACCATTCGGTGGTAGTCAACCGTGTTCCATTCATCATTAATTGGTTGTTCAGAAGCCATGTCCATCTTGTGAATGAAGTAATAACATATATTCTCCTCGGCATAATGAAAAATGAATAGAAGCAGTCAGCCAGACGCATACAATGCACTTAAAATAATGATTTATTTATAGCTGTTATGAGTTTTCGAATATGTGTTCATGGCGTATGGGGTATGCGCTGAGTATGGAATATGCATACATGTACACTGTATTCATTCGGACTTTGATATAAATATTGGTGAAAATCTTGGTGAAAATCAACATTACATTCCATTTCCCTTTTTTTTCGTCATTTTTTTTTCTTTCAAAATTTAAAAGAAAAAGTAATAGAACAGGTATTGAGAAAAACAGGCACCTTCAAAATGATTTAATATTTCCCGAAGGCTTCGGTTCACAGTAGATGCCATGTCAAAAGTAAGATTGCTATTTTTATTTGAATTAGGATAGTTAAATACTCGAATAAATTATCAGGAAATTACATGTACACCAATACATTCCTGTATAAAGATCTTGCCGGAAATTAATAGTAATTGTAATAATGATAACGACGATGACGTTGGTGAGCAATGATGAAGACGATGGTGGGGATGATGATGATGATGATGATGATGATGGTGACGGTGGTGATGATAATGATGATGATTATGTAATTAATGTTGTTATTATATCCTCATTGTTATTGTCATCATTATTATATTATTATATCAACAATATTAGTTATATCATGCTACATTGGTACATTGTAGCTGTAATTCGTTCATTATCTTCCCCGGTGATGTTCAAGGCGCTTTCAATATACAGCTATCACCTTAGCTTTAGCTTAGCTTCTCTGATGTGATTAGGTATACATTTACAAAGCATCTTCTTACATTTAAATGAGAACCAATTTAATGAGAATTAACTTGAAATATATACTCCTTTGAATAAGATGATAGTGTATGCGATATATCCTTGGTGTGATATAACTTCTAAAGGTACTGGTATTGATTTATTAGGGTGTGTGCGTTAGACAAAAACACACCGTCAAGTACAGGGGTGAAGGGAAACAAAGGCAACCACATTCTCTCCTTCGATCAATATCCCCACTAATTCTTGTACTTAATCGATATTTCATAATAGGGAGAGATCTTGCTAGCGTGTTCATTTTGTATACACGTATACATGTAACTGCGCTTGGCATGCTGAGTGTACAGTTTTCAACGCATGGGTATACATGATTATGGCTAGTCTGTAAAGAATTAATCCGCTATAAAATTCGTATTCGCATTATGCTGTATACAAAATTGGAGGTTTACTTTGCACATTACCTTATTAAAACCTCTTTACTATTTTGTTTTATTGGGGAGAAATGGGGGGGGGGGGGGTGCTGCAAATACAAGGCGCATGTCTTTTCCCATGTTATCATGGTTACGGTGTCATTTCGTGGCTTTTGCTAAAAGCAAAACACCATGTACAGTATGCAGATCCTCATATTATCGTCGCTATTTTCACGAAGTGACGGTAGTGGAAAAAAATGCATTCACTTGCATTCCAATTTTTTAACGTGAAACACGACCTAGAATTAATTATCGTTTGTACATTTTTCGTATTTTGCATTCGAAGTGGCGCTTAGTTCATTCACTTTGCTATTCAAATGCAGCAAAATACGTCATACAAAATGACATTTAAACGACGGATTTGAGACAACACTTTCATTAAAAGATGAAGGTGTAGACAATTAGAAAGAGAACTGTCGTGTTTGTGTGCGTGTTTTACCTCTTTAACGGAAACATAAAGTCAATAACCGCCATTATTGTTCAGAAAACGCCGATGAATGCACTTGTTATTAGCCAGACGACAGCTGAATTGAACTATCGTAAATTTTAGTTTGAACTCTCGAATCGGCAATATGACTGATTGTTTCCACTCCATTACTGAAATGACAGATCATCAAACGGACCAGTTTTAAATGTTATGACAACGGTGATGATAAAAGTGCGATATTCAAAACTAAATGCTATGCGTCATCAGCGTTCATGTATATGCTTACATGACTGTATATGATTACTGTAACTAGCTTTTCTTGTCTTAAAAATAATATGTGTACAACTATATTCATTCAACGCATGTGAAAAAAAAAGAAAAAAACGGCCTAAAAACCCTCTATCCGGCAGGCGGAGGGCGATGACTTGTCCAAATAAAATTAAAAAATAAAAATAAACAAAAGAAACAGGTTAGTGTCACACTCTTCTTCAGTGGCCAGATGTGACAGATGTTAAAAAATTAAATCCGTTTCTGATGCAGGCACACAATCATAAGGTGGTCTGCATCTGGCCAGACGGATTTCAAACTAACCTGTTTCTTGAATAATGCGTCTATGTTGTTGCTTCAAAACTGCGCAGCTAGTGATATGCTTGTGTATAAACAATGACTACTTGTAGATGTATACTTAACTATTTACATTGTGGTACATGTGAAAAACACACAGAGCTATTATGGTAGCCGTCTATACAGTGTATTGGCTAAACCAAACGTTTCGGCGGTAGGATATTTGAGGTGTTCCTAAATAACATCAAGTTAATCTAGCTCATGCACCATATTGATGCATCACTTATCAACCTAGTGTCTATCCCGCCTCTGTGTCATGAGTACACATGTCATGTGTTATCATTTTTAAACAGATCATGCAGATGCAGCTGAACCTCTAAGAAGAACAAAGCCTTTTTAATAATGGCTCTGAATAGAGCATTCAAGCCGTTTTTAATTCTTGATTTGTATCATATTTGTAAATTTGTATCATACACTGTATTTGTAAATTGTATTTGAATTTTTATACGGAAAATAAAACCAAACCAGCTATATACCCTACTCATTTCAGACTATATAATATCATCTTTATTAATTAAAAATGCCTTTGAAACATGTAACTTCTAAATAAACAGGCCTTTGTCCATTTCCTGCATTTTCCCCACAAAATTTTTATTAATCAAAAACAAAATCATTGGTTTTATTCAACATAAACAACCCTCTGCCTTTTACTTTCTTTCTTTTAAGATGGCTGTGACAGTGATCCTTGTCAGAATGGGGGTACCTGCATCCTTCTCACTGGTACCTCTGGTTATGCTTGCCTCTGTGCCGCCGGCTTCCAGGGAACAAACTGCGAACAGCGTAAGTTTATCAATATTTTGTCTTCTCCTTCTATTTGAGAGCGGTGGGCGGGGGGGGGGGGGCGGATTATTATATTCCATTCAATGCAATTCATTTCAACGTAATCAAAATTCAATAGGCCATTTTCGTAATATAATCAAATTCAATGCATACATCTGTGTTAAGTGCCTCGTCTCAAATTCATTTCACCTGTACAACTATAACTTTTTAAGAAGACGACTCCACGATTCCCCCTTATTTTTTGTTCTATATAGATCTCACTGATGTGTTCTTTATGCTTTGTATTCATTTTCTCAATTCAATATAAGTATTTGTAACAATCTTGAATAAATTATTATATATTAATAAATAAATAAATAGATGTTTAGATATTTATATCTGCAAGAAATTTGTATTAAGGTTGACAGTACAGACAAGCTTTACTAATGGATATTTGAATACATGTAGGAAAGCAATTTGAAAGGCAGGGAAATAATTATGTTTAATTCCTCTATGAGTCAAGACACTGTCGTATACAGACAAATAACAAATTTCTGCAAACATCTATATTACATTCATTAATGTAATCAGAAAAAGTCCTATTGCTAGAAACGAAGAATATTACATTCGAGAAAATATCCATTCGTTACGTTTTTTTAGAACCTTGATTAGGATTGTATATCGAATAAGCGTATAACTCCCTGAAGCAATAACTTCTGGGGGCTACTTTTCAAGCTTGCTTGCATGAAAATAACACTCTTTATTTTGTTTTGCATTGAACTCTATGCAATTTTGGGGGCTCTTTTATGAATTTCGGTGGCTCTTTTTGGCATTTCGGGGGCTAATTCGCCCCGAGCCCCCTTGTATTTTTTCCCTGCCCTGAAGATTCTACACTATCAGGACAACTATAACTGTTTTTCGTAAACAGCTTCGTGCGCCTTTGCTCTTGAATGTTAGCTTCTGTATTGTTTTGGTATAACTTCGTTTATAGTGTTGAAGAATAAAATTTCGTTCTCTTTTTTCTTCTTTTCATCACTTTCTCCTAGAAACGGGTGCTTGCGCAAGCTCACCTTGCCAAAATGGTGGTTCTTGTGTAAATGGCGTGAGCCCCAGCGGGAACGATATTTATAGTTGTGATTGCCCCGCGGACTACACAGGCTTCAACTGTCAAACATGTAAGTTGTTGAAAAGTTGTTCTATACAACTTAACTCAACTTTTCCTTTTTAATTGGTTTCAATGATAGTCTCCTTTGGCTGTAACGCATTGTAGTGTGTATGAATACCATATACAGTGTACGTGTATATATAAAGCGCACATATCCATGATTAAATATGCCCAAAGCATTTATACATATTGAAAACAGATGACATTTTAGTCATTTTGTATGTTGGAACTTACGGGAAATTGTCCGGTATTACGTCATAGTGAGATAACCGATTCAAAACCAATAGTGATTTCAAATGTCAATATTTAACTTTCTTATTTTTTGTCAGATTTCGTTTAAATGTTTACTAGTCTGCTTCTCTGGTTTTCTGCTTTCTTTTAGAGTTGTCTGTTACTAAGGTTGGATTTCCCTTTAACGTTTAGTAGAACGGGGGCAATGGTGTTTAGTCGTAAGAGTGTTAAAATTCATGAACCCTCATATGAATATGCACCCTAAGAGTGAGGGAATAACTGTTAGAACCCACAAAGAGACAAAATGCCTACATGTATGAGTGTCGTCGATCAAAATGATCTATGCGCGTATTCTAAAATATTGATGATATCTCATTTCTCCTATGAGAAGAATTTGTAATTGTTGTACCTTTCAGAATCGTTTAACATGTACATTTATAACTATAGCAACCTTCCCATTTTCACTTAACACCTCTTTATTCATGATACCATTGTATTCTAGGACAAAGGAACCGTTTGCATGATCGACATACGCAAATTTGTTACCAAAGTAACCAACCAACGACGATATTTCATATAATCGATTTAACGTATAGCACGTAATATGACTAATAGTGTTTGGATGACGGTGCATGAATAAATTGATTAACCGTCATACACACATAAGAGCATTATGAACAAGATCGCATAGCCTTTCGAGAAATCAACAACAGGGGGGCAGTTAAGGAGGCGCGATAGCTCAGTTGGTAGAGCAGTGGTCTCGTAATCCGGCGACCTGGGTTTGAAACCAAGCCGATGCGCTAGTGCCCTTTGGTAAGGCATTAATCCTCATCAAGTCTATCGGGGAGGACATAAAGCCGTCGGTCCTCTGGTTGCTTACTAAAGAGCATTTATGCATTCCTAGCAGTCAGGTAAAATAACCACCACCACTACACAATACACTACTATAAAGTACCATACCCTACCCTAGGTTTCTCAGATGGCACGCAATCTATCTTTAATTTTGTCATTTTATATGCAAAACACTATATATTCTCTGCGAAATACAAAAGGGAACGGCTATCTTTGAATTCTTTTAAGAAGATGCTTAAAGCGGGTTCTTTCTATCAAACGCAATAGATTCGTTGTATTACTTGATAAGTGGAGACATGTGCAACTGTTGTAACAATGTTTGCTTTACCGATATGTCACAACCTGTACTTTGTTCAAATGTATTGTTTTGTTCTTGCTCAAGAATGATTGAATAAATTTTCTTTGGAAAAAAAATTACCCAAGCGTTTCTCCCATAGCAATCATGTTCGGATTACGTTATACTTTATTTCAATGTTTGCACGTTTTGATATATGACAGAAGATGCTATTGAAATTCCCTGGTTGATTTCACGAAAACACGTGCTTTTATTAAAAGATTGATGTAGAGGTATCAGGATGATCCAGTGGTATTACACTAGGCTGGTGATGCGAAGGTCATGGTTTCGAGCCTCTTATGTCCTTTGGAAGATATACATCCACATTTGACTCTCTATACCAAGTAGAGAAATGTTGACAATATTTATGTATTTCATTAAGGCCTGCTAGTCGCTGATATTCGCACATAGGATATTTATTGATATTCTTTATCTTTTTTCCTTCTAATCCCCATACTGCAGTTTTCCCCCAGAATCCGTGTCAGGATGCACCTTGTAAAAATGGCGGAACCTGCACGGAACACATTGGGACATACACCTGCGCATGCGCAGGTGGGTGGTCTGGAGTCACTTGTGAAGAAGGTAAGTTAATCACTGTCCGGCAACCAATATCTTTATTTCCTAATTCGCATACTCAAACGGAAATAAATCTTTTCCTATTGATCTTACGACCTTTGCTATACTTTACAAATAAATATATAATGACACATTATAATTACCTTGGGGAGCACCGAACTTCAGCTACGAAGACAAGAAACTTATTCTACCTAATATCAATGTACATGCGCATACACCCTAACCATCATTTGAATAGGAATGCAAAGCATCTTGTAACCTACAATAAGAAATTCCAATACCAACTACTCTGAGGAAAATTTCTCAAGATAACCTACCCCACTCGGACAATTATCCTTTAAAGAAAAAAACACCCGGATAATTATTCTCTAAAACAATTAGCCACAAGCCAACTACTCCTAGATAACTACCTTTGGTAATCAACCACTCCTATCAACCTTCAAAAGCTATACTCGTACAATAATTATCCATTTGGCAAGCTTGGACAATTTACCTCAGGCCAATAATCACAGACAACTTACCCAAGTCGACGACCAGCTACACTTCCAAACACGAACCGCATGGGTACCCACAATAGCATTAACCCTCAGGATAAACTATCCAACAACTACACCGGAAAACTTATCAGCGAGGACAAATTAATTTCATTCAAAAAGGCTATTCCACTTTAAATACAAAATTAAATTATTATTGTGAAGTGAGTTACAATATGTTTAAATATAAACGTATTGAATTGTCATAAAGCCATATCTCGTTTAATATTGAATTTATTGTGATTATTCTCAACATTAATTCCGTTTTATTTTTCAAAAAATAGGAGATCCGTGTTTGAGTGGCCCTTGTCGGAACGAAGGCGTATGCACTGGTTTTAGCGAGCCCACGCTTTACATATGCGGCTGCATCGACGGATATCATGGCTACAACTGCCAACTTGGTAAGTCACGTGATGGTGGAACAGTGTGACTTAGCGAAGAGGGTGAACATGCCCCTCTCTATTATGGTGTGAAGAAATAACGGAGAAATGAGAAAGGGAAAGACTGAGAATGTTGTTACCCCCCCCCCTCCCTTCTTGCAGCAGCTCAGTGGAGAGATTTCACTAACTTGAAGAATGTATTTGAGTTCAATGGCCTTAAAGTCAACATGGGAAAGACAAAGGTGATGGAAGCAACATCAGTTTGGGCAATACCAGTGGAAGAAAACAAAACAAAAATCATTGCGGTGTCTGTGGCGTGATGACAAAATCTATTATGTCGAAAGACTTTGATCTACATTTGCCACACTCGACCTAGGTGAGGTAAATGGGTACCTGGCAGGAATTAATTCCTTGAAATGCTAGAGCACCGTAGCAGCAGCCGTGCTAAAGCCGGGGTAATAATCGGGAGCGCCAGGAGTGTCAAGTCTGACAGACATGAGAGCTATACAAGAACCCACTATTATTATTATTATTATGAAGTAGGTTTTTGAGAGATGTGCTTGAGTAAAGGAAATTACCAACAAAATGGCTGAGGGTTTTGAGTGCAAGAAATGCAGAGAGATGAGTAGCGATGTGGTGGATGAGCTAGAAGGGATGTATTTGGGAGATGTCGAGAACGTTGATAGTTTTTCTTATTTGGGGGATACAGTCAACAGTGGTGTTGGGTGTGAAATTGCAGTGACAAGAAGATGCAGGTTGGGATGGATGAAGTTTAGTGAGCTGGCCTCAATCGTACCTGGCAGAAGACTTACGATGAGAATAAAAAGCAATATATATCTATGTATATAATGCTTAGAACAGCGATGGTATGTGGTTCAGAAACTTGGAATGTGAAGACAGTAGAAGGGGTATGTTCACGAGAACAGAAAGAGTCACAGTGCGGAAGATGTCTGGTGTGAAAATGTCCGATAGAAATAGAAAAAGAGAGCTCGTCGATAGGTTTGGTCTGGAAGAAATGTGAAATGGAAGCGTATTGAGATTGATGGGTCATATGTTGAGAATAGAAGATGATACACCTGTTAAAAGAGCGTGGGGTCTGGAAGAGGGAAAGGACGACCGAACGTATCGTGAACAAAATTATGATGAAGAAAGAAAACGGTAAAGTTTGTCTGAATGGAGAAGATGTTTGATATTTAAGCGGTGGTAGGGATTGTCATCATGGTGCGACAGTCAGTAACCCCTTTTAAGGAGAAATTGTGACTGTAATAAATGACGAGGGTGATGAAACAAACTGCATTCTATCACCAAATATTCACTAAATAGTAATATACATGTACTTTATCTATCAATGAAGTTCTGAGAAGATATAAACTTGATATGCCAAGAATAAATCACATTTCCACAATAAATTCATGAAAAGGGGTTAGAAAAATACTATTCCTACTTTATTGGCAACAGCTTACATGATTGTTAAGTTGAATTTTACGAATAAATACGTGCGCCATTATATTTTTGTTATTTGTATCAGGTCAGTGTAATTCCGACCCCTGTCAAAATGGAGGAGTTTGCTCGGATGCGGATGGTGGGGCGTCTTATCAGTGCACATGCGCAGACGGTTGGTTAGGCTCGGAGTGTACCATTGGTGAGTCCGGTCTCCTGAGAGCAAGAAGGGAACAACTCTATGTACACGTATATGAGTAAATGCCCTTCTGGTTCTCAACAATATACAAATGATGAACAGGTGTGAGTGCGTCGGTAGGGATTGTGTGCACAAGGTACCTTTGAATGGTTTGAACAAACGAGGCGCAGCCGAGTGGGTTTTAGACCAAATTCGAAGGTACCACGTGCACACAATTCCACCTACCCACGAATTAAACCTGTGCATCATCGTCCGTGTACGGTCAAACCTGTCTATTAAGGCCATCCAAGTTAAACACCAAAAGTGTTCACTGTAGACAGGTGGCCATTTGCGACATATTTTTTCCCACATATTGCCTTCTAGCATGTCTAGAGGGAGGCCAAATATGTCACACATTATAGACAGTTGATCTTTATAGAGAGGTTGCCACTAAGACAGGTTTGGCAGTAGATTGACAGACCTTAATGTGCTCCCAAGCTCGACAGTCATTTAACAGGACTGAAACGACAAGAATGTTAACTATGGAGGTGTAAATAAGATTAAAAGGGACATAGTTTCAAAAAGCTAATGAATCACAAACTATTGATATTTAAATGCTATATGACGTTCTATTTCATTACTTGTTATTAATAAGCACATCTGTCATGTCTCAACAAACTTTATAAAAGGAGGAGTATAACGTTCGTGATATCTTTCTTTGAAATTTTTTTTTCTATAGTGCTATTATCTAATTATTTTGAACTTAACAAAATAATGCTGAAACACAACGGCAAAATAATTACATTTTTAAAACAAACTTGTTCCTTGCGGCGTGTACATTTTAATGTTAATATCGTATTTCTGAGGAACCAGATGAGTATGAATGATACTAAAATAAACATGTCCCACTAATACAGATTTAGACACAAAATGATTGTATTTCAGTCGTGTTTTAGATAAGTTATTACAATATTTGATGGACTTTTGTTAATCTCATGTCACGCGTGATTTTCGATTTTATTTTTATGGCACCTTTGAATAACACCATGTTTCAATGCAGTGGACCCTTGTGTGAGCTCACCGTGTGGTTCCAATGGAGCCTGTATCTCATTTGAGAACAATTATGTTTGTAACTGTGATCTCGGCTGGGACGGTATGCAGTGTCAAGAACGTAATTATGCACCTATTTTAACTCTTTCTTATCTAATAGTATGATTTTAAGATAACCTTATTTTCTTGTAGAACGGGAAATAAATTCCCATCGAAGCAAACTAAACTTACACTTTGATAGTCAATATTACTGAATAATATTATATGTTAATCTGTAAATTTAAATGAATATGGCCTAGACCAAAGAAGGGATAGACAAAGAAAGTCAATGATCTGCAAAACGATTTGTAACATACTAACATATACACATGTATAAAGACATTGATTATTACGCCAGTTTTAATCTTACTCTATTTCGATATAACAGGTCTTGTTTATAACAATACAACTTAAAATTGAAAATTGGAATCATCAGCAATATCAGAATTGTCAATTTATACGTGTTCTTCAATGGACAGATTAGCACAAAGAGTGTACATTAAGAAGAGAATGATTGCTCCCCTAAATGGATGGTTTTATTCCTATGATCTAGTATCCTTTCTCATTATCAGTAATGCACATCCTCCGCCTTTAGTGCGGCCAGTCAACCCCCCCCCCCCCCCGCATGTTTTTTTACTCGCACTCTAACCCAATACATGCACCCCATTTTGCCGTCTATACAGCCAACCCGTGTGAGACTATTCCCTGTTCTGAGAACAGCACATGTCAGAACAACGACACTAATTACTCCTGCGAGTGTTTTTCTGGTTGGGTCGGTGACCGTTGTTTTGATGGTACAGTATTTTGTCAAGTTTTTTTTGTTATTGTTACTTTTTTTAAATGTTATTGTGTATCCAATATCGTGTTGTTTCTCGTCATGTCTTCTCTTTAGACATTTTCTTTTACAGTAGGCCCGTTTACACCAGAGTCTCAATATCGCGGTTTTGCTATCACCACGATATTCAGGTCAACGTTGCTTATAGCAACTATGCCATTCTTTGTCTAGTTTGTCTATGACATCGTGGTGTTGGTGAAATCACGGTGTTTGGGCTATAGTGAAAATGGACCTATTGTTGATATCTAAATGAAGATATTAGGAAGGTACCTATAATGTGTATTGGTCTTTTTAATGAAAGAACAAGTTATTTTACTTTCTAAGTAGAGCTGTTAATGTGAAAACCATGCACAAATACCAGCCATGTCCTAATTTAGCTTTGTGGAAAGGCAATCTAGAGCATCAAAACATTATCAAACCAATTATGATGCAATCGATGAAATTAAAAAAAAAAATGCTGAATCGAATATGCAAAAGAATTTTTCTTATCGAGCACACGTACCTGTATATATTACACATTTTACAGTTCATCAATGTTGTTTTCACATAATTATGACGTTTAATTCACCCCACCTTTGTGTCATGTGACTATGTTGTTGATTAACTCCTTTTCCAGTCTTTGTAGTATACACACCGTATATTTTGTATGTAACAAAACAATGTTCTGGTTCCCGGATGTTGTAGAAATATACAAACTAATAATGTCATGGTGATTCTATGGGAATAACTGGGTATACCTCAATGGTTTACTATAATAAGACCTTTTTCTTGCTTGCATTGTCCCACAAACTTGATATTTTGATGTCTTTGTGTCCTAATCAGTGGATCCGTGTGGCAGCAACCCCTGCCAAAGCTCTGGCGTCTGCACCGGAAGCGTCGGCAGCTTCGAGTGCGCATGTCCCAATGACTTTGTTGGAGATACCTGCGAGATTGGTAAACCTACAAGCGTGTGATTTTAGCCTCTATTTTTACGCATCTTCTAGCAATGAGTTTGTGCAAGCATGTGTTGTTGTGTTCGTTGTGGTTACACTCCTTTCTGTTCCGTTTGCATGATCTCTTTTCTCTTTGATTGATCTTGATGCTGGTTTCTTTTCCTCGCCATTTATTCATATTCATATTGGCCTTTTTAAGGAAATGCTTGAATGATGCTATCAACTTGATAGAGATTATTCACGAATTTGTCCTCGATGATCACATTTTCTGCATCTTTATACACAAGGGCTTTTTATCCTGCTATCTTTGAACACCGCCTTCAGAATGTTAGCCGCACAACTTTGTCATTTGGCAAAGTTGGCTTGAGCACTTTTACTTTCACTTGGCATCAAAATGTTTCTTCTCTTTCTACACTCGAGTGTAACTAATGTTACATTCGCAACACAACACATTTTTATTTTCGCTCCTGTCATATCACACTACCTTTCGGGGCCTCTTTCATTTTCTTCTGGGGTTCAGGGCTTTTTTTCTATTGCAACATGATCTTATTTTTGCAAAGATGCTATATTCTTTCGATTGAAGCTCTTGAAGTGATATTTTCTTGCTTTGTTTTGTCTATGCTTTCACGCAAATTCTTATGCGCATAGTGCGATATCATCGCTTAGGGAAGTTGCATTTAATGCGCGTTTTTAAAAATAAATATTAAGTAGTCTAATTCTGGATACAATAGGCCTACTTTGATTTTTTTTTTATTGGAGTATTCCCTCTGTTAAAGTTGTGACAGAGTCTAGAACATCTTAGTATCTACTCAATTCATAATGAATCAATCATTATGTTATTATGTACTCTGTAATGTTTTCTATTTGGATATGAGCTGAAATTTGTCATTTTATTGTATTGTCATATCAAAGCTGGGTCCAAACTTCAAGACTACGCAATTCCGCGACCAGGGGCCCGTTTTATAAAACTTGTTATCTTTAACAAATGCTAAATTTCTTTGACAAATTTGCTCTCATCCAATCAGACGCCATGATTTCAGTAGCTTATAGCTTGTAACGTGTTATTGATATCAAATGTTATGAAACAGGGCCCAGAACCATGCATGTAGCATGAGATGGGAAAAGGGAATGTTTCTCAAGTGAAACTGATGTTTGTAAAATACTAACTAAATATGCATGTTCATGATCATATTATTTTCCTTCTCATTAATTCACATTTTGTTTCAACAGCGTAATTTTTCCCATTTTAAATCAATTACTTCTTCATCCATTTCCTCATCCATCTTTTTTCACAGATTTTGCTGGTGCATTCACTGCCCATGTGGAAATTTGTATGTTATTTTCTTTTCGTACTGTCCGATTGTTTTCAAACAATACATTTAGATTTCTTTCAGTTTCATCGCTCAATGAAAACATCATGAAAGTAATGAAAGCTTACGACTCCCTTCGCTTCTAGAACTGTCTTTTCATGTTCTTTACATCAAATTGTTTTATAACTGGTCTAAATTGTCGTCGACATGTTATTCTTCATTAGATTGTCACTTGTGCATGAATATTAACGTATTCATCCTAATATTATATCTATGTTTTATATTCATAACACATATTCATTGCATGTACATTTTTTTGTTGCTTTTCCAGGTTATTTAACAATCGTACCCATATACTGACTTATCCTCTGATAGTCAAATAACATATCTAAAGCCAACATCGTATTGATTGTCTAATGTTACATATAACAATCATGACCTAACTTTCATAATTTTATACTCATTAAATTTGAACCTTTAACAAAGTGAATGTAACTAAATGATGTAATAATCCCAATAACGCTTTATATTTACCAACATGTACAAAATAAGCTGTAACAATCAATCAATAACCATGTAATGATATAACCAAAAATCTGACACAATTTCATTATCCAAAGTCCTCATAATATTTAAAATTAGATATAAGTTCAACCACAGTAAATAAAGTTAACAAATTTGAAAGGCCTAAAATAGTCAATGACATTCTGATCATACGATCCCAAATTAGAACTAGATTAAACTTTATATACATTACTCCATTAATTTTGCAATAAAATGAATGTATATTCTGCTTTAAAGAGAAGGTTGAGTTCTAGGAAGAGGTGAAAATTAATTTGTGAGCATTACTCATTCTTATTATGCAAGTGTGGAAGAACATCAGTTAAGACATGTTCCCTCAAAAGCTTGGCTCCTCAAATGCCTTCATATTCTAAATATGCATGTAACATCGTAAAAATCGGGGGCCGGCTTTTTACGCCACGTGTTCGTGTAGTCCCATATACATCTTTCTGTGCAAGTGTTTGTAACTTTACCAAGACTTGGCAAAATTTCTTATCATTTTGATGATTCCAGAACCTTGCAATACACACAAATTCTTATATGCTAGATGATCAACCTTTTCTGGTCGGTTCCACACCGTTTCTTTCACAATGCAATCGCATGACCAGAACTCAACTTCATCTTTAAGTTACGTTAATAAGAATAAAGTTAATCCCGATTACACATTACCCCATGTGCAAAACAGAGGACCCATGTCTATCATCTCCCTGTCTAAACAACGCCCTCGGATGTACTGGTTTTCCGAGTAGCTATGCATGTGATTGTTCAGACGGCTATGGCGGTGTCAGCTGCGAATCAGGTGAGCAAATACAAACACATTTAAAGTCGTAGTTGTATAAATTGGGTGTTCACTCTCTGATATGCTTAAAAATACCTGTGCGAAAATTAAAAAAAAAAAACTGTTATTATCATTATTGCAAAGGTGAAATTTTGATTGGACATTTTTATCACAACTCAATGCTTGCAAACTTTCGAAGTAATGATTATTAGAAGTTGAAGCATATATCACTATATCATTAAACATGATTACCCAATAAACAAAATCACGTGAAAATCACGTCAATATCAAGGTATCGACTTGAGGAGAGTTACGTTCTTCAAACACCGGACATTTACGTAAATGTGTTAATACGTTTATTGCACTAGGTCACTTAAAACACACGTACACTAAATCACGCAATTGTCACTGCAATATCACCATTATAATAACGTGATTATCCCTACCTTGGAGACCATGGTTTGGAAACCTAATACTCCCGTGTTTTTGGGGTTATGAAATTACATCTTCATAAACGAAATTATCGCGTCACAGAAACACGTGAAGCGTTAGTGATAGTTTTAGTCAAAATACCTGCGTGAAATTCACGTGAATATTACGTCGAAGAGGAAATATATTACTGTAACCCGCGTTCAACCCAATAATTACGCAAATGTTACACAATAAATGAACCAAAATAATGACGTTCTCATCCCGTTTCTGAACATCGTATTTTGGATCTTCCATAATTACGTCCAGGCGCGCCGGAAGCAGTTTGGGATTAGAGGGGGTGGGGGGGGGGGGTCGGGGGTGGTTGCAAACATCCCAGAGGAGAAAGCTAGTTGCAACTGGTCCAGTTGATGAACCAGTTAATGCCAACTGGTAACTTCGGAAATTGAAATAGGCTAAATGATCCAGTTGGTCCAGACCAGTTAGAATTCAACTGGTCTAGCTGAGCCATTAGAACCATTTGGTAAAACTTCCAACCAGTTGAACGGCAACAACACTTCAATACTGGTACGTCTGTATTTCCTATGTAAAGGCATTGGTAATAAGTAGACTTACATGATTTAATTAATAGAAATTTTTTCATATACTTGTATTTTATTGAAATTATTTTAGTTCTAGGTAATGTTTTCCTTATTCATGTTTAATTAAATGTAATTTATACGAAGTAGCGAAATGTCCTAATAACTGGTAATTTATATTTGTAGTATTTTCGAAATGAATTGCATATAACTAAATCATCAGTAATTAAGAAATATGCTGTAAATTCAGATAAACTGTTTAAAAAACATAGATTTGCACGCACCCCATATTCAATATGCAAATTAATTTGTGTCAGCTGGTTCAACTGGAAACATGCCAACAGTCAGCCAGCAGTCATCAACAGGTGCAACTGGAAATATGCACACAGACCGGTTATCAACTGGTGCAATGAAAAGATGCCAACAGTCAGTTATCAACTGGTGAAAATAAAAATGTGCCAACAGACACGGGATTATCACCACGGAACTTAAATGGTAACTGTGAAACCATCAAGACACCCAAGAATAACTCATTTTTCACACCTGGAAATCACGGAATACCCAGCTTAGATTAATAATCCGTTTGAGTCACGAGATCATCACCGCGGAACTGCTGGCAACTTTGACTACCATTTAAATAGGTGTTTTAAGACACCTAATAATTACTAATTTTTCACACCTAAATATCACGGATACACAGCTTAGATTAGTAATCAGTTTTAGCTACGTGATCATCACCAATAAAGTTATGGTAACTTTGAAACCATTTAAAAAGTTGTTTTAAGACACCTAATAATTACTAATTTTTCACACCTAAAAGTCACTTATGACCAGCTTAGATTAATAATCCGTTTGAGTCACGAGATCATCACCGCGGAACTGCTGGCAACTTTGACTACCATTTAAATAGGTGTTTTAAGACACCTAATAATTGCTAATTTTTCACACCTAAATATCACGGATACACAGCTTAGATTAGTAATCAGTTTTAGCTACGTGATCATAACCAAGAAAGTTATGGTAACTTTGAAACCATTTAAAGAGGTGTGTAAGACACCTCAGAATTACTAATTTAATATAACTAGAGATTCACGGACAGAACAATAAGACGATTAGCCGGTGTAAGTAACGTGATTATTACCATCAACCTTGGATAACCTGTGAAACCAATCGATTAAGGTGCTTACAAGACCGAATAATTACTTATTTATCACCACCATCGGTTAACGGACAAAAAACCCGTTGCTTGGTCAAGTGATTATTTGGTCATAAACACGTGATTTACAGAGGTAAGTGGAATCACGTTACTCCAGTCGCGTGATAAATTGGTGGTTTTTAGGTTAGATGAAAACGTGAACAGGAGAACCTTTTTTTTTTAAATGAAAGCACGTGTCGATAACGTTTAAATTTAGTTCAAAGGGCACCATACTTTAAAATCACTTAAAATACACTCCCAAAAGAGGTTACTTTTTAGTGTTTTGTTTATTGGGTATGGTCAACTCCAGCAATGAATACACCCATGGTGCATTTTACAAACCGTTAGCGGTGTTAGAGGGGGGCTATGGGCTCAAACCCACCCCCCAAAAAAGTTATCGAGCCCCCTCCTAAGTTTTCTCGATTATTAATGAATTTAATAAAGGCACCTGTAGAAAAATATTAAAATGACCCATAAGCCCACCAATGCCAACCCAACTTCCCCCCCCCCCCCCAAAAAAAGAGGGGGAAATAGAAACTGTATACGTACATATATGTACCTGTTACAAACCATGCATCGGTTTTGTTTTTGTTTACAATCTTTGCACACTTCTTTATCGTTACAGTGATTGACTACTGTCTAGTGAACGACCCGTGTGCTAATGGAGCGACTTGTACGAACGACGCGGCGCAGAATTTCATGTGTGCCTGTAGCGAAGAGTGGGTTGGGGACAGATGCGACGAAGGTACGTCAGTAAAAGAGATTCTACAGAGTTACAGAATTGTCCTTTTTTTTTAATTATCGATTCGCTCATGATATATTGTTGTGACTAAATCATTGATAAGTTTCCCCTTTTTTCAGAAGACAGAATGATGCATGGTATGAGGCAATGTTCAGCACATGCCCAGAGATATAGGACAACTTCGATATCATCGTTCCATTTATTTCACCGGTGCCACCAGTATAAACAACTGAAAGATGTTGTTATCCTGTTGTGTTTTCAATTATTTCAATCAGATCGTCTAAGACCTTTGTTTTTATATTTTCAGTTGTATGAATCCATAATCTTAATGTACTTCTTACCATGCTGAATTTGTCTTGTCTTTATTGTGGTCTATTCAACACAACTTTTTTCTGCAGCCTTTGACTGAGTTTCATTCGACAAGAAATACATTGTCTCCTTTTAAAAGTCTTATCCGTTATGCCTTTGGCATAAACCACATGACTTTATGAAATACTTCCGTTTTCTGTAATTCCAATTTCGGGCTTGATATTATTATATCTAACATGCATTTCAATGTTGTACATTAAAAGTCGTAAGGTATTCAGAATTCGCATACAATAATTTTTGTATCCGATCTTTCTGCTATTTGTCTTTCCTGCCCCTTTATGGGTATATTACATTTACCAGCTGCGCCATCAGTTTGAATGCACATTATATTTATTTCATGCTAATGAATACATTTTACAAGAAAATGTTTTTGCGAAATGCTTCGCAGCTTTGCAAATGGTGATTGATACACTTTCAATTTCTGATGATGCGCTCACTTTCTACCTCGAACACCCATTTTTTTACTTTCTTGTGTGAAGTTTGGTTTTGGGAAACACGGTGCTTGCTTGCTTTTCTCGCCAGTCGTTCACGCACTTCATGCACTGAGTTTTGCATTCCATCATGTCAAATGTTTCCCTATATATTTACTAAAGGTTGCCATTTATTGTAAGTACAAACTGTACCATAAGTGTGAAATTGTTCTGGATATTATAAGAAATGAGAATATACTACGGCATCAAATTATTAAAATTTAGAAGATGGAGTTTGAGGGGAAAGTTTAACCATGATCAAAATAGACTTTAATTAAGCCTATTAATTAGTTAGGATCTTGAATATCCAGATCTTTTCACTCAAAGTCTATTTCTATTCATCGAATTTTAAAAGTAAAATTTCTGAAACGATTCAAATCAAAACATTTGCAATGTATAGTTTGCTTTCATTTATCACGATTTTTAAAACTTTATTTGTAAGGGGGAAAAATCACAAGTTTAATTCTTTACTATATTTTAGCATCATGATACATGTATATCATCAAATTTTCAAATGTACGGGGAGGTGGGGATGTGCAGTGTCGAATATAACTGACAAACGAAGAAAATGCTTATTGTATAGGGGGCACGTGCTGCCTTTATATCTTTGAAGCGTCTATGCTTTCCAAGTTTTCGGCAAGATGAAAATAGATACGGTTCCAATGTCTTACAAATCTATTTGGTTATTATTCTCTCGTAGTGAATACGTGTAAGGACCAGCCTTGTATGAACGGAGCAACATGTCAAGTAG
This sequence comes from Strongylocentrotus purpuratus, assembly GCF_000002235.5. Lineage (NCBI taxonomy): Eukaryota > Metazoa > Echinodermata > Echinoidea > Camarodonta > Strongylocentrotidae > Strongylocentrotus > Strongylocentrotus purpuratus. The sequence goes on from NW_022145598.1 coordinate 21,586,905, forward strand.
ATGGTTTAAACTTCACATGTTCTTGCGCCGCTGGCTACTTGGGAGACAACTGCGAATTAGGTAAGTAGAAAACACATACATCACATACAGTCTAACCTGTCGGCCACATAAGGGATATACAAAAAGTGGTCACTGTACACAGGTGGCCCCTTTCTATAGACTTATTCTTCGACACATGTTTCCTCTTAGATGGTGTCAATAAGAGATGATCCTTCTAGACAGGTGTCCTTTATAGACAGGTTTCCAACACTTGTTTTTCTATAGAGGGAGGCAATACAGGTTACCACTATAGCAAGGTGGCCTTAATATAGAGGTGGCCACTAAGACAGGTTTGACTGTATAATTATTTTTCTTTGGCTGAAGGCAAAATCAAATTCAAGGCATGATTGTGCCTCGCAGTCTCCTACTGCTATGCCAACATGTAGTCATAGCACACGGATCCCCTTTGGTATATATTTGATGTTAATACGTCTATTTTAATGTTTTGTTGGATCCTAGAAACCCATAACTTAACGATGAAAAGAAAAATAAATCTTTTGAAACACAAATTACCTGACTTAATCGCGAATGTTAATTTTGATTGGTATCTTAGACCTATATTATCTCAATTGAAGAAAAAAAATCCATAGTATTAGTGATGTCATTAAACATTGTTTCATAGACAAATGCCTGTAAAATATAATATCAAAGTGTTCGTTCCTCTATGGTTATAACAAAAAATATAAGTATTCTATAGATTAATAACTGAATCTATAAGACGACATTTGTACCAATATATATAGTAGACGTGTCTATCTACTACTTTCCTTCTTTTCCATCAAACCATTTGTGATGACAAAAATTATTCTTCGTTCTCTCTCTCTCTCTTTCTTGTAGAAAACCCTTGCGTTCTCAACGACCCTTGCCAAAATGGAGCGTGTAATTACGTCCAGGATAGTAACTACACATGCTCGTGTTCCGACGGGTGGAGGGGCTATGACTGTGACATAGGTAAGGACGAGACAACTCCTTGTGGTATCTTGTGATATATCTTGGTTGCCTTTCATTCCGGCTTAAAGATGTATGATTGTATTTTGTTTTAAAGCGGTACTACACTTCTTGTAGCTACTTACGCCCTCGTACAGCCAACAATGCCTAACCGGTACCCGTTGATCCCCCATGGTCCCCTTTTTCTTATGTTAATTGAGAGCTGATTTGATGAGATAACCACCTGTCAGTGACCACGGAAGGGAGGTCTAATACCTCCTGGCCAAAGTAGGGCAGATAGGCTTTAAGAACCCTTTTTCCACTTTATCATAAAACCATTTTGATTTATCATCACCCGTCCTTGCCATAGATTCTCTAAAAAAGGAAGGTGTATTGATTATTACTAAAGAAAGATGTTAGTGGAAAAAAAGGCCATAACAGTAATGCGTATACGCTATTCTAAGATGAGTAGGTACTGTTTTCCATTTGTGATATTGATAATGACAATCAATGACAATGATGGTCCTTTTGTTGTACAGAGTACATCGATTTACTATGTAAATTACCCACACGCTTCCAAACTGATTTGGACATTGTTAACATAGCATGAGCTTTCATTACAATAACTAATCAATATATCGGTTCGTAACATTTATGCATGCTTATAAATATCAATATTGGGGAGTGTTTGACAAAGACTAAGAACAACTTTAAGTTGGACTTAAATGTAAAGACCAGTATTGGAAACGCCCCAATTTCAAAAAATGAAATGGAAGCTCTCATTACCAATCATGTGAAAGAATATGTTTTGACTAATACATGATGATACAAGATTTGCCGGAAAACCGCCTACCAATTCATATATTTGGTAAATTTGTTTCTCTCATGGTCTGTGAGAGATATAGGGTAGTCCCATATACATCTTTCTGTGTATAGTGCTTGTAACTTTACGAAGAATGGGCCAAATTTCTTATCATTTTGATGATTCCAGAACCTTGCAGATGCTAGATGCTAGATGATCAACCTTTTCTGATCGATTCCACAACGTTTCTTTCACAATGCAATCGCATGACCATAACTGGGCTTTACCTTTAAATATGGCAGGCCGTTCATGCCACTGTTTGCTCTCACTATTTACTAGCATTGGTCTTTTAAGGGACGTACAAATCATGGTCAAAAAGCTGCAGAATTTATTTTTTGTTTGTTTTTAATTCAACATTGAAGGCAAAAATATCATCTAGAGATCATAATGGTGACAGCAAAAATTGGCATGAATGGCCTGCCATATTTATGTCCAACTTAAAGTCGACCGTAAAGATAAACTCAGTACTTTACAGTACTAACACCCCCCCCCCCCTCTCAGCACTCACTACTTTATTTCATGTCACACATTATGACATGACATTCATGTATCTCCCATGTTCATGTTCTGCCTAGTTTTCTTATCATTCCTTTACTGATTTTTTTTCTACAGTTGACCTGTGCTTTAATACACAATGTCTGAACGGGGCCACGTGTATCTACGTAGGAGATTCAGATTTCAGGTGTGAATGTCCAGTCGGATGGTTAGGCGACCTATGTCAACAAGGTAATTGCTTTGTCAAGTTGTCTTTATGTCTTCAATAGGGACTTTTAGATTTACACGACGAGAACATGGACATCTACGTGTGACATCCTTTTAAGGCACTGGCAGTGACGTCACATTGCCTTAAAAGGATGTAACACGTAGAGGTCCACGTTCTCGTCGTGTAAATCTAAAAGTCCCTATCTGGAATACTCCCAAGGAAGCAGAGTGAGTGCACCATCATGTGAAACTAAAAAAAAGAAAAACACAAACACCAAATTGCTTACAACTAGCCACAACTCCAGTCTTTCCCAGGTGTATCATAAAAAGTTTGTTTTTCAGTTTCTTCATTGCCTTTGATTAGACAACTAGATATTGACGCTCTACACATTCTTTGATTGGATTGGATAAGTAATTTAATTCAATGGCCGGGTTAATAATAATTACACTGCTAAGAGTTTCAATTAGAAACATTTACTTATGCACTATATACATGTAGATGTGACTATTGTTATTTACTATTTTGGCTGGTGATATCAGAGCTAAAAGAGAATTCTAACTTTCTTTTCTGCAGATGATGAGTGTCTACCCAACCCTTGCCAGAACCTTGGTGACTGCACAAACATTGGTCTGACTGATTTTAATTGCACGTGCGACTCCGCCTGGACTGGTGATCTTTGTGAGATAGGTGAGCTCAATATCTACTCATCATCATATGTATACATTCATTCTAACCCTTAAGTTCTCGTTAGTCCTCTAATTGCTGGATATATCAACCTTGTTAACTGGCTTTTCCTGTAGGTTAATAGATGCTTTCATCACAATATTTCAATTGTGAATGCTTTTTAATTGATTTATTTACCAAATAATTATTCCAGTATTTTGTGTCCAATGATCCAATCAACGTAAATTCAAATGCTTCACAATGTGTTCGTTTGTATATGCTTCTCTACTCCGTGAGTGACGTTTTCGGCCTTTTCAAAGTGAAGAAACCTGTTAGTAGCTTCTTTTTTTTAAAGGATTGACAGTTTATATTCTTTTGAGGGAGTAAGATACCCAAAAGAAACTTCTGAGCTCCGCTAAAAGCTTGATGTATTTTGAGCTTTGATCGTTTTAAAAGAAAATTGGTATAAAGCTCTGACCGAGGCTCACCAGTCCGTTTTGTGATTCTTATTTCGTTAAAATGGTTTAAATCTTGAAACTTTTTTAGAGGCTCTATCCTCTTTTTGGCATTTTGGGGGCTAATTCGCCCCGAGCCCCTGTGTATCCCCCCCCCCCTGATTTGAACTTCCAATAATTTATAAATCACTTTGTATCTTCATCATCTTCTCTTCTTCAGAAAATTCATGTCTAAGTGACCCATGTGAGAACGGTGCAGCATGCACCCTAACTAACCCCGGATATGAATGTACTTGTACAGATGGCTGGCTGGGTATTAACTGTAACATAGGTGAGTATGGCGCCACCAATGTTTTAGGTGTCACAGTTAAACCTGTCTATAATGGCCACTCACAGGATACACATAAAGTGGCCCCTGTAGACAGGTGACCTTTCTAGACGGGTTCTTCAATACATATTTTGTTCTAGAGGGAGGCAATATAGTTGACCACTATAGACAGGTAGCCACTAAGACAGGTTTGGCTGTAGTATAATCTGTGACAAAGCTACCACCCCCTCCCCACTATCCAGGCCTAATAGTGAAAATCGGAGGAAATGGAGAATGAGAAAGGGAAGAGAGATGGAGAGGGGGAAACAGAGAGAGAGAGAGAGAGCGAAAGAGAGGGGGATGAGAGGAAGAGAGTGACAGAGAAGATGGAGGAAGAGGGAGAAAGAGAAAAGAGAGAACAATCTTTAGTCGCCTGGCATTCCCCCTAAGAACCGTCAATAAAACAGCAATTATAATCATTGTTTTATCATAATTCACCATGAACATTTACACAATCTTTCTCATTATGTCCTTGCAGTGAATGCTTGTTCCAGTTCTCCGTGTGCCAACCAGGGTACATGTACCACGTATCTCGACGATGAGCTGAACGGCCAATCGACCTACAACTGTTCCTGTCTTGCCAATTTTACCGGCATTAACTGTGAGAGAGGTAAGACAAATCTTTCATAAATATGTATAGGCCTAGTGAAGTTCGAATATTAATGTTACAACCATTTTTCTTTTACATGTATATATAGGCAATTCACGACAATTAAGTACTAGATAAATGGATAGCTAGGTAGATAAATGAATAGATATATTGATAGATAGCTAGATAGATGGCCGAAAATGAATACATTCAATGCATGAAAGAAGAATGTTAATGAATGAATAGAACAATAGATAAATAAAATGAGTCAGATGAAAAGAGCTCAAAATGAAAACGATAATTAATCTTTGTCTTTTCTAATCCTTGCCTGTTTCAAGACGTAGAACATTCTGAAATAGTTGAAATCGTGTAGCACTAGCATATTTGAAGGAGGTGCCATTGACAGAGTTTTGATCAAGGAAAATATAATAATGGTAATAATAATGAGAATACTGATAATGAAAATAATGCACAATTATTCATCCCAGGGGCTGCTCAAGGCGCTTACAAACTATTATTATCAACCTGACTTTAACACAGCTGCCCTAGGGCGCTAAACACATACAAGTATGCACCCAAGTGATTTTGATCGGAGAATTGTTTCTTAAATGAAAGATTATAAACATTGGTATGTGGCCCTTCCTGACGCCAAGGTCTTGATACGTCACTATCCAACTTGTAGCTACTTGCTCCCTCTATATAGAAAACAATGCCTAATCGGTGACCAATGGTCCCCCATGATCCTCTTTTTCTTATGTTAATTGAGAGCTGAGTTGATGAGATAACCACCTGTCCAGTGACCTTGCAGTGTGGTCTAATCCCTCCTATATACAAGTACAGATAAGCTTTAAGATCATCACAATCTGATTATTTGTTTCTTCTAAACCAGGTGATGATTGCTTTCTGGAACCGTGTCTGAATGGCGGCACCTGCACGCTACTCACCCCCATAGGGCACGACTGCGAATGTGTACTTGGATTCATCGGGGACCAATGTGAAATTGGTAAGAACCAACGCTCTTCTCCTTTAATAAATACCTAAATTCTCACCCTAAACTGCTACAAAAACAGCACCTCTGGGCGTTGTGGCGTGCGCCTGTAATCAAGCTGACACAGTGGAAGTTAAAAACTGAATCAGCCAAGGACGCAGGTTCGAGACTGGTCGAGTCACGTCTTTCAGGTGGTGACGTTAAAAGTCGGTCCCCAGACATAAATAATCATATCTGATTGATACACGTCTGTAAAAACCCAATACACATACACACGTGCCTAAATGCATCCTGTACCGTGGGAGGTGATCTTCAGTCCCCATTAAGGTATAATCTTGCACCCTTAATGTGTATTTTTTGAGATTCATATTTGCCACCCATGTTTAAAGACTTTGCTTTCCTACGAAATAGTTAGAGTGTATTACAAATATTTAGACGATTTTAATGATTTAGACCGAACCCAAAGCTCAAACACACAGTCGAGTTGACTTTTACAGAAAACACGGATTATCAGGGCCCTGTTTCACTGAAATCGTTACATTTCATTGGATATGCGCAGATTTGTCACAAGCGACTGTTATTTGTAACAATCTTTATGAAACAGGGCCCAGATCATGACAAAGCCGGGTGGAGTCATCCGCCAGACGCTAAAGTAAACTAATGTTCCTGATATGATGGTTAAATTTTCAGGTTGGAAAGGATAATGAATTTTATCATTGACCTGTAGAGAAAAAAAAGACCTTACAAAGTCTTAACCTAACATTCTACGGTTTGTCTTGAAACACTGAGACGCTTATAATATCCTGTTGGCTCTATGCGCGAAACGCGATTGACTGCTACTTTACGCGGCGAACGACGCAAAAGCATATTTTAGGAAAAAATCTTTGTGCGGGGATCAATGGTTATGGAGAGTTCCACGCTACAAACTTTGGTAAGTCCAACTAATGTACTATATATTTATATCAATATAATAATAACATGCTTTTTATTCATTATAACTCGTATCTAAGTGAGTTTTTTTTAAACTCACAGCATAGTAAATGTTAGGGTAGATTAAGCACAGGCACAAAATGATCATATTAGATAACAGGTCTAGATCTATCAAAATAATTAATACTGAATTCATGGATTGTCCTTGATGCAATATGGACTTAGCATGTTAGTTTAAAAATGAATACAAAGTATTCATATTGATACCTATTAATGTATGAATTTTAAAAAGAGGGGGAGGGGGCTCTCCTAAAACCAGTCGATGTAATTCTGCATCTAGATTTAGCAGTTGCGGTAATAATATTATTTGATCTTATTTCAGCAAGAAGGGTAGGAATAAAAATCCATTCACGTTACATGGCGGGAAAAGTGCAAAAATAAATTTCAGTACATAAATAACAGGAAATTAAATAATTTTTTTTCTTCTTAAATAGTCTCTAAGCTGGAAAGGTTCGAGATTAGAAATGAGATGAGTTACGATAAAGCATATCAACCTAAGACAGGTTTATAATTATATTTTCAGAGATAATACATGCGTTTATAAAAGTGAGCTGTTTTAGTGTAACATTTACTCCATACAACCTCGCCTACCGGTCAAGCAATCTGGCAAATATTCCTTGTTCAGGCAGCTTAAATAATTGCGTAACATTCAGACTTGTGTTGTGTTTATTTATATGTAGCAAACCATTTTCTCATTTTTTCCAATCTGTTTGTAGGATTTGACTTATAAATTGAGGGCTGAAGACGGAGTACTGCCAATATACCAATTACCTAGCCTTACAACGAAAAACAAATGATATTGGATGACTGCATGACCGCCTAGAAGACCTCGCAATTGAACCATGCAAGATTTTGTTAACTTTAAATAAGAATTGTTCATGGACTGTAAGGGTTGTACGTGTTAAAAGATACCCATTTTTCTTCAACAGTTTACCTGCAATTAAAATGTTCTTTTAAGAAGTCATATTCACTTGGTTAAATCAATATAACTAAATAACGATGATATGCTGCAATCGCATTAATTATATTGAATAAGTGAATATAATGATCTTTACCCGATAAAGAACAGTATTTTATTGAACAATGTATAACTTCAATGATCATGACTTTTAAAAGTATGATGAAACCCCTTTTAAGTATATTGCCTTTTATTTAAACAAATTGTACCTGTTATTGTATTTTAAAATAAATAAAGTTTTCTGCAAATGTTTCTCCCTTCATAATGGAAGTATAAAATTGAATGGCCCATATTTTATCGTCAAATGCGTAACATGTCTATGATCCAGACCACATTACATGGAGAGGCACTAGGTTACGAACTGCTACATGGTATAAATTTGAATTTTAATGACAACATTTTAAGAATATACCTACATCATTTGGTAGTGTGTGTTATATCAACCGATGTAATGTTAAGCAATCATACATGTATAGGTCTACATTATGTTTTACTGCTATTTGACTTAACCCAAGCCGCAGAGTTTCAGGTAATAAATGATCAAGAATGCAATGCTTTCAAAGCTTACAAACACTGGGCACTGTTCTTGCTATGAATATCTTTGTCTCTTCCACGGTGATTTTCTTGTGCTTGTGTGTGCAATGCTTATTGAATCCGCACCTCTTTTTGCGGATGAGTTTTGGATGATATTTTGTACGGTGAAGCCATCGAGTACATGTACGTATTTTGCTGAGTCGCCTTTTAATTTTTGCAAATTCCATGGGTACACTTCCATTGCTATTTCGTTGCATGTTTTTTTTTTTTTTTTTTTTTTTTTGAATCACGTTCCATCCCACCACCTACGTAATGCACTTCTCTGTGAAGTTCCCTATCTATGCATTTATATCTTAAAGAAGGGACCAGCGGCTACAGAATAAATGGCAATCATCGTTCCGTATGTCGAACATGTACAGGGACTATATTTTGAACACGCACTAGGATACTTTCTCGTCAGCAAAATGTTCGTGACGTGATTTGTATTGCTGATAATATGTCGCGTTTGCTAAAGTGGATGTCGTTTCGGGCTTCTTCTTTCTTTCGCTTTATTCTTTGTGATGTGCAAATGCTTTGGCTCTTGGTTGCCTTTAAATGACAGTTTGAAACTTAACTCTTTCTACTTTCAGTCGGAAGGACATTAATGCTTCCAGGTAATACCCTCCTGTCTCTCAATAAACGCCGTCTCTTTCTCTTTCTGAACTTGGGGAATAAAGTCGCTAATTTTCAAAGCTTCGATCCTCAATTATTTACGAATTCTTGTGTGAAAATACAATCAGATGAGATCCTTTGTATATTGGAAGACTAACACTTTAATTGAAACTCATACCACATATCTCCTTCTTGTTGTAGAGGACTTCTGCTTCAGCGACCCCTGTCTGAATGGAGCTACATGTAATCTGGAGCCGAGTGGTACCGGTTACACCTGTAATTGCCCAGCGGAATTTACTGGAACTTTTTGCGGCATAGGTAAGCATTTTGCCGACCCATAGTGGTAACAATTTGTTTTAAAGTACAATATCCTCCAATGGAACAGAAAAATTGATGTATCGAATGGTCTTAATTCCTTTAGAAAACGATTATCTCTTGTTCCCGTTATTATTGTGTAATATATATATTTTTTTAATTCATGCTGATTACTATTAGTGATCAGTTTTTAAGCAGATGTTTATCAGTTTAAAATCCATGGATCATAATTTTTGTCCAAAAGATTAAACACCGTATATTGGGAATTGTTCTAATTTTAGATGATGAATACATTTAGTTCCTGCTGTTACGGGAATAAGGCGTATTTTCTTTTATTTATTTCATTGGCAGATTTTACAGATATACGTGTATATGACTTTTAATATCTAAAATCAAACCCCCTTTCTTGATGAACAAAACCACTATATGTTAAAAATGTCTTTTACTTGAATTATGAATATCATTTGTTTCTTTTCCAATGATAATGGTTGTACTAATCCTTACAAGAAATGACAATTTGTATATATTCCCCCGTTTTTCAGATGACTATTGCTACAGCGATCCGTGTCAAAATGGCGCAACTTGTAACCTGCTTCAAGACGGTTATACATGCACCTGTCCCGATGGGTACCTAGGCAAACACTGTGAAAATAGTAAGAGACGTTTTCATTCTTAGATAATCCGTTCCCAATTTGCCTTGTTATGAACTAGAACTTGTGTTAGCTAACCCTACGTTTTAAAGTTTAATTTGCAGGGCTTGGGGTTGTATTGCCTCGCCCCTTAAACATTTTACAAGGCTTTTATTTTTCGTGGATGTGTAGAAAGGTCTTCTATTGTTGTGATAGTGTGTGTCTTGCACGAATTGTGAATTGTGGAAATTGTCAAAGTAATTTAAATAATGTTATACACTAATCAGTAAAGCTTAAAATGTTGTATACCATCGCAACTTCTACCTATATATACTTTCTGACAGGTATTGCACACCGATATTGTATTTATCAAGCTGTACAAGCGTAAATTGAATGTAGAATTCATGAAAATACGCTTTAATAGTTTTGTTGAGATAAAGATCGTATGATTTGTGATTGATGATTCTTGATTTTCTCTCCCTCCTTTTTCTCTCAGTCGATGCCTGTTACGCCGGACCGTGCTTCAATGGAGCTACGTGTACCACACTTGAAAATGACATCATAAACGGAACTACAAATTACACCTGTACTTGTGTGCCAGGATTCACAGAGTACGATTGTGACAGAGGTAACCACTTGTGCTACTAATACACTGTTAAATTTGATTTAACGACCACTTGTATAGGAGAAAAAACAGATGTATAAAAATACCACCGGTCTAGAAAGACCATTTTCTTTACAATAGATTTCCAATGTGTTTATAATCGAAACGTATGTATAGAGAACCTGTATTTTAGTTTTGTAAATGCTTACCTAAAATACCCCCCCCCCCTGCATCTGCCATCGTGGGGTAAGGAATATGTCAGTCGCACACCTTTCGAAAAAAAAAATGAGTCGGATTGTGTGTGTGCAATAAGTAACAAAATAATACACTGTACTATTGGCAATGCCGTTATAAATTAGCCTTGAATACATGCTTTTGTCCAATAATGATTGAAGTAAATCTTTCATATAAAAAAAAAGAATTATATAGCATCCTTCATGCAACATTTCCTCAGATCAGTTAACATATTTTCCCCATCATTTGACTTTTGTAGTTGATGAGTGCTTCACAACACCTTGTCAAAATGGAGGAGGCTGTTCACTGCTCCCGGGATCTGGATATCAATGCGACTGCCCTGATCCATATATAGGTGAAAATTGTGAAATAGGTATGTAAAAGTAGTTCTGCATGCAAATGCACTAATATCACGACGTGTGCTTTTAATTTTTGTTGTTATTGTTTTGCTATTATTAGTAGAAGTATTAGTAGTACACGTATTCGTATTCGTATTCGTATTTGTATTAGTATTATTATTTTCAGTAGTAGTAGTAGTAGTAATAGTAGTACTAGTAGTAGTTGTAGTAGTAGTAGTAGTAGTAGTAGTAGTAGTAGTAGTAGTAGTAGTAGTGACATTATTATATGTATAGTGATCTCTGTTAGTAATATCAACATCATTAATATCCCTGTTACTATTATTATAAGTAGCCTGATCTTATTACCACTTCCAGTAACATTATCACTAAGCCCAGTATCACCAACTGTTTTTTTTTTTAGAGTTATTACAACTTTAATTGACGTTTACTTCCTGGTTGCACGATATCGAGTAAAACTTTCAAGAAGGATAATCACGATTTGCACATTGTACAAACCAATGAGGTTACTATGTTTTCTTTCAAATTCTTCTTGAATTTCAGAGGATTTCTGCTTCAGCGATCCGTGTCTGAATGGTGCTACTTGCACATTGCTAAATAATGGAGGTGGATACGAATGTCAGTGCGCTGTGCAATACGTAGGAACAAACTGCGAACTTTGTAAGTATATTCAGGACATGAGCAATAAATAAATAAAGAGCATAGCGACTCGTGTTCGTTTGGCAGGTTGAATATCGGGTAAAATGTTCGATACTGGTTCAACATGATAGAACTATGGATACAGAAAAGAAGCTATCACAAACCTTAGCAAATGCAATTTGAGCCATTCATATTGAATCACATATTGACTATGGTGGAAGGACATTATCTTTGCCGTTCTCCTATCGTTACAATTTAATTCGTAAATTCTCCACAATTTGGGAATAATTACTTATACTTCAGAGAAACTTGTGGGATTATTTATGTGCCTTTATTTCAAACTTTAGTTAATATGTATACTTCAGAGCACAGTTATACATGTAATTTTACCAATTTGTGCTCACTAGACCGGTGTACTAACATATTCAAATGGGCGGATGTATATTTCCTGGCAACCTAGTGACGAGTTATTCCATAAACCTCTTATTAATAAACGAACTTCAATACTTGGAATCCAATCTGCATACATTTATTGTTGCTATGTCGGGGAAGCCTCGGGTAAGCTTTTGCGTTGTCAAGAAAGACTTTTGTTTAAAAATGTTTCATAAAATTGTAAATGTTAGTTAACAGGTCTATTTTCAACATAACTACGTTCAGTCCCCAACCTAATGTATTCATATTTGTTCATGTTCTTCATTTAGTTGACTATTGTTTGAGTGATCCCTGTCGAAATGGAGCAACCTGTGAGCTGGATTTAAGTGGAAATGGATTTACTTGCGATTGTGTACCAAGCTTCATTGGAGATTTCTGCGAAATAGGTAAAGGTTTAAAGTTGGTCTTATCAGATAGGGAAAAGAAATGTATTTATCAAATGTATGCTGGTGATAGGGGAAGCTATACTACCAAGAGAGAGAGAGAGGGAGAGAGAGAGAGAGAGGTGGTGGTATTGAGAAAGACAAGAGATAGACACATTAGACAGAAAGCGAGGTGGGGTGAGAGTGACCATTTCAATGAGGAAGGGGCTGAAAAGAGTTATAGGGAAAAGGGGAGGATAAAGAGATAGAGGGAGAAAGACAACAGAGAAAGAGTGAGAGAGGGAGGAAGAGAAAGAGAGAAGGGAGAGAGAGAGAGAGAGAGAGAAAAGCCTAGCATGGTCTTCATATAAACTATTCTTTCTTGCATTCTTGAGCAAGAAAACAAATAATAGATTTGCACAAAGTACATGTTGTGACAAATCGGTAAAACAAACAAACAACCAAACAGACTATTCTTGTTGTATTTGTATCAAGAACAAGCATTGTGTCATAAGAAAAAAAAACCTCATCATTATCCATTGTATTTAACCCATTTCTTACCCATGCCTTTGATCTCGTTTACAGAGGACTTTTGCTTCAGTGATCCTTGCCAAAATGGCGCTACCTGTGACCTCTCATCGAATGGTGGTGGATATAACTGCACATGTCCCCCAGACTACTTTGGAATTCATTGTGAAAATTGTAAGTACAATTTATTTAAGGCATTGTTTAACAATGCCAAATCAGAGATGCATATGGCCCTACGTGTTATCAGCGTCTGTGATATGGTGTAATATCGAAGCCCTAACAAAATTGTGCTTCGAAATGATCATGAAGTGCCACATAAAAGTAAAAATCTTTGAGTGACCAGTTTTTACTATACTCATTTCCCCCAATAGACTGTAGTGTTATGAAATTTCGTATTCCAATCATAAATATCTTGATAATCAGACGGGCGATTGGCTTGTAAACGTCATGGGATTCCTGACTGACCTAAATGTTTATAATAATGATTGCAGCATGAGCTAAATCCAGGATTTATTTCGAAATTGAGACAAGGATACCCAATCCCTTTAAACTTTATCTCTGCTAATTGTCTTTTCTCTAAATCACCACAAATATAATGAGGGAGTCTGAAAAAAAAAGGTTCTACAAAGAAACAGTAGTATGATACATCAGAATGATCCATTTATTCTACATCTACTCATTTTGCAGTAGTTAGTATTCATATTATCATCGCAACGGTCTAGTCTATTGCAAAGCTTTGAACCACGTATTACATGATTACATACGTCTTATCCTCCACAGCTCATTTTCATCATTTCGAAGAAGAAGGCGTGACTGGAATAAATGCATTACGGTCGTTCCTAAACTAATTTCACCTCAAAAACTTAATCATATCTAAACCAAGTCACACATACATTTCAAGATAATGTGACAATAAATTGAAGCAGTATATGAGCAACTGATTTACTCTTTAACATAAAATGTGTTGTGTTTGTTTCTTTTCTTCAGTTGATTATTGCTATAGCGAGCCATGTCTGAACAACGCTACGTGTAACCTCCAAGACATTATCAACTACGAGTGTATCTGCACGGACGAATTTGTTGGCCGAAACTGTGGACAAGGTGTGTACAAACGGTGAAGCATCAGGGAAAGTGATGAAACTCTAGTTTGTTTGTTTGTTTATTTTATTTCAGCACGGTGGCATACTTCAGCTAGGATTAAGAGTTACTTGAACCAACGCCTATTGAAACATCTTTATTACTCCCTCATTCTTCCACATATAGATTACTGTTCAGTTGTTTGGGGCAAGTGCAAAAAGAAAGATATACTCAAATTACAGAGGACGCAGAACAGATATGCAAGATTAGTCCTTAATGCAGACTATCTAACCCCAAAAGACACCCTTTTAAGCAGTCTTCAATGGCAAAGTGTTGAAAATAGAATCAACTACCACTATTGCATTTTCGTCGACAAAATACTCAATAATCTAGCCCCTTATTATTTAGAACCTTTTGCTTGTAAACGTCCAGTTTACTATGTTACTCGTCATTCTACCTTAAATCCCTTATTTATCCCGAAACCCAAGACTGAATTTAAAAAACGATCTGTTTCTTTCATCGCTCTAAGCATCTATAACAATCTACCGACTCATATTCGCACGGCAACTTCACTCCAAATGTTCAACAACCAAATTAAATCACCCCTTCCTTCACTTTAATACATGCACTGGTACCTAATGTTATATCATGACTTATTACAGTTAGTTTTTGTTTGTTTGTTTGTAGTTGTGTAGTCTGTAGTAGTTTTATTTCTTACCTTTTACCCGTTTTATTTTATGTCTGTTCTTTATGGCATGTGTATTTTTATATGTATTTTGTATTGTGTCAATAATATCTTAAATGTTTAATATTTCAGCCTTTTCGTTTTGATCTAGTTCATTTTGATCTAGTTTTTAATTTTTTTTAGTTTTTTATTTTGTTCAATCTCTTATGGTATGTTGTTTATATAATGTCTTTGTTTTCTACAATGTATTCTTTTTTTTGTTGTAAATCTTTGTATGTACAGAGCTCTTTTGTAAAGCAGGCCTTTGACACAGAAAAGACTACCCTGTTTTTAAATAAAACTGAATAAATAAATAAATAAATGTCTTGTTTACCTTGTCTTGTTATGAATTGTTTTGTCATGTCTTTTCTTATCTTATTATGTCAGTTTCCTGTCCTTTGTGTCCCGTTTTGTCATTCTTTTTTTGTTGTATATTTTGATTATTTAGATACTTTAAAATTGTTTATCAAAATATGTTATTATATTATATCCATTTTACTGTGATTATTAAGACACTTTAAAATGATTTACAAACATAATTTTCATATTATATTTATTTTGGGGAACCTACAAAAACAAGCTATGCTTTCCTGTAGGTTCCTGGTTCATTTCATAATGTTGATCTTACTTTGCCAACTATGTTCTTTATTGTGCAAACAATTGTTATATGAAATGAAATAAAATCAATCAATCAATCAATATATGTATGTATATAATTTGTGAATACTAACTCAGGCTTTTATTACTATCTGTACCTTACATTTTCTTTATTCGAATATTTTGTCCATGATATTTGCACGGATTTCTCACTGCTCACATACTATTTTGCTCTAGATAACTATTGCTACAGTGACCCCTGTCTAAATGGAGGGACATGCCTACTTGAAGCTAACGGGTACCAATGTGAATGTCCTCCAGTCTTCCTGGGAGACTACTGTGAAATAGGTGAGTACTGGACGTTGGGCGTACGGCGTTGGGCGTTGGGCGTTGGGCGTTGGGCGTTGGGTGTTGTGGCGTGCGCCTGTAATCCAGCTAACAATAGAAGTTACAAACGGATTCATCCGAGGACGCACGGGTTCGAAACTGAGTCACGTCTTTCGGATGGTGATGTTAAAAGTCGGTCCCCAGGCGTAAATAATCATATCTGATTGATACACGTCTGTAAGAAAACCTAATTACACACACGCAGTATTGATTGTTCAAGTAGGCAGGAGGTGGACGAGGAAGGTGTGGTGATGTTCATTTCAATATTCATGAATTTATAACGCAATGATTACTTATTATTGAACCAATGGCAAAATCCAAAAACAATATATATACATGTATCGTTAATTCTATCTTGTCACAATACAGGCACTTTGTAATCTAACTTGTCGTAATTTTTGTAAGGTTGAGCATATTTGAGCACATGTATTCTTATGAATAATCGGTTGGTATATGATTGAATAAATATTTTTACTTGGATAGGAGAGATGGAAATGTATACGGGTCAGATATGGGTATTTGAGGAGTTCTAGATCAAGTTGTTTCATTTTGTATTAATTCATTAATTGCTTAACATTCTCAAATCATTTTACAAAAATTTCATTGTCGATAGATTCTTGTCCATTATTGACTTACTATTTTAATTATGTATGCCTTCTACTTTGATTTACAGAGGATTTCTGCTTTGATATGCCTTGTGTAAACAACGCTTCCTGTCAACTCACGCCAACGGGCTACGAATGTAATTGTACCATTGGTTTCACCGGCCAGCAGTGTGGTCTTGGTAAGTTCTCATATTTGTTTATTTTCAAAAACCATGTATGAATTAACCATACTTTTCATACACATTCTTAGGATAGACATAAGCAAATCAAACGAGACAAAAGATAACCGCTAATACCAAAATCATTTGGAATAACATGTAAAAGAAGCGATTTACAAAATAAGGGCAAAGTGCAAATTGCCATATTAACACAGATTGAATGGATAAATCTAATTATAGTTATATCTGATTTACCTATAGATCTAACAAACTATTTTTTAAAATCTTGAAATAGTGTTAATAGATTTTGATTATTGCACATATTTCCATGAAGTTCCTTTTAATAGACGAATTCAGAGGATATGAGCCTAAAGAACTTAGTATAGATGTTCGTTTTATCTAAACTTGGTATAATCTTACTTTCGAAAGTAAAATTTGGAATGCAATCTCATAATATAAAGAGTAAATCATATCTTGGTTATTGATCTCTTTGTAGAGTATTAAAATTTAAATGATTTACCATTTATTGTACTTTTATCATTTGTTTTTATGTGTAATTTCAGTGGACCACTGTTTGAGCGAGCCATGCCAGAACAATGCTACCTGCCAACTCGGAGAAAACGGGTATCTTTGTGGTTGTCTACCGGGCTACATCGGAACACATTGTGAATTTGGTATGTTCGGTTCTTCTCTAGAGCTGTTTGTGTTTGGACATTAAGAAGAACTATTTGAAATAAACATCGATTGAAAAATATTTATCTTGAACATAGATATAAATGTTGATGGTTACTAATGATTTTTTTAATACACTTAGAATATATTAGAGAGGTAATCTATAAAGAACGATTGATAATCTGTTTACCTGACTCTTTCTAATTTCATCTAAAACATTTTTTCGCCTAGTACAGTAACATTTTTTTATACATTGTAAACTGTTATTATTTTACTAATCCTTTACTGAAATTACAGAAGAAGAGCTAGCTCATTTCTTTCTACTCCACTGAGCAGAGAACAGTTTCCTAATGATTTGTAACGATTCTGGTACTCAAGTCATTTTCTTTCAGAAAAATTACAGAGAGACCAAGTAACATGAATGACCCTTCATGAAGAAGTCATATTTCTACGGGTTCTTTGTTCCCGAGTGTATCTCTTTGAGATTTGACGCTGTGGTCATTGAATTTGCAGTGGAAATTGTAACTTTTGGGGCTTCCTTGTGTTTTTTTTCCATTGGAATTCTGTTCAATCTATATCACATTGCACTAATTCTACCAGTGTCGGATCCAGAATTATAGGGGGCGGGGCGCACAAGTCCGAATATTTTGCGACTAGCCAACAAGTTAATTGGTCTATGCTTCTCTCTGTTATCCTCATTTGTTCACTTTTTGTGGGGGGTTGCCCCTATGCCCCTGGATCCGCCACTGTCTATACTGCTCCTACGTGACCAATCCTATCCCAAACTGGCTTGGGTCTCGCTCCCCTGAAGTGTGGTGTCGCTCATTGGTGGCGGGAGGCGTTGCAATCTTGACATCCTACAATATATCAAATAACAAAGCCCATGTGTCAACTTTGCAATATATGAGAATAAACAAACTTTCTAGAATAAAAAGGAGTAAGAAAGCCGGACTTCGGTGCTTTGCAGAATGTTCAGTAACATGGTTACTAATCTATGTCTACATCGCTTTCTAATCGCCAATGATTTATCGTTCTGAAGCATCAGATCATTAAGTGGGTTATTTACAGAAATAAGAAAGCTTCAACCGGGAGAGCCCGATTGACTTCTTACATCCGAGAACATCAATTAGTAGGCCTGGCAAATCCTTGTTTACATTTAGGATCTTGCAGTGGAAAAGATGTCGCTTCGATGAGCCAAGGAAAATAGCGCATTCTAAAATTGGATTAAACGGAGCACATATAAATAGAAATGGCGGCCTCCTGCAACCAAAACTAATGGAATTAGCCATCGAATCCACCAGCATGTTACATGACAATTTGGGACTAACTATGGTCATACTATTCCGAATTTGTTGAGTGTATAACATGAAAATCAAAACAGAGAGAGGGAGAGAGAGATAGAGAGAGAGTACATGGGAATAAAATCCCTAAAAAGGAGCGAAAGAAAAGAAAAACATGAAACGAGATGGAGAGAATGGAGAATAAAAGCGTGGAATAGAAGAAAGGAGATGAGAGAAATAGATATATATATATAGAGAGAGAGAGAGAGAGAGAGAAGAGAAACTAGAGAGATGAGAGGGATAAAGAGAGAGAGAGGGGGAGCGAGAGAGGGAACAGGTTATACACAATGTATGATAACTTAGATGTTTACATGTAAATTGATTACTGTTTATGTTTGCATCCATTTTATAACCTTTAATTATACTTCTACATAATATTTTGTTGCTATTCATTCCAAAGTATTCCACACAATTCATTATGATATTATTTATTGTATTTTTGATTAGTGAAATCCTGTTCAGTGATTGATCAACAAAGCATCACATGACCAAACATAACATTGCTATAATATTACCGATAAGAAAAATGTGCTATACCGTGACGTCATCCATGGAAAAGTGCACCATACCATGAATATGCGAACGAACAAGCTACTAGTGAAATTATGGATTCCTCGGTGACAGAAATTATTATTATTTTTATTCAGGTTTGTTTAAATAATATAAAACAAATATATCATGCACTATTACAAGCAACTGGTGAAATTATGGATTCCTCGGCAACAAATATAGTGCTATTTCTGCCACCTCGTTCAATAGTTTCAACTAGAGCCTCTCAGTGCATGGTATATTTGTTTACTATTCCACGATATTCGTTTGCC
Source organism: Strongylocentrotus purpuratus (assembly GCF_000002235.5). NCBI lineage: Eukaryota > Metazoa > Echinodermata > Echinoidea > Camarodonta > Strongylocentrotidae > Strongylocentrotus > Strongylocentrotus purpuratus. Next base: position 21,606,111 of record NW_022145598.1, read on the forward strand.
GTTTCATTACAGTCAACTACTGCTTGAACAATCCCTGTCTCAATGGGGCCACCTGTCAGCTCGGCAGTGACACGTTCCTGTGCGTTTGTCAGACTGGGTTTTTGGGCGACCGCTGTGAAATAGGTTAGACATAAATTCCCATATTTTCTTATATGAACATTACAAATTTCTTCATTATCAATATAATTTTCATGAGGCATTATATTTTTATTTTATTATATCATTTTCAAGTAATATGGTTAAGGATATCTCACTTAATATCATAAAAATACCTTAATGAGGTGAAAAGGGTTTTTGATTATTTCTGTCATTGGTTTATAAATTGATTTAAATCATAACTGAAAATGGAGTGATACAGCAGCACCATCAGTTACTATTTTAGGATGGATTGATGTTTTCGTTAATTTGTCATCGTTGGCACATAACCTTATGCCAACAACAATTTTAATTATTCTGTGTGTAAAAATCCAGTGACAAATTCAAAGTGTTTGATTCACCATTTTTCAAACCTGACAGTAACTTCATACGTCACAAACACCACAATGTGTATTCATGTTAAAATTATATAAACAACTATTCATTATTTATGAGATATGGATATGTATTTCCACTTCATCCATACTGTGGTATACTAATCCTCTCCACCCCCACTTTATACCCACAGAGAATTTCTGTTATTCTCAACCGTGTATTAACGGTGGATCATGTACGCTGGGAAATAGCGGATATAACTGTAGCTGCGTGTGGCCTTGGATCGGTGATAACTGTGATATACGTAAGTTGGTTCATGCACTTTGCTAAAGGTCCACCATTTTGTTGGCGACATTTGAAGGTCTGAGAGGGTCTAGGTCTTTCGCGATATGTAAAAGATAAGGATATAAATAATGACCATTTACTCTGACCTGGAGTCCCATTATTTGAAGAAGAAAAAACGTAATTGTTCCTTTTATATGGGATAGTGTCCAACTTGATAGTTGATACAAAACATGTAACATAATAAAGAAGAAGGCTCGGGACATAAAAATTTAGTAATGGGGAAAGAAAGTATAATGGTTCTGGTATGTGATCCAGCCCTTGAAAAGAGAGGGAGAGAAGGGGGAAAGAGTGAGAGGAGGAGAAAGAGAGAGTGAGAGAAGGAGAGAGGGGGACAGAGGGACAGCCAGACAAAATGACCCTTCATTTATCCTTTGTAGTCCAATGAAAGGATAAATAAGCAATAATTTTATGCATCATCCATTTATAATGAATTATGAAAATGTACTTCCCTTCTGTATTACCATTAAAGCGATTAACCCGTTTTAGTCAGTGCCTAATAATATTCCATTGTAAATACCTAAAATGCTGGCCAAGACATGACACCTCAATGCCCTTTGTTACCAGCGGAATTGTGTTATATAATTTGCTGATGTTTCTTTGAGGAAATATCTTTCTTGCAGATCATTTTAAATCCACTTTGATCTTTTATTCCCTCAGCTGTTCCATGCAATAGTAACCCTTGTCAGAATGAAGGGACCTGTGTACCTAGCGGAGGGGAGTTTACCTGTGACTGCAGGCCTGGCTTTACCGGGGATGACTGCTCAATAGGTGAGATATGCTACTGTACCTTGTTTCATAATAGTTGTTATCACTTTAAAAGATATTATTATTAAAATAAGCTACTGATATCATGACGCTTAAATATAAAGTTGAGTTCTGGTCATGCGATTGCATTGTGAAAGAAACGGCGTGGAATCGATCAGAAAAGGTTGATCATGTAGCATATAAGTATTGAGGTGTACTGCAAGGTTATGGAATCCTCAAAATGATAAGAAATTTTGAAGCGCAATTTTGTTTAGGGCTTCAATATTACACCATTGTATATCACAGACGCTAATAACACGTAGGACCATTCACATCAGATTTATTATTTGTATTTACACTGTTCCATTTCATCATTTTGAACAGGATTTTACGATCCCTGTCTGAGTTCTCCTTGCATGTATGATGGAACCTGCATGCTAGTCGGTCAGAACACAGCATATCAGTGTGTCTGTGCTTCAGGCTGGACGGGGTATCACTGTGAGACGCCGTGTAAGTACCACTTTCTACACTATAGAGGTGCAATGATAATAATAATAATAATCAACAATAAGTATAATAATAATGATAATAATGATAATAAAAATAATAGCTGTGATTACATTATGCAATTATCCATAACTGGGGAAATGCTGGAGGTGCCTAATAAGGGAAGGTATTCATTGTTGGGGAAGTTTGTTTTTCCGAAGCTTCAAAAATCTGAGGGTTCCTTGTCATTTCTGTGAACCTTCGGAAGAACGAACATTATTTAGTTTTCTGAATTACGATCGTTCGTTATTATGGACCTTTCGAAAACGACATGCAACCCTAAATATAGTACTACTTATGCCGTAGCTTTACCCCAGCTAAAGCTCCCCAAGGCGTTAAGAGCATCAAGTCAATTCTTTTACCGATTTCTTACGCCTGATTGGAGAGTAACATGTCAAGCCAAACAGCATAAGTACCGCGACGGGCTAGGGTTCAAACCATTGTCGACCTTTAGTGACTTTTCGATACGTCATTATCCAAGTATGAAATCATAATTATAATCATCAATGCTTGATATATTCCAGTGGATGAATTACAAATCTTGTCTTACACTCTAATTTTTAATTTATCTTTTTAATTTATTTTACAGATGTGTTTGATGCATGCGATAGTTTCCCTTGTGTAAATGGAGGTGATTGCACAAATTATGTATCTTTCTACGTGTGTACATGTTCGGAATCGTACTATGGAGTCAACTGTGAAAATCGTAAGTCTACTTCTTCTTTTTTTCTCATTTGTATAACTCTATGGTGTCCTACATGAAAACCTAAATAGAATTCCATAGGAAACAATTCCGAGTGTGAGCAATATAATATTTCTGGGTCCCATCGGCTGCATAATGAATTGAAACCTTGATTAATTGAAACCTTGATTCATTGAACGTTGTGTGATGTTGCCATGGTTGTTAATATTCATGGCAATAATTTGTTTTCATGCAACGAAGCCCCGATCTGTATTTTGGATTTTTGTTAATAACATATTTTGACGTCATATGTTAACTTATTCCATGTTTAAAGAGTTCTAAACAATCAGAATGCTATATGATATTGCTGTTTCTACCACTAACTACTGCTCCTACTCTAACTACTACTACTTCTACTATTTCTACTACTACTACTACAACTACTTATACCACTTCTACTCATACGACTACTACTCCTACTCCTACTACTGCTTCTATAAACTACTATTACTATTACTATTTCTTCTACTTACTACTTCTTCTATACTTCTACTGCTATGAGAATGTAAGTCTAAAAGGTACTTAAATAATAATAAAAAAATAATTTTTATATAGCGCTTAATACAAATGTCTCTAATCGCTTTACAAATATACTATTACCCCGGTCATTGGATTCGGTGCTTGCCCGCACACACTGTGTGCACAATCTCCACTCCCTGGGGAGCATTCCAGCCGGGTGTTACTTGACGCTCACAAGCTGTACTTGTACTTCTTTTATTCATCTGCAGTGAGTCCATGCTGGACTACCCCTTGCTTCAATGGAGCTGCTTGTAACACCGTCTTTGATCAGCTTGGGCAACCCAACTTTCAGTGCGACTGCACCACCGGACTTCTTGGACCCACCTGTAACATCGGTAATTATCAAATTAAAATTTATTTTCAAAAGAAATTAAAATATCATTATGAAGATAAACAAACAATCTATTCGCAATAGACCTATTGATAGATGGAAGCACGTCCAACTTATTCAAATACTAGAATCTCGTTTTTCATTGTACCATTCTTTGTCAAACGTATGTATCCATCATAGTGTACATTTGCTTATAGCCTTTTATGCTTTGAAAACATATGAATAAAGACTTTATTTGAAGAAAAAAATAGGTGATTACAAAATTACTCTAAATATTCACCACATGTATTTTTTATTTTATCGAAAGGGACATATTATGTAGACTTTACCTTTGGATGTATTGTGGAACCTCTCCCTTCCTTTGTGAAGACGACTGTCTAGACTCTAGAGCACTTTGAGTTGTGCCTCTAACTCCATGATCCGTATTCTCCTAAAACCTCTTTATACCTAAATAATGAGCAGCAAAATAAAGTACAAATTGGACCAATACTCCCGGCTTAGGTGTTTCACTTCTTTATATACACGTATGAATGTGACTGATCTAATCCTGACCATATCCCTAAAGCAAATCCTAACATAACACCCGAGTGCAACCCTGACCCGAACCTTGTGGCCCTAATTCACAAAGGAGGTTTGTGGACAAACCTATAGGTTTATGCGCGTCATATGACGCGTTTTGACGCGTTTCAGACCAAGGTTTGTCTAAACCTTGGTATGCGTTTGACGAAATAAAGCCCGTAGGAGTTGCCGCTGGAGTTGATTTCGAATCACCACTGCATAAGAAACAATACTGGATACCCCTTTGTTACTTTTTCTTGGGAATCAATATGATTTCCCAAACTCCAGCCTGACTCTCATTCTACTATTCTTCACCATTTCCTTTCCACAGTGGATCCGTGTTTCAATGACCCATGTCAGTCGGGAGGTACATGCATCATTAACATCAGCAATGATGACGTCTATTCTCACACATGTAATTGCCCCACCTATTATGAAGGCAGTAACTGTGAAACCTACAGTAAGTGATGATAATTTGTCTTACTTAGTGAGGGTATCTTCCTTTCTTAATGCTCTTTTTTTTTAAATAATGGATGTTCAGTATAAATGCTTCTTTTTATTGATATTAAGCATATGATTAAACTGGAGAAGGAAAAAATTCTGATTCATTTGTAAATTTCTTGTACCTTATTGATCAAATCATAACCAGTTAGTTCAAAGTGATCAATAACTACAAAGTTCTTGCTTTGGTGGGAATATGCGATGTACCGAGGATAGGTCATAGCAGATTAAAAGTCGTTAGTTATCATGAGTTATGCAACTCCATTATTGATAAAATCAATAAAGTGTATTCATGTCAATGCACCAACTACGAATTATGTTTTAATTGCTTCATAACTGGGTATACACTAGATCTGTAATCATGTCAAGATGTGAATTTGGCTCAATATTCTCAGGGAGGAACTTCAATCCCAGATTAAACTATATTTTTAAACTTTTCCTTTGCATATTTTTCATCATGTCTCCGTTTTACTTTCAGCGTTCGACCCTTGTGATAGCAACCCCTGCTACAATGGAGGAACATGTAGCAATCTAGGCACCCATGATAGGTACATCTGCCAGTGTGGTCCGGGTTTAGAAGGCGACCGCTGTCTGACTGGTAAATAATTAGATCAATTAAAGCCCCACTGCACTACTTACAGGTACTTGCGCCCTATATATAGCAAACAATGCCTAATCGGTGAATAATAATAATAATAATAATAGGAATTTCTATAGCGCCGTCTATCAAGACGTTCTATTCCGAGGCGCATTTATTATTACCCCGGCTTTAGCCTAGCTGCAATCAAAGCGGTCCAGCATTTCAAGGAATTTATTCCCGCCAGGTGCCCATTTACCTCACCTGGGTCGAGTGTGGCAAATTAAGATTAATGCGTTGCCCAAGGACATTAGTGCCGTGTCGGAGATCGATCCACGACCTTTGAATTTCAAGTCAAGTGCTTAAACCACTCGACTACGACACTTCTACAAATTACCATTGGTCCCCTATGGTCCCCTTTTTCTTACGTTAATTGAGAGCTGATTTGATGAGACAACCACCTGTCAGTGACCATGCAGGGAGGTCTAATCCCTCCTGGCCAAATTAGAGCAGTGGGGCTTTAATATTACGTAGCCACTACATAAATTTACTCTGATGTGCTGTGATAAAAACAAAACTCTTAGCAGTGCTACTTTACAGACAATAAAACAAACTATTCAAACGCCCTTTAACATAAGTTCGTCTTCAATAAAACTTTGAAGAAAGCAACAGATGAGGCTTTTCTTATGTCTTGTAGTAGATATTTCAAAGCTTTGGCGCGATGCACCTGAAAGCTCAATTTTTGATTTTGTGTGACGTAGCTTTAGAATCTGCTTGTCCAGAATCTACTCAGCCTCTTTGATTTTCTTTTCAAGATCAACCAAGAAATGTTCAAAGAATAGAATGAAGAAGACTAACCAGATTAATTCCTTTGTATGAGGTTATACATATATCTTTCTATTAAATTTTCATGATTTGTCGACAATTAATAAAAGGATCAGTCATCAATTCTTAGCCATTAATTATCGTCTTCGAGATTTTATTACGTACGTGTAAACTTCTCTCGAATACACAAAATAAGGGATGGTCAGTTAAAACAAATATTTTCTAGATAGATTCTCTCACAACACATCATGACATTAAAGGTACAATTTGTAATATTGTCCGCTACTCGCTAGCATTATCAATGGCAGTAACTGCTTTTTTGCGTGTAGCTGATGGTATTCTCTTTGGCTTCATATGACGAGGAAGATTCCAATTTTGTGTCATTTATCTGATTTTTCCCTCGCAGTTTCTAACCCTTGCATGAGCTCACCCTGTAACAATGGCGGGGCATGTACCAATTTTGCAGCCTACTTCACGTGTACTTGTCAACCCGGATTCAGCGGTGATACTTGCAATATTGGTAAGTTGTCAACAGGGAATATGGGAAAATGATTTCTGTGTGTTCCAAATTAAATAAGCTGTATTTCTACGTTCAGAATGAACTTCACGGTTTTATCCACATACTACAAGTTTCACTCTGTGAAATGCTGAAAGATTTGAAATAACTTGCATCTTGTACCCCCAGGAAAGAACAATAATGTTCTCTTCAAGATCTTGGTGACGGAGCAATTGTCACGAAATTTGCACATACCTCAACCGTAACTTGAAGACCGAGACTATATATCGTCAAGTTTGTTACAGATTGCTAAATTCACAAATTATTATTGATGCATTATGAGTGGGTAGACAAAAAGGAAAGTGCCTAATGTTTTTATTGTCTATTTTTCTATCATTATCTCTCTCTCTATCGCTCTTCGACTCCATCTTTCACTATCCTATCCTGGTAGTGTGCTTTGAAAATATTAAATCAACCGCATTAAAAGGGATGTGGTTAATGAATAAAGAAAGAACGCTTTTTCCTACATAGGTTAATATTTGTGTGTGATTTTTTGTTAACGTTCAAATGTATAAGTTTAGAAGAAGGCTTAATCGAATCGTAATTATAGTTTAAGAAAACTTCGATTATTTTGTCACTCTAATCTTTGTCTCATTATCAAACACTGTGTCATCTATGTAATTTTTATTCCACAGAGTTTTTATTTTGTTTCTTATGATCTACCCCATAACTTTCTCTTTTTGCGCAGGTGCTAATCCTTGTAGCAGCATACCATGTTTGAACGGAGGGGCTTGTAACAGGGTGACTGGAGAATACGAATATACCTGCACCTGCCCGACTGGCTACATCGGAGATCGCTGCGAATTCCGTGAGTACAATGACGCCCCCCCCCCCCCCCCCCCCAATTTAAACCCGAAGTGGCACACCCAAGAACCACCCCTCTCTGTCTCTCTTTCCCTTTCTACCATCACATTCTCTTTCTCTCTCTCTCTCTCTCTCTCTCTCTCTCACTCTCTCAATCTATACGTGTTTCTTTGTTTAACTGTTTGATTTTGTTTGATTTTTTTTGGTATAGTACTCGACCCTTGCTTTGAAAATCCCTGTGAGAACGGAGGAGTCTGTATTGGGAGTGGTACATCCTACACCTATCAGTGCAACTGTCCGACAGGATACGATGGAAACATTTGCCAAATAAGTAAGTACATTGACATATATGTGCGTGTGTTTTTTGTTTGTGTGTGTGACGTACCTACAGAGGGCATAGACCGGGGCACTTGCCCCTTTTTCCGAAAAAAAAAAGAAAACAACAAATATCGGGTTTACCCTTCTCATATTGAGCATTTTATACCAAATATTTTGACAGTGTAAAATGGATTTATTTTATAAAAAATCTTATTTTGACTCCGTTTTCCCCTTCCTTTCTTTCATTCCTCCTGTCTTCCTTTCTTTATTCGTTCTTTTTTTTCTTTGTTTGTTCCTTCTATTTCTTTCTTGGTACCTTCTTTCTTTCATTTTTTCTACTTTTGTTTTTGGTCTCTTTCTTCCTCCTTCCTTTCTTTATTTTTGTTTTCCTTGTTTCTTTTCTTTCATTCTTTCTTCCTTCTTTTCTTCCTTCCTTTCTTCCTTTTTTTTTCTTTCTCTTCTCAATATAACAGGACTGGACCCCTGTGATGCAGATTACTGCCAGAATGGTGCTACCTGTGTGAGCCTCACCACAGGATTCGGGTATGCCTGCAGTTGTGTAGAGGGATACGGAGGTGTTCATTGTGACATAGGTATGCATGATTTGTACATCCCTTGAACAACCAATGCCAGGAATGGTTAGAGGAACTAGTGGCACATGAACGGCCTGCCATATTAATGTCTTACTTAAAGTCGATCTTGGTCTTTGTGAAACATTTCCAGGTCATTTTTCTATATGTTTACACTTTGCTGATTATCATCAAGTATTTCTGGGCACAAATAGTCATGAATAAAAAGTTTATTATCTCACCAACTCAGAAAAATACAACTGACAATATTATGATTTACGGATAGCATCACAATTTAATAAAGCATCTCGGAAATCCTGCGACAATTTGATAACCCATTTCCTTTCCCTTATTTTTTTTTAATATACAGCTAAAATATTCTTCAAACAGCTCTTACTTAGTGGAAATTCATAGCACCAACTACAATTATCTCTTTACCTAATTCTATTTGTGATAAATTAGAATATTTTAATCAGCACGTTCATTGAACCATTCAGAGAACCATTTTCCCCTCGTGTCGTATCTCATTATTCCTTTATTAACAATTTTCTTGAGCTTTCATGGAAAAAAGATGATTTTTCAAATGACAACTCCAGCACAGGAGCATATACTTATGTTATCAACATATCCACATAATGGACCATTCAGGGACCCTAGCCTTTTCTGCAGTCTCAAAATAATAATACGGATAGTGGGTTATTGTATTGCGTTAATGTCTGTCAAACATGACACTCCTGGCGCTCCACAATTCTCATTTTTTATTTTCTTTCTTAATAGTTGTCTTCAGTTATGAAAAAAGTGATATTTTATCAAATGATAACTCTAGCACAGGAGCATATTTCATCTATATCAATTTTAGAAAAACAACTGCATATCTATGTGTGATATTCCAAATGCCTGTTTTATGGATTGATTTTTAAAAAGTTGACATACTATTTCTTTTTAATAATTTTCAGAGCTTGATCCGTGTGATAGCATACCGTGTCAGTCTGGTGGAACCTGCTACCGCTCACCAAACGATTATAGCTACTTCTGCCAATGTGCCTTGGGCTATGCAGGCACTAACTGCGAAACACGTGAGTACTGGGCCCCGTCTTACAAAAATTCCTCCAATCAATCGCAAGTTTGCAATCTCCTATCTCTTATTTACATAGCTGCGATTGATATCAATCGCGAATAATTGGCAATTGGTATCAATTCTTTTTATTTATGCGCTTATTAAGAAATCAAATCATAACATATACAAACTTTCCAAACAAATACAAATGCTTGATATCAATTTTTTGTAATACGGGGCCCAGATCTGAAAGAAATAAAGATGAACCGTCATCATAAAATAAATATGTCTCGTTCGTATGAAAACAATATATGCTTATTCTGCATGATGTTTGTATTCTAAATGCACATCACGATTTTCTCGACATACTGCACGGGCTAATTAAAGTAAAATAATTCACTTTTATAAAACCAACTGGAAATATATATTGATCGAGGTTCTCTTACAAATTTAATTTTGATAGGCCTTCACAATTTTTATTACCTGGTTCCGATGTCTAAAAATCTTTGCTTGAGTCTGTTTTATTTTACTGTTAGCTCCACTGTGATAAATTTCTTGAAATCGTTGTATTCTACAATTTAAAAAAAAGCTTTCAGTTGATGGAATATACGCATTAAGCTAAGTATAGTTCTCTAAGCGCCCCCCCCCCCAAAAAAAAAAAAAAAATATATATATATATATATAAATTGCATCTTTAGCCACTCACTTTGACATTGAATTCACATAACACAAGCGCCTCTAAATTCCTTTGTTACAGAGTATTGATCAAAGTTACAAAGTATTACGTCTGTATCCATATGATTAAATTGAGAAATCCATTTTTTCGCAACAGGATTGAATGCTTGTGCGAGCATCCCATGCCAGAACCAGGGAATCTGTTCGGATAGTCAATCCACCTATGCTTATACCTGTGTCTGCAGGGAAGGATTTTCAGGGACCCGCTGTGAAACAGGTATCTTATCGTAGGCAATTTTTGTCGGTATTAACATGCATCTTTTAAAGTATATATGCTCTTCAATTCTTCTAGGTGGATAACAGATTCTAGTATTTAGGAATCAATGTTGCAAGTTTGTTTTCTTTTTCTGATGGTCCACCAAATAAAGGTTTAATTTGAATCGTAAAAAGAAGAAGAAGAAGAAGACCCCAAAAATGAAGAAGAGGAGGAAGAGAAGAAGGGGAGAGGGAGAGAGAAAGGGGTGGGTGATCAACCCATCTTGCATGGAGTACAAAAACTGTCCACTTAAAGTAAATACTTTCTCGTAAATCAATCTAAGGATGAACTCGAGTAACTACATAATATGTAGTTACATAATATTATTATGTTGATGACGAATCAAAGCATGTATGTGCGCTACGATGTGCCTTGTTCCTCACAAGTATATGCATAAAAATGTCAACATATGTTGAAACTTAACACTCAGAAATGCCATATTTTGCAGTATTTCTGTCTGACTATACCGTTAAATCTGGTAACTAGATTTTACATCTCTAGGAAATTCCAGATCTGATTAGATTCCATTATCGTAGAATTAGGATACTCAGTGTCTGTTTATTCATATTTTTGATATCCCATAATTTCAGAGTTGGATCCGTGCGGCAGCTCACCGTGTGCGAATGGGGGAGCCTGTTTCAGGGCTAACACTGGCTTCCAGTACGTTTGCAACTGCCCTAGTAGCTATGAAGGAACCAATTGCGAACAAGGTCAGTGTGATTTTAAACTGTTTTCCCAATTTTTTCGTTGTTGTATTTAATCTTTCTTGAGCAAGAACAAAACAATAGATTTTAACGTACAAAGTAACAAAGTGGTAAAACAAACATTGTTACATCAGTTGCACATGTCTCCATTCATCAAGTAATACAACGAATTTAATGTGTTTTATAGAAGGAACCCGCTCACCTTCATAACAACATCTTCTTAAAAGAACTCATAGATAGCCATTCACTTTTGTATTTAGCAAATTTTTAATTTGGTACTTCGTCTGTTTGTTTCAGTAATCAGGAATATGCAATTGATAAAACATGATGTAGATTTCAATTCTTTTTATTCATCCAAATTCAAAAGAATACATGGAAATAAATACCGTGGATAGTCAATTATGGCCGTATTAACGAAAACATTTTTTTTTTTCGTGGGGTCATTAATAATGAATAAAACTGCAATAGGTATTCAAATATTACAAATGATCCAGTTACATTTTCAACATAGAAATAGGTTTTCAGTATCGTACTGGAAAAGGATCTGATGAAACAAAGCAACAAATTGTACTTTAACAGTATCACGTGGTATTAGTTTCGACTACTACTACATTTATTTCTACCTATTCGGCTGAACATTTCTTTCCTAATCTTCAATTATCAATACTAAAGATTTCTTCATTGTCTTTCTTCTTCCAACAGCTGTGCCATGTAATAGTAATCCATGTCTGAACAATGCCCAGTGCGTGGAAACTCAGGGAGGAGGCTCATTCGTTTGCATTTGTCCAAATGACAGATTTGTTGGCGTCTACTGCGAGACAGGTTAGTTCACAGGGGTCACCCCCTCCACCGTATGGGGCAGCATATTTCATGTTTTAGGGCTCAGATATTAAAGTTATTCATATCATCCCTAAAGCAAGGAACCCTTGTTTGTTTAATATTTAAAAAAAAGTCTTTCCCCAAACTGTAAGTGACCAATTCAAGCCGTTTATGCTGCATTGATGACGACTTTGTAATTTAGTTCAAGCTATAGCTCAGTCGGTAGAGCAGTGGTCTCGTGATCCGGTGACCCGGGTTTGGTAAGGTATTACCTGTAGTCCTCATTACCAGGTCCCTCGGAGAGGACCTAAAGCCGTCGGCCGTCTGGTTGCTTACTTACAAGCATTTTTGCTTTCTTAGCAGTCAGGTAAAATAACCACCACCACATTCAATCTCTCATAGTGCAATTTCTAAGCAAGAACTCTACATAGATTCTTAGCCAACACAGCCTTCTGAAAATTACGTTTAACTATAACAAACGACAAATTTATATGTCTACTTCAGGACAGAAGAAAGCCAGATTCCATCAGAAGGCAGTTCCAATATTATATTTCGCATTAAGCTTATGAGATGTTTTAAATATAATAAATGCTAAAAACCATTAGTAGCTAAAATGTTTTAATTTGTATATCCTTTTTTCAGAATTGGATCCATGTGATAGCAATCCTTGCGGGAACGGAGGAACATGCTTTCCTTTCGATACGAGTAATAGATATGTCTGTAGCTGCCCCGCGGGCTTCACTGGGGAGTTCTGTGAATTAAGTAAGTTTAGATTTAATCATTTCATTTTTGTTTGCATCCCGGGTAGAAATTGTTCATCTTTTAATGTCGTTATGTTGTATGAAGTTGAACAAACAATATATGCGCAACAAGATAGGTTAATTTTATTCTGGCACGTCCAACTTATCTAAATATTAGAATATTGTTTTCATTGACAAAGAAAGGTACAGTACCTTTCTTTGTCAAACGTATGTATCAATTCATGTTCTACATTCGCTCTACTGTTTCATGCTTATGCTAATTAAAGAAATAAATAGAAGTCCAGATCAACTTCCTTGATCACACAAGGGTAATGGAAAAGAACTGGAAGATTTCATCTCTATGTAAGTCTTTGCCATATCAGTTGTAGTGCTGCAACATTCACTTACTAAATCTAATATCCTTTTCTGCATTTTTAGCTCCCTGTTCGTCTGAGCCATGTCTGAACAACGGTCTTTGTACAGTATTGGGTTCAACTTATACCTGTCAGTGTAATTTTGGTTTTAAAGGCCAGAATTGCGAACAAAGTGAGTACATCATGTGTTTTTATTTTTTCACAAATCCTGATAATAACTGCAAACCTTTGACGACGATCCGATTTTTTCTTTATTTTCTTCTCATTATTATTTTTATTCTTTGTCTCTTTCTTCTGTTTACTCTGCCTCCCTCACTCTTGAAGATTCTTGCAGATGAATGGTGTGTATGTGTCACAAAATACATGAAGAGAAATATCCTGTTTGGGAATGGTCTTTACTTTAATTTTCCTCTACGAGCTGAATAATCTTCAGTATACATAATATACAAATGTTGGAGGTTCATGATTGAGACGGTTAAAGTATTCAGTAACTTCATGATACGACCATTTTCGCGAATAGAGAAGCGATTCGTAAAATATTGTTGGTAAAGTGATTTGCATTTGGCCAATCGTAGTTGTCTGGGGGGTAGTTGTCGTAGAGGGTAGTTGTTTGGGGGTAGATGTCCCGAGGGTAGTCATCCTAGAGGGTGGTTGCCCTAGTGGGTAGTTGTCCTACGGGGTAGTTGACTGGGGGTGGTTATCCGGGGGTGGATGTCCAGGGGGTAGGTGTCCTAGAACCGCTGGCTGATACATGCACTGGGAGGGACCTGACAGAGACCAATGACGTCACTCTTACTATTGCTAGGTATTGGAATATTAGTTGTGTGATGACTCAGAAAGATGATGATGATGATGATGATGATGATGATGATGATGATAATGATGATGATGATGATGATGAAGATGAGATATTTTTATCTCATGTCATATCATTTCATTTCAACAGTTGATCCGTGTGCAAACAGCCCATGTATGAACGGTGGAATGTGTAGTGACCTCGGGTCAGGCGCCTACCAGTGTAACTGTATTGGAGGCTATTCAGGATCCAGCTGTCAGCTACGTAAGTAGGAAATGCTTATGAATATTCATGAGTTGTATGCAAATGAAAGCCTTTGTGCACACCGTATGCGATGACCGGGGTAATAATAATATTTTTAAAGTGCTTAGAGACGGTATTAAACGCTATATAATTTGTTTTAGTGAAACGTGACATCAATAACAAATTACAATGACTGTTATCAGCTACTAAAATCATTGCACCTGATAGGCTGTGAGATAATTTGATACAGAAATATGATACTTGTTATTGATAAAAAAAAGAAATTATCAAACAGGGCCCAGATTTATCATTATTTGTTCATGTTTTCTTTCAGCGCCAGGAGCCTGTCTCAGTAATCCCTGTGTCAGGGGAGAGTGCCTCTCACTTCAAGTGGGTTATTTCTGTAATTGCCCAGATGGATACAGCGGACAAGAATGTCAAATTGGTAAGAAAATCTCATCGAAATATATCTTTAGATGATTTTTTAGATGTATATACCGAGAAACTACAGGTTTCCAAGCTTTCCAAATATCTAGTTTACTCTTGACCAGTAATAATTCAGTCACACCCCAAAACCGACTCCGGGGGAGTGTTTCACAAAGACTAAGATCGACTTTAAGTTGGAATTAACTATCGCAGACCCTTCATGCCACATTTTGCTCTCACCATTATGATCTTTAGATAATAATTTTTCCTTCAATAATGAATTTACACCAACAAAAACTGTAGATTTGTGACCACGATTTGTACGTCCCTTGAGAGACCAATGCCAGTAAATGGTGAGAGCAAATAGTGGCATGAACGGCTGCCATATTTAAGTCCAACTTTAAATCGATCTTCATTTTTTTTTAAACATTCCCTAGACCGCTTCTAGCTAAAGTAATGTTTGATCGGTCTGTTATTGTTCTTATGTCGGTCTTAATAGTATGATAATTAGGGTTTTGAGACTAATTTCAACGTTATGCAATACTATGAGCTGACATTTCCTGTTCGGTACTGCCTCTCTACTTAATATATTCCCTTTAATGACGATTTCTAAACGAAATGATAACGTTTCCTAGTTGAATTCATTGTCTTTCTCTCCTAATCTTCTCATTACAATAAAAATTAAATTATTCGTTACCCTTATAAATTTGATGTGTTTTGAGTTTCTCGTAAGTAAACTCAGGAATACAAAATATGTTACATTTTCACAAAACATAAATCGAGACAAGTCAATTGTGTCAAATACGTACAAATTATAAAATCTTGGTAAGGGCATGAATGATTTCAGCTGTTACCTGTATGTTTTTATGATTCTAGTGTCTCCTTCTCAAGATTGTGTTTTGACTCGTGATGTACTAAAGATCAGTCCTGTTCAATTCATTCTCATGCCCTTTTTTTTACCAGCAAATGATGCATGCTCTCCGGATCCTTGTCTCAATGGAGCACCCTGTGTAAACCAAGTGACCGACTACACGTGTGTCTGTCAAGATGGATATATAGGGGTGAACTGTGAACAAGGTAAGTGAATGGATCTAAACACTATGAACATGACGGACAAAGAAAGAGGACAAAATATACAGTTCCTCATTCTACCCTCAACAATTGCTGTGGTAGACAAAAGAACATTCCTTCACTGCTACTATCATGTAAAAATGTGTAGAACAGGTGAATATGCATGTGACACCTGTTCTACACATTTTTATATAATAGCAGGGAAGGGATGTTCCTTTGTCTACCTGAGGAACTGTATATTTTGTCCTCTTTCTTTGTCCGTCATGTTCATAGTGTAATTTGTATTCCTGGGCCTAAATTTGGTGAATCTAGGCTTGGTATCTATGATTTCAAAGGAAACAACAGTGGTTGCCCGATCTAGCATACACGAATGTGTATTTTTTAGCCCAATATTTATTGGAGAGGAATGCATAAAAAAAAAAAAATATATAAATGCATGTCAGCCTGAAAATTTGACCCAAAATCAAAATGCATGCATGCCTCATGTGCCCCTTCATAATCTGTCACAAGTGAGTCCATCAATGTTAAAAGTTTGCATGTCTCTTTACTTGCCATTCTTTGAACTCTTGGCATTCTTAGGGTTGACAATCAAGAGTTTGTTATATATGAAATGTTAATGCGCCATGATCAATATGTCCAAAGCAGGGCTAAAGCTAGATCATGGATAGCTATCAGTAGCATAAAAAACAGACGGTATTGCTTGTTCATTTTTTTAGGGGGAGGGGCTAGAGATTGCAGAAACATTTTATAACTGGCAAAGTGTTTACTATATGATTATTGTGCATATAATTATCAGGTATGTGTCTTATTAGGAAATGAAAGATATATCTACATTAATCATCGCACCAAGTCATAATGAGAACGGCTTTTGAGAGAAGAGAAGAAAATGACTATATTACAAGTGCTCTTTGAATGTTACCCTTACAGTTACTGCCTGTGCGACCAACCCGTGTAAGAATGGAGCACCATGTTCTTCATCTGGATCTGGCTATACATGCGAGTGTACTGATGCCTTCATTGGACCAACTTGCGAAATTGGTAAGTGTGGCTTACACTTTCAAATACAGTCCAACCTGTCTATAGTGGTCATGGATTTTGTCTCTGTTGAGAAAGAGATGTGTATTGTGGAACCTGTCTAGAAAGGTCACCGTCTACATTCGCTGCTGTCTCTGCTTCCTCCGAGTGGCCTCAATAGACACGTTTGACTGTATACTACCTATTAATATTAAAGTGAAGGGGGAGGTATATGCTCATTGAATTTGTCCAGCATTATGATTTTTCTTAAGGATTTTCCCTAAATGTTCCATTTGAGGAAAAAGCAGAATTTCCTTATCAATTTTAAATGGTGTCCACTGTTTTGTCAAAATAAAGTCATGGAAGTGATAATCCCATGAATATGATTAGGTCTTTACCAAAAGATAGGAAAAAAGTTTTTTTTTTATATATGGCAAGCCTGTCTCCCCCTTAAGTTTTCTGTTAATGAATCAAAATATTGTTTTACTCTTGGAGACTTTTTTCTTAAAGATACAGGTATTGAAAGCCAATTATAGCGTTTAATTAGAAATATGCTTTTATGCCAAATATATCACCTCTTTTACATTTAAACTTACTCTTTTCAGTACCGATAAAATCATCCGATCATAATTTTTACTTGTTTTTTCATTTACCTGTTTATGTTCTCTTTCTGTATAGCCAATCCTTGCTACACATCGCCATGTCGAAATGGAGCTACATGTCTTGTAAGCGGCTTTAACTATGTGTGTAGCTGTCCGTCCGTGTGGATGGGATCGACGTGCTCTACATGTAAGTATATAAAGTCAACAAATTCAGTCACTTATCATACCTTCGTCCTGTGATTCTTTTCAACATCACAGTGTTCACTTATCATTGGGGCGAAATCGACGGAAAATGAGATACCCTTTTCACTATTATATTGTTATTTCTATACAAAAATCCTTCATAATTATAAGAGCTGTTTTGGTAATAAAAAAATATTCATAGTGTCTAAAATTAGGAGTGCTTTAGAAAGGTAGACACCATTATCAGAGTATAGGCCCTAGAATATCTTGCAATACAATAGCTTCATAACTATTATAAAGGGGATGGGGTCGAAATGAATGAAACAAAGAGGTAATTGAAAAGTCATGGATTAACAATTTCCATCAAGGATAACCAAAACTTTATCTATCCAAAAGAACTGTTGTCTGAAACTTTATTTTATATTTCATACCAACCTCTTCCAGTATGGCCTGGCTAGTAATGAAAGTTGGGTTACTCATGTGTGATTATGACGTTGAATCATTTTAATCTTGGTTTTGTTTAATGACAGATAACCCTTGTGGCTCATCGCCCTGCGTCAATGGTGGCGCCTGCTTCAACAATGGTGGCACCTTCCAGTGTACATGTCCCAACGGCTGGACCGGAAGTACCTGCTCACAAGGTAAAGGTCATCATTCTGTTGACTGTTGCATGAGAGTTAATGGCAACTGGTACCAGTTGAGACCAGTTCAAACCAGTAGATACCAGTTAGATATCCTTACTGGTTTTAACTGGTATCAATTGAAATTTCGAACTGGGCAGCACTTATACTTGCAAGGGTTCAATGCTGCTAATCAATATTCAAATGTCAGTTTAAACAACATTTCGGAAATAGATAGTACTCAATTAAGTACAGAATGTTTACACGAAAGGAAGGTAAAAGCAACAGCAGAAGTTCCCCTTCCCCCTTCCCCCCTGTTTTCGTACAAACCTTGATATCAAACCGTATTTCCACTCATGTCTCTAACTCCTGACCATTTACATGTCTCTTACAGTTTGACGTTATGTCTTCTGACCGTGGTAAAGATAAACCGTCTATGTGGTTATTCATCCCTTAATAAAGCTTGCTTAAAATTGTACT
This sequence comes from Strongylocentrotus purpuratus, assembly GCF_000002235.5. Classification (NCBI taxonomy): domain Eukaryota; kingdom Metazoa; phylum Echinodermata; class Echinoidea; order Camarodonta; family Strongylocentrotidae; genus Strongylocentrotus; species Strongylocentrotus purpuratus. The sequence goes on from NW_022145598.1 coordinate 21,624,637, forward strand.
CCTATCGTCGTTTAAATTTGTTAGGTCTTTTTCACGTTGTTTGCCGCAGAGCTACCTCGGGTGACGTGCATTGTCCCTCTCAACGTTTATGTTATTATTGGTAGTTTTAGATTTGGTAATCAACCATACAATTGTATAATGCACCACGACTTAAAACAAATAATTTTCATCATGAATCATGTGTCATTTTTACATTTCTAATTTCTAGCTGCACCATGTTGGTCGTCCCCATGTCAAAATGGTGGTGCATGTTTAACAGTCGACGATCAATACAGCTGTGATTGCCCTAGTGATCATACCGGAAACAACTGTGAAACATGTAAGTTGAATATTTATAAGCAAGATGCAAACATGGCGGTTATTTTGTAATTGCCTTGTCAAAGATTTGGGTTCCTTTTCTCGTTTAAGGAGTACACTTTAATTTGGCATCAGGAATCCATAAATCAGTTTGTCGGACTCAAATGGAAATAATATCACTATGTTTTTGGTGTGCTTTTTTTTTTTTGGGGGGGGGATTGTCAACATATGTATTTGTTTTATTTATCATTTTACATTTGTAAAACAAAATTGAATACAGCTTTCCTTGAAGGGAAATGAAGCCGATAGAATACTCATCATAAATATGGATGCTACCCTCGATATACATTGATATTAATTCGTGACATACTTATTAGTACAATACTTTTACGCAAGTCTGTTTGGTATTGTATATGCATAATGCTGCTATTTATATGATTCAAGGGAAGAAAAAAGGTTTAAACTGCTGATTGATTGCATAAATTTTGAAATGCACAACATAAACACTTAAAATGAGATATATAACCATTTCCACTCCCAACAGAAAAAACACGAAGAGGACCATTAAAAAACAAGAGCAATTATCGTACCTCACAATTCCAAGTCCTTTTGTGGTGAATGTTATTTGAATTTGATTTTCTTCCTGAAGACATGAAGCCGTTTTCTTATTCTTTATTCGTCCAGATAATCCCTGTTGGTCATCCCCGTGCTACAATGCAGCTACCTGCATTAACCAAGCCAATACTTTCCGTTGTGTGTGTGCAGCGGGCTTCGCCGGAACTAATTGCTTGCAATGTATGTATTTTATCCAATTTGTATGAACAAATATACAATTAATAAAACGGTTGTTCTGTTGGTAGGCTCAAAATTACGAATCTCGTTTAACCCATCGATTGCCATAAACAGTAGTATTTGACGATAACTGTAATGATACATGTATATGTCATAGGCCATTTTAGCTCCTTAATATGTATTCGGGAAATTATATCTCTATTTAGTACCCATTTACTTTATCCGACTCTAGAGATGTAGATAAATGTATCGCATAAGGATAAAGGATTTGCTGCACTTTTCCGGTATAGTATCCAGTACAATTAGCATTGACCCATACTTATTTCCACAATAACCATAATAGTGAACGAGGAAGGGGAAAACTATGACCTCTAAAATCATCTTGTTTGCAAAACAACAGCAGAGAATAAATAAAATACAAACAAACGTAAATACCATTACTAGATAAATATACTTGGCTACGGGCAGATACCTATAAATGTAAAGCCGATTCGGAAGTTGAGGGAGATTCTATCCGCCCCTCCACCCCCCCCCCCCCCCCTCTTCCCCCCATAGTTTGCTGACTTTATCCATTATTCCCTTCAACTCTTGTTTTCTCCCCAGTGATCAACCCATGTTTGGTCTCTGATCCCTGCCGTAATGGAGGTACCTGTAGCGTGCTGGCAGGGGGTGCGTACGAATGCACCTGTCCATCGGGTTACCTCGGGTTCAACTGCGAGATAGGTAAGATTGGAGGATAGGAAGCAAATGCTTGTTCTCTGGGAAAGCATAATTTGTTTGTTCTCAAAATACAATCTTTATTCGATTTTTCTTAAAGGCATCGTTTAACAAGATTTAATCTGAGATGCATGGCCTCATGTGTTATCAATGTCTGTGATGTGGTGTAATATTGAAGCCCTACAAAAATTGTGCTTCAAAATGATCATGAAGTGCCTCAAAAAAGTAAAAATCTTTGAGTGACCGGTTTTACCATACTCATTTTCTCCAATGGACTGTAGTGTTATAAAAACCATTAGGAAAACGAAAAATGAGATTTCGATTTCTAATCATAAAAGTCTTGATAATCAGACAGGCTTGTTAAAGTCATGTTCCTGACTGACCAAAAGGTTCATAAATATGATTGCAGTATGAGATAAATCCAGGAATTTGTTTCAGAATATGAGGCAATGTTACCGAGTCATTTAAAAGCATAAAACACTATAAGTAAATGTTCAAACTTATGGTATATACGTTTCACAAAGAATGGTACGATGAAAACAAGATACTATTATTTAGATAAGTTGGACGTGCCTTCATCTATCATGAAATAAAATAAATCTTGTTGCGTATAGACTGTTAGTTCAACTTCATAATTTGTCAATTTTCTTTTGAAAACATGGGAATGATAGAGATATGTGGGACAGTTTTACCTAAAGGCCAATTGCTCATTTGGTAGAATATCCCCCTGTCGAACCTAAAACCCGTAGGTTACAATCCAGCCCAAGTGGATTAATGTAGGGTTCATTGTGTGTCCATGTACCCCTCCCCGGTTTCATAAACACAGGCAATATTACAATGGAAAACGCACCATCCGTCGGATAGGACGGGGTCCCTTTATGAGTCACCACCTCTTTAAGAACATATTGCACTCTTTTTTTCAAAAATAAGGGCACACTCGCACATTTCATTTGTATATGGTATTCATAGAATGTCCTTTATACTACAATATTTCGCGTCCGTGTTATGGTCACTAGCATAGTTATTTATTCATTTTTACTTTCACTAAGTAGACTGTAGTTTTCATACCCCGTATTCTATTCTTTTCGTTTTGTAGGATTACCATGTGCCAGTAACCCGTGTCTTAATGGGGCAGCATGTTTGGTGAATTCTGCTTTGGAGTATACCTGCCAGTGCATAGATGGGTATTCAGGTACAAGGTGTGAGCAAGGTACGTTAAATTTTGCTTTTGTAAGCTAAGTCTTTGGGACAATTTTCTCCATTTCGTCGCTGTTTTCACGAAGTGACAGTAGTGACAAAAAATTGCATTCACTTTGCGTTACGATTTTCCTCACTACCGTCACTTCGTGAAAACAAGGACGATTTGTTGGATTTCTGCACGAGCCTTCCCGATATTGGACGTTATTAACACCTTCGATCAAACTGATATGTTTGCACTGCGTTCAAATCTATTGTTTTGTTTTTGCTCAAGAATGATTGAATAAAACATTTCTTTGGAAAAAGAAGAAAATAGGGTTTGCACTTTGTGTGAAGAAAAAGAAGTTTGTCTTTTAATTTTTGTTTGATTTCTTAGCACGTGTTTATGGAAGCACATACATATGAACTGCCTCCTACATTCAGTCACACTCTTTATCTCTTGAATAGAATATTCGCTTACTGTTAGTCATGCTATCCATTACATTTTAGACACATTTCTCAGATACGATGATGCTGGAAATTGCCCGTAGGGGTGGACATTTGATACTTTAGTAATTGTGCGTTCATGATAAAACTTGAATGTTCTGCACAAACATGGAGCATCCAGATTTGTTTATTGATTTTAACTTTTAGCATTTCAGGAACAATCCTTTACATCTAAAATTCCTAAAATATTTTTCCACATGGGAATAAAAAGAAGGAGAAATTAAAAAACTCACCAAAAGAATGTCTTAACTTTACGTTCACTCAACCCTCCTCTTATGAATGCAAAATTGATTGATCACCTTCTATCACATGAGTTCGTTTGCAGTAATTGCTTTTGTTTTAATGCTACACAGACATTGACCCTTGTGATCCGGATCCGTGTCGAAATGGAGCACCTTGCACGATTCTTAGTGTGACCTCCTACAGCTGTGAATGCCCTGAAGGTTATATTGGGGTCAATTGTGATTTTGGTAAGGGACTTTTTTTAATTCATAAATTGTTTGTTGGGCAGTGCAAGGGCGTTTTATGCAGTGGTTCTCATTGAAATATTAGCACTGTTACCTGAAATGCACAACTTTATTGATTTCAAAGATCCATTTTATTTGGAATTGCTTCAGGATTTTCTCCGGGTTTTGTTTAGTTAAAGGTACACAAGGTTATGAGTAGCCAATATGAAGACAAAAGGAAACACTGACTAGATCATCGCTTAAAAAAATCTTGTCATGAATGGGATGTAAGAGATGTTTATCACATTCGTATATTGTAGAATTTTCGCAGGTGAAATACATATCACGGTTTGCGATTCGAACACTCTCTTTATGGACCCGCAATGATGCACTAAGATCAAAGAAAATGAAAAGTATTATGTGGTGTAAACTGAATATAACTGTTCATAGATTTGGATAATGCAATATTTCATGCTCTTATATGTCTAATGTAATAGCGTTATCTTATTTAATTCTCTCTCTTTTGCTCTGTTCGTCTTTCTCTCTCCTCAATGTGCGCCCATTATAGACGACATGAACCCATGCACGCCAAACCTCTGCCTCAACAACGGGCAGTGTACACCAGGATTCGGCGATGCCTACACATGCCAGTGTCCTGCTGGATATAGTGGACCTAACTGTGAACTAAGTAAGATCTGCCTGTAAAATCTACTCTAAAATGATTAAGGAATACATTTTAAGATAATTCCAACACAAAATATGCTTGCTTGCTAAAGGCATTGGACATTATGGTGTCCAAGCGTTTTCAGTAATTTAGTGGTAGTGCTTATAATCTTATATCCTAGCAGAAAAATTCTTAACAACTCTGGTTGTGTTTCCATTATACTCAAACAGCGAGGGAGTTTATTAGAAGTAAAGTACCGGTATTTAAATAGCAGCTGAGCGATCATATTTTTGCACTCATTATCATCGTTATAATAAACGAATTCTTACATAATGACTGTATACATGGGCCCCGTCTTACAAAGAGTTGATATTAATCGCAACTTATTTGCGATTGATATCAAATCGCGACTATGTACATACGAGATAGGAGACTGCAAACATGATATTGATTAGAGAGCTTGCTATTGATTTTGATCAATCGCAACTCTTTGTAAGACAAGGCCCAGTTTGCATGCATAATTATGCATTCGTTAGATATGCAAAAGCGAAATGTAGTTAGGCTTATGATCCATGTGTATATGATAACATGAATCGTTCAATTTTCTTTTTGTCTTACAAACAGGTGAGTGTGAACCAAATCCCTGCTTGAATGGCGGGTCCTGTTCTGTTGGTGTAAACGGAGCCCAATGTACATGTACTACTGGATGGAAGGGAGATACCTGCAGTGAGTACAAACAAATAGTTGAACAATTCATTCAGGACAATGTGAACTTAATTCAATCCAATTTACTTTATTTCCATTAAAAGTACTGAACAAATATATACATGACAGTTCAAAAGATACAAATCTTGAGCATTATGTTAAGCTCTTACTAAAACAAACTGTGAAAATGAGTAGCAGTAAAATGAAGCACCTGTAGAAAGCTTGTTTTAGGTTGTTGATTTAGGCGTCCAAATGAATAAAATAATTGCACAGATATGATAACATAATTAATGGGATCACAGTGCAATATAATTTCGTTTGGAGGTTTTCCACGTGGTAAACAATCATGTACACTTAACCTTTTTATTTTATATCCACAACATTATATATTCTCTTTTTTCATCATTGTCAGACCTTATATCAGAGGAAACCATTTAGAAAATATATGTTTGTGCATTTTTTTAAAAACTCTTTGACAACAACTGTTTGAATCTTATATTACCCAGATCTGTACGACTGTGTTGCCGCTGCTCCCTGCCTCAATGGAGGAACATGTAACGAAGTTGGATCAGCATACTACTGTTTCTGTCCCATCGACTATCATGGTGCTAACTGTCAATTAGGTCAGCCTTCTCGTTCACCATAGTGATTTCTCAAACGCACTCTTACATTTATTTGTACATATTAAAGTGATACATTCAATGTTAATAGACAAGATGATGGCATCATACAATTTGTTTTAACTTATTGCAAATTTAATGAATCGACTGAACATAGTAACATTCTCATCAAGTATTGGACGCATTTTATCATGTTTCAACCTATCTCTGCAAAGCTTGCACATACTTAGATCCAGATTGCCAGCACAAATCACTGACCTCTACTTCCTGGACGGATCATCGCCCATTCCCATTCACTATACGTTACGTACTAAAAGGCTGTATTGTCTGACCGGTCATGAATATTCATGTTTTTGCTTACCTCGGCAAAATGTTTGCTTTTACTAAATGGAAAAATGACGGTGGGGGCTAGGATGAAAAGGACATAATGAACCGAGCAGAAGTGATCTATGATAATTCATGCTTCTTATCCTTCGTATGCTTGACCTATAATCTTAAAATCGCTTGGCAAACTGAGTCCAAAGTTCGACTTGTTTCACATGTGTATTATAGGCAATGACGAGCTTGCAACCTAGTTTTATCAAATTACGGTGGGTAAACTTTCAAAAGTCAATGGGACATGAGGGTTCCAATGAAAGAGCTAGAGATAACATACGTCGGGGTGGATGTGCTTTTCGTTTAAACAAAAAACGAATTTTTAACGATGTTTTAGGGTAAAATTCCATAGGCTAACATGTTAAGCTGCTGACTCTGACGATAGGGGGCGTTGTGAAATGAGACTAAACGGAGCTATATGATTTCGTTCTTATTGTTTTGCATCTATTAGGGTGCACTCTCTAACAGATATGCATCCCATCGACGGTATGATTTGCTTTACCATCAAAATTCCCCGTATATTCCAATACACATGTTCTATGCTTGTCAATGTCTAGTTGATACTAAAAGTAAATCATCATACTATCTGATTACCAGACACGCCATGGGGTACAGACATGAACGTAGCTTCGGACAATCCTCAAGTCGTGAAGTCTCCCAACTACCCCGCTTCCTATCCATCAAACCTCCAAGTCACCTGGACCGTCACTGCCAGCGAAGGTGAGCTCATCCAGGGCGTCATTTCCTCCTTCGATCTGGTAGCTCCCAACGACTACCTGGACGTCTACGACACCAACGGGCAGACAGTGAGAAGGAGGCGGGCGACCCCAGAGGGCGCTACACTGCTTCTTCACCTGACCGGACCGGAAGCAAGCCTTACCAACACCACGTTTGTGTCATCGAGTAACGCAGTGACGTTGGTTTTCGTCAGCGATGCCGAAGACGAGGCGTCTGGATTTTCCTTGGTGTTTACAGCGATGAATAATCTAGGTTAGTCTTTTTCCCATGAATTCCTGTCCATATTCATGTTCATGTCTTACAATTTAAGTAATGTAAACCTAAGTTCATAGGATATTATGGATGAATGAATAAATCATTTTAGTTTTGGAAGATTTGAAAGAAGGCTTTCGAATCAGTATTTCAAAAATACGTTTGTTATAAACAAATATGCTAAAAGTATGTTTTTGCAAATTGCCAGAAAATCTGTATCAAGGGATATGAGTTAATTTAAAGCAGGATCAATTGATACAAGAGCACAGCACTTTTACTCTCAACAGTTTCTTTATTTGAATTATGTTAGGTCAAATGAAGAGATTATTAAAACTGGGTATGAGAAAAATTTCCTGTTTTTATGCGAAGCAGAGGTCGGGTGAATCGATCGTTTTTACCCAAGGGAAACCATCTTGAATAAACACTCAGAAATCTATGGTGGCTGACGCAGAGCAGTTGCCCATTTATTTCATAATTTTCGATGTTGATTGTGAAAAAAACGAAGAAACAAAATTTCTTATAAAAAAATATCAATTTTTCTTATAAGAAATTTGCGAATGTCGGACTATGAGAGCCAGACAAACCTCACGAGGTAAGACATATAGCTGTTCCCATGTTTGATGTTTGCAAGAATCAAGTATGATTTCTGCCCTTTTTGAAGAGATTAACGGTAACACCAGGCAGTGCACAAAAAGTTGTTGAAACGGACCAGTATGTTTGTACTTATGGCAGTGTGTTTTTATGTTGTGATTGCCATGATGAGTCACTTATGTGAATATTATTTTTACATCACTTTTAATCACGAATTTTGCTTTTTACTCATGGAATTGTAATTGAAATCACAGAGCCTGCACTCAATGTTTTCGATCTTCTTATTTGTTTCTCCCGTCAAGTTTAAATGTTATTTGTATGAATATGTGAGTAACGGCAACTATTATGTGGGTATATTTGATGAATCTTCCATGAGCATCCCTGCAATCTATAAGGATTCATCAAAAGAAAGATAGAATCATGACATGAAGACGTCAGTAGGCAATAATAATGATACTATTGTCTTTCCACTATAGCGTCAAAAGTAGTGTTTAACCGCTATTGTTTTTACACTGCCAATAGATGGCGCATGTATTCACCACGTTATGCCACGCGCTTTTGCAATAGGGAGAATTGTATTATGAACAATCAAAAATGTTAAATATGCAGCTTTTTTTATTTTATTGATTATAGGGTCCATCTTTATATTGATTCTTAGTACGCTGATGAAATAATATTTTGCAAATTTCTCCTGCACTTCGATGAAAGTCTGTTTTGTTGAAATTTTGACTTTGAAGTGTGTGAATACAATATGTCCTATTGTGCCTAACCATTCCATAACACGTGACCAAAAAAGTACACTGGAGTTTGGTTATAATCTATATACATGTAGTTTTACCAAGATTTTTACTAATCTGTATCTGTGATCAACTAAAGGCAATGTCCAGGAGACGGAGTTACTAAGTAGTTGGCGAGCCAGGTACAAACCCTTGCCAATCGTACGCGTAACAAAATGGTCTGACCTATAACACTGTAGACTGCATTTTGTATAGGCCCTAGCTATATCTCTATGTACATTGAGGCGCGATTGTTCAGTGGTCTCTTAAACTGGTTGGAAACCAAATGGATGCGCTATGATCTTTGGTAAGGCATTAATCCTCATAATACCAAGTCCCTCGGGGATGACTTAAAGCCGTTGGTCCCCTGGTTGCTTACTTACAAACATGCACATGCTTTCTTGGCAGTCATGTTAAACAAACAAACCTCTTTTTTTATTTAAAAAGGTGAGATGAAACAACCCGTTGTTTAAAGAATAATACTTTGTTTCTTCACTTTAAATAAGGCCTTCATTTTTTTATTTTCAATGTTGTAGATTCATGTTATGCGGATCCTTGCGTTAATGGAGGCACATGTACTGTGGTTAATGCCGACACGTACAGATGCGACTGTCCAGAAGGATTTGTCGGAGAAAATTGTGAATATGGTAAGCAATTGTTCCTTTCTGTTTGAACATAACAATAAGGGCATTTTTAGGGCTACGCTGTTTCATGCAGTTTTCAATTTGCAGAAGCGCATACTATTTCTAGGGCGTATTGCACACTGTGTTATAGTTCTGTACACTTGTCCACGTCATTTTTTTAATCTAAGCACTTGGTATTGAAATAGACTTTAACACTTTAGCTTTGTGTTATTTCGTTGTAGTGATTTTAGTTTTTAGTTAAGAAACATTTACCTTGTGTTTTTTTCGTTTGTTATCGTTTTGTTAAAAGCAAATGGGATAAATCTTTGTATTTTGCCGTAGCTAAAATGTTTTATTGGAGTGATAATACCTTCATGGCACTTTCTTTTTCTGTTTTTACTCATGACACGAATTCAAACTTTTGGGGGGAGGGGAGGGGGTTCGAGTATGGTTCTTCACGCTATAAATTAGGGTATACAATTTGTCCTTACGTTTATTTATTTATTTATTTTTTTGAAGTTGTTGCATCGTTTTAAAGTGCTTTTTCACATTCATTCACGTTTTTTCCCCTTCTCTCTGCTAATTTGCTCAATTGTTTGTTGATGATGTATAGCTGACTGCACACAGAGTGGATGTTATCATGGAGGTATATGTAACACGAGGGAGTTGGGGGATCCTGAGTGTCTTTGTGCTGTGGGATACACAGGTGTTATGTGCCAGACCGGTGAGAGCTCTTCTTCAATGTATTTCTTTCCTTTTCTTTTCTTCTTCTGATTCTCCTCCTGCTTCTTCTGAGTCTCCTCCTTCTTATTTGTCTCCTCCTTATTTTGATTCTTCTTCGCCTTCTTCCTCTTCTTTGTCTTCTTTTTCTTCTTCTCCTTCTTCCTCTTCTTCTTCTTTTTCTTCTTCTTTTTTTTTTGTTCTTCTTCTTTTTGTTCTTCTTCGTTTTCTTCTTCTTCCTCCTCTTTTTCTTCTTATTTTTCTTCTTCTCCTTACTCTTATTCGTCTTCTTTTTTTCTTATTTTTTTTCTTCTCCTTGTTCCTCTTCTTCTTCTTCACCTTCTTCTTCCGCTTCTTTTTCATTTTCTATTTCAACTTCTTTTTCTTCTACTTTTTCTTCTTTTCCTTTTTCTTCTTCTTTTACTTCTTCTCGTTATTCTTCTTGTTTTTCTCCTTCTCTTCCTCCTTATTCTCTATTATAGGTATAATGTGAATACAAATCAGTGTATTCGTTTTGTGAATAACTGTGAAAGTTACAAAATAGCATTTGCAAAATGAGGTTGTTTAAATAAATAAATCAAATTTCAGTAAAAAAACAAACGATTAAATGATCTTTGTATCGAAAACACGAATATAATGTTATTTCAGTGTCAGATGGATTATTTGTGCCCGGTGTCCAGAGCTGTACCCTCACAACGAGGCAATGTGTTGAAAAGACTTTATATGATCCAAGAAGATTACATGTTTCTTGTTTATTTTGTCTATGCACTGAACAAATAGCTAGTTACACATTGGTCGACACACAGTCGGTTATCAGAATCATTGCATTTGATCGGCTTTGCCCAAACTCGGAGACATATCGCAGTTGTTGTTTCAAAGTAATGTTCACATTCCTGTTCCCTTCACGCTTTATCAAGTTCTTTATCGAGTCAACTTATTTACTAAGCTTCTTTCAAACGTTAACAATATTGTCTTCTTTCAAAATTTTCCTGAACAGAGATTGACGAATGTGCAAGCAACCCCTGTCAAAATGGAGGTACATGCGAGAATTACGTCGCCATATACAGATGTATCTGCTCGGCCAATTACACTGGCCAGCAATGCGAAAATCGTAAGTAAAAAAAAAGGATATCCATCAATTTAAACATTGAGGGAAAAATATAAATGAATGATTTCTAATGGTTGATGAAAGGGGTATATGAATGGTATATCCATTGTCAATGTTATTCTTTGTACCAATATGTCAAGTAGACGTCATTGAAAATTTGCACATTTCTTTTATTACAATGATTAATTAGAGCATTCTTAATTATATACATTTTCCAAAATGTTTGAGAAATCAATTGCTTCAATTTGTTAACGTTACTTATTATTTTCTATCACAATATATTCCCTCTTGATAATTAGATCATACTTTTCAAATCAGTTCGACTTCTGAAGTACGCGCCCACGTTTCTGACCTTTAGAATATAAATTGATAGTATTTAGAGTAGCACATTAAAATATGGAGTTTTAAAGTGATACAATCAATCAATCAATCAACTACTTCACAGTTTAATTCCCGCAAAGTTGGATATTAAAAGACGCTTATTAAAAGTTATCACTTTGCTTCTATATTTCACAGGTATTCTTGGTGCCACGCAAGCACCAGTAACGGGTGGCGTTCAAATGGAGACATGGTTGATCGTCATCATCGTCCTCGCGATCGTCATCCTTCTCGTGATCAGCGTCCTGATCACGGGTCTCTTCTGCATGCGTCGCTCGAAGTCGCCAAAACTCTCCGACCGCGAAAACTGGGAAATGAAGAATGGCGCCCTCATCACGCCAATGGTCGCCCGACCAACGACGCGACAGAACGGACGCGCGCGGGTGCACGATGAAAGCATTTCGCCGCCACCAGTATACGCAGCGGTCACGCCGCGCATGAAACGTCTACAAGCGTCACGAGCGCTCGCCGCGGCTGACGGCGCGTCGCCAATTCCTCGCCAGGGCGATTCTACAGCGGCACGCGCGGGATCGCGGGCGATTCATTACCAACACCATAGCTACCGGGAGAATGGAAACGTCCCGAACGGGCAAGTTACCACAAGCACACCCCAGAGGGCCGTGCCTGGGGGCTCAGGCACCCGGCATAGTCGCTCCTACAGTCTCGAAGGGGCGCAGAACTCTGGTTATTTTGAGGACGATCCTGATTATTCTCCAACTCGAATTGAGCAAAGCATGGCGGAAGGCGATGACTATAGTATTTCAAGCGCCGAACTCGAACAATATATGGTCAGCATGGCAATGAATAATACAAGTAACCCTAGCAATGAGCCGAACTGAGTGATGGCCGGAGTGACTTCAAGAGAATATACATGTATACTCGTTGTCAAAATTGAAAAACGTGCATTTGTAACTGATGCGGGCAATCAATTACAATTGTTTCATATTTGAGAGGAGTATATATATATATATATATTAAAGTCAAATAAGTCATGCAGTTTTACTCTAGCTTTGTTTGACTGGAAATAGTTTAGCATGATCATTTCTATTTCCAAGTTAAAAATAGTGAGTTGTTATGCATCAATATATATATCACCTTGAGTAATTGACCTTGAAACTGTTATTTTAAACTTGATTATGCAGCATTTAGTTGACTTGAAGTTAAAGAATGAAGTGGTACCGCACTTGACGCCTTTTTTTAAAGCTATTTTTTTGATTGATTTTAGATATTTCTATTCATGTATGTAAAAGAGTAATTTGAAGTTTGTATATTTTTCATGTAAGTTTTATACAATTTATTATGCAATTCTGATGTACATACCAAGAACATATGTGACAAATTATGAAGATCTTCCTATTGGCCTATTAGAGCAAATGTCAAGACCGATTGAATACATGTCAAATTGTATATCAGTCTTCTTGAAATCTATTGAAGTTGAAAGAACAAAAGAAAAAAACAATTTGTGCAAACAGTAATTTCGATTTGATTGCAACCCCAAAATATGCTGAACAAATTATATCGGTGACAATGAAGGAACAAAAGAGATACTTTAATTCATTTTTGATGGGTGTACTTATTATGAGCAGTTTCATTATTGTTGTGTTCATGTACATGTAAATTCATTTATGGTATGAAATTTGAGTACAGAGACCCAAGTTATTCGTCTTTCTATGTTTTTGTATGCATTTTTAGATTAGGTGATTGGCGGCGTATTAATTGGTTCGAGTATTAATTAAAGGTGCTACGTAAAGCACCATCTATGTTGAGAAAATGAAATTGCAATTGTTTTAATGAATGCTTGCCAGTATTTTGTCTGAGGTTTGCCTTTTACTTTCAAGCACTAAATTCTAATCACCTGATGTTTCTTGCAAAAGCCTAAACTGGCTCAAGTAGTTTTTTAATTGAAATTCTTTATAATGTTTTTTTTTTCCGGGGAAAAGGATGAACCCGTTTTGAGATAGTTTTAAGATCTTTTTGACATCTGTCTTTTGTTACAAATTTAATTCTGAAAATTTCATTTGGAATTTTTAATCCTATGTTCATAGTTGTGTTAGTTTTATATCTAAGATGAAGTTTTGGCAGTTAACTTCAATAATTATGCATTCGACGTAAGCCCTCCATATATGGCAAACTAGCCATGCTAGTGGCGTGAGAGCTTCTATTTTAAGGTCATATGGAGTCAGGGCATATTCCAACGAAGACACTGCAAATTCTTTAAAAGGTTATTGCCCCATTTCACTGGTGAAACTGAGAATTGGAAGTGACTTACACAAGTGTACTATTGTTATAGGAGAGGGGATAATATGATTGTTATTCTGGTTTAAATGAAGTGAACGATAGTCTATGTGTGTTGACAACAGTGGTTTTTAAGAAATTAGATATGAACATGGTATTAATACAATAATACACATTTAGATCATTCGTTAACAGTTGTGTTAAGCAAAAATGAAAAATTCAATTTTAAACATGCATTTAATGAAATATAAGTCGAAATGTAAGATCACTCTTTCTTTTATTCCCACTTCCGATTTACAGAATTTAATGATTGTATTAAATTAAAAATATGAACTTGCATGTATACGAACAATTTCAAGCTGCGCAAAACAGCAAAATGTCTTCCCGAACATAATAACAGAAGTGTACAACAATTTGTTTACATTGTATGCGCATTTATTTAGAATATCAAACGATGATATTAGTTTTTGTAGGTTTTTTTAATGATTTTTCTTTAATACGCATTTAAATATTACATCGCGATTCAATGCATCTTCTATTATGATGTAAACGATTACTTTTGGGCGATTCAGGCAATGGAGTGCTGAATTTTGTTGTAATGTATATTTTATTATGGCGCTGAAAACAAAAACACCTACATCTTTATAATTATGTAATGACCTATTTCGAAGGGCCTACATTATTATATATCTTTATCGCAATTGCTGTAACGTGCTACTTTAAGAAACACGATATAAATATTTTTTAAAGGGAAATTGGAGCTTAAAGGTACTATGTCCCTTTTGCAGCCAACCTCAAATTCTGTAGAACTTTGCAGGAATTATGAATATGTCATGTATGTCCTATCTGTGAAAATTTAAACGTTAGCAGTGTCCTCATATTCAAATTATGCAAGGAAACCCGTTTACTTGCTAGACTTCACTGTCAGACACTATTGAGTGACTGACTGGCCTTTTTTCTTCTTTGGTAATAACATAGGTCTACATGAAAAGAGTTGTAAAGGGTAAATGAGCATTTGTCTACATCAATAACCCACTTCTTGTGATGGCCAAGATTAAACTGATTGAATCTTTGCGCAGCATAAAACGTATGACCAATTGTCTAAAAATCAAGACTATTACTTTTGGGCTCTATAGCCCTAAAGTCGATTTGACAACTAATAGTCATTATTTTCCCACTTGAAGACATTTTCAAGCCCCACCTTTTTTAGGGAAGTTCTAAATTAGTATTATCTTTCAAATGCAGTTGGAATTTAACTTTTTCATTTTTTTGGCCTGCAAATGGGACATAGTACCTTTAAATGACGCGTGCTGCGTGAATGAATAAAAATTACCAATATTTGCAATTCAGATTTTTCGAGTTATTTGCTTTTATCCTGTGTGTGTTCTACTGGGTAATTCAAATCCATGTCCGACATAAACAAAACAGTTTTGTATAGTTAACAAATATACCATGCACTGAGAGGCTCTAGTTGAAATTATGGATCGAGGTGGAAGGAATAGCTTTTCCTGTCGCCGAGGAATCCACAATTTCACTAGTGGCTTGAATTAGTGCATGATATATTTGTTTTATATTGTTCAAACCAACATTCATAACAATAATAATAATTTTTTTCTATGACGTCATCCATGGTATAGTGCACTGTGGATGACGTTATGGTTTATACAACACCTAATATCACATTTTTGCTTGTCGGTAACATGATAGTAATGTTATGTTTGATCACATGATGCTATGTTGACCAATCACTGAACAGGATTTTATTGATCAAAAATATAGTATCGTCTCTTCGGAGCCAGAAGGGCCTTGACTTGTGTGCTTCAACATAGACTGTACAATAATAATAATAATAATAATAATAGCTCACAGTTATAATGCGCCTAATACTTTGTTTCTAGGCGCGGAACATATTATTACCCCGGTCATCGGATTCAGGCTTACCCCGCAACACAATGTACGCACATTTGTAAACTCCCTGGGGAATATTCCAGCCAGTCGCCATTTTACAAGCGCCATTTGCTAATCCAACCACATTAACTTTCGCATCCTACCGGGTACCCATTTTAACCACCTGGGTAGAGAGTGGCAAATGTAGATCAATGCCTTGCCAAAGGACATTAGTGCCGCGGCGGGACTTGAACCACGGACCGTGTGATCCACAGTCCGGTAACATATCCACTCGACCACGATGACTCTAGCCCCGTCTAGCTCTGAATAGACGATGTATCATATTTATAATCAGTTTTGATAAACAGCAAATATAATATCGCCACACATATGACATGTTCACAACACCCTAGTCTAATCAAATGTTATCCTGGATATATTTTTTTAGACTAGGGTGTTTTCAACATGTCGACAGAATTAGAGACTGAATATGATATTCTTATGAGATAGACAATGATTCGAAAACAAGAGAAAGAGATCATTTTGATTCTATTACATTTGACAATATGTACGTAAATATAAAATATAATAATACTTCGCATTAACTTGCACATTAGCATATTGAGAATTTATATATACACGTATATGATTATGATATAATATAATATGATATAATGTAATGTTATGTAATAAATGTAGCATAAGAATTATACAATATAATATAATGTAATATAGTATGATATAATATAAAATGATATAATATGGGAAATTATACTGTACTCGCACCATCATGATCAAGAAATTCATTACAATACCGAGCTACTATTTTGCGGTATATAATTATATCTCCTGACTAACATCCATTAAAAATCAAGCTGACCTCGCCGTTGACGTCCTAAATATGGAATTAAAACAGAACCATACTTTCAATAACTCGTCAGCGTTTTTCAGTAAATGATTTTAATCCTAACGGTGAGCAAATAGACTAATATGAGGCTAGATCGGTGGCTATTCATCCCCGCATTAGCTCACGGTCTGCAACAAACTGAATAGGTGGCGCTTTACGTGTTTGTCTTTCCCCATTAACACGGGCTGATGGAGCCTTTGAAAGTGGGGTAAGCTACACTAGGTACGTTTAAAATGATATGATGATAATTTGCACTCGAAAGTGCCCCGATAATGGGTGGGATTTATTCCAGCGCGTCTAACGCAATTACACACCACTTTAACCCCTACCAAAGGATGGTATAGACGGGACCTTTAGGCATGCTTCTACCAAAACTAGTGAATTTCTCCCCCCGGAATTCGAGAGAGCACAAAGCGACGGACATGTATATATGGCGCTTCAGCTTAGTCAATATTGTGGTATTACGATATTATTTCCTGTGTGTGCACGTCCGCTAGCTTCGGGGAATTGTTCCCCGATTAAAGCGCTGTTAAATTGGTGTAAGAGCGTACGCTTTATCTGCTTGTAGGGTCGGATGGTGCGATGGGTATTGAAATGCGCGCACTTAGGTTTTCTTCATTGAACAGACATGCCCCCTTAGACATCAAGTAGAACCGCCCCATTACAAGCGGCACGTGCCGCCCAAAAGCACCGTACAGCCAACGAACATCACTTTACAACTGAACACCACCGACAAGGGGCTAGAGAACAGCTGTGAGAAAGGCGAAGAGGAGGAATTCATTTTTACATTCTTGGAGGAGAAAAATGAACATCGAAACAAATGACAATATATATGGCTAAGTACTTTGACAAATGTTCTCCTGTATAATGTCGATAGGAATTTGTATTCGAATTTAAAACATCAAGGGCTGATTGAAAGGGATTTGTTTTACTTTGTATGTTTTGGGGGATAAGGCTCCAACCTGTTCATTATTTCAACACAATTCGTCTTTAACTGAGCCCTCCCCCCCCCCCCCCAGGCAGATCCCTTTCCTATCCCGCCTCTATCTCACTCCTCTCTCTCTCTCTCTCTCTCTCTCTTCCTCCCTCCGCTCTCCTGTTTCTATTAGCCCCCATATCTCTCTCCCTTCTGCTATATGATTATCAAACTCCTACCACCTAGCAAGAAGACCCACGTAGAGATAAAGAAGGAGACAACAAGATAATCAAAATTAAAAATATAAGTGGAAATCATCACAACGCTAATTCGATGTCTTCTGTATAGACATACCCAGTAGAATATAGATCTAACATCAATTTATCTTGTATACAATTTTGGAAGCGATACTCAATAGATTCTTAAGGCGTTCGTTTCTTTCTCCCATAATGTCTTCGAACCCCATCGACCAACAGGCTGGAGGTAGAGACTACGCATCAAAATCTGACATCATTGCTCGCGGTGTTGACGGAGAGCGTTTTGACACTTGCGCCGTCGTCGTCGGGCCAGCATTTGCGATCGAGCCGTCACGCCGGATCCCCGAGCAAATCTCTCACAACAAACATTGCAAGGGGAAGTTGTTATCATTGACTCAATTTTCTCGCCTCCCCCTCAAAAGAAGAAATCCCCCATTTCGAGAAATTTATTTACCGTGGCTTTTCCGGAATAATGAAATTAGTTGACACACAAGCTATGCGAGATTGATCGGCTACGATGTGATATGACGTGACGTGTTTTGTCATCGTCTGACAGAAATTAGTCTTAGTCTTCCCTTGAGGAGACCTCATGGGAAGTTTAGAAGAAAGTATGAAACACAACATGAAAACGGCAATGCAATATTGTGTGGTGTCAGTGTCTCCGTGTCATGCATTACTTTGCATATCAAAATAATTTGCCATCAGTCAGTATAGGCATTTATGATACACGCTTAACCTTAGTGGTTATTTTTTTTTAATCGTTTGTTTGATTGAGAATACCGTTTTTCTTTCTTTTTTTTTAATCATCGCAAGGGTTTAGTATAAATTCATTTGACCTATCTTTGAATTGAAAAATACATCTAATGACATATCAGTAAGTAAGAGACATTTTAGATGAAATTAAAGTCAGATTTGAACATGAATTATCTTCCCAGTCAAGACATTGATGATGATGAAACATTATTTAAAAATCAAGTGTATAGCTCTAGTTGTTCATGTAAAGTTGATAGCACCTCCTGCTTTTCACACATTAACAAGGAGTACACCTATTTCATAAGTATGCATAACCAATGATTTATTCAAATGCTTATAACAACTCTAGATAACAGCATGAGATATATCGGCTAGATTAGAATACCTTACATATAATGTTGTAAACATAATTATGTTGTAATTATTTGAAAATAAACACTTTTCCCCGAAAAAACAAAGCAGGGACCGCGTCTGTACAAGCAGACTACATCTCAATCGAAGACGAATCGTCGACGTAAACCGATCGCGACTAATTCGGAAAGGACATCGCGCTAATTTGCTCTAAGTACCTCTCGAGCCTTGTTTATATAGAATCGAAATATATCGCAAGCGACACGTCCATTCATTATCATCTTCGTGATATTGACGAAGAAATGTATACTGATTAGAAACAAAAGAGGATTTGCTTGGGCTCATGAGCACCACATCCGTCATGTACATCGACCATCAATCTTCTTTCACCATGAAGGTTTACAATGTTCTTTTTTTTTCTCTTCTAACAATGCGTTATCTTTGTCCGTATCAGCTAGTAAAAAAAATGTGATTCAATTTGTAATAATTTCTACTTTTCCTTCTCTTTACCATATTATATCACTTTCATTTTTAGAAATAGCTGAAATATTGATATGATTAGGATATCCTCCTTTGTAATTATATAATTATGTTTCCATTACTCCTTTTCCTAGAATTTTCTTTCAAGTATCATTTACACCTCTCTTCATCTTTCTCTCTCTCTCTCTCTTTCTCTCTCTTTCTTTGTCTCTCTCTCTCTCTTTCTTTGTCTCTCTCTCTCTCTCTCTCTCTCTCTCTTACTCTCTCTCTCTCTCTCTCTCTCACACACACACACACATACACACACACTCTCTCTCTCTATCTCTCTCTCTCTCACACACACACACATACACACACTCTCTCTCTCTATCTCTCTCTCTCTCTCCTTGCAATAAAATGGAAGCTGAAACGATAATTCTTTTTACAGGAATCAAGTGATATCATGAAAGAGAAGAGTTCTATTTTTGGTAGGGTTAAGAGACAAAGTTAACTACAACATTCATCGAATGTATTTCCTGTCTTGTTAATGACGTCGCTTTTTGATAATTTAGTCAGTACACCAAAATAAAAACATGGGCGCGACACGAAGCGACTATTAAAAACAAATAAAATAAAGTTTTGACACAGAAAACTCTCAATGGTTCATGGTTTGGAATAATCGTAACGCAAAATTTAGGCTTCTTAAAATTTAGATGGCAAGTTTTTATTAACTCCTGTTTGGACATAACAGGGCTTATCAAGTCACTACAATGATTAAAGTAAAGTCAAAGCTTTAGCGCACTACAGTCCATGACAGCTATTGGCGCCTCGGTTCCTTACACCATGCTCTGAATGTGGGTCGTGGGTGTTTTGAGGGCACATCTGTCATTGGTGGCCCGTATTAACTTAAGTAAACTTGTCTAAGGCCTCAGTGTGTCCAGGCGCGGTGGTGATAATGATGGGGTTTATCGACTCATCTCGTAGAGTCATTTGCAGGGGGTTTGTACAGGAGCCCGTGTCAATATCTCTCCATCATCGTACGTCGCCCGAGAAGAGATGACAAAATATATGCAGGAGTTGGGTTGGATTGGTTGGAGAGAATACTAGCAATACATATTGGGGGTAGAGGGAGAGAAGAAGAAGAGGAGGATGGTGAAGAAGAAGATGAAGAACAAGGAAAATAAGAAGAGAGAGTGAAGAACAATAACAAAGCATAAGAACAACAAGAACAAAACGAACAATAATAAGAAGAAGAAGAGGAAGAAAAAGAAGATAAGAAGACAAATTTGAACAAAGAAATACATGAAAAATTAATATGGAGTTACATGAGAGTTACAAAACGGAAAAAGGAGTGAGAGAGAGAAAGAAAGAGAGAGAGAGACAGAGAGAGAGAGAGAGAGAGATTAAGAGCAAGAGAGAGAGATAAAGCAATATATAGAGTTCTTTTAAAAAAAAATACAAATACAAAGTTATTTTAAAAACAATGACGAATCGCGACGTCAGTCCCATTCTGTCCGTTTGTTCCTTTTTCATGTTTTTTTTTCTAAATTGCTTTGTTTTCTTCCTCTATATCTGTTTTTGTATATGTTTTCTTTACCATTTCCGTTTCTTTTGTAAGCTCTCTATTTTGCGATATTTCTTTCCTCCACTGTTCACGACCCGTCGTTCTATATAATTATTATCATCTCTTTTCTAATAAGAAAACTTTACCATTGGGGAGGTTAATGAAATCGCGTCATGTATCACGTTAAGATGTTAAACAACCATAGGATTATTGAATATTTTACACTGTCTGAGGTAAGGTGGTTGATGGGATTTTGTCATTGCATTGCCTCTTTGTATTTGATTATTTTTTTTCTCGTTTATTTTGCCTCTATCTGTGTCAGTCTCTCTCTCTCTCTCTCTCTCTCTCTCTCTCTTTCTCTCTCTCTCTCTCTATTTATCTTTCTTATTTGTTTTCTCTTTATTTTCATCTTTCCCGATCTTACAATCCTCCCGCTCGATCCCTTTCTTACCATGTTTAGCTCCTTTTCAATTTCTTTCTTTTCTATATAATGGAATATAAACTCTTCCATTACTTTGTAATTATATTCCTCATATCTGTCAGTCTCTTTCTCTCTCTCTCTCTCTCTCTCTCTTTTTTTTTTTTCTCTCACTCAATCACTCAATGTTTACAGCACACTCTCACTCTCATTTCCTGTCTCTGCATTTATTTTGCTCATTCTCTGTACTATCCACTTCGAGATCCCCCACCCCCGGCCCATGTATATTCCCTGATTTTGAGTATTTTAATTTGATGATCATTATGCAGTTATGAATTTACACGTGACTTATATTATATTGTACATCCTATAAGAGCAAAAACACTACAGCAAAAGAAACCAAATATTAGCTCGATATCATAATACATAAATCATATTTTTAATGTCATTTAATACAAAAGAAAACAGCTAAGTAGGTAAAGAGGATCAACAATGTCTTTTCCATCTTTGCATCATTCTCATAATGTCAAAATCTTTATGTACACGGCGTTATAATGCTATACAAATACGTTATTCATGATGTACACAAAACCCCATGGATGCCGATATTTCGAGCGGAAAAGAATACCAGGGATATGTGCGCGTATCATGGCCCGTCCCCGGGTTGGGTAGCCTATTGCGCCCCGGTTGACCTTGGCATCACTTACACTGGCATCTGTCACAGTATTGCCATCACACAAAAAAACGAATATTGGGAGGAAAGTGAGAGGCATTTATTTGAGACTTGGAAATCATCAAAACGATGTAAATTAGACATGTGGGGTGGATAAAGGCAACAATAATTATCGTATGGCCTAAATCCTGATTCCTTTTTCTCTAGCAAGAATTTGAATAATATTATTATCTTGAAATTGGGAAGTCGCTCCCATATGATATCGGAAAAAGAGACGATAATAAATATTTTTGTTAACGTTTATGTAGGGTGTGAGAGAGATCATGAGAGAAGTTACAGTAAGTTATCAAAATGGTTTGTCTTTCATTGCTAATTCTTTCTTAAAAAACGAACAAACAAATAAACAAAATTATTTTTAAAAATGGTGTAGAAAGAGACTATAGTTATAATGGAGATATAAAGTTCGTTTGCAAGCAAGAATGCTAAATATCTTTCCGACTTTAAATCAGAAAGTCTGTGCTATCTATATGTCGGCTAGGCAAAGTATTATTTCGTATTTCTTTTAAAAGTTATATACACGTTAATACGATTGCAGCATGTTTGTCGGTAGTCCTCTGCTCGAAATGCTAAAATTGAAAGAAGACATCAGAATCTGCATCAGAATTTTTGCGCCTGTCTCTTTCTTAAAAGAAGATTAGAATAAAACCTTGTAGAAACTGGGTTAAGAATACAAATTGTGTTAAGCGTTTATTTACTGGGCATTTCATACCTCGAATACTCCTATTTGAGGATGACCTGGATATCATCAAAGAGAACAAATAAATGTGTTGCTATGTCGGGTGGGAAGGAAATGCTTGCAGAACGGAAACACTCATGACTTCCTTTGTTTTTTGTTTAATGGGGACAGCTGCCAAAAAACAGAAAGGAATCACGCCATCACGGCAAAACAAAACGCGAATGGTTGATTTTTCATCATATCGGAATCGACACGGGATTCCGCCTCAAATTGGCGCCAATTCTACGCCTGGTTTGCGGTGAGCGGGGTGCGATCCTATGCGCTGAAAGCCCACGGCTTCTTCTACTCTCTAGCACAGCCAGCAAAAACCATGTTCTAGAATTCCCACATCTTTCATATTTCCTATTTTGACTGATTTCTTCCCCTTCTCCTCCCTTGTTCATTCGTTTAATTCAATCACGTGGATGTCGAGTTATCTCCTGGGGTGATAGTGGGTTTCATATTTTGTCCTCCAGGGGCCGCACATCACCTCCAAAACCGTCCCCTAATTGGGATTAGTACACAAGGCTGCTTCCCCGTGTTTATACCGCCGTGATTGGCCGGCAAGCTGCGGTTGAGGATTTGCCTTCGAGCTGCTGTGATTAAAAACATCCCAAATCCCCATACTCCGCCTCCTCCTAATGTCTTAAAACAATCACAAAACCTTGGGGACATTTTCCCACTTTGCTAGCCCCCTGTCCCCAGATTGGAGATCAAAATGTAAAGAAAAAAGAAAAAAAGGGGCAGGAGAGAATCTTACTTATTCTATTTAGGTTGTTGATTTAGCAAATTGTTGAATGGTAGATGCAGATTAGAATGCCATAACTGGTATCGTGAGCTGAGAGCCAGGAGGTCGTAAGCTAAGGTAACGCCCTTCTAGCTCTCCTCGGATTTATTTCAGTTTTGACACCACCATCCAGTGTTGCTATAGAAACGCGACACCCATCCTGTTGTCAAAGGCAATTCCGACAATGCTTACTTTGTTCTTTCCATAACAGCGCATAAAAAGATGTACGTTACTCATGTTCATTATAGGTAAGAATCAATTGAGAAATAGTCGTGTAATTGTACTGTGAACATTATTATCAGTCCAAATTTTTGTTATGATATACTAGCAATTATTGATAATATTTTGAATATATAGGGACATGTCGATCCTTGTCTTTTCAAGTTCATGTTCTTGAATATAAGGGTACAAATAATAATGTTAGAGTAAAAAAAAAATAGTGATTATTAGCTCAACTTTCTTTTAAATCAACGTTTAAACTTTAGGAATACAATGTTGAAGTACTTATTAATTATGGTATGACGTTATAGAAATTAGTTCCAGTAGAACCAAGAAATTAAACACCGGTTGAAAATGTCTTTTGAAAGTAACAATCTGGGTATTCGGAACCGTTTACACTCTAACCTTTCCACCTAAAATTTGCCGATTTGTACGCAATTTATATATTAAAAAAAGAGAAAATATATATTGGTATACTCTTTTTAACACACTCATAACAGGATAGTCTAGTCATTTTTAACACACATTTTCCAACAACAAAAATTTGTTTAAAACATACAAAACAATTGCAGGACAGTTTACATTTGGAAAAGGAAATTGTAATTCAATCTTTCTCTCTAACCCGAGTCTCAGATTAAATGAGAACGTACATTGTTTTAGGATTCCGCTTCTATCTTTAATTATCTAAAACATTAAACTGGAAAAAAGTGGACAAAAGATTGAACAGAAAGAATCATTTTTTTCTTCAAATTAAAGTTGATACTAGGAATCCTGCAGTTTCTTAATAATATTCAGAGATTTAAAAGAATAAAGCATAACTGCCTTACGCTTAAGATTTTTTTCTTCTAATTAATGTTACCTTACTGGTGATATTGTTGTATATTTTACATGTGAAAATACAATCCTGTTGGTTTAAATAGGTAAGGTACACTGTATAAACTGGAATATTTTTGCATGTCACTTAGAAACCTCCAGGATCTATTTGGTGTACTGATATGGTCGCATGGTTTGCTCTCTATCCTTTTTCCTAATCAATATTCAATTTACTTCCCGAAGAAATGATTGAACAGAGATGAATATATAATCAAACAAAATTTTAAAACACAATCTGGCCGCGAGTTTACGTCGTTTTATATTTTTTTTTCTCGAATAGCGAGAAATGTATCACACTATACCATATCTACACATTTGAAGAACGTGAAGTCTTATTTTAACATCGGCCGGCTGACAAAAGGGCGTTAGCGCCCGAGCGACTCGAAAACTACTTTTCGAATTATTCGCATTTAAAGATTTGTTTTATATTTAAGCTGCTTTCCGTCCCGAAAATTGGTTTTAAACTTAAAGGTAAAGACCAGTATTGGAAACGCCCCAATTTAAAAAAATGAAATGGAAGCTCTCATTACCAATCATGTGAAAGAATATGTTTTGAATAATACATGATAAAAAATTTGCCGGGAAACCGCCTACTAATTCATATATTTGGTAAATTTATTTCTCTCATGGTCTGTGAGAGATATAGGGTAGTCCCATATACATCTTTCTGTGTATAGTGCTTGTAACTTTACGAAGAATGGGCCAAATTTCTTATCATTTTGATGATTCCAGAACCTTGCAGATGCTAGATGCTAGATGATCAACCTTTTCTGATCGATTCTACAACGTTTCTATCACAATGCAATCGCATGACCATAACTGGTCTTTACCTTTAAAAGACTAATAGAGTTGTTATAGTAGAACACGGCCACAATTTTTTTGGGGAAATAAGTCAGTTTTATAAAAGTTTGAGGCGATTTAGTAACGCCCTTTTGTTTAACGCTTCATTTTTTACCTGAAATTCGAGCTAACGCCCTTCTGCCAGCCAGGCGACTGATGCGACATACATAAGTTAGATAAAAGAATGTTCACTTGCTTCATGATTTCTATTAGTAGAAGGTCTATCGATACAACGATGACACGACAATGATGATGATGACGATGACGATGATGATGACATCATGGATTGCATACCGTTTCGGCGACAAGAAATTGGGAGATTAATGGCAGCCGAGGAGCTTTCGAGGATCTTACTTGTGAGAGGGTGCCCGGCGCTGCTGTTGTTCCGAACGGCAATGTCGGGAGCGTGGTATGCGGGCGACATCGGGTAGGTGGTCGAGGGCAGGGTCGGTGGTAAGCAGAGCTGCGGCTGGTTCATGAAAGTGAAAATCCGCCTCATCTCCTCCAGTGCATTAGCCTGCATCAGGATGTAATTCTTGGCAAGGAGAAGCGTCGCAATCTTTGACAGCTTGCGAACCGACGGGCTGTGAGCGTACGGGATAACGCCACGGAGATCGTCCAGGGCGTCGTTTAGATCGTGCATCCGTCGTCGCTCTCGAGCATTGATATTCAGACGAATCTGCTTCTGAACTCGCGGGTCGCCTTTCTTCGTCAAATGCGGCTTCATGCCCTTCTTCCCTGTCTTCACTCCATCTCGGTGTCCGTGAAATTTCGTGCTCGTCGCCGTCGAACTCGATCCTCGATCTGACCGCTCTTTAGAACGCGTTACCGTGCTATCGACGTCGCTATCATCGTCGCAATCCCACTCTGGGTCCTGCATTTTCATGGTCGTCGACATCGCTTTGTTGAAGATCTCTGCAGTACCGCAATCGCTCATCATCCTCAGGCATTGAAGAGCTCGCTGTCGAGGGTAGTCGACGCTCAATGTTTCCTGATCAATGACCTGCTTCATAGGCTTGAAAGGCTGTCCTATCATCCCGATGTCGATGATGCGCTGATTCTCCATTTCAACAATGAGGTGGTTTTTTTTCTACACTATTGTCCCTATTAACGTACGATCACTGATGACTTCAAATGAAATGTACATGAAACAGCTCGTAAGATTGTCAAACTTACTTTTTACTCAAAAGTAACTCAAAATTCAACTCTGTCCGTTGACTCTGGAGAGAATACAATTTTCATACAAAACAAAATGGGGAAATGTATTGTTGGCAAAGTTCTTCACCTACTGTCTGTTTTTTTTCTAGGCTCAGAAATTTCACTTTGATAGTGCTGATTGCGTTGACATTCCTCTTCTGTTTAAAAGTGCACCTAGCTCGGTAAATGTTTCCGTGAAATCCACCAGTGCGTCTTTTTGAAGAAAAAAACTTTTTTTAATTCAATGTCTCCTCTCATAAATCCATCGCATAAATGCGATCTCTGATCAATTAGTGCAAATTAGTAAAGCAAATCTCCTCTTTTTTCATAACACCGAATTTCAGAGATCCGCACAGAAACAAGGACCGGTTGACAAAGATTAGATCGTCCCAATGACTGCGGTTTTCAGAAATTGTAGTTTTTGTGTCAAATAATGTGATGCTGCATTCAGGAAGTCTCCTCGAAATATCTGGTAAAATCCCAATCAAATGAAGATTACAATGTCGGACAAGTCCAAAGTTGGTTTACCAGTTAAAGGTAATCAGTCAATCCTTTTGAATCTCAAGAAGTCGTATTAATAAACAGAAATCGGATAGACTGCACACATTCTGACATTTCACGAGTTGTTTGATGGTGTTTAGTCAAATCAAATTTGATTTTGATACGGCGTAGAACAATTCAAGAGAGCATCAATTTTGGCGACAGAAGATGCGAAATTGCGCGAGTTGTTTGAGGAAGAATACGCGGAGACAATCGGCGTTATTTGGCCATCTTCAGTAATTGGTGTAAGTACTTGACTGTCGAGAGCGGGTTGGAGTGGAGTCGGAAAGGAACCGAGCAAATCTCCGCGGTCAAATGATCAGTTTTTGTCATCTCGCTCGTCTGATAAGTGGCTCTCAATCGCTGGAGTATCCTTACCAAATCATCCCTGGAGATGGCGGCGATGCGTGCCCTGTATCCCAGTCAAAATACCCCCATCATCACCATCTCACTCCTCCTCCGACATGCTAATACTTTAGTGCTCACTCATTGGTGCGCGAATCATAGACGAACAAACATTCCGCCGCCGAGCTCTCCTCGTCTCTCTCTCTCTCTCTCTCCCCCTCTCTCTCTGTCTGTCTGTCTCCCTCTCTCTCACTCTCTCTTTTTTCCCACTCTCTGCACCTCTCTTGCTCTCTCTATAACCAAGGAGGCCTAAGTCCTTGCTTCAAATGATAAATACTATCCTACTTTTTAAAAATAAATTTAGAACGATATATCGTAATGTAGAGTCATGTTATTCCTGTAAATCTTCAAAAGTAAGATCACAATAACCAAAAGATTATTCATGCATCTCCTTTCCGCTAGATTTCCTATGAGATTGATGACGAAGTCTTCTTCGGTTATTCAGTAAAGATGAGAAAAACAAATATAGCTTGATAGAGGATTCAAAGCAAATACAAGAAGTTATATATACACCAAACTCTCCATGTGCATCGTTTAGAAGAAATGAAACCGCATACAAGTGTCAGTTTGTGTTCTTCCTGATCACCATCTAGGGTATACTAGTGAAATTCATTCTATTAAATTTTCTCCAAGCAATCGGTTTGCAAGCTTTCATTTCAAGTGGCACAAAAGTTAAGTTATAATAACAATAATAATAGTGGGTTTTTGTATAGGACTCGTGGCTGTAAGACTTGCTACTCCTGGCGTTCCCGATTATTACCCTCGCTTTAGGACGGCTGGCATTTCAAGGAATTAATTCCTGCCTGGCCTGGGTTGAGTTTGGCAAATGTAGATCAATGTCTTGCCAAATGACATATAGTGCCGCGGCGGGACTCGAACCGCGGACCTTGTGATCGACAGTCCGGTGACATATCCACTCGAGCACGATACCTCAACATGTAGGCCTTCAGCGATTCCTCAATATTATTAGAACGAGATTGCACTGTTGCCTCACCTTCTCTCATCCCGACTCCATCCGAAAGTGCGTATGATGCAAAGAAGAAAGAGAGAGAGAGAGAGAGAGAGAGAGAGAGAGAGAGAGAGAGAGAGAGACGTAGAGAATTCTAAAGAGAAAATTTTTAAAGCATAAAGATATTATGATAAACTTTAAAAGAGAGAGAACAAACGGCCCGAGAACGAAAAAAAAACAACTTGAAGGGGATATATCCATAGACATAATAATAATAATAATAATAATGAACATTTGTATAGCGCCTTTTCTACAAGTAGATACAAAGCGCTTAATTAACATATACAATGAACAATTAACAAAATAGAAAGATGCTTAACAACAGACATGTATGTAACAATATAGGAATGAACAAAATAAAGGGTAAGACAGGTAATAGAAGAGCAAGAACAAGTGCTGGTAAGCGGGCATTAGTTAAACAAGTGTGTTTTGAGGTGTTTTTTGAAAGTCATTAGAGAATCAGCAGTTTGTACAAAATTGGGGAGATTGTTCCATGATTTTGGAGCAGTGGCTATGAATGCCCGCTTACCAGCATTGGTTCGACACCTTGGGGTATCTAAAACTGTACGAGTGTTGGATCTTAGGTTGTAACTGGAGTGCCTAACATGAACGAGATCAGTAAGATATGAGGGAGAGAGATTGTGTAAAATTCTGAACAGAAAATATGACAACATACAAAAATTGAACAGATTTAAAAAGAAAAAGAGAAGACAAAAGGGAGAGAAAGAGAGAGAGAGAAAGAGAGAGAGAAAGAGAGAGAGAGAGAGAGAGAGAGAGAGAGAGAGAGAGAAGCTCAAACACCAGGACTTAGAATTGATTAATCCGTTTTCGGTTGGCTAGGTAACCACGGGTGTTCAATAGGATTGCGTTGCCGGTGTCGTCTGCAAGTTCAAGGCTTGTAAAATCATCAGGCGGGCCTTTTGAGCTATACTTAAGTTGACCAATCTCCCGACGCTTGTCTGCCCAAATCAAACAAGGAAACCAATAGACATTGAGTCACAATTTCACAGTATTGATATCCTTTTCCAATCAGATAATGAAAGGTGGGAGACAATTTAGGAATGGATATAGGGGGAATGAGGTTTCGGTACTTTTATAGTTGCCCATATACAGTGATTTGGAAAATCGTAGTTTTAATCTGAGCGCCGCTTTCTTTTATGGCGGAATTGACTGATATTGAAGTTATGTGGCGTAAAATTGCGGGATCTGACACGCTTTAACAGTGTGATTGTGCTGACCCTGGAGAAGTAGAGACATGTTTCGTATTAAAATATAGATTCAACTTCATACCCTATATTACTTACGATTCAACAGTGCCGGAGGAGGACGATTTCATTTATCATTCAATTTTAGCTTAACCGCATTTTTATTGTCTCGTACTAATAATATCCTATCAGACACTGCGGTCTCATTACTTCTTCTTCGAATGCGTTATTACCTGCGTTACTTTATACAAAAAAAGCGTAGAAAACTTCAATGGGCAATTTGTTAGAGCTCTACACAGCAATATGGCGCCAAGTAGGATAAGATATGCTCAGTGGCAGATAGCCTTATGATAAACTGATAATAAGGTTAGATAACCTTTAGATATATAATCAGGTCGATTACAAACAGTAGATAACATAGCAGTGAGTATCCGGCAGCATTGAGTATACCCATTACAAAAAGTGGAATATGTAATGCTATACCTTTACAAAGTTGTACTTATAGTTATAACACAAGCCTTGATAGCAATGATAGATTTGACATTATGTGATACATTTATAGTAACGACATACTGATTTCATGAAAACGGTGAAAGGGACCAATTAGCTACACGGTAATACTTTCTTTAACCTTCTTTGAAAAGGTGGACACATGTTTTGTAGGAAAGTGTATTTGTTATAGACATGCATGTTCAATAGGCGAATTGGTACGACTGGTAGAGCTCAAACCGGTATACAGCTATATACAGTGTTCAGATTTTGTGCGTCAAAAAAATATTAAAAATATAAAAAAACCACCGCAGATTTTTGAGGTAACTGCATGGCTTCTGCAAAAGAACATACTGTGATATGAAGACACTTTACGTAATCATTACTTTTTTTAAAAACCGCCGTGGTTTTGTCGCGTCATCTCTGAACGAGCCTTCAGGGGTCACATAGGAAATTATTATGTTGAGCGGTAGATAACATTATAATACGGGAAAATAATTATTGAAAAAAGGACATCAACTTTGTCCTTTAAGTCACATCAAGTTAAGGTCCATTATCTCATCTCGGTTTGTGTGTGTTTTGAACGTGTCAACGAGGTATTTTTGTAATCAGACGTCACACAGCGATTGCATCTGGCTCTAGCTTTCCCGCCAAAATTGGTTTTGTGGTGCAGTCTGCAATCCGATGCATTTATGAGAACTTTTCGACGATTTCGGTGTTTTCATCTCAAGATATCTCTCAATCTGAACATTTAAAAGAACGTGGACATAAAATTATTCAAACTGAAAAAATACGTAATCGAAATAATAATAACCAGTGATGAAGAGATAGAGATGAAGATATAGAAAGAGAGAGAGATCGAGGCAAGAGGAAAGAGTCACATTTGAATATTCAGAATTCTTTTGCGATGATTAATTTTCATCCTCTCTGATTTCCCTTAACTTCTATGCATTTTGACGTATCTCTTGCATACATTAACATTTCTCGGGGGTTTTTTGCCGCCATATCGTGACCTTGAGCGGATAAAGCAAACCCCGCATCTTATTCACCTAGGAGTTTGAAAGGTGACAGGCAAAAACAAAAATGGCAATTTAATCTGCGGTTTAGATGCCCCTAATTGATGTATCATCTTTCGAAATGTCAGCAAGTAAAAGAAGGGAATCGAGAGAATGGCGGGATGGTGGGTGGATTCGAAGGAGGAAGAGGAGGACAGAGATGTGAAGAGAAGAAAAAGAAGAGAAGATTAGGATGGCCAGAGGGGAGAGATGGAGGAGAGGGCGAAGAGGCGTGGCAGGGAGGGGGTGAAATAGAGTGGAGGAGGGGGGAAGGGGAGGGGGAAGAAATAAGGAGGAGGAGAAGAGGAATGGTGAATAGGAGGGGGTAGGAATGGGAGTTGAATGTGGAGGAGATTGGGAATGGGAGAAGGTGAGGGGAGAGGTGGAGAAGAAGGGAGAACGGAAGATGGAGGAGGGTGGGAGTAGAAGGGGAGGAGGTTGGTCATTAGAGGAGGCGGGGGAGGGGGAGAAGTTGAGGAATAAGAGAGGAGTAGAAGTATTTTTGTGTATAAAATAACAAAATAACAAAATACAATTCTCTATAATAATTAGGGTCTTTAAAGAGGTTAACAGGCATAACCATGTTTCCATTTTTGAGGCCATGACTAAGAGATAAAACTAGGACGCTAAAAATAATGCATCTATAAACAAACAAAAAGGAGGAAACGCCCACCAATACTTCCATTAGTCAAGAGAGCACCTTAACTTTCTAGAGAAAATTGTATTCAATCAACTGACTTTGACTATATTTGATACGAACGTGATGGAAATACGTGAATAAAATATTCCAGGTATATGGCGGATCAAGTGAATTAACTTCAACCAGTCATTGCCAGTAATAGAAAATGTATAAGCGGAAATCCATTATTCAATTCAATGATAATAACCTTCAACAGATCCATCAAAACTAAATTTTTCTTCAGTGATCTAAGTGGTCTACTTCCTGTGAGACTGTAAATTGTTGTCCTCATGTCATATATTGCTAATGACTTATTGTTTTTAGTGCTCCTAAATATTCGATATTATTATTAATAATAAAGATAGTCACATTTGTATAGCGCTTAATACTACATGAATATGCAATTTACAATAAGATACATGATAGTGCACACGCTCCACTCCCTGGGGGGTACAATACAGCCAGGCGCCATTTTACAAGCGCACACTTTCCAATCCAACCACGTTCACATCCTATACTGGGTACCCATTTAACACCTAAATAGAGAGTCGAACATGTAGATTAATATCTTGAGAAAGGTTATTAGTGCCACGGTGGGACTCGAAACGTGGGCCATGTGATATACAGTCCGTTGGCATATCCGCTAGACCACAACAAGATTCAATAGCTAAAACACCACTATTGCTGCGATATTTTCTTCTAATTTTATGAAGAGTACTTGAGGATGTCACGTTGGGGTTAATGCTAGTTTTTTAAGTTCATTTTTTTTTTAATGTCATGTATTCCCCCGAAATGGCGGACGGTTTGGGAGAGGCAGAGGGGAGTGGGTGGAGAGAGGAGAAGAAAGAGAAAGAGAGAGAGGAATAGAGAGAGAGAAATAGAGCGTGGATGAGAGAGGGGGAGCCTAAAGAGAGAGAAGGTGGGGGAGAGAGGGTGATAATAGAGGACAAGTAAGGATGAGGGATAGAATATAGAAATAGTTTGAGAAAGGGAGAGAGGGGAAGTAGGAGGGAGAAGGGGCAGGGAGGGACAGCGCATAGAAATGGTAAGGAGGGTTACAGTGATGAAGACTCGTGGAAATTAAGGAAAGAATTGTTGAACATATGGCCAAAGCGAGACGGACGTATCTTGCAAGATCCATTACCGGGGCGTTCCGGGCCCCGCACGCATCATCGCCCCGCTCTCTGCGGGGTGCTTTGCCTCGTTATTCATGCGCGAGGTGCTCTCTCTCTCTCTCGGTGTCGAGGCTCTAAAAACACAATTTTCTCATATTTTTCACCCATTGTATCTTGGAATAACATATTATTCTCCATCTCGGCGCTTTCTGTCTCCTCTAATCGATCCGTTGACCTAATATTCGTTCATATTCAAGACAAAATATGTCCCTTTGTCGTCAGCCGCAAAAATTGTGTATAACGCTATGATTTTGTTGGTGTTTTTTTTTTTTAGGGGGGGAGGGGGGGAGCTGGTATCATTTTATGTATTTCCGAAAATTAGTGAACAGATGATATAAGTCTACAACAATTATTAATGTTCCGAATCTTCCATTTTCTCGCTCAATGTCATAACGCTCCCCCCATCTTCTTCTTCTTCTTCTTCTTCTTCTTCTTCTTCTTCTTCTTCTTCTTCTTCTTCTTCTTCTTCTTCTTCTTCTTCTTCTTCTTCTTCTTCTTCTTCTTCTTCTTCTTCCTCTTCTTCTTCTTCTTCTTCTTCTTCTTCTTCTTCTTCTTCTTCTTCTTTTTCTTCTTCTTCTTCTTCTTCTTCTTCTTCTTCTTCTTCTTCTTCTTCTTCTTCTTCTTCTTCTTCTTCTTCTCCCTCTCCCTCTCTCCGTTACCCCCTCCCCTCTCTTTCTCTCTGAAAAAGAACATCACCCGCACATAATATATCGGGAAAGCATTTTCCTTTCGTCATTATTTATATTCTTTATTTCGTAGTTATCATTGTGATCGGCAACATATTCATTGTCACTTTGAAAAAGTAGTTCTCTTCACATTCAGTCTTCGTGTCTTCCTTAATGCTATAACTTTCATGCTTATTAATTGCAATTTTAGAGTACTTTACATATGACATGATATACATGTTAATGGGAAACAAGCTAATAATTACCCATTATTTTCATCGCACATTTAATTCATGTGTATCTTTCCTTTTTTTTAATAATCCATATTCAAGTATTCATTTACCAAATATTCAAGGATGAAATCAAAAATTCCCACCGTTTCAACTTCAGTCGCTCGTGCAATATACTTTAGCTATAAATAATTATCTAATAAACTTTAGCCGAATAATCAGCCATTTCTAATTTTATATATATATTTGCATGAAAAGTTTGTAATAAAAGCAATTATTTTTCTCATCATATGGAATAATTGATATAGTTGCACTTCAGAATCTGTAATTACATGAATACCTGTACTATAGATTCTATTATAACATTCATCAGCAATATCGATTTATATATAAAGTATATACAAATTCCTCATTTAAATGCTAACCATTTCTGCGTTATGTACGCAATTTGTTGGTCCTCATTTCTACCTCCCCCCTTCCACCATCACCGCCACTAATGGTCCTTACACATACACATTGAAAACAAAATATGAAATACAAATAAGATGGCAAAGACTTTCAAGAAATCAACTCTAGTATTTTTACAATAGCCTTTTCCACCACCAATTGAATATTCGAACGTTGCAATGATGTATTATATAATCCGGATTAGAGCCCTGTTTCATGAAACTTGTATCATTAACAAGTTACAATAACTGTTATAAGCTACCGAGATCGTGGTATCTGATTAGTTGTGAGCAAATTTGTCAAAAAAATTATCATTGGTTATCGATTAGAAGTTTTATGAAACAGGGCCAAGAATTTTATGGGGTAATCATAGATTAGGGTATGGAAATTGCGCTTCATAGAGTAAGGTAACCTGGTAGAGATATGCATATTGCGGATCATGGGCTTCGGTAGCGGGCGTATAGAGACAGAGAGATAGAGAAAGAGAGAGAGAGAGTGACAGGCAGACAGACAGACAGGCAGAGAGACGGATAAACAGCTAGATATGTATAGAGAGAGGGGAGTATGAGAGAGAGGGGGAGGGAGAGAGAATGAGAGAGAGAGGGGATAGAGGAAGTGGAGAGAGAAAGAACAGAGAGGACGGGGAAGGGAGAGAGATTGGAGAGAGAGAGAGAGAGAGAGATAAAAAGAGATAGGGGAGATTGGAGAGATGGGTCAAAGCATGGACCATGGTCAAAGCAAGAGAGGAAGAGAGAGAGAGAGAGAGAGAGAGAGAGAGAGAGGAGGCGGAAAGACGCTGCACTCTCAGATGTCAGTCAATTTGTAACCTGGCTAACTCTCTAATAATTAAATGTATTTTCAATTCAATTTCATCACATCGACGTCCTATCGACAAGCTCGAAACACTTAATATACGACACCTGTTGACTGGGAATTGTCATTCTTTCTCTAACCAAACATAAATCGTCTTACTTAAACATGCCACGACCACATCAAGCGTATTCGTCGATATTTTATGACATTGAGAAGGCGATATTTCTTAATCAAATTTGCACTGGTAAGAATAAATGCAACTTTTCCCTCCTTAGATTTCAACATTCTTACACTATTGCATCAATTTCCTTCGGGGCGTAGTTAGAGGTGAAAGTAGTAAAGTAGTTTAGGGGGGGGGGGCATCGGGCGGTCTTATTTAATGAAAGAATTGCAAATTAACACAAACGTAATTATAGAGGAGGAGTGTGTGAGAAGGCGGAATCTTTAAGTCTCCTTTTCACGTTCATTTTCCATTTAAGATTTAGAATCACATTTTAGTACTGACGATTACATTGTGAAAAGCTTATGTGGCCGAACTAATCAAAGATTATTGTGTAGTGCATACATTTTTTAAGAAAGATGAAAAGGTAAGGAAATTGTCTCAATCTTCTACTGGTAGGAAAAAAAATCCGCACAGAAACTAATAAATGGGACTAAACACGCAGGTGGAACGGAGTTTGGTAAAAAAAAAATTAAGGTTATTTCTCCTCCTATTTCAAATATGATGGTAAAAGAAGACTAGTTCTTTCTACTATAATATCCTTCTAACCTAGCAATAAAAGAAAACTCACAAATTATTTTTCATCTTTCCAAAAACTAAATTTTCTCTTTAAACTTGCAAACCATCATGTTCTTTGTTTACAGAACAACCATGAGTTATTAAAATATAGGTGTCCTAAACGTTTAAAGTTGACATGGGGAAGAGAAATTAAAACCTTCAAATTAATCATGTTAACATTATGTATATCAACGTCTGTCAGTTTGAAGTATTATTCTTTTATAAAACACTCAAAAGTCAATAAATCAAAATACTTAATTAAAAACCGCGAACAAAATCTCAGAATGAATGATTGTTTTGTCATTCAAAGTAATCAATAAACGATCACGACCGCTGATAGACATGCAGAGAGGGACAGTTAAGCCGGATGATATCGACATATTAATATCAACATGTGTAGAGATTCTCACAGAATTTGATACAAAAAGGTGTATAAAAGAGGACAGGTTTTCCAGGTTGATTCACATTCGTCCAACGGACTACACCGTGGGTTTTCAGTCGGTAAGTTGATTTATTTTTCCTGATTTTTAAGGCCATCGAAATATGATACCTAGTTTCTCGTTCAGGATTTTCGTAAATGAGGAGGAGGATATGTAGGCCTTCATAAAAAGTGTTATTGCGTCAATTCCAACACAAATATTCTTGATGAAAATTAATTTGTTCATACGCTTCCGAGACTTTTAAGATTAATCAGTGTGAACTTGCATTGAATCAATAATATTAACTGACTCGGTGTTCTCCTTATCATTATTATCATTATCATATTTTCATTATTAGTAGTATTATTAATATTAATATTGTTGTTATTAATAGCGTTTTTTTTTATTATTATTAATGTAATTGTCATTATTATCTTGGTGCCCCACACCGTGGCTAGAGACATTAATGAAATTATTTTCTTTGTTTCTTTGTATGGCAGGGTACATCTAGCTGTTTCTCTGCCGTAGAACTCCAGATCATCGAAGAAACCATGCAGTCGTTTGCCGTTATTTGCCTTCTTCTCTCCGTCGCCGGAGTGATGGTCGGTGAGTAAAAGGAAGGAGTGAAAGAAAGAAAGATTTAAAGAAAGACACAAGGAAAGAAAGAAATAAGGAAAGAAAAAAAGAGAAAAAGAAAGAGGAAAGGAAAGAAATAATAAAATGAATAAGGAAAGGTACAATGAATGAATGTGAGAAATACAGACAGAAAACAAAGAAAGAAATGAACAATGTTTCGGTGTTAGAAGCGGGCGAGACTCGAGCCGCGAACCTTTTAATCTATACAGTCCGGTGACGTATCCACTAGTCAAGACCACAACACCTATGTGTGTGTATTTTTTTACCAGAGCATGAGCGGTAACCACCCCTCCCTTTCTTTCTTTTAATTTTTGTAGCGTCTCTTTATTTTTCTTTTATATAACGGCAGTTTTATTTAGAAATATGAATCACATTGTATTTTAATCGGTATTTAAATGCATGTAATTTAGCTCTTGAGCTACGATATGTTTTTTTCTTCTTCATAATAAATATATTTTCGAATCAACCCCTATTTCTACACCTGTTTTTCGTTTCAGAGGGTACATGCAACATCTACCAGATGACTACCATCCAGATCGACTTCTGTAACTATGCCGAGGTCATCACCAACCTCGTCCCCGGGATGGTCTCCGCTAACCAGCTCCGTAAGTTGCATTTCTATCTTTCTTGCTCTCTCTCTCTCTCTCTCTCTCTCTTTCTTCTTCTTCTTCTCTCCTCGCGTCCCTAAACCCATAGCAGTTCAGAGTTTTCTAGAGGTCGAAATAAATCAGCATTTCCTCCTCAAATTTGCAACATTTTATTGTTGTTGTTTTTTCTTCACTCTTTCATAGTTTTAACAAATAAAATTGTATATCAAATGAAACAGTGTTAATTGAAATTACAAAAAGTCCACAAGAAATTGTCAATTTGTACATGAAAAAGTGATTATGAACGTCCTTTGCGTTGCCCTTTTAGCGACTTCAAAAATTATTTTCGATTAAATCGCTCTCATTCGTGAACGGCATAATGTACTGCAACAGAAATGGATTGAAACTTTCCACTTATTTTTTCAACGACAAATTCTTACAATTAAAAGGTGACACGAAACTCCTATTTATCGCGTAATTGCATCTAAATCTAAATCTGAAAGGCAGAATATTCTACTGACACCACGTCAGATTTACGTATACGGCCATGTGCTGCTCAAAATGCCCTCAAAATATGTCGACATCCTTGTCCCACAGTGCATCACAAAGTAATGACGCGCGTGTGAGTCGTCGAATTCGTTGGCGTGAGTGCATGCTTATGTATACAGGACCCGAAAATCGCTCCATGTATGCTTACACCGAAAGATGGCGCAATTTAGAATACATGGGAGCAGTGGTTGCAATGTCGGTAACATATCCAGCCTTTACATGCGCTTCCAGTTTACTTTACATAATAACGTTAACGCATTTTTTCTTCAAATGAATCGATGGAATAACACTTCTTGTAAATACTTTTGTTCTCTTTTAGAACACTGTATTGCTAACATGGACAAAGACATGTGCAAACCAGGTAAGTTATGGCATTTTTTTAAAATTGTCATTGTTTCCTAACCATACTTATTTTGCCATCATAATCCAATCCAATCCAATCCAATCCAATCCAAAAGATACTTGATATAGCGCCTTTTCCTTGCAGTTACAAAGCGCTGCACACTCGCTCCACAATGTTTGGGCAACTTAGAAACATAAGTTAGACACTTCTCAGAGATCACTTTAAAAAGGCATGGCGCATTAATCAACATTAATGTAATGCCTAAGAACACGTCAAAAAACAAACATGTAAAAGTAACTAATTATGAATATTCTTGAATCTATTCCCGAATAATCTGAAGAATAAAATCCTAAATTTAGAAATGATTTTCTATACAATAGTCTAAATCTCAACACGTTTAGCCGGGGTTCTTTAACTAATTCTTTCATTATTTTTTGTTCTTTCTTCTTACAGTGAATGATTGTGGAGATTCCGGTAAGTGCCGATTGGTTCGATTTACCTTACGATTTATTTACGTATTTCATGTGCATACTGTATTTATCAATGATGAAAACAGAACATCTATTAGGAAATGAAAGATTATCAAACAAAAACAATTTATACTCTATCTAATGCCTCTTTTCGTGACAAAACCTATTATGCTCACCCTTATCATCATGAGATAAAAAGACAAGTCATAATAATAATAAAATCGTTGCAAAACGGAATTTAAAATATTCTTGAAATTACTCCTATTTGATCATTTAATTGCATCTCTTCCAAAATTGCAATTTTTTGCTAGCCATTTTCTGACAGTTTTTGAATAAGATTATCACCCACTGTTTGCTGGATTTCATTCTCCTTTAACCCGTTGATTTCTGAATCTATTCGTTGCCATAGGCTTAATACAGGGGCCAACAGGCTCCAATAGGCAATGGATTAAGCCCTACGTATTAAATCATTTAATTACCAATCATACATTTCTCTTATCAGAGGTAGGCC
The DNA here is from genome assembly GCF_000002235.5 of Strongylocentrotus purpuratus. Taxonomy (NCBI): domain Eukaryota; kingdom Metazoa; phylum Echinodermata; class Echinoidea; order Camarodonta; family Strongylocentrotidae; genus Strongylocentrotus; species Strongylocentrotus purpuratus. Next base: position 21,664,238 of record NW_022145598.1, read on the forward strand.
CTACCAAATTATGATTTATTTTGCTAAACGTTGATAAAATGAGAATGTAAGATATTATTTCAAAATAATAATCTGTTTTCTTTTGTTTTCTTACCACGTAGAAAACATGTTGAGCGAAGCACTGGGTAAGATTTTGGAGTTCAAGATTTGTAAAATATAAATAAAATCGCAGCTAAGTGGTTGATTATGAATCTTCATTAATATTTCTTCATCTCGTTTCATTTAAAATAAGCTAGTAATACTGATGATAATCAAAATAATACTAATAATAATCTTAAAAGTAATGATAATGACAATAAGATGAAGAAGAAGAAGAAGAAGAAGAAGAAGAAGAAGAAGAGGAAAAAGAAGAAAAAGAAGCATATTGATGATGATAATGACTATTATCATGATTGTTATCTCAATTAATTTGCTAGTTCGTCAAAGACAAAATACACGACATGTTATTTCTATAAATATATTTAAATACATTCAAATCGATTTTACCACATACCCAACATTACACACAACAGATGCGATGAGAACGGATTATTAGGTCTATAAATTGTCATATTCATTTCACTTCAAATCAATTAATTATATATGTATCTATTTTGCATCAAACAAATAAAAACAGCATAATATCATGTCTACATTTACGGGTGGCGTGATAAAATATATACAATCATACATTAATGAGAGAAAAGAAACATCATCTTTCTTTAAGCTAAGTAAATGTATATACATGCATATTATAAACGCCGTAACATTATGTATTTCATAAACTCTTGTGAAATACTAAATTTATTTATTTTTAAATTTTCAACAGTACTTCTCGATAACATCTTGAATGACAACTCGTGTACTGGTAAGTTGATTTTTATCATCACGATTTAAAAAAAAAGGAACATGGGCTTATATTCTTAAAACCTTACTAAGCTATAGTCGGCAACTAATTACTTTGTTATATTTTAAATGCGGTATACTTAAAAGGCAAAGCTTCAGAGGATAGTGTTCTCTCTTACTAAAGTGTATATCAATCTCTTTAAAAAGGGATTTATGTATAACTAGAATGTATCAATTCAACCACATAAAAAAAAAACTTTGCCTGGCATTTCATGAGTTAATGGTTAAGAAGTATTAAGAAAATAAAGAATAACCTTAAAGAGCACGTATACGGATTCTAAGTCCGCCTAACTTGATGCCTTGTAAAGCCAGCGTTTGGGTTTATTTATTATTAGAATACGGGCCTTTGAGGTCACTTTAATGATTATCACAATCATGATATTCTCGTTCATGTTCTTTAATTTTCATGTCTATAGATCCGTGCACATCCACTCCTTGCGTCCATGGCTCCTGCAACCGCCTGACTTCCGAAACCTACTCATGCACATGCGCAGGAGGATACACTGGAACCAACTGCGAACAGGGTATGTACCATTTTGTTGTCGTTGTTGTTGATGCTTTTTTTTTTTTAATAAAAAAGGCCAGAATTAACTTTTTAGGCGTTTTAAATAAATATACCTCTGCTACTTCGTATTCCAAAGAGTGACGTAGTTTTTCAAATACATTCTAGTTTAGTTTCATGATCAATACGATTTGGCAGAGGGGAGGAGGGCGGGGTATGTAAAGAGTTAATCAATAGAACTGGATTTTCGTTTCTCTCTTATTGTTTTTAGACATCAATGAGTGTGCATCGAACCCGTGCCAGAATGGCGGTATGTGCGCCGATGACATCAACACATTTTCCTGCAACTGTGCACCTGGATTTGGAGGTGACCGCTGTGAAGTCAGTAAGTTTTGAGAAAGTAGAACTCGGTTTTCAGTCAAAGCCCGTCTGCACTAGTTTGGCCAGGGTGATTAGACTTCCCTGCAAGGTCACTGACAGGTGGTTATCTCATCAAATCAGCTCTCAATTAATATAAGAAAAAGGGATCATGGGGGACCAATGGTCATCTAATAGACATTGTTTTCTATATCCTGTATATAGAGGGAGCAAGTAGCTATAACTTACTGCAGCCTTCTCAGCTCCCCACCGAATATGTCAATGGACGTAATGATGATATACTCGTTAAAACAATATATCCCAAATTACAATGTCTTTAGAATGGCTCGTACGTTTCTTGGGTTGTCCGTATGGTCTCCTTTTCTTTATCTGTAGTCATAAACGGTTTGTCATTTTAATAGAATTGTCCTGGTCAAAGGTAATGATTTCCTGTTTGTGCGTCATTTTAGATGTTGATGAATGCGCATCTAGCCCGTGTATGAACGGAGTGTGTGTGGATGGACTCAACTCATTTACCTGCAACTGCGCATCAGGCTTCGAAGGAGCTAACTGCGAATTTAGTAAGTCCTCACCGATTCTTTTTTTCTTTCTTAATAATTAGGTAACTGCCATTAGCTAATAATTTGGTATTAAAAAACACTGAAAATATATTTCCAACAAGTCTCTAAGAAAAGATTGTTTATAATAATCTGACAATATGGAATATCATAATTTTTTCTTTCCTTTTTTTCTTTCTTTTCTGTCTCCGATTATTTTATCTTTGTAAACCTTGTATATATTACGTTGTTGTTTCTTTATCTTTGGGAACCTACTTGTGTATATACGTTACAAGTACAGACTTATAATTTAAAAAAAATAGCCTTACCGTGCAGCTGACAATAGTGCTCTCTTTCCAACCCTGTTTAGATATTGCATATCACAACAATTACAATATATTGATGACGACAGCTGTATAAATATTAAAAATTATAATAAAACTATCATTTGTATATTACTTTTAGACATCGATGAATGCGCATCTAGCCCGTGTATGAACGGAGTGTGTGTGGATGGACTCAATGCATTTACCTGCAACTGTGCTGAAGGCTACGAAGGAGCTAACTGCGAATTTAGTAAGTCCTCACCAATTTGTTTTTCTTTCTTAAAGATAAACTTGAGTTCTGTTTAAAAAAAAAGGAAATGTATTCTCACAGAATCAAACGAAACTTACACTGAATGTTCAAGATTACAAATAAATTTGCCAAACAATTTTGGTAGAAAATGTATACTAGCTGAGTAATGAGCACAGAAAGAAAAGGAAATCAAGGTAAGTAGGCCCGACACCATTTTGCGTTGTCCCATATAGTATATGGGAGTAATGGGATAACACAAAATGGTGTCGGTGTACAGTGCTTGTTACTTTACCAAGACTGGGCCAAATTTATTATGATTTTGATGACTCCAGAACCTTGCAGTACACACCAATACTTACATGCTACAAGATCAATTTGTTCTGATCCATTCTAAACCTATTCTTTCACAATACAATCGCGTGACCAGAACTCAACTTTATCTTTAATATGTTCCTGCCATTGGCTAATTATTTTGTATTAAAAACACTGAAAACCCTGTTTAGATAATGCTTATCACAACAATTATATATTGATGACGACAGCTGCATAAGTATTTCTAAAAAAAATATGATAAAACTATCATTACTTTTAGACATCGATGAATGCGCATCTAACCCGTGTCTGAACGGAGGAGTGTGTGTGGATGGACTCAACTCATTCACCTGCCACTGCGCAGAAGGCTACGAGGGAGCTAACTGCGAAATCGGTAAGTGTTTGCAAATCAATTATAATAATTATTAAAGTAAGACTATAAGGACAGTTAATTTAAATTTGCATTTAGTTTTGCAAAATCATTGCAAAGAGAGTGGTGCTATAAAACTTGTAGAAAATGACAATTTCGGCATAAATGATTAATTCTGCCATAAAATTTAAACAGGCTAATGTCTTGATATCACATTATAAGGAAAAAAAATCACATTGGACCAAATGTCTGCCCTATAGATTGATGTTCCCCCAAAAAACAAGATGGCGATTTCCCTAATATTTTCATCAGTCTGTTCATATTTTTTTATAATGAAATACTCTCTCTGTCTCTCTCTGTCTCTATCTATCTCTCTCTCTTTCTCTCTTTCCCTCTCAATCTCTATTTTTTTTGTTCTCTCTCTCTGTCTCTCTGTTGCTCTCTCTCCCTCTCTTGCTATTACAATCATTCCATATATTTACAGAGATCAATTTCTGCGAGTTCATGCCCTGTGCCAATGGAGGAGAGTGCACCAACGCCGTTGGAGGATTCACTTGTCTGTGTGCCCCTGGCTTTGCGGGAGAAACATGCGAAGGCGGTAAGAAAGAGGTTCACTGCCGACAATTTTAAAATTTTCTCTAATTTCAATTCATGTAATTCATGACGAGCTAATGGAGTGTACGTGTCTCACTATACGTGTATCCTTTGTTGACTTCGTACAAGCATCTATTGAGACTTTGCATTGTTCCCGCAGGTAGAACTTTATATGCCAGATAATATTTTTTTTTTTACCCGCTATATCTGCCTAGCTGTTATAGTAGTGAATTGTAATCAAAGGCATAGAATGTTTACGTGCGGTATAGTTTTTTATAGTACTATCTTTCTCCTTATTTTAAAGATATTGACGAATGCGCTCGTAATGAACCTTGCTTAAACGGTGGGATCTGTGATAATACACATGGCGGATATCTCTGCGACTGTGCCCCCGGATTCCTCGGAGAGCACTGCGAGACTGGTATGAATTATTCATACATCAATACATATAATAATTATGATGACGCAAACAAATTATGATTTATAGTCTGGTAATCCAGCTAACGAGCGTTCGATGTTACTTAATGTCGTTGTTACTTCATACAAGCATCTATTCCGACCTTGCATTGTACTACTGTACAAGCAGGTAGAACTTTATATGCCCGGTCATATTTTTTTACCCTCTATACTGCCTAGCAGTTATAGTATTGAATTGCAATCTAAGGCCTAGAATGTTTACGTGCGGTATATAGTACTACTACTATCTTTCTCCTTTTTTAAAATAAAGATATTGACGAATGTGCTCGTAATGAACCTTGCTTAAACGGTGGGATCTGTGATAATACACATGGCGGATATATCTGTGACTGTGCCCCCGGTTTCAACGGAGAACACTGCGAGACTGGTAGGAAGTATTTATATTAATATGTATATATAATATGATGACGCAAACAAATTGCTTTTCAATTTGCTTATCATATTGCTTGGCCTATCAAAGGCATAGAATGTTTACGTGCGGTATATAATACCATATATCTCCCTTTTTTTATAAAGATATTGACGAATGTGCTCGTAACGAACCTTGCTTAAACGGTGGGATCTGTAATAATACACATGGCGGATATATCTGTGACTGTGCCCCCGGTTTCATCGGAGAACACTGCGGGACTGGTAGGAAGTATTTATTTTAATATATATAATATGAATACGCAAACAAATTGCTTAATCTACCATATAAATTGATTACCGTTGGGACGTGCTCATAGTCTCATACTACATGTGTTTATATTTAATTTATATTATTATATATGTAATAAACTATGTATATATTGTTTGTAAAATGTGGAACAAATTAAAATTAAACTTGAACTTAAACTGTATATTTATCTAACTTTGTTTGTATTTATTCATTTATATAATTATATATTCAAATATAATAATTATATTATGATAAAGGTTTCATGGAATTGTATGTACCTAATTACCTGTTCAACTTATTCATTTATTCATTTATTTTGACAGATATTGATGAGTGTGCATCCGGACCCTGCCTTAACGGTGGAGTCTGCAATAACTTGCCAGGAGATTATGAGTGTATATGCAGCCCCGGTTTCTCTGGATCGAACTGCGAAACTGGTGAATATATAAAAGTGGAATACTATGAGAACGCGTATGAGGAAACATTGGCCTCTCTTGAACTAAAATCAAACATGTAGTCCTGGGCGGAGAGCAACGTTTTTTTTTAGAGACATTGATGGTAGTAATACATATTTGCAGATCTGACATCTAGTTTTGGAACCTGGAATATTACCTCTCTAAGGTGCAGATATAGGGAAATCGCTGCCAAAAAGCAACTCCATGAGGTTAGGGCACTGATGTTGAACATTTAGTAGAAGGGCACCAACCCATTTTCCTAAGTTTTGGTCAAGATGTAATACAATATATTAATTGAGGGTTCAAATTGTCTGGTTTATTATATTTGTAAAGACGTAACATGTCAGGAGTCACAGTTAACCTGGTAATACATAAACACACCACCAACACACATCGCAGACCAATTACGGACCGAACCAAACAGAAAAATGCCCTCAATGGCGAACAAATTAAAGATCGGTTTTGGGACGATATGCATTTATTTTGCAAGTGTGAGTGAGGTTTTAATAAACTAAATATTGCAATACTCTGTTTTTTGAAGATATTGACGAATGTGCCTCGGGGCCGTGTCAGAATGGAGGGGTGTGTTCAGACTTACTGAATGACTATTCGTGTACATGTGCTCCCGCATTCATCGGTACTAACTGTGAGAATGGTGAGTGTTGCTTTAAATGTAGGCATAAAGTATTAAAACATCTACATTCTCTACTATTCTTATTATTATTAAATTCGAATTGCGTGGAATATGTGCAGCGTTGGTCTTATTAATTAAATTTAGCCACAGCTGTGTTATTTCTGTTATTTATGTCTGCAACCCAAGTATCATACCCATATAATACCAGGTACCCATCTCATAGAACTGGGCTGAGAGGGACTCGACAAATGACGGCAACAATTCATGTCCAATAATTCCATTAAGGATGAAAGCGCCGAGCGGGAATCGAACCCAGGACCTCTGGTATGAGAGTGAGGAGCCTTCCTACAAACACTACGGTGTCCCCCAAATCTACTGTAATTTCGTTTTTTAAGAAACAAGAGGCCTCCTAAACCTATTGTGCAAAACATCTGAATAGGTATCAGCCCTCGACAATGATGTCTCGCGGGCCTTCTGCAAATTTATATGATGGTTCCCAAGACAGACGTCCCACGCGACCGACAGCTCTCGAGGCCGAAATGTCTCGAAGGCTTCTGACTTTTCTTAATAGGGACTTTTAGATTTGCACGACGAGAACGTACGTGGACTACTCGTGTGACATCCTTTCAAGGCAATGTGACGTCACTGCCAGTCCCTTAAAAGGACGTCACATTGCCTTAATAGGATGTCACACGAGCAGTCCACGTTCTCGTCGTGCAAATCTAAAAGTCCTTATTGATAACGATCGAGGCCACAGCATCGTAGGCTTAAAAAAGTTAGGTGTTACCAAATGCAAATACATATATTAAATATTCAAAGAAATGCGTTAATTTGCATATTCATTTTTAAAGGCGTCAACAATATCTTACTTGAGGTATTAAAATTATCCATCATCGTATTTCTTTAATAACGTTTCTTTATAGTTGCAATTGTTGGATCCGGCCCTGCATGCTACACTGAATATGATGGGTCGGACTACCGTGGAGACGCCAGTACAACTATCAGCGGTTATATGTGCCAGGCCTGGGCAAATACTCATCCCAATCGTGTCGGGTAACTCAAACATCTCACAGCTTGCAATCAGATAACTGTAGTTAGTAGAATGGGAAAGGAACATCATGAAGGGTACATGGCATAAGTAACAAAGGATAATGCAATATTGATAAAATACACGGGGGCTCAGGGCGAAGTAGCCCCCGAAATTCCAAAAAGAGCCCCCGAAAGTCATAGAAGGGCCTCAAAAAATGTGCATAGAGTTCAATGTAAAACAAATTAAAGAGTGTGATTTTCATGCAAGCAAGCTTGAAAAGTAGCCTCCGAAATGTTTTATATATTTTTTTCCCTGAGCAATATGATGTACGTATGAAATTTTCGATCGATTTAGAACTTTGCTCTGTTGTACCTCTACGTGGCAGAATATGGATGAAGAAACATAGAGGTACAGTTGTTTTGAAAATACCTGAAAATAGGGGTATTGAAACAACGGCGTTGGAGTGTTTTGGTTTCGGAATATTTGGATGTCGGAGCATAGAGGTGTTGGCATAACGGGATGTTGGTCTGTTAACATATGGGGGATGCAGGATTAAGGGTAGGCAGAATTGAGGGGAGTATTAACAAATATCTGGATTAAGGGGGTATCGAAGGATTAGTATCGGAACACAGTTGTGTCAGAACATAATTATGGGTGTCAGAACAGAGAGGTGTCGGTGTCTGGAAACTGAGGTGTCCAACAATTGCAAGGTGTCCAAACATGAGACTGTCCACAGTCGAAACAAAGATTCATAACACAGACATTTAATCTTGAATCTACATTATATCCGTTCTCCCCTTTCTTTTGAGCAGCAATTTGGAGCACTTCCTCTTCCACGACGACTCCAACTACTGCCGTAATTACGCTGGCAGTGGAAAGTCAGCCCCATGGTGTTACACAATTTTGGAGGAGGTGGAATGGGAATACTGTGGGAACATTTCCACTGTCTTTGATGTTTGCACCGACAAACCAGCCATTGAAGGTAGTAGCCCGTATGACGATCATATTTAGAACCAACAGCGAACCTAGAAAGTTCTTTCCGTTGAATTTGTTGTTGATTTGGAATCTGAACTGGTAACAAAACATTTCCAGCTCTCTCACCCAAGGCGCGACCTTAAGCAAATTAGACAATATTATTTGCATATCAAAATCCAATGTGTTTTTCGTCTTATGCAAAGCTAAAATTGTTCGGAGAAAACATGGGATCACAAATCAACAACAAAATAACTTTAACGAAAATAAATTATTGTATATTCATAAAATTTCAATCGACTAGAGGCATATTCAAAGTCACAGGTCGTAGTGGTAAAACGACCGTGCTCCAGCAAAGATTTCTCCGCGGCTCTAACCGCATTCCTAACTTCAAACCTGGACCAAATACTCTACCTAAAACTGACAATAACCGCGTCACTAACTTTATTTTAACAGCCGATGTGTGCGACCTTAACCTTAATTCTATACCTGTGACGAAACAAAGACAACCTACCGTAGGTTTTGTTGCTAAAAGGCTTGTACAGATATGACGCAGTAAACCGCCGTTGTCGTGTAAATGAATGGCAACTGGGCGCTACACTGGTCATAAACGTATATTCAAGGATATATGTGATACATACAGAAATGTGAAGCCTGATTACATCACTACGTCATCATTACAAAAAAGCGCCACTGTTTTGCCGCGTCTATGAGGAACGAGGTATAAGAATGGTAACGTTAATGTCGATGATTTAATGATTCTGCTGTCTTTGGCGTGTCATTGTGAAAGCAAAAATCGTTCCCAAAATGAGTGCAAAGTGAACAAGATCAAACCTCGGGTTCACTAACTGATGAAGGCCTAGCACAGGTGATAGCGCAACCGAAATAACGCCTCGTGCGAAGAGTGTAATGAGCTGTTTTTGTTCATCATATTCCTCTGTTTCCCCCACACAGACTTCACCGAGCAGAAAGCAGCCTTCGACGCCATCGCTGACTACGCAGCCGCCGAGTGCTACACCGACCCGACCGGCCTGGACTACACCGGATACGTTGCGATGACGGAAGGCGGGTTCGAGTGTCAGCGATGGGATGTCAACTTCCCCAACCCGAGAAACGACGCAAAGAAGAGCAAGCCACGTCACGACGCAGTCCTCTTCGGAAGCCACAACTACTGCCGAACCGACGGCAATGGTCCCGAGGGTACCACCGAAGGGCCATGGTGCTGGATCGCTGATCCCTCCGCTGGGTAAGAACCATTGACGCAAATCTTAAGCCAGTGTCACACGACGCGTTATTGGCCTGACGCAGGGCTACGTCAGTGACTGGCGCGGTCTTCGACGGATTTTTTAAAATTCTACTGATGCATTGTAAGGTTTATAGGGCCAATAATGGGCTAAAAGGCATTGTGTTATCAAAATTGCTTCATAGAATTCATTTTCTTAATGTAAAATCCCTAGATCGACACAGAAAGAAAGTAATGAAAATGTTATATTTGTTGGCAGATCACAATTTCATTTTGGCTCTTACAGTATGTTTCATTCTTAAAAGTATTCCATTTTCCCTTTTCTCATAACAGGATGAGATGGGGCTACTGCGACACTGCTAGGTATCTCAGCTCTTCTTGCCCTGGCAAGGGAACCCCAGTCGGACGTAAGTGGTTTTAATTTACTGGCCATAAATAATTGATGCCAACTGAAGTGTCCCCTTCCCATTCACGAAACGGCCCTTTCAAAAATTATGCCAAAAGTACGTAGCCCAATTCGTCATTTTCCGCTACGCAGACAGAGGTCTCGAAGCGAGAACCAACAGTGCGGCTAGGGAAGCAGCGAGTTACGGGACCATATACTGCTACAGCTGACCTGAGATGGCGCCGAGGGGTTTTTTCTTGTACAGTATGGCTTTAAATCCCCATTGTATTACTTATAGCTACTTGCTACCTCTATAAAGAAAACTTCTCCAATCGGTGCCTATACGTCCCCCATGATCCTCTTTTGCTCATGTTAATTGAGAGCTGAGTTGATGAGATAGCCAGCTGTCAGCGACCTCGCTGGGTGGTCTAATCCCTTCTGGCCGAACTAGTACAGACGGCCTTTAAACGTTGTACTAACAAATAGTCACCTTCCATGTCTTCACACAGAGCCCCGTATTGGAATGAACCCGGAGTGCATGACAACAGCCCGCGGTCCCGACTACCAGGGTAATGTGAACACCTCAGAGACCGGTCTAACCTGCATTGCCTGGGCCGACCTCGAACCGTCCAACAGATACTACCTGCTCTTTGGCTTGGCAGAGAACAAGTGCCGTTCCTACGATACCGGCGACGATTGGGGTCGCCCATGGTGTTACGTAAGCCCGACAAAGACCGAGAAATGCCAAGTGAAGGATCACTACGAGGAATGTTTGCCTGGTAAGCAGGGGCGTCTGAGTGGCGTATCCATTTTCTTTTTTTCTTTTTTTCTTTTTTTTGGGGGGGGGGGGGGATGGGTTTGCTTCACTGTCCAATGGAGTGCAAGGGGATTTTGTTTTCATTGAGCCGGGGGGGGGGGTCCGGGACTTCAATAAATGGAATGCAAAGGGGTGCGAGCAGGCTTCATCCTATACTGGCTATTTGATACTACGGAAAATGCATTGATTACCTCTATGATCAGATCATGATTACAGACTGTTCACGCGCGGTTACTGCCATAAAGATTCAAAGTTAGAATACGGTGCATTTTTTTGTCTGGTAATAATAATGATACTGCTACTAAGACTTCTAATACTACTTCCACTAAAAATAGTGATGATGATGATAATGATGATGATACTACTTAAGCTACTATTCTACTACTACTTATGGTAATGCTAATAATAATTAAAACTGTTCTCCCTCTATCTTTCCCTCTCTTGTTACGGAAAACAAATACGTGTCAAATCAAATTAAATCAAACTATTTGGATACCTTATATTTGATATGCACAAACAATAAATATATTTAAATTATTTATGGAATTTTCTAAGTCTAATAATTGTTTATGTTTGTGTTTTCATTATTTTACAGCCGCCTAGACCGATTGTCTGCTACCTTGACACAGGACATCTATAGCCAGGAGATTCTCGACTGGAATAATGATTTTTCATAAATAATTTCTACAAGTTGATTTCTTTCTGTCTTAAAACTGTCTTAAAACACACCAAAGATTAAGGTGAAAAAGTATGTTTAGTTAACATGGGAATAGGGGATGAAATTATTGTAGGAGACTTCAGAGTCTACTTAGCCTTGCTTTTTTCCCCTCCCAGTTTTCATCCAAAGTCCTAACAAAAATATTTTAACAAAAAAAATCAACCAGAATTCCTATCTCAATTCCGCAGAACGTTGTAATTTAGCTGCATTTTATGTGGCTTCATTCTTTAAGTGTAGTGTTTTATCTCTTGTCGTATACGTCCAAAAAAGGTTTCCCTACCACATCCTGCATGTCCCCTCATAAAAAAACGTACTTAAGCTATTACAATGAAATGAAAATCAAGGATTATGAAATAAAACATGAAATAAATTGAAAAAATAAGTCTCTTGTGTTTCTCATTTAAGCTGTTGTAATCCAACCTTATAAAAACTAACATCTTCACAATTGTTATCATTTGTTAACAATCAAAGACATTGACAGTGATGTACCCTTCCCTTTAAACTAAGGAAGATATAAATTAAAGGAAGGAGGGGGGAGAAGAGATTAAGAGACAGTGAGATAGTGGGGAGAGAGAGGAAGAAGAAGGTAATGAAAGAGAGGGGCTGGATAAGGAAGGTGGTATGGATAAGAGATCAAAGATAATGGATGGATGCGAAAGAACGTAACAGAGAGAAGGGTCGAGAGGAAGAGAAATAAAAAAGGAGAGGGGTGTACCGAGAGAGAGAGAGAGAGAGAGAGACAGTAAGAGGAGAGTGGGGAGAGAGAGGGTGAGTGAGAGAGAATAGGAGATAGAGCAAGATATCGAAAGAGGAGAGGAAAGCGAGAGAGAGCGAGATATACAAAAAGAAGAATGGTTGTGTGAGAGAGACAGATAGACAGAGGAGAGGGCGAGAAGATTGATATCGAGGGGATTGAGAGAGATGGAAGATGGAGAGAGAGGGGGGGGGGGCAGAGAGAGGGGAAAGGGAGAGGATATCATAACGGAAGAAGAGGGGAAGAGGAGAGGGGAGAGATAGGGGAGTAAGAGAGAATAGGGACAGGAGAAAGAGCTTTGGAGCGAGGGACCAAGATAGAAGAGAGAGATAGAGAGAGAGAAAGAGAGAGAGAAAGAGAGAGAGAGAGACGAGGCAGACGCGTAGTAGCCAAATAAAATGTAAAGTCCACATTGATTGGTTAAATAAATGAGACAGATCGATGGTGATGAGAAAGGTCGGGTGAAATCCAAATATAAGTGTGTTTAAAAAAAACGTTTTAGCCCTCCATAGGGTATTTTATTTAGTCAAACAAAACACCTCATAATTCAACGAAATGAAGTCTTTCTTTATCTCAAATTAAAAAAAATACTTTCAAGTTTCTCTCCTTGTTGTTCGTAAAAAACATATGTTGAAGTGACTGCCATTTAGTTTTTAAAAAATTGTTTTACATACCACATAAAGAATGAATAGCTATACATACCAGATATTGAATATAAGTTAATTCTTGTTGATGTGCAGGGCTGCATACAACTCATATTTTGGTATTCAAGCGTAGATTTTTCAATATTTAAAAAATAATAATTTCTGAGGCCTGTTGCGCTCCACCCTAAGCCAGTACACCTTAATTTGCCGTTAGCTGGCGCTCTATCACTAATAATATCATCGGAGCCGTTCATTCACCATGCTACCAATCAGTAGCGAGTTGACTATCTTTCTGTTATAGTGTCTTTAGACCAACGCCGCACTATCGCACGAAGCTACACAAAATTACATGTACATATATACGAATATGTGCAGCTCTCCATCAGCAGTGCAGGTTGTGTACGGAGGAATACTATCAGGTTCTTTGTAATGGCCGACCAAGGAGCGAAGGCGACGACCATCAAGCCCGGTCGAGTGGGACTGTGGTGCATACCTCGATCAACTTCCACGTTACTGGCAAAATGTCTGGGTGCCATTGACGGAATCGAAGTCCATGTCGATGTCTACTCGTACGCATCGTCATGCAAGGGATTTTACAAGACCTCAACAGGTCGGGAGCTGCCGGATGGTCTCTTGGGGAACGAGGCGGTGTACAAGGAGGCGAATGACATATGGGAGAAAAACGTAGGCACCAAATTGCTTCCAAGAAAGATGTCGTGAGTGTCTCTACTTCTTTGTAATTTACCGGGATTTATGCCTTTAATTTGTGCTGCAAATTGATTACAAACACTCCTCGTTTGATATATTTTCATGATGCAGTTTTTAGTATGCAGCCTTCAACTTTGCTAATAATCGGAACCCTGACCTCTAAACATATTTTTTTTTCTTTGATCCCTAGTAACTAGTTAACGGTTTTTGAATGTAATTATTTTTATTATACATCTTTCGAATGTTTTGAATTTATTATAGAAATAATCGGTATGCAATATATTGGCCTATCATAATTATGGAACAGTCGATCACGAATATATAACCATGTGAGAATATAAAAAGATTGACATCAATTTGCAAACGTGCAATGCATGAATTAGTGAAGTCTTGATCCTGTTCGTTCAACAATTGCGTCCTTGCATTGTACGCACAATTAAAAGTATTCCCAGTCATATTTCTCGCTAATACTGCCCAGCAGTCACTTAGCGAATTGCATGCCAGTAGCCCCCCCCCCCCCCCCCCCCCCCCCCCCCCCCCCCCCCCCCCCCACTCCGAGAACGGACGGACCCCATGCGTGTTACCAAAATGTCCGATAAAGGGGTACTTTTCGTGGGACAAAGTCCGGCCCGAGAATTGTAAAAAAGGGGGTGTATTAACTTTTCACCTGGAGATTTCTTTAAAAAGGGGGTGTTTTTTTTTTCTCTCATCTCTTTGGACTCCTGTGAAATTATTCCGAATTTAGGGGGGGGGCACATTGAGCATTTTTCATTATTTAGGGGGGTCTCCAAGGTAGGAAAAGCCCGCAAAAAGCCCGCGAAAGGGGGGTTCGGAAATGTTGGCAGTCCTCAGATAGGGGGTGCTTTCAAAAAGAGGGAACAAGCAATGCGTACCCTAAATAACACTGAGTGGGGGAGGGGGGGAGGGGAGGGGGCGGGGCCCGCAGTCTTTAAAGAGAAATTGATATCCCGGCATAACGATATTTATTTAGGTATATTCGAAAATATTGACATTTTCAGAGCGTCATTTAATTTTTGTTCTGAATTATGTCGTGATCGTAGAGAAATTTGAAGAGAAATTTAAGTAATCCATAAGGATATTTATTTAAGTATATCCGATAATATTGATAATTTTTAGAGCGTCATTTAGAATTTTCCTGAATTATATCGTGATCGTGATAAATTATTTTATATATATTGCCTGCTATGAGAGGCATCGCTGTTTCTATACTGGCTCAAGGCCAGGGCGCCTCGGGGTCATAGCAGGAAGTAACATCTCCGAGAGCCAGTATAGAAACAGCTATGCTTCAAATATTAAAGCAGTCCATTTATATATTATATACCGAAATCTACAAAGAATTCTTACCTCAACCTTTCTTGAGAAAAGACTAATTAAATAAAAACATCACAGAAAATTTCAGACACTGTCTGTAAATCTTCGCTGGAAAGTTCCTGAATGTAACGATCATTTAGGAATTGAACTCACACTGTATGGTATCCGCGCTCGCACAAAGAAACTTGTTACATGTAACCAATGGGGATGTCAGCAAATTTATTTATGTAGCCCGTTACCTGGGGCAACGGGCATCTTTTTAAACACTATTGACCGATAGGCAAGCATGGCTAAAATCACGACCTATCAGATCACTAGATTTAGTCAACATACTAAAGAGAGATAACTTTAATAGCTCTAGTGGTTTATTCTCTGAATCTCAATACAAGGGTTGCGGTTTCAAATCCTAGCCCGACTCTAACGTCCTTTGGTAAGACATTAATCCACTTTTGCCACTCTACACCCGGAGCGTCACTGCGTGACAAACATGTGCGTCATATAAGAATCCACCATTATTATAATTCTTATTCTTATTTATTTCTCTTTTTGGTTCATTTAATCATTCCAGATACCAGACTATCAAGGAAGATTTGGAAAGTGCCAATAGCAAGTTCGTCCTCATCAAAGAAATGGGAGTACTTCCGATCGACCCCAAATTCTACCCAGAAGGCTACAAATGCGCTTTCCTCATTCGGGATCCATCCCGAGTATACGTTTCGGCACGTAAGTCGATGGGAGCGAAGTATGCCGAAACAGGTATGATTCCGTCCGAAGCCGATTACGATATTATCCGAGATGACCCACTTGATAGTGAACCAATGAAATGGTTCGAGAATGAGCATGCGCTGTGGAAGCACGTCAAAGCAAATATCGATCCGAATCCGATTGTCATCGACACTTCGGATATCTTGTCAAGACCAGGACCGACCATCAAGGCACTCTGCGACGCTGTCGGCCTTCCATACAGCGACGACCTTCTCCAGATGAAACCATTTACCGAAATGCCGAAGAATTTTGTAACGGCGGCCGAAAACATCTTCACCGAAATGTCGGAGTTCTACGATAGAGCTTTCAAGAGCACTCAAATTATCCCGCCGAAGGACCTTGGGCCTATACCCCGTGATCAACTCTCAGATGACGTCATCCGTTGCGTAGACTACTCGATGCCTTTTTATCGTGAAATGTTTGAAAGCAGACTATCTATTCCATGATGAAAATAATTTAATGGACTAAAAATTATTGTCTAACGAACTAAAGAACTTCTTAATTAGCAATGGAAATTCATAACAACCTTAGCGTATAATAAGATTTGTGTTCGTTAAAATAGGGGCAGGGGGAGCAGGCCAAGCAACTTAGCCGTTCTCTCATTTCCCCCTTCTTCCACTCTCTGATAATCCTCATACAAGCAATCTGATTTATAAAATAAAACAGATCATAAGAGCATTAGCATATTGACCAGGATAAGGGGGAGGGGGCACGTGCTGGTCGGTCGTTTTGCTCCCTCGCTTGTACTTTTTGTGATAAAGTTTGGGCAGTGCGAGGTGCGATTTCATTATTTTCACCGGGTGCCATAATCCATACATGCCAACTGTTCAGATTAAAGAGGAACATTCCTCTTTTTGGGAGAAGATAATTATCATTTTAATGCAGGTGTTCCTCTTCCTGTACAAATTTGTCTGTAGTATTGAATAGGAGAGTTAGGATTGTTCCTCTTTTTTTTTTAAATAGCATAATTTGTACAGATTTCTGATTTTCAAATGTTGGCATGTATGCACAATCTTAATAAACACCAAGGCATTAGTGATCCACTGCAAGAGATAACACTGAAACGAAACATTAAATAACAAGATTCTATCTTTAAACCAATATTCTACGTATTCATGCAGTCTACTAGCAGGGAGGTGTTGTGAGCTAGAGAGAGACACAGACAGAGAGACAGAGATGAGATGATAGGGATGGAGAGAGAAAGCGGTGGAGAGGAAAGAAGGACTGTGGAGAAAAAAATTAGTTCATTGTTGAAGCGTTCAGGTCTAACGGCCATGTTCCAGTTGTTGTTTTTGCTGTTCAGAAGGCGCGAAATGAAGTTGGCCGTTGAAAAAACCCTCATAATTCTTACGAGACCGATATTAATCATGTTTTTTCGGCCTCCTCGGCCTTCAGTCTCGCTGGCTTTAACCAACAACAAAACAAATTGACAGAGATCGAGAAAGAGGAAAAAGAAAGACACAAAGAGAGAAAGAAAAGACGGAGAGAGAGATAGAGAAAAAGATAGAAAGAATTATTATAAACAAAATTAAAAGTGAAACATGACTCCTTTTCTCTCTCTCTCTCTCTCTCTCTCTCTCACACACACACACACACTCTCAGTCTCTCTTTCTTTCTCTTTCTTTCTCTCTCTCTATTTCTCTCTCTCTCTCTCTCTCTCTCTATCTCTCTCTTAAGGAACAGTATGATTATTATCTTACATATCAAATTTCTATACGCCTTGAAATCAAAGGAACTGTGTTCGTTTTTTGCACAAGTCATGCTAGGATTAACGTATGATTTCGTACGTTTTAAGCCTAAGTTCGACCCACGGATTGTAGGGCACTTGCTACACATACCGTTCACTACAAATGAGCGAAGTTGCGTATCTTTCTAATCTTGTCCTTAGATTTGCTACCAAGCCGACGAGAATATATATGACTCAAAATCTATATTAAGACCATTCAGTCGTCGTCACAATGCGTGCGGTATTGTATAGACTTTGAGATTATATCGTGTAAATAATGCCCTTGAACTTTAGAACGTGCTTTATTAGGTCAGTTCATGTATTGACAAGACAAACTATTTTTCTTTGTCATAATGGACTCAGGAATAGTATCTGCGCGTGTGTGTGTGTGCGTGTGTGTGTGTGTGTGTGTGCGTGTGTGGGTGTGTGTGTGCGTGTGTGCGTGTGATGGGGGAGGGGTTCTCGGTCTTCGGATATTCTTTTGTCCCCCTTCCCTGGCGGTTCAAAGGTTAATTAAACAATTTCTATTTCGGGGGTACCCATCTAACGTCTACAAGTGATTCAGGTCATAAAATATATTATTCACAATTACATTTCACAAGCAGTTTTATATTATTATCTACATGATTTATGAAAGTATTTTACATCTCTTGTCCCCTTCAACTAATTCTAATCTTTGTATTTCCTAATTCATTGATATAATTGCAATTATAACAAAATTACTAAACATATTGTTCTATTGGATTTAATTGTACCATTGATGTGGGCTTACGATGGTTTCAGTTTAAAGTCTTGCAACGCATATTATATACGAACGATCTACTGTTTAAAATGAATTTAGTCCCAAGAAAAGAATGTACATTTTGTAATGAACAGATTGAAACAGTTATACATTTCCTATGTGATTGTACGCATGTTAAAAATGTTTGGGGTAGGTTAGAACACTGGATTAATACTGGAACCGGAAATAAATTAACATTTTCATTATAAGATAAATTATTTGGTTTAAAAGGTTCAAATAATTATGCATTGAATTGTATACTGATTGTGGTGCGACAGATGGTGTATACTTGCAAAATAAAGAAACAATTGCCCGACTTTGATATTATTAGAGTTTCGATTATAAATTACTTAAAAAACGAAAGTATATTGCAAAATCGAATTGTAGAAATAATAAATTCACAAGAAAATGGTTTCAATTCAGGAATTTGTTTACTTAAAATGATATTTTGTCTGTATTTTTTTTTCTTTCCATGAGTGTTAGAAATGAATTATTGATTTGTTAGTTTTCTGTTAACTCAACAGCTCAACAATACTTGTATCTTGAAAAGTCAATTTTATTTTATTTATGCTATTATGTAAATTACCTTGAATATATATATTTGTATGTGTTTCAAATGAAAATCAATAAAATCCCTGTGGAGGGAAAAATATGGAAATTTTTAAAAAAAAATACTCTTTAAAAAATACGAGTTGGTAGTGCGACTTTACGGCTGCCTCTTGGCTTCTCTTCTCGCCGAACGCATCGATTTCACGAGATCTAGCAAGTCTAGCAAGTAAGCTCTTTTTGAAACGGTTTCAAAAGATCAGAGACATCTCCGTAGTTGGCGCTCTGTATTGATGTTGGGTTGGAGAAACGGGCCCCTGGTTATAACATTCATGTGTTTGCACGCCTTGTTTCGTGAGTCAGCAATTGCTATTATTGATATTGTCTGGCTGCATTGTCAGATCTGTTCGAAAGGAGTGCCGGTTATATACGGAACCATATATCTCGTCTCTGGATTTCGCGATGGCCGACCACGGAGCGACAGCGACCACCACCAAGCCCGGTCGAGTGGCACTGTGGTGCCTACCTCGATCAACCTCCACATTACTGGCAAAATGTCTGAGTGCCATTGACGGGATCGAAGTTCATTTGGAAGTCTACACGTACGCCTCGTCATGCAAGGGGTTTTACAAAACCACGACAGGGCGGGAGCTGCCGGATGGTCTAGTCGGGAACGAAGCGGTGTACGAGGAGGCGATTGACATATGGGAGAAAAAAGTTGGCACCAAAATGATTCCAAGAAAGATGTCGTGAGTAGCTTCTTTATAATTTAGCGGAATTTATGCCTTTAATTTCTGCAGCAAATTGACAACAAACACTCCTCGTTTGATATGTTTTCATGAGCAATTTTTAAGTATGTAGCCTTCAAGCATTGCTAATAATCGGAGCCCTGGAATGTGAACACGATTTTTTTTCCCCTGTGATCCCTATTCACTAGTTACCAGTTTTTAAAACATTATATCTGTTTCGAATATTTTGAATTTATTATAGAAATAATCGGTATGAAATATATAGGCCTATCATATGAAACAGTCGATCCCGAATATGAGAATATAAAAAGATTTACATAAATTTGCAAAAGTACCATGAATTATAGTGAAGTCCCGATTCTGCTTGTTCGTTCAACAAGTGCATCATTCCTTGGATTAAACGCACAATTCAAAGTTTTTTTCCCAGTCAATATTGTTCGCTAATATTGCCCAGCAGTCACTTAGGGAATTTCATTGAATTTTCCTGCATTATATTGTGAGCATTGAGAAATTTGAAGAGAAATTTTGATATCCATAACGATATTTATTGAAGTATAGAATTTAGAATTTTCCTGCATTATGTCGTGAGCATTGAGAAATTTGAAGAGAAATTTTGATATCCATTACGATATTTATTGAAGTATATCCGATAATATTGATAATTTTCAGAGCGACATTTAGAATGTTTCTGAATTATATCGTGATCGTGATATTATGCAGTTATTGACGGGCAGGGGGTATAATATAACATTATTTGGACTGCTATCCCCTGCCAGTCAATAACTGTTATATTAGATAGCCTTGATTTGATTTGATTTTTTTTCAGGGAGGGGGGGTTCAATATTTTTGTTTTGCCCCCCCCCCCCCCCGATTTTTTTTTTTTTTTTTTTTTTCGTGGACCAAAAAATGAAAAGAAGAGCAAAAAAATAAAAAATTCTTGCCCAAAAAAACATTTTTTGGGAAAAAAAAAATTCGAAAAAAAAAATTGGGAAAAAAAAATGTGGAAAAATAATTTCAAGGGAAAACAAATTCATGAAGAAAAAAAAGACCCTCGGTAATGGTATAATGTGTGTCATTGGTGACATACAGTCCTCAAGAGGGCGACATGCATTGATTAAAAATATATTCATTTCACCGGCCGGTAAAATATAACCAACCAGGAAAATATAACAATTTGGATCCTCGCAATTGATGTCACGTGACGAGCTCTGGACCAATCACATCTCGGTATCTGTCTAAGCTATCTAATATTATAGATATATTGACTGCTATGAGAGGCATCGTTGTTTCTATACTAGCTCAAAGCCGGGGCGCCTCGGGGTCATAGCAGGATTTAACGTCCCCGAGAGCCAGTATAGAAACAGTACAGTTCAACATTAAAGCAGTCCATATATCTTTTATATACCGAATTCACACAAAAATCTACAAAGAATTCTTCCCTAATCCTTTTTTTTTAGTAAAGACTGGTTAAAACATCACAGAAAATCTGAGACACTGTCTGTAGAAAATTACTGAATGTAACGATCATTCAGGAATCGCACAGATAATGTATATGGTATCCGCGCTCGCACAAAGACACTTTTTACACATAAACCGATGGGGATCTTAGCAAAATTGATTTATGTAGCCCGTTACCCGCGGCAACGGGCATCTTTTGAAAAAAATATTGACCGGTAGGCGGCCATGGCTAAAATCACGACTCCAATTTCGATCAATCAGATGACTAGATTTAGTCAACATACTAAAGAGAGATAACTTAGCTCTAGTGGTTTATTCTCTAAATCTCAATACAAGGGTTGCGGTTTCAAATCCTAGCCCGACTCTAACGTCCTTTGGTAAGACATTAATCCACTTTTGCCACTCTACACCCGGAGCGTCACTGCGTGACAAACATGTGCGTCATATAAGAATCCACCATTATTATAATTCTTATTTATTTCTCTTTTTGGTTCATTTAATCATTCCAGATACCAGACTATCAAGGAAGATTTGGAAAGTGCCAACAGCAAGTTCGTCCTCATCAAAGAAATGGGAATACTTCCGATCGTCACCAAATTTTACCCAGAAGGCTACAAATGCGCTTTCCTCATTCGGGATCCATCTCGAGTATACGTTTCGGCAAAGAAGTCGATGTCAGCGAAGTTTGCCGAATCAGGTATGGTCCCATCCGAAGCCGATTACGATATTATCCGAGATGACCCACTTGATAATGAACCAATGAAATGGTTCGAGAATGAGCATGCGCTGTGGAAGCACGTCAAAGCGAATATCGATCCGAATCCGATTGTCATCGACACTTCGGATATCTTGTCAAGACCAGGACCGACCATCAAGGCACTCTGCGACGCTGTCGGCCTTCCATACAGCGACGACCTTCTCCAGATGAAACCATTTACCGAAATGCCGAAGAATTTTGTAACGGCGGCCGAAAACATCTTCACCGAGTTGTCGGAGTTCTACGAGAGAGCTTTCAAGAGCACTCAAATTATCCCGCCGAAGGACCTTGGGCCTATACCACGTGATCAACTTTCTGATGACGTAATCCGTTGCGTAGACTACTCGATGCCTTTTTATCGTGAAATGTTTGAAAGCAGACTATCTATTCCATGATGAAAATAATTTAATGGACTAAAAATTATTGTCTAACGAACTAAAGAACTTCTTAATTAGCAATGGAAATTCATAACAACCTTAGCGTATAAACAGATTTTTGTTGTTGTTGTTATAATAGTGGCATATAAGTATTGGTGTGTACTGCAAGGTTCTGGAATCATTAAAATGATAAGAAATTTGGCCCAGTCTTGGTAAAGTTACAAGCACCGTACACAGAAAGATGTATATGGGACTATGCACACGAGCGCGACAAAAAAATGTATGACTCAAGAGAATCTATTTTCTTTAGAGGACTTATAAAATTCTGCTATCTAACATATATTTTTTGTAATGCACCAGGGAAGAAGAGACTTCAGAGAAAAGCAGAGGTTGATGATATTTTTGTACATACATAACAACCGTGAGAAATATCCGAGACTAAATTACAATCCACTGATCAAACTGCCAATTTAAGATTCGCATAGACTTGGTGATCTCATATATTTCAAACAGTTTGATATACAACTCAATCAGAAATACAAAACAGATCATAAGAGCGGTAGCGTTTCGACACGGGCAGAGGGGGCACGTGAGAAAGGGGGCCCGGCCATGAAATGAGAAAAGGGAGGAAAATTATAATCCTTAAAAATTGTACGACCTAATAGGAAGATTAAATTCCTTCGTTCCTTTCTCTATCCGCAAATACAATCAAAATGCCACCTGAATTGTACGTTCTTCTTTATTTCTGTAATGTTATTTTTGTAATCTTTCCGGGCCATCCCGTCCACTCAAACACTTAAAACAATTCACTTATTTTGTTTATAATAACCTAGGAAAAGTTCTGTAAAGCAATATTCTAAAGGATTTCTATGTCAAAGTATGTGATAAATATTATGTATGTAAACTTATCTTGATTCTTTGTACGTTTGTAAAAATGTGAGCAAAACAAATTTACAATATTGGACAATAAATTGAAATTTGATTGAATTGATGTGCATCATAATAGAATATTGAGGATTTAACATGCAGCATTTTTCGAAAGCTCGGTCGTTTTGCTCCCTTGCATATGATATTTTCATATTGCTTTTGGATCATTTTGTGCCCCGACATAAGATAAATACATAGCACTTTAAAATTTGTTTTATTTTTTTGTTTACGTTTACAAAACGTAATTTTCCTTGCTTTTCTTGTCATTAAGCCTCTTGTCAAACATCTGGAGCGGATAACATTGCATTTAAAGGTTCAACATTGAAAAAAAATCTGAATGTTTGCTTACTTTACTTAATTCCTAGATCACATCACTCCAGAGTGTTCGTTTGCTTGGCACCACACCGAGGAAGAAGTGAATAGGAAACTGCTTATCATTGGTCAAAATTGAATTTCAAAAGTACCGCGCGATCACAGTTAAACTTTCGAATATTCCTTTGAATAATATTGCATACGAAATTGAATTTTAAGGGGTAAACGTGTTACAAAAAAGGAAGTGAAATCTATCGGTCGGTCGCTTTGCTCTCTCGTTTGTACTTTCTGTGTTAAAGTTTGGGCAGAGCGAGGTACGCTTTCATTATTTTCCCCGGATGCTAAACATGAAAGCCAGGCGATACGATCCGCGTTCTCAATGACACATATAGATATTATGCAAAAATGTATGACTTGTGTATAGTTATGCTTTTACAAAATATGCAGCATGGGATAGGTATCATATCAATAGCATTCAGACGTAACTATATATGTATCCTAGGCTGTTATATGTTGCCAATTTGACGTTGATCTAATATTTTTGTTTAAATATTGGTAGACGTTTTAAATGTCGTACCCTTATAAATACTGAAAAAAAATATTCTTTGAAAATATACATAGTAATAAAAGATTTGTTTAAATTGCATTGTATAGATTCTTTGCTTTTTCACAGTCATCAAAGGACAATTATAATGTATGTTTTTAGATAAGGCCAAGCTGTATGATGACGTATTGCCACTTACGTAACTACTCTTTCCCCAGCAACCAGGCTAGTGGCCAATTAGAAGTTGATATTCAGGAATTAAAAAAATGTGATTGTAACAATCAAAACTTGGTTTGCTGATATAATAATATTTACTTTCTTTTGGTGTTGTGTTTTGGAAATGCTTATTGTTGCTATTCAATTGGGCAAGAAATAAAAGTGGTGGGAGAGAGAGAGAGAGAGAGAGAAGACAAAGGAATGAGAGGGATGAAAGAGAAAGCGGTGGAGAGGAAAGAAGGACTCAAGTGAAATATGTTTTCAATTTAGTTCATTGTAAAAGCTTTCAGATATAACGGCCATTTTCCAGTTGATGTTTTTTCTGTTCAGAAGGCGCGATAAAGACGTTGGCCGTTAAAAAAACCCTCAGAATTCTTACGAGGCCGATATTAATCAAGAGCTGTCATCCGCCTCGGCCTTCGGTCTCGTTGGCTGTTACCAACACAAATACATTTGAAATTGACAGAGAGAAAAGGGGAGAAAGAGAGCAAAATAGGAGAGAGAGATACAGAGATGGATAGAGACAAAAAGAAAGAAAGAATTATTATAGCAAAATGAAAAATGAAACATGAACTTTCTCTCTCTCTCTCTCTCTCTCTCTCTCTCTCTCTCTCTCTCTCTCTTTCCTCTCTCTCTCTCTCTCTCTCTCTCTCTCTCTCTCTCTTCCTCCCTCTGGTAAGGAACAGTTTGAATATTTTCTTAGGTATAGCCTAGATATCATATTTCAATACGCCTTGAATCCATAGTAACTTTGCTCATCCTTTGCACAAGTCACGGTAGGATTAACATGCCAATGTAAAATGCCTCCTTTTCAAGCCTAAGCTCGACCCAGGGTTTGTAGGGCGCTTGCTACACATACCGTTTACTTCCAATGAGCGAAGTTGCGTATCTTTCTAATCTTGCCCTTTGATTTTCCACCATACCGACTAGAATATATGAATATGACTCAATTCTATATCAGGACCATTCAGCCGTTGGTTGATTCAGTAATGTATTTTACAGACTTTGAGATCACATTGTGTAAATAATGCCTTTGAACATAGTGTGCATTGAACTTAAGAACGTGCTTTATTAGGTCAGTTCGTGTTTTGATAAGATAAATTATTTTGCTTAGTCATATAGTCCTCATCCTTTCTGTTTTCCTTTTTTTACCAGAAAAAGCACATAAGTCGAACACTGGTGAGGCCTACTACTAAAGGGACTCGGAAAGAGTATGTGTGTGGTTGCGTGTGTGCGCGCGTGTGTGTGTGTGGGATGGGAGGGGATCTGGGTCTTCGGAATCTTTTTTTCCAGTCCCACTTCCCTGGCTGTTCAAAGGTCAATCTATTGAACAACTTTTGGTTGGGGGGGGGGGGGGGGGTCAATGGCTTGAACAAATCCGGGATTTTAATCGGGGAAAAGACAAACAAGATAATTATTTATTCAATAAGTTTCAGAGCTGGGAGAAGATACCTTATAGTAGAAAGAATTGAACAAACTAATTTTCAACTGAGGCTTTCAAAATTAATTAAAGAAATTAAAAAAATATAAAATCGTCCCGATATAGGTTCCCATATGTAATATGAATAACAAAGTCTTGATTGTATATTGTTGTAGGCCTAATCTTTTTGTTTCGTTTTGTTATGTGTGTTTTGTATTACTTGCTTGCTTGCTTGAATGTCAGACAATCTTGAGTAATAAATTACACCATTGATAAATCTAATTACCATATGTATGTAGTTTATTTCAATTGTTGTGCGGATCCTAGATCCCTCAGTTTGCATGAATGTTTGAACATTTAAAAAAAAGTCGTATATTTTTAGTCCATTCTATATATAGTATGATTATGAATGTTTAATAATTTATATAATCTACATTCAAGCATATTATTTACATCTCTTCTTTATAAATTGGAAATATTGATTCAGAAGAGTTTTTGGGTGGTATGTGGTCACGCTTGGATGAACAGGATACATTGTTCAAGAGAGTGCAAAAAACGACTTACGCCAAAGTGATGCCCATGTTATTTTTTATTAGAATAATTGGGATTTGGGTATCAATTCGGTCTTTGCAGATCCAAATAACATCCCTAAGAAAACTAATCATGCCACACATATCAAAACACACACAGAGTCACACTCAGTGGTTTGTAATTATCTTGTGGAGAGTAAAAATCAGGAAACTTCAACATCTTTGAAAAGAGTATAATACAAATTAAAAAATGTATATTAATTCATCTATTTTGATTAATTTTAATACACCTAATAAACTTAAGCCTGAGGACATGAACATGGACATGGTAAAAGAAGCAGGTAATGTCTCTCTGTCAAGAGTTGCAAGGTTTGATGCTATTGACACAAAATGGTTGTTATAACCGGCACTCCTTTCGAAAAAAATCTGACAATGCAGCCAGAGAATATTAATATTAGAAATTGCTGACTCACGAAACAAGGCGTGCAAACACAATTTAATCACACGCCCGTTTCTCCAACCCAACGTCAATACAATGCGCCAACTACGAAGATGTCTCCGATCTTCCGAAACCTTTTCACGAAGAGATTACCCATACAGATTGCGGACTTTGCTGTTTCCAAAGATATCGCTGAAGCAACACATTATTACATATCTTTTGAAAATGTACTTTCCAACAAACATTGAGTTTTCGAGTCCACTTATGGTTAAAACGTAATTTTCACTTTGAACGATACGATATTAAATGATAATGGAATGATTTTCCGTCAGAAGTAAGTCGATCTAAAATCTAGATCTAAGTGTATGATTACGAATCAATTATTGTGAAAACTTTATATGATTTAATGGGCGTGTATCATTGCGTTGCTCTATAATGCTGTCTTGTTTACAGTGTAATGATTTGTGTGGGTTTTCTGTTCAATCTTTCCAGTGGGATTAATATCACATACGTCGATAAATGTTTTCATCATTTCAAAAGCTTGCAAATGCATATACACTGTACCAGGCGCGTACGCATGGGGGGGGGGGGGGGTGTTTGATGTTAAACCTCACCCCCCCCCCCCTTGATTTTTTTTTTTTTTATGTGTAAGTTTTGTGTATGATTTTTTTTTCTTTAATTTAATTTTTTTTAAATTATGCCCAAATTATGCCGCCCCCCCCCCCCCCAAAAGTGTACTTTTAACCCCCCCCCCCCTTGAGAAAAAAAATCATGCGTACGCCACTGCACTGTACGTACCTCTACATCTTTATTTTTGTTTAATAGGCTTGTCTGCCTACATGAGTGAGTTGCTCTATAATGCTGTATTGTTTACAGTGTAATGATTTGTGTGGGTTTTCTGTTCAATCTTTCCAGTGGGATTAATATAGGTTTTCCCGCCCAACTTCGTAAACTTAGCATCCGATTTAACGTTACGTTCATTCAAGTTCGTGCGAAATTGAATGACTATGTAGATCAACATTCAAAAAGCTAATTGCGTCGTTCAATTTGATTTAGTAGCATGCGATTTCATACTCTTGTCACGGAGAAGTGCAAAACGAGCATTCAATTTAGAAAAGCGTGCAAAGAGCATTCAAATTCGCGCCGGACAGACGGTGGTATGTATTCGAGCATTCAATTTCGTGATTAGGCATCCATATGTGACATTTGTGCATTGCTTTTCATTTGATGTTAATTGTCACTTAATATACTTCTGTTTGAATAATTTAATGCTAAGTTTACTTGTAGGAATGATTATGCGTATTCGTTAGCAGATATCTGTCATGACACAGGTAACTGTCCCAGAGAAGGCGCACAATTTGTGACTTCTCTTCTTCTTGTAAGAACAAGCTTTATAGTTATACACAGATCCTGGACAGCGGTAGAGTTGAGCTTTAGA
The DNA here is from genome assembly GCF_000002235.5 of Strongylocentrotus purpuratus. Lineage (NCBI taxonomy): Eukaryota > Metazoa > Echinodermata > Echinoidea > Camarodonta > Strongylocentrotidae > Strongylocentrotus > Strongylocentrotus purpuratus. The sequence continues at coordinate 21,692,206 of NW_022145598.1, forward strand.
CATGGCCATGATGGAAACATAATACAATGATGAATAAAGAAAAATATGTGAAATGAAAAGAAAGAAAGATTACCCACTCAATCCAGATTGATAAAAAAAAAAAAAAAAAAAAAAAATAACTTCATTTATAATGAAATATATGAAGACATGACTGTATAAAGAAATGTTTCATCAAAAATAAAGATCGACAGAAAGAGAAAATATTGAATGCAATATAAATATATCAGACAAATAAGAAGATTGTATAATGTGAAATCATGTCAGAAAAGATCATAGAGTAAAATAATAAACAAATGAACATGAAAAAGGGAATATCCGAATAAACATCGAGCCTCATACAATGATTATGAGGTCTAGTTTTAATTTGAATGACCCGATTGCGAAAGAGGTTGCCCATAGACGAAAATGAAACCGCAATTCGACAAAGAATTGTCCTCCCACTCAACTTTGGCGAAATCGAATGACGCTAACGCATTTCCAAATTGACTGAAACAAACGTTAATTTGAATGTGCTTGTTTCGAAAATTCGGTGACTCGAAACGAAATTGAATGCAAAAAGTTTAAAAATGAAACAGGGAAGCAACGAGTGGAGAAAATTTGCTCGAACATGAATGCACGTTAGTGAAATTGATCGCTGCTTTGACGAAATTGGCCGGGAAAACCTATATTACAAATGTTGGTCAATGTCTTCATCTCTTCAAATCTTGTAAGGCCTAAACACTGTACCTCTACATTATAATGTCTTTCATCGCATCAGTTATCATAATTATGAGCCTATCTAATATTTTCCCACTTTTCTTTTCTTTTACAAGGTTTATTTTTTTGTTGGTCCTTGGTTTCGTTTATCACTATGATCTTTATTTTCAAGTTCCCTTTATAACACAATGACTTAAACTTCAAATGCATTTTATTGTCATGATGATGTGAAAATAAGCATTTCGAATCAGTTTAGTTCAGTCTGTGAGGAAAGCCTTATATACAAACATTACGTATTCTTAAAGATTGTTTATAAAATAAATGAAGGATAGACCCCCTGTTAAAGTAAATATGTAAAAAGATAGCCCGAGGATTTCTAAAAGTGTGTATGGTTCATTTCTGCCAGCAATGGTCTACCCAATAAATGACATGTGATGGCGCTACACATCGACTAGAAATATTGTGACAGAGATATGACAGGGTCGGAGGCGTATATGGGCGGATCTTGGCAAAGAGAGCTTTGTGAAACGCATATCAAACAAGTAGCTTACTATGGCCCTGCTTTAGTAAAGAAGTTCGACTTACGTGTATAGCGGTGTGGAGAAAGGGCCCCCTGATGGCGAGATTCGAGTAGTCAAAGTTATAGGGTGGACCTGTGCGCTATACATTAGTAGCCACTATTATTTTTATTATTATTATTATTATTGTTATTATTATCAAGACGTTTCTTATTTCCTATTGTCTTCTTTCGTTACTGCTTGTTTACAACGTTAACTATAAAGGTATACCGTGTGAGTCAACAAAAGTTTACACTCAGAAAATTGCCATTTATTTTAAGAGTCAGCTATGAACGAAAGGTTATCATATATGTTTTGAAAGAGTGTTATATCCCGAATCGTTTGGTATCATTTTTGTGTGGTATGTGTTCACGCTTGGATGAACAGGAGGCATTGTTTGCGAGATTTAATTTACTGTTCATAGATGATTGTTTTTTTTCTTCTTCAATTTAGCAATTTTCTAAGTGTACACTTGTTTTTACTCACACGGTAGTACACGAAGATCGAGCGAGAATACTGACACAGCAACATATCTATGCGTATCTTTCTTGCTCCCTCGACGAGACCAACAACCCCCACCTCTCTCCTCTCTTTCTTCCCCCGTTTCTTTTGTGTCATTTTCTCTTCCCCCCCCTTCTTTCATTTTGTTCTTTTCCTTTCTTTCCCTCTCATTTTTCCCGACGGCATCGCAATTTTACCGACAATATCCTGATAGGTGGGGCAGGGGTGTAGCACCCCCCCCCCCCTCCTCTAGCGACGCTCCTATCTGCACCTAGTTATCTTTATTTATCAATTATACTGGAAGTAAACTTTGTTGTGGTATAAATTTAATTTCGATATAAAAGTACAACGAATAACATATTCCGGCGCCATGCTGCCCGATTATCGTCATATCACTTCATGGGGACATTCACATACTTCGCTGCCTGGAACTATTCAATTAATAAATTTTGCGAGTGAGGAAAGGGAAACTTTACCTCTTGAATTTGGAATAATCTCCACAGCCGAGATCTCCCCCTACTGCTGCAAACCGGAGATGAAGCAATTCGCTGCGCTATTTCGCCACGACGATTTTGCTAATCATAATAACATTAGGAATATTAATCAGTAACAAATTACACTATTCGATTTGATTGTCCAACAGTATTTCATTTTTCCTCCATTTCCCCAAATTTGGATCCTAATTGGATCCAGATTGTACAGTGGGCACAAAAGGTTTTATAGATTACAAGGTAACTCTTTAATTTTTTCCTTTCTTTTCTTTTGCGAAAACACAACACAAGAACTGATAGAAACACAAATATTCAACATTTTCTTGACAACGATCAATATATTTTTTATTTATTTGCACAAATGCAATATGTAAAATAACTCAGGAATTCTTTGAATATTTCAAACATATTTCTTCATCAACATTACAAACTTCCAAGAAAATGTTCAATAACCTGAACACATTACTTCCTCGTTACACCACAAAGCTGAATGTAGGAAAGACAAACTTCATTTCCAAAGAACGTTCCCAAGGCAAAGTACAAGTTTCATAGGTTCAGGGCCCCGTTTCATTAAAATTGTTATCAATTAACAACTGCCATGACAAGTCTGCTCAGAGCCAATCAAATGCAAATCCTTGGGGGGGGGGGGGGGAGGGTAGGAAAAGAATTATAAAAAAATATGTACTCTTACCCCCATTTTATGTGTGTGTATTTCAGTTGTCACTCTTTATGTAAATCAATTATATTACTTTATCAATAAATGCAGAAACATTTGCTGAAAAAAAATCTTCTTAAAGTGATTTGGTAAAATTGTTAAAGGTACTATGTCCCATTTGCAGGCCAAAAAAGGGAAAAGGTTAAATTCCAACGGCATTTAAAAGATAGATCTACAGTAATACTAATTGAGAACTTCCCTAAAAAAAGGGGGGCTTGAAAATGTCTGTAAGTGGGAAAATAACAACTATTAGTTGTTGAATCGACTTAAGAGCTATAGAGCCGGTAAGTAGTAGTCTGAATTTCAGACCATTGTACCAAATGGTAGTACGTTTTATGCTGCACAAAGATTCAATCAGTTTAATTTTTGCCATTACAAGAAGTTGGTTATTGATGTAGACAAATGCTCATGTACCCTTTACAGCTCATTTCATGTATGTTATTACCAAAGAAGAAAAAAAGCCAGTCAGTCACTCAATAGTGTCTGACTGTGAAGTCTAGCAAGAAAACAGGTTTCCTTGCATAATTTGAATATAAGGACACTGATAACGTTTAAATTTCTTTATTAAACAGTAGAGACGTGCTGTACATAGCAGTGATTTTTTTTTAGATACAATTTTATTTTGGTATGACACTTATCTTCAAAAGCTGCATCCCCAGTTATCATAGGCTAGTATTCAAAGAGTTGAACATTTCTGTATTTTGTATTTTATGATCGTAAATAAAACCAACCCCCCAAAAAGTTTAAAAGCAGAATCCAACACTGGACTGCTCATGGCTAACCCTGGCATTTGTAATGAACAAGGAACAAGGAACAAAGACTTGTCGTAAACTGGGAACATTGAACAATTTTGAACGATCCAATTTAACAGTATTAAACGATGGTCAACTTCTCAGTCTGCAAAATTCACTTCTCGTTTGATTTGAACAAGAAGTGCATTCCAATCAGAAGGCTTTGATACATCTCTTTCCTTGTCCCTCTTAAAAACTTGCTTTCCCCAGTTTCGATCTATCCTGAAGAACACTAATTCTTCCCCGGACGATCACTCTCCATGCTTCAGTCGAGGTCAAAGGTCAATTACACACACTGTTTCCGGCTATCCTGAGGAAAAATAAACCCAAATGTTCGTCCTCCATAGTCTTCTCAAGCAAACTTCATCCTCCGTTAGGTTCAGCCCGAGTCTTGCCAAGCTTTTATTCAGCTTCCTCATTCCTCTCAAGTTTATTCAAGCCAACGTGATGTATTCTCAACCCGAGTCTTGCTTTGTTTTTTTCTTGGCTTTCTTTGTTCTTTCATATCGTATCGTGTCACTTTCTAGCGAGGTCAGTTCAGCGAGTCTTTGATTGAAGTCTGGGGTGGCTCCTGATGCAGGGTCATGAAACGGGTACTGGTTCTCTGTGGAAAGAAGGTTAAAAGGGGAGAAAAATGTTTAAAAACATGACAATAAACTTTCTCCCCCTCAGCTTAGAAAATTTCTCCAGGTTTGAATCTTATAGACAAAGTATTACCTTTTAAAGGCATTGTTTAGCAATATCTCCAGTTTACAAATCTGAGATGCATGGCCCTACGTGTTATCAGCGTTTGTGATATGGTGTAATATTGAAGTCCTAAAAGAATTGTGCTTCAAAATGATCATGAAGTGCTTCAAAAAATAAAAATCTTTGAGTGACCAGTTTTACCAGACTCATTTTCCCCCCATAGACTGTAGCGTTGGGAAAATAGTTTTGGAAATTTTGAATTCCGATCATAAATATCTTGATAATCACATTGGCTTGTAAAAGTCATGGGATTCATTTCTGAACCAAAAGTTTATAATGATGATTGCAGCATGAGCTAAGTCCAGGATTTTGTTTAGAATCAGATCAAAGTTACCTTATACCATAAGGTTTATGTACAAATGAAGAGAGTAATTCTTGGCAACAGCGATCAGATATGAATATTAGTGATATCCAAATAAGAAAGCAACATAATAATGTTGATATTGTAATGATAATTTAAAGGGGCTGTAAACTGACGAATACAGGGGAATGCCATCTATGTCTCCTTTTGGACATCTGCACGCAAATGAATGGACTTGATTAACGGTAGTCAGTGACTAAATCTCTACATGGTCAGCATCCACGAAACAGACCGAAGTTCTCTTCTCTACGTAGTCGTAATATTCCCGATTGGCCCTGAGTCAGGCCACGGGAAAGACACGTAGTTTCATCAGTTCACACCCCCTTTATTTAGCACTTTTGCAATACCTTTTCTTATCCTTTGTTAACTTGATTGCGAGATTCTGAGTCATCAGGGGCAAAAAAAGTTGACACCAATATGTCAGTGGTCAACTAAGAGACAATGCAGCAACATTCAAAATACATGTACACCTGTAGTACTAAAAGGTCCTAAGAAAACGACTGGAAAGTACTTTCAACAAGATGGTGCCCATAAATATATTTGTACTTGGTCATAAATAAATGGGCCAATATAGCCCAATACTTCCTCTTACCAAATAAAAAACAATAGACCAGTTCACATGTATCCTGAATGACCTGGAAAATCCCCAGATCCTCAAAACATGAAGAGTTCTGAATTTGTACATTTTGAAATGATCACTCCTAAAGCGATGGAGGTGCTACATAAATAGCCTTTGTTTCCCTATTTCAAAAAATACTTCCACCTGTGTATTATGGAGTGCACTGCTTGTGCATAAATGAATAATAATTACATAATTTTAATGAGCATGCATCCAGTATTTTGTCTCCATCTATTTCACAATTTGGTCTGCAATGACCTGCTCATGCTCAGACTGCAACTATGAACTTGCCTAATGACCGTAGACGGGTCTGGTTTTATGAGAGAGAAAGATTTACTAATACAGTGAAACCTCTCTATAAAGACCACTCTAGTGGGACAAGAAAAGTGGTCTTTACAGGCAGGTGGTCTTTATGTGCAGGTTCCTTTAGTACATATTTCAATGAGAAACAATTTTCAAGGGAAACAAAAAATGTGGTCTTTGTAGACAGGTGGTTGCTAAAGCAGGTTTGACTGTACTTACGTTTGTATTTTTCACTCTGCCCCGACAGGAAAGCAGCTCTTGTTCTCGTCTTCACATTGCTAGTCCGTCCCTGGCTTCCCATGGAGCTCCCGGTGTTGAGCCCTCCTCCACTGGTTTCCCTGTTCCCAAAGCCCATGCTCTGCCCCCGTAGCGCCCCTGAAGCCCCGGAGCTGGAAAGCGATGTGGGGGTACCTGATTTCCAAAGTAATAACAAAATCACAATTCATATCTTCCTTCAGAAAACAATATAAAATCTTACTACTAAATAGTTTTTAATCATCACAGTTGTTGACTTTTTATATCTGAACCCCTTTCATTGTTGTTTTCTTTTCCCCCCTTTATATATATATATATATATATTTCTATTTCACTTTCTCTTCCCTTATAGATAGTTCAAGTGTCTGTACTTTGCTTATTTTACTTAATTTATTGTTGTGTGCTTATAATATTTTGTATTTCTGTAATGGGCGATTCCAACTTTATAAGTTTTCGCAACCTTCATGTAAAGCCCCACATATAACCTTTGTAAATATAGTTAACATTTACTGTTACCTTGTATCAGGGGTGATAGTGAGCGCTAAAAAAACAACAAGTTTTTTATTTTCCCTCAACCACGCCCCCCTTGAGTGTAAAAAAAAGAAGAGGATTCAGGAGGGGTGGGGGGGGGGGTGATGGCGTCTAACAACATTTCCCCCTTTTGAGTAAGAAAAATTGGGAAATAATAGGGAAAAATAAGGAATAATAGGGAAAAACAAGGAAGAATAGAAAAAATAAGTGAAAATAAAGGAAAATCCGGATAAAAATCTGGAAGAAAAAAAAAAAATAGGGGAAAAATTAAAAAATCATAAACCGATTTAAATCGGGTTTTATCAGGTCTGTTGTAGACTTTAATATTTATATTGCGAAATAAATTGAATTGAATGGTATTGATACCTGCGCTGGTGATTGACAGGGAGGCGATGGTGTTGACGACAGGTGCTGGAGGGGCGTGGCCATGACGGAAGGATGTGAGATGAACGTTGGGCTGGTCTCTCATGAAGGAGTTCTTGGAAGTGGGTCGGAAGCCGTTTCTTCTCATGTTGTTGAGATCGAACTGTGGCCCGCTCTCGCTACCCACTGTGGATGTAAGGATAGCAGACATTTTGATAATCAGCAAATCAGGTAATAATAGTAACATTAACAGCCGAACTAAAATATCATTGAAATATTCAAATATTGGTGCTTTACCATGTTTTGATTGAGATTTCTCTCAAGGCAAGCTCACCTATTTCTTAGAATTAATTTCTTTATTTTATTCTTCTTTTTTAAGGTTTCCAAAACAAAGTTGTATACACTGCTCTTGACCTTGAGTTTTTTTTTCTCCTTTAGCTCTGCTTAAAGTTTTGACATTGATCTGCCAGGCCTTGTGATAACTTTTCTAAAGTCAACTAGATGGCCAATGTCAATTTTATGGTCTGTCACTCTACTGGGCTGTCCCAGTTTTGACAAAATATGCCCCAAAATGTAAGATCATACGAGCAGTAGATAGCTACACCTTGCCCTGTACTAAATGGCAAATAGTTTGTGTCTTTAACCATGTTTACTTTGTTATCAAAACTATTGGTAAACCAATAACTCCAAAACACCTTTAATATTAAGAGAGAAGCAACATTGACATTGATTATGTCACGATCGAAGATAAAAATTTACTACGATACAGTTCTTTTTTTTAATGAGTAATTATGAATTCAAATTCAAATTCAAGTTTTATTCATGTTTCCAACAAAACATTACAAATTAATTATAAGCATTAAAACAAATGTAAGCAGGAATCCCGAAACCTTAAGCAAAGATATATAAGCCAGTATTCAGTAAGCCTAATAAATAAACTCAACAAACTGTACATCCTTTTAGGAATTAATGAAAAAGCAGCCCCAGAAAAAAGAGCCCCCTGAAATGGAAAAAAAAAGCCCCTGAAAAGTTGAAAAAGAAACCCTCGAAAATTTCCGCCAAAATTGGATATGGAGCCCCCGAAATGAAAAAAATATTTTTTCCCTGCATTATGTCATGATCGAAGACAAAAAAATCAAATCGATAGCAATAACCACGGGCCTACGCATTAATAATTGATTTTCTTGATAACAAAAGACAAAGGCACACAACTAAAGGAAATTAACAACCACAAATAGCATTGAAAATGCTACAATTATAGTCTATGCCGGGCTCAACGATACCAGCACAAATAATCAAGGATAAAATTGATTTTATGCAATGCTTATATTTTTGTTTGTTACCGTATTCTAAATAAACCACAGCACTCAACAAAATCAGCCAATTTTCCCTCTAACACCCACTAGACTAGAAATACAATATGATGAAAAAAGGAAGAAAAACTGCAATCATTGACAAATTTACAAGCCTCAACTGTATACAAACATACATGTACATGTACACAGTACAATACTCAATTAGATAAGGGAAATCCAAAATGAATTTGTTATTGAGGGGATCATTAGTGCAATTAAATGGGATAGGTTATCAAGATCTACTTTTAATGTAATACATGTAAGCCTTCAACAATAGAAACTATCAAATATTAACTAATAATATCTACAATGTATAAAGTGCTAAGAGAAGTGCTAGATATAAATCCAGATTATTATCATATCAAGTATTAACTACACTACAGTTATAATTTCATCTTCTTCTCTTTGATCAGCACCACTATTACTACAAATACATGATCAGCAGTGTTTTTTAATCTGAATCTGTAGTAGTATCAGGGGGAAAAATACACAGGGGCTCCGGGCATGCCCAAAAGAGCCCCTGAAAGTCATAAAAGAGCCCCCAAAATGCATAAAGTTCAATGCAAAACAAATTAAAGAGTGTTATTTGTATGCTAGCAAGCTTGAAAAGTAGCCCCTGAAAAAAATTATATTTTTTTCCCCGAGTAGTATCCAACTATAAAATCACTATTTCTTATTATACCTTCATCCTTATTCTGTTTTTCTGAGCTGTACGACAGAAGACTCATTCGTCTATACCTCAATGCTACACGTGCATGGCATGTGTGTGTGTATGCATGGGGAAAATATATCCATATGATCGCAATGTAAGAGGATAATGGAAATAAATAAATTGAATTTCATTAATGTTCAGTTAAGGCTGGAACAGTACAATTTTCAATAAGCAAATTGAACAGTATTGAAAATGACGAGATAATAAAATGGACATCACATTATGACTAGGACATCACATTTATGACTAGTAAATACAATTAAATTGCAGTATACAAGGAGGTCAATAGTTCTGCTAGGAGTTCAAGAACAGTCCGTACACAAATAAATTGCGGTAGGTGAATAAAGGCAACGTAAAAAGTAACACAATTTAAAGGCAAACATTTCTGACGATCAACATAAAACAATATACAGTAGACTACCCAGACACTTCATCATCAAAATCCTTTGAATCTCCATGACAACTGCCCTAAGTGGATTACATATGATGCAGCATGAACCCAGTTCAAGACAGGGGACACTGAAATCATGGGGGGGGGGGGGCACACTGCTTTTCTAGGTGGGTGAAATGTGAATTTACAATGCTATTGATTAAGGAGGTGGAAGGGGTCCTGTCTATACCTTTTTTCACTTCTGTTTGTCCCTTTCTCCACCCCCCCCCCCCCACCTCCCTCTCTCTCTCTCTCGCTCTCTCTCTCTCCCTTTTTTCCACTTTTTAGACTGAGCACGATCTTCTGGGAAGGGTCCCCGCCATCCCATGATCTTCTTTGTCTTCACTTCCCTTTCGCCCTTTCACTTTCTCCCTCTCTCTCTCTCTCTCTCTCTCTCTCTTTTTTGTCTCTCCTTTGTCTCTCCTCTCTCTCCCTCTTTCTTTCCCTCCCTCCCTCCCTCCCTCCCTCCCTCCCTACCTCCCTCCCTCTCTGTCCTGCCATCTACACGTAATGGGAATGAGTGATGTGCATCCTACACATATGCACCCCCCCCCCCCCATTCCTTATATGCCACTCACTGCTGTATATTACTTCTAAGTAAATGAATAATATAATAGTTAATAACAGTTATTCCTTTTATAGCGCATTTCGGGACCGTGGGCCTTCTCAATGCGCTTTACAGATATACTATTACCCCGGTCATCGGATTCATGCTTACCCGCACACAAGGTATGCACACTCTCTACTCCCTTGGGAGCATTCCAGCCAGTCGCCATTCTACAAGCGCCACTTGCTAATCAAACCACGTTAGCTTTCGCATCCTACCAGGTACATGTAGGTACCCAATAACAAATGAAGAACTCACCTCTGGCATCTAGCCTAGAACTAGAAGAAGGCGGCGCCTCCGTGTGGATCCGTTTCTCCCGCTCCCTCTCCAGCTTCCTCTCAAAATGCTTGAGGTCTTCGCTGGACATCTGACGGCTGATGTCCGAACTCTGACCGCTGGAGCTGACCACCGGTGAGCTGCCCTGGACCCCATCTTGGTTGGAGTAACTTGTTGAGTTACTTGAGCTAGAGAAACAAAATGTAAGAAAATAAACAGATTTGTCTTTTTGTTAGCATAACTACATGTACCAACCATTCCTATTTTGGGGAGGCCTCAAAACTGATTTTATGCACCCCAGATTCCTCGATTTTTTTTCTAAATGTGCGATACAAATGAAAACATCATATTCATGTTTCTAGTAACACTGTGAACAATTGTGATGTTGCAGTAGAGGAGATTCAAGCTGTAAATAACCATCACCTGCTTGCCTGACAAACTTGAACTACATGTATAAATGGCTCTGAAATCATGTTATATTAATTTATCATATTCCGGTATACATGTAATGGTAAATTATTCAGATATTCTTATAAAAAATGAAGAAAAAAAGTCTAGTTTAGAAGTTCAGTAGGAAATACCATCAAATATATTTTTTGCATGTAAGAAATGACCAGAGTAACCAGAAGGAAATTGTCAATGCTTGTTGCATTGATGTTTTGCACTGAAAAATGCAAAATTGAACTACTGTATCTTGCACACGTTTTAATTGAAACTGAAAGTACAAGAGTATCCAAGCTTTGCATGACTGAAAAAGTACAACTATGAATTAGGATTCATCATGCTCACAATTTGAACACAAAACACAAATGCAAGCAAGAATGTGTTTAACTGAAAAAGATAAAAACAAAGAAGTTTAACAATATAAAGAAAAAAATATTGTTTTTAAAACTTGAAAAGCTTATGCAAGTAAAAACAAAAAGCAACATTTAATAAAAGCTATTAAAAAAAGTATAATCCGAATTCAAAGAGAGAATATGAAACAGAAAAAGCAACTGGGCTAATTTATGTTTGTATTAAAGAACACTGATTAAATGATGCAAATAAAGAGACAAATATAAGTATGGAATTCAAATATCAAATATCAACATATATATGCAAAAAGGTAGAAAAGGAAATCATATTCTCCAAAGTACAGACTTACATGTATGTATACTGGTAGTGAGTATTATAACAGAAAATGATGAAAAGGTGTCTATACTGACCAGTCTAGACTCTGCACAAAATGGTTTAATACTGTATTCAAGTTTTATCAAACTGTTGGTACAAAAGGGGGGGGGGGGTGCTATGAAGATAACAGTTTGCCCAACGAAGCAAGTTAGCAACATGTAAAGGCAAGGTGGAACATATTCTGTTTGCGTGTTTTTGTACACAAAACATGAGTTGTATTGGCTCATTCCTCTATGGAATCTGGAAACAAAAATACATAAATTTGACTAAAATTACCTATTTCTACATTGAATAGCATTGTTAACTGTTTCTATACATTTTTTGGAAATAGTTTCTCTTGACAATTAACACAAAACAAAACTTGCCAGAGGCTTGACCAACAAAGTGACAACTAATACACAAAGTGTATTCCATTCGTAAAAATGCCATTATTCATAGCAGGTGAATGAAAATGCCTGGTAAACAGGGCAGCGTCTCACGAAACTGTCATACATGTAAAGTACAAGTTAACCGACATGATCCCATTGATATGCGTGTATTGCGTTTAACATGCGTTTCAATAGGCGTGTCTGCACTATCTCGAGATTGCCAAATATCCAGCTATTTGAATTATCCCGATCGCAAACTATCCAGCTAATTTGCGTCTTCATTAGACCGAAGTTGCAAATTAGCTGGATAGTTGGTCGGGATAATATCCCAAGATATCTCGGTCTAGTTTGCGGTTTTCCGTGTTTACTAGTTGTACTAGCGCGGCGCTGAGCGGTATAGATCGCATGTGCGCGGAAAACCGGAAATCGTTGTGCATGATGGGATCGGGATATTTGACTCCGTACTTCGGTCTAATGAAGACGGTCGCAAACTACATGTATCCCGCTAGTTGGGAAATAGTGGGATATTTTGCAAACTAGACCGAGATATCTTGGGATATTATCCCGACCAACTATCCAGCTAATTTGCTACTTCGGTCTAATGAAGACGCAAATAGCTGGATAGTTTGCGATCGGGATAGTTCAAATTGCTGGATATTTGGCAATCTCGAGATAGTGAAGACGGGCCTAATGGGATGTTGGTGATCTTGTACAGTATGTACTTATGGCGGTTTCATGAAACACTGCCCTGGGGGTTAGGGAGAGAAGCATGCACAGTAAAACGGTCTATTGTCGGATGAGAGCATGAAGGTTCGTCACTCTGTGCAGTAACGCCCTTTTGGCTCAAAGCAGACAAGCTCTTGCACAAAGACCTTTCTCCCCTGTGTTAATACCAACCTCTTGTTTCCCTTTGTCCATCTTTTATCTTTACCGAGCGCCTCCCTGTACTGGTTATCAAGGACGTCCAGATACCATTTCTGATTTAGAATTGGCAGTTTAAGAGTCATGGCGACTAGCGTACTCGGCATCCTTCCTATACATTAGCTACGTGTACGGAAATTAAGAGCAACTGAATCCGACTCCTAAAGAAATGCCGCTGAAAGATGGGACCACTGTCTCAAGACTTTAGGTGAAATACGGCATCAATTCCTCGTGGAGAATTGGCAGGTTTAAGTTCATTACAGAAAGGTTAATACTCAAAGTCCTTCCTTACTACTGTACTTGTACACAAGTGAAGAGCAACTGAATCAGACTCCTAAGAAATGGTTGTAGACTGTCAAATGGATAGGACTTTCATAGAGCTTCAGCGTAGCTAATACATTGTTGAGATAAAATCCTACATTTCTTGATGATAGTTGGTAATTTTCACAGCTCACACTCGATACACTGGTATTAAAGCAACTTAATCAGACTCAAAGAAACAGTTTGACTGTCGAATCATTACCGCGACAGATGGACAAGGCATCTCTAAGAGTTTTTATCAAGTTATTTCTCGCATTATCCTGACAGATTTACAAGTAAGGTAGAGTTCAGATACCAACAACTCAAGTCGCAGCAATGTTTGGCCGTGTTGAAGTGTTTAATCTTAAGGAGGGGTATTTGCTCTAGGTGTTCTTGCTTTGGATTGGGGCATCTCCACTGTCCCCTGAAAGCATCTTGAATATGAGTTTAACATGGAGCTCAGCATTCTGATCCAAACTCAAGTTTGTGCAAACAGTCAAGATTCAGAAGAACTCACGATTGCTCTCTATTAACTACACGTTTTTACACCTGTACTTGTACAGTACACACTGTTAAAATGGTAACAGTTGCATATCCGCTAATGATGAAACAGCAAAAGCTCATTCAGTTTATATCAATCATTGAGTTGCACATCACTGTGAAGATGCACAATATGAGATGATCTATAACGTATCCTTGTTTATTCATCACCATCCGCTTGTGTGACTTCTAAAAACCTATCACTCATCTTCTGTATTAACCCTTAAGATGCCATTCCTTTCATCAATTAACACAGGTTTCCAATGATCGTCTCAAGCTTGGTATTCAAGAGGTTAAAAACGGACAAGTGCAGTGCTCAGGACCGATCATCATGAAGCCATTAGAAACACATCCATCTCCATCGACACCGGCTCCGTATGTTGCAACGCAGTCAATAATACCATGTTATTTGTCAGCGATTGAAGAGCTTCTATTCACAATGAAAGTGATCAATAATGGACAATGATGTTTTGCTAACGGGAAAAAAGAGACACCGTTACAGATACACCGACTCTGTATCCATGTATCTTCACGAAGGAAGCAGCAAAAATGCAACGAAACACAGAGCGTCGCTCTTGTTAATGCTTCTAGCTCATACAGTATTCATGACATATCACTGCCAAGATGGATAGATGCTGGGCATTATATCGCACCCTCCTTTTAATAATAGAAACATCACCCTCCTATGCGTACTAATTCTGGACCCTCGTTATCTCCGCAAGCTTTTTTCTCCCTTCTTTTGCCCTTTTGTGCTTTTACGGTTTTAACCCTCATCATTGATGAGGCCTTTGTATCAAATAGATTATTCTCTTTCCGGGCCACTTGTCTTCTGTCGGGAAGCCATCTACATGCTTTTCAATTATTCATGCAACACAGATCTACAAATAGGAAAGGTATACAAATGGATACGTACAGATGGATACAATGGAGAGGTAGCATCATGAATATTCAGTAGCTTCATTGGCAACATGACTGTTCCATTACGGCTACAGGGGAGTGGAGGGTAACAATGAGACACTTTTCATTCTCATAAGTGTAAATGTAAATAATAATAATAATAAATTTAATTTATATAGCGCTAAATACAAATGTCTCTAAGCGCTTTACAAAATGTCTTAAAGAATAAAGGAACAGCGCAAACAATTCCAAAATGGAAAGAATCTTTTTTTTTTCTTGTTATATAAATCTCTAGTAGATTGAGAGTTACATGTAGAAAGCAGGTGTAGAAAAACAAATATTTGTCGTCATTACACCCCCCCCCCCCCTCCTTTCCACTCTCTCTCTCTCTCTCTCTTTCTCTCTCTTCCTCTCTGATCCCCCCTCTCTTATTCCCTCTCTAATTCATTTTACTCCCCCTCCAATCCTCACCAAGAGTTCAAAGAACACTGTATTTCTTCTCCTCTGTAAAATGATTTTTATGACACTTACAAATCTATCTGATTTGTTATATTGTAAACACAACACTTTTCGCTACAACTGAGGGGGTGTCCCTTCACTTGGGCTTTCCAACTATAACAAGAGAGGGCACTGCACCAAAATCACTAATAATACATTTTCCTTGGGGGGGGGGGGGGATAATAACAGATGGTGTCAGTTTCAGAGCTGCATGTACATTTGTGTTTTATTGGGTACCAAAAATACACCAATTATGGCTTGTGATCTCAATGGTATCAACTTCTTAGAACCATATTGCATACAAAACTTTAAGGAAAATCCATGGTAGGTTTGGAGGTTGGTTATGCATAATGCAAATTTTATTGATTTATTAATAAATAAACAGATGTTAACCAATTGTCCTGAACATAAACAAGGGTACCGGTATATATCGGTACTTTGTAAACCTGAATTAACAACAATTGTATAGTAACAAATGAAATCAATGTACCAACAGTTCAAATACTTGCAATCATGTCAAATGTTCATTTCTCAATGTTGTGCATACTCTCTCAAACACCTGCCCACAATACAGATTAGCACTATGTACAATGAGGCATACCTTTACAAAAGACTCTTAATGATCTACTTAGAACTAAACAAGTCTTTAACCTGATAACAAGGATTCCACCCAGAAGGATGTTATTCAATTACCGGTATGTCAATTCTCTGTGAGAGCCAGTGTCTATAGAGTGGTAAAGTGTGACGTCATCAAAAATTTATTTTGCTCTTGCTCATAACATTAGGAGCCATGAGCAAAATAACAATGAGCTCCTATAAGAAATCTTGTTATTCAGATGGTCACATCTCAGCCAATACTTAACAAATTGGTTTTCGACATTTGGACATTAATGTTGATGCTCTTTCGAAAAAATGAAGAAAAAATTGAGAAATTCTTAAAATAGATTTGTATGATGTCACAACTTCGGTACTCTATTGATTAATCCATTGCCTACTGGAACCCAGTGTCCCCAGTATTAACCCTATGGCAATGAATGAATTCAGTAGTCAACAGGTTACCATGTCAGTATGTAATTCTACAGTGTGTTTGGTAACAGGTGGGAACTTGGGATGCAAATGTAGCTCTGAAAGGGACAGTTATTCGTACTTCAGACCTTTTTGAAGTGTAAATTCTTCTAAATAACAGTTGACTAGTGACTACAGTGACTACAATACATGTACTAAATTCTCTGATCACCAAGTTCCAGAACTTAATGTAGGCAATCGGTTTAATATTAGCCAACAATGTATCCAAGAATTATAATTATTCATAACAAAGTGTCAGCTGAAGGAAAAAATAAAAATAAAACAGTAGCTTAACACTTGAGCCTATCAAGTGAGAAAAGGGACAAAAGAGGCAATGGTATAAGGAGGACGATGAAAGAATGATAGTTGTGACAATTATTCTTCAACAAAAAAATCCCCAAATCACTAAATGGTGTGTTAAAGGTACAGTGTAATACAAAGTTTTGGGAAATTCTGATAATTGGCTGGATAGTGATTCTTTACAATTTTTATATATTTGGATGCCCCTGTGGATGTCTAACAAGCACTATAAAATTTAGCCCCTAATACACTTCTGCTTTCGAGAAAAATGGAATATAAAAAATTACTGGTGCTCCCCGGTAAATTTTGATGAATTTCAAATACCGGAAGTGCCTATACAGCCATACAATGGTAGATGCGACCATGAAAATCTCAAAATATGTAGCCCGGTTGTGATATATAATTTCCAAACAGGAATAGCCAATCGGTCGATTTTAGTTAAGAAACATTGTTTTATGGCTTACCGGTAATTCATATCTTGGCCTTGAGAGGGAGCTATACAACATAAAGAGTTTAGTATTTACAATTTCATAACTTTACACTCGATTTCAACTGCTAAATCGATCACTGAATATTGTAGGATCGCATATATGTTTCCAATAGGTCTATGTTCATTTGAACCAAATTCATGACCCCATACAAAAACTTTGTATCACCGGTACCTTTAAGAAATGAAGGTGTACCTGTTTCTATGGACTATGAATATACAATGACAAATGTAGGGCTCTATGTACAGTATATTATGCATACTTGTATGAGTCATAAAAGTTAAACAGTTTGTGTTTTCTTTTTTTTAACACATCACATTGATGACTGGTCTAGTTGTTGCAACATGTTGTCTATATATAGATGGTACACTATAAGTACATGTAGATGCAGGATGATGAAGATACAACCCTGTACATCAGGCTCACTGCAGACGTACATGTACATGTACATGTATGAACATACTTGGAGAAACTGCAATGTACATGTAGGTGTTTCATCAATATCATGAATGCCTGTTTGATCTCTTTAAGAATAAGAGCTGTTTGGAAGTGTACAGTTATCGTCATAAATAAAAGAAGAAGAAAAATATTATTGAACTCCTGTAATCTACACATTCGTACATTCTCTGATAACTTACCCAATGGTGAGAGCCGGCATGCCGGTGACCACCCTACGACCTCCCTCCATGGTGCAGTATACCTTGTGCGGCGCATTACCGGCACTGAGGGTATCCCGGTGATGGTAGGTCATACGAAACATGATCCCAAGACAGGAGGATTACCAACCGAGTTCAAACAGTGTTACCCAACAGGTAAACAAAGATGTGATAGAGGCACTGATTGGAAATTCAGCAGTGTCTGAACCTCTTTGTTGGTACATGTAATAATGTCTTTATTGGTTGCATTGCTTCTCTGGTATGTTTACACTACTCCAAGTTTATGATTTGAACGTTCAATAATTATATGGATGCTCCTCACACGACTGACAACTTCTACATGATGAGAACCAATCTGGATTCCAAGTTTGTCCAAAGTCAATAATCAATTGAAAAGCGAAGAGTATAGATAGGCCAATTTCTTGGATGAAATGTTGATCGCACAATTCATTATCTGGTTACCCCGACTCAAAATCACATACAGCTTTTAAAAGTGCAGCTCCAATGTACTGTAGCACTAATCTTTGATAAATATTTAATAACCCGTCAGCAAAAACGACATGTATGTCTATTATAGGGAATGACAATTGCACTATCCACATGAAGTTGGGAAGAGAGTCAACACTTACTATGATGTATGCAGACTTTGACTTTAATGACATTCATAACTACCATTCTGTAGATACTATAGCAACAAGATGTCAATTTTTTTCAAATATACTGTCTGTAGCAAGATATATTGCACACACATCAAATGAATAGATGGGCACAAGCCGTTCACTGTCCTCTTACATCAAACTTCATACAAGTTTCTTGCACCAAACCATGTAGAAATCCCAATGTTCACTATCGAAGCATGAAGAAAGGATTATGTGCGATAAGGATGAGCAAGGTAGCCAAAACAATTCGTTTTGATCAGATTCATTCAACCGACATCAGATGCTCTGCTACATACATTATAAGGCTTCTGTGTGGTGCTATACCCAAGCAAAGATCTTATCCAAAGCAGCAAAGTTTGGAAGAGATTGCTCACAAGCCCTTCAGACATATCAATGTCAAAGACTGCATTCTCGAAGACATCCGATGCCAGATCTTCTACAAACTGTAAATGTCTATAGGGGTTTCAGACTCCAGGAATCCAACTCTCGTGACCCGGTGCACTCACCTCACTGCAACCCCTGCACGTACCAAATACCCCACAGGCAAAGCAGAGGTGATCCAAACAAACCCCTTCCCCCGTTATGTACAGAGTTTAGCGAGCTATTATACTCTTAACCCTCTTTCCCTCCGACTCCCCCTAGCTATTGTCTCGTTGATAGAATGGATTCAACTCAAGGGGGGAAACTCTGCCCCCCTGGGTCACACCCTGGTGGGTCGGTTACAAAGGATCACAGGCTTTTCTGTTGGTGATGGGTTGTCAAAGTCTTTTGAAGCCCGATTCCATTGATGAACACCTGAGGTTCACTCGTGGGCAAATTTAACAATGGGTACTGTGATCTGAACAATTAGAATCCTAGTATTTGTTTTACTTTTACCTCTTGTCAGCTAGTTGTTAATGGCATCTAGTTTTCAATTACACTAGAGATACAGAGGGGGAGGTTTCCTAGTAACGATGAGTTAACTAATAATCAATATCATGACGTTGAATAAAACTTATATTTAAAACTAATCTCTTAAATAATGAAACACAAAGCTCTTAAATGAAAGATAATGATTTCAGTTGGAGGGACCATAATACATGTACATGTACAGGATATTTATAGATAAATATATCATGTAATTATCTCTTTTATATTTTCCTGTTTTCACTGCAGTGTAAGTGTGAGGACATACAACTCAAGTCTGAGTCACTAGAACCTAATCATAATCATGATCTTGTTAATCATCTAAATTGTAAAGAAAATACAATAAATAAAAGAAACCTGTGTTTAAAAATATTTAAGAATCCACAATATTTGACAGAAGCCACACAGAATAAAGAACACACAAAGTCTTCATATCACAACTTGTGACCAATATTATTATTAATTTCATCAGGCCCTATTGAGTTAATAACTCGTTACCAATCACAATTAATCATGTCAATTTCTTACGTTGATTCAACTTGATTGTCTTTTACTTTTTGCATAGAATTTCAATCACTTTAGTTATTGAACTACAGTGTATGTGTACATGCATTGGTAAAAAAGAAAAAAAAGAAGAGGGGAGAGGGTGGGGGAAGCTATGCCACCCAACCCAATTTATAGTGCCATTTATGGACCCATTAAAATGATCACAATATTTTCAACTATGTACACTGTACATGTACATGTATGAACATTTTTCATGTCCAAAAACATACAAGTAGCAAATGAAATACATAATCAACGTCAGAAACATTGGACTGAAATTGGTTTTACGATTTCATTTTGCAAATATAAGTGGGTTAATTCATTCATTTTCATTGATCATTTCAGAAGCTCAAAGTTCCTTATATTGATCCAATGTTAGACTGCTCGATGCAAAGTATAATGTCTTATAGAGCAGCTGGCAAACTTGTGCAAATCAATAGCACTAGACGTAATACGGGAAGTTTTCAGAAACTGCAAATAAAACACCTAGAATGTATGTGTATCTTGACAAAAAAAGACAGAGATAGACACAGAGGAGAGAGAGAGAGAGAGAGAAAGAGAGAGAGGGGGAGGGAGAGAGAGAGAGAGGGGGAGGGAGAGAGAGAGAAGGGGGAGGTGAATTAAATTGGAATTGATCAGAGAGAGAGAGAGAGAGAGAGAAAGGGGGAAGGTGAATTAAATTGGAATTGATCTGAGAAAGCCTGAAAAAATTGCTTGAAAGTGCATGTCAAATAAAAAGGTGTCCCTGAACACGAAGACCTTTTGGAACAAGTTATTATTTAAAAGATATAAATTCATCTATTACTAAGCAATAGCAATATGGATCGAAATTGAGTTATTTTTATGGCAACGTCCACCCACTTACATGTATCACTCTGATTTACCTATATGCACCTGCTGGTACACTATCTGAAGGATGTCGGTGAAAAGAGGTTATTTTACACTCTCTCCCCGTCATAATAAATAAGGTGTGTTCTCATTAGCCCGAGATTTGAAAGCAGGCTGCTAGTCATCAGTGTAACAAGGGGTCCTGGGGGGGGGGGGGGGGGGGGGGGGGGGGGGGGGGGGGGGGGGGGGGGGGGGGGTTTCACAAAGATCCTAAGTAGAACTTAACACTAAGTTGGACTTAAAAATTATGGAAAGCCATTGGAGCCTTAAAGTGAAATATATTCAAAAGCAGAAATTCAAGTATTTTAGACTTTTTATAAATTCCACAACCAGAACATGAAATCTCTTTGATGATATAAAATATGAATGATATGAATCAAAACGTTACGGCTTTCCATAATTTTTAAGTCCAACCTAGAGATAACTTTAACTTAGGATCTTTGTGAAACACCCCCTGGGTACACATGCTCCATGATACAGTACCCCCCCCCCCCCCCCCCCCCCCCTTGGAAAAAATTGAGAGTGCATAACTGCATTCTTTTTGCTTGGCCAATCTGTTTTTCAGAAGATTTTTAGTAGGTCCATGGTAGAACCATAATAAGCACTCCACCACAAAAAAACCTTGTCTTTTAGCCCCTGCTTCAACGACCCCCCCCCCCCCCTACCCTGCTTCAACACCCCCCCCCCCCTACCCACACACACATCCCAACAAATTCCTAGCTACTCTGCTCCATCCAGTTATTATGAGTAATATACAGTACTAGCAGGACCCGCGGAAATCCGCGGGATTCTAGAGGGGGGCGGGGGTGTAAATAGATATATAGAGACTGTCTAAATTAAAACCACCGAGAACTTTATTTGCCATTCAGGCCATTAAAAAAATATACATGTTTAGCGTCCCCGCCCGCTTCCTTTTTGGGGGCCACCTCCTATATATATTTTTTTTTTAAACAGCTTCCCCGCCCGCTTCCTTTTTGGGGGCCGCCTATTTTTTTTTTTACATTTTTTGAATTTTTTTTTTTTCTTCATTTTTTGATAGAAAAAAAACAGCGTCCCCCACCCGCTTTCTTTCTGGGGGCCGCCTCTCCTATTTTTTTTTTTTTTTTTAAAGAAAAAAAACATGAAAAGCACTGCTAAAATGTATTTCTGATCTTAAAAAAGAAAAGAAAAAAATTGTCGGCTGCCATCTTGAAAAATAGCCTGAATGTCAGGGAAAATGTACGGAGCAGCCATTTTGAAAGAAAAAAAAAAAAAAAAAAAAAAAAGGGCCTCCTCCTTCCCATTTTTCAGAAAAAACAGGACGCTAAACATGTTTTTTTTTTAAATTTGGCCTTATATAAAAAAATTAAAAAAAACGATCCAACTGTACCGGTATTTATTCTTTAAGCCACTGGAACTGCGTAGAGTTCCGTAGTGTGGCGTACCGACTACGCAGAAATTAGGCTGCGTATTAATGGGAAAATAGTCCCTGCGTAGGTTATGCATAGGCTGGAGTACAGGTTTGCTTATATGGTTGCTTACTGTGTGGAAAGCTTTTACTGCTTTGACGATCTGGCGTAGGGTAGCACAGTGTTGCGTAAAAAGGCGTACTTTCTGCGTCAAGTTTCTACGCTGAAAGTACGCGAAAAAAATTAAACATGTTGACTTGTTTTCGTTCATCTTGCGTACCCCTTTCTGTCCCTCAGCATATACACTACGCAACTCTACGTATTGACCCCACGCCAATTAGTGACCCGCAAGTGTCACAAATAAAGTATTAAAAATATGCTCATCTGACCCTAATTAAACGCCTAAAACCCCCGAGCTTTCGGGGGTTTATGGCCCCTTGAAACCCGTGGACCCCACGCCTATATTGTATATACACTCAACTCGCTGCGATCTGATCTCTCCCCCCCCCCCCCCCCCCCCCCCCCCCAACTTTGAAGAACGTAACCCCCGAGCTTTTGGGGGTTTATGGCCCCTTGAAACAAATATACACTCAACTCAGGGTTTCAGGTTTCCTTCTTCATAATTGTCTATTTAAAAAAAAAAACATTTTTCTAGTTCAATAACTAAGTTTTCATGCATTGATTTGATGCAAGAACTGTAACATAATAGACCCTAGATTGTGATTATTTCTGACCATAAATTTCGATAATTATTTTTCAAAGTAAAATTTTCACAAGAAAATCAGACAGTCGTTTAAAAAACGTAGACATTAGTAATACTTTTACTACTTCTAAGCTCAGGTTTCGTAAATCTATTCACGAAACTATATTGAAATCGCGGCAATAATGATGCAAACCAACAGATAACAATTTCAAAGTGTCAAATCTCTTCGACTCGAGCTCAGCTCAGCTGTACTCACACACATAACACTCCAGCGTAACTCCATGAAGCTCGAACACCGGCGCCGCAGGCCTCGGACGCCTGCGGTGCCTGGTGCCGGTGTTGGAGATTCCTGGAGTTACTGCACTGTGATGTGTGGTGACTGAAGTTAGCTTGCGACTGAATTGTCAGTCCAATGGTTTTCTTGTCAAAACTTTCCTTTAGAAAATGATAATCAAAATTGAGTATACATGGCCGTAATAATCACAAAATAAGCTTTGAGTTCATACCTTCATTCACGAAAACTATATAAAAATCGCGGCAATCATGATGGAAATAGGTCTCTAAGTTTGGACGTCGACGGGAAGCCCCGTGTATCTCTTGTGCAGCTACTACATATGCAAAGCACATCCTAGCTACAACAAAGCACATCCTATAGAAAGATGCTTTACTCTCGGTAATCCCGCCCTTTGCATAGCGCATTTAATACGCAACTTAATGTGAGTGGATAGTCATCGGTCGTGTGTCTACGGATGTAATGTTGAATATCCATGAGGTATCTCTGTCGTCACGCATATCCTGCATTATGCATATCGCGTCTGTTTTCGCCCTGGACGTCGACACGGAGGGGGACCTCGGGCGGAGTATAGCCAATTCCACAGAGTAGACTCTCCCGCAGACGATGGCACCGGGCACGGGTACCCGGAGGGGAGGGTTCAGGAGGAGATAGCCGCACCAACTTGGGTCGGCGATCTCATTAAAAAACAATAGAAAACAAAGGCTCGCCGAGACGTCGCGCCCCCCGCGGAGCCTTAGCGTATTACTTATATAGATACCTCATTTGGGACTAATAGAAACAAGATTTTACACCTTTCTACTGATAAATTAATAAGAATCACTGACTATTCATATTTGTTATGCTTGCATATTTTGGGCCGATGGTAAAACAACCTCATAGACAGTTCTATGAATGAGGATAGCACATGGACATCACTCTCATGTTTCATTGTAATGAGTGACACCCTCTATCAATCCAGTGGGCCTAACAGCTGCCCATCTTTACACGCTGCAGATCTGTACTCATCTGCTTAGCAACTTCAACGTCAAAGAAAACAAATTGGCAACACGTCTTAAGAAGTTGTGCTCATTTCTTTTTCTCAGGTGCAAGAAGGAATGACGGTCGCATCTAGAAGTACATGTAACTCTCATATTTAATTTCAAGAATTGTGATCAAAAGTGTAATAATACACCCCGCTATAATAGACCAGGGACCTGCATGTAGTAGCTGTTACTGTGAACATTGTTCATCCGTTTTATCAACTTCATTCATCAGAACGAACTTGCAATATATATCCAAGATATACTTGTTTTCCGACTTTTTTCTGATTGAGATGATTGATATTTGCATTTTTGCAAGAATGGAATGTTCACAGGACTTTTGTTAATACCTTTAAAAAACATTACATACCAGTATTGTATGTTAGCAAGACTAAAAAATAGCTTGTAAGTCAACATACAGCCAACACCAATAAATGTTCCATAATAAACAAGCAGCAAGAATTTCCTTTGATAACAGTTTCATTTTCCTGGAAAATTGCACACAGATCAAAAAAATAATTACAACACCACGCTACAACGTAATTACTTACAAATCGTCAGAATAAGCTTGTGTACGACCTTTAGAATATCAACAACAAGTTATAAAGTCAATTAATATCTACATACATTTTTTTTAAAATTATTTTAGATCATGATGATACATGTACATTGTATGTGCATGGTGGATATTTAAAAGACAATGGACTTTGTACTTTCCCCCATAATCTATAGGTGGCTGTAATACTGTACCAACGACAAAAATGAATATAAAACATTGTGAGTTCATAGTTGGGCAAATAGGATCAGAGATAGGAAGATTCCTTTTCGTGGAATGATTAATTTCCTTACATTGAACTAAACAAATAATACATAATAGTAATAGGCATTTATGATATATAGCACTGTCTATCTAGAAATTCTATTCCAAGGCGCACTAATTATTACCCCTGCTGTTGCCTAGCAGCGGTCCAGCTTTTCTAGAATTAATTCCTGCCAGGTACCCATTTAGTACACTTACTTCACCTGGGTCGAGTGTGGCAAATGAAGTTTAATGCCTTGCCTAAGGACATTAGTGCCGTGTCAGGGATTGAACCACAACCTTTGGATTTCAAGTCAAGTGCTTGAACCACTTGACTACGACACTACAGTGTGAGTCAAAAAAAAGTTTACACCTAGAAAATTGCTAATTATTAAAAAAAATTATCGATGAACATCAAACTTACATGTCTTATGAAAGAGTGTTTTATCCCAAATCATTTGGTACCATTTTTGTGTGGTATGTGTTCACGCTTGGATGAACGGGAGGCATTATTTGCGAGAGTGCAAAAATCGACTTGCTCCAAAGTTGCCTAAATAATGTTTGAATAAAACAATTGGGAATTTGGTATTAATTCAGTCTTTGCAGATCCAAATAACATCCCTAACAAAATTAATCATGCCACACATATCAAATATCAACAAACATTGGTGCGTTTGTGTGTGGATGTGTGTGACTTTTCCCTTTGCAAAAAACATATCCAATGCATTTCATTTGATATATTCAATCCATTCTCTCACTCCGCTAATCCCAACATAATACATACTGTAGGCATCACTTTGGCGCAAGTCGATCTTTGCACTCTCGCAAACAATGCCACCTGTTCATCCAAGCGTGAACAAATACCACACAAAAATGGTACCAAACGATTTGGGATAAAACACTCTTTCATAAGATGTATAATAATTTACTGTTCATATATTATTTTTTAATAATTAGCAATTTTCTAGGTGTAAACTTTTTTTTGACTCACATGGTATATGAAAGGTCTGCTTACATGTATGTCAGTTTTAATGTTACAATGTACTTGCTAATTAACCCACTTTGTTCATATTTGTTCCTATTCATCCAATATCACAGTATCTTACAGGTACAGTGACATACATGTACCTGTACAAAATGTTCTTCAGAGTAAAATTGCTACTACATGTAGGATATTAAAGCCTATCTGCACTAGTTGGGCCAGGAGGGATTAGACCTCCCCCAATGGTCACTGACAGGTGGTTATCTCATCAAATCAGCTCTCAATTAACATAAGCAAAGGTGGACCACGGGGGACCAATGGTCACTGCTTAGGCATTGTTTGCTATATATAGAGGGCGCAAGTAGCTATAAGTAGTGCAGTGGAGCTTTAACTTACTTGTTACAGCTGAATTCTGCACTTTTAGGCGAGACTAAGAGTAGTGCAGTGGAGCTTTAACTTACTTGTTACAGTTGAATTCTGCACTTTTAGGCGAGACTAAGAGTACCGGTAGTGCAGTGGAGCTTTAACTTACTTGTTACAGTTGAATTCTGCACTTTTAGGCGAGACTACGATGGGCAAGACTGTTGCACTCCTGTCCAGCTTTGTGGGGTTACTGATCTGATTCTTGGTCCGCAAATCCCTGGCGCCAATCGATGAATAGTTGCGGGTAATCGTAATATTGTTCTCCCCGACTGTCACCACGTACCCTTGAATGCCCCACGGGTGGTAGTGGGGTTGCTGCCACTGTGGCCAGAGCGGCGCTGGTGGTTGCTGTGGTGCCTGTTGCTCATGGTTCCAACCATGTTGTAGTTTATGACTGCGACAAGCGACGCCGTTTGAAACTGCTGCTGCAATTTGGGGGTGATACCACAGGCGGCTCAAGGCATCATCGATAAATATCTAAAAGACATTTAAGGACTTAAAAGACTTACTTAGGATTCTTCCATGTGTATCAGTAAAAGAAAAGAAATGGGTGCATTTACTCAAATTTTGAGTCTTATCTTTACTCAAAATGGGCACTTTTTCAAAGGGTTAATATCCCCAAAAAAGTGTTTATAACCTACAAGTTGAATTACTTCCACAAGAATATCTCTTTTGGGCAGGTCCAAGCTATTGTCCCCTCTGGGGGTCAAATTTCATCTTTATATATATTTAACAAACTATACCTCATTTTAAAGCTGAAACTATGAATTTTATGAATCTGATAAAAAAAATTAAAAATTATCAAAATACGAAGAGTGCCAAGGTCGCGAACTTCGATTTTTATCAATTAGCGTGACGTACGGGACATTACATTTTTATTTTTGTATCTCCTTTGAATTATTTGTTTAAAATTAAATATCTCAGGACATGTAGACCATCATGCTAGAAAATAGGAAAAAAATATCAAAACTTTCAAAATTAATTAATTATGCAAATGAGGTAGGTTCCGAAGTGTGATGTCCCATACGTCACAATTTGATCATAATTTGTTTAATTTTAATTATGAAAATAATTTTTTTTTTTAAAGATATTCTAGGAAGTTCTAATTTAGATGAATACCTCACAAAAAATAGGTTTAACAAAAATTACAAAAATTCTGTGTTGATTACATAATCAAATTAAGAAATGTGACGTACGGGACAAGTGTGTGACGTACGGGACAACCCCATACAAAACCAATGCAAGATGTGAAAAAGGAAATGACCAAAAGGAGAATACATACTGTGTAAGGAAACTTGTTGTATACAGGGATATATGAACATTCTAACTGGGTCCCTTCTAGGAATTTACTTGTTTGTACTGAATTTGATGTAATTAGTCTTCAAGCCAGACCCCTGGTATTATCAACTTTGGTATTTTGCCAGTTGATATCCCCAACATTGGCAGGATGCTAAATATGTAAATCATAATAGTGTACTAGTTCCTGGAATGAGTCTAATGAAATTATATGGTAGTAGATGCACCAGAAGCTGGCTTTTACAACTCATAGATGCTGTAGGTTATAATAGCACATGGTATCAAGCTCTCCACATGAGGTTGTTTTAATATTCTATTTAAATGACATATTTAGATGTCATATATGATGGTAAAGGATTACAGCATACACTGTACATGTTATGGAGCCAGCTCAGGAATTCTGATCTCCTAAAAACTACATGTAAATCATAACTTTTAAGAAAGGATAGCCTTTTTGAATATTTCACACTCTCACCCACTTAGGATTTTTATCACTTTTACACCCATGCATTTTTGTTGATTTCACTTTAATCTTTTGAATTTTTTTTCTTATATCTGGTGGTGTTAACAAGATGTCTTTAATCAATACGAAATAAATTCAAGTTTTACATGTATATTTTTGTATCCATCTTTCACAAACATGTAGGCTACATTAATGTACATCAAAATTCTTGAATATCTGACAGCAACATATGTACATGTTCTAATCTGTGATAAAAAGATTTAGAAAAGACAATATGTTCAGCATTATCTTTGAATTCCTTCAAAATTCTATGATATTACTATCAAGTAATTCAAACAAGCTATGAAGAAAAGACTTCATATTTGTAATGTATCTTTGTTCACAAACACTTAGAGCATAACAAATGTTCTTTGACAAAATATGATGTGCCGAGCGTGCCCCTGTGTTTCAAACAAGTTTAAATAAAAGTTTTCAAATTCAAGTTCATCTTCTTCATTAATTATTATCTAAAAACATTTAGCAATGTTGAATGGAATGGATCAAAGAAATAAGAAAAGATTGAAGCATGACTGCACATGATAGATGGGTAAATGGAATAAAAATGGTAATATAGTGTATATGAATGTAAATCAATTTGTTTTCTTTATTAAAGTAATATTTGTATTGATTTACCTCATAAATTATCACAGAGGATATAAGTGATGGTCAGAGGATCTAATTGGGTTCTGAAACACTCTAATTGCCACTGATTTAAGTTAAAATTGTTCACATTTAACAAATTTTGACGAAAATTCTTCATTTCAATGCATTTTCCCATAGGGAAAAGTTGTCCCGTACGTCACGTGTCCCGTACGTCACATACACACATTTTTGTTTTGGTATATTACATAACAACGAAAGGTCAGAAAAATATGGTAATAGTTGTGATTAATGCTTGATTCCATAATGAATTAAGATATCATTACCATAAATCTCATAACTTAATAAATTCAGAGAACTTTTATGATGAACTTATTTTTGAAAAAGTCAGAAATTCTCTGGTCCCGTACGTCACGCAGCACATTAATTACATTAAAAATTAATTTATGAATTGGTGAGAACTAAAACTTTTCACGAATGAACTAGCCCATAAAAGCCACAGACTCATACCAAAAGATAGCCATATAAATAATGTCATCCATTGTTATTTCTTGTTTAAAGTCTCTAAATGTCCCGTACGTCACAAAGCAAATAGCTTGGACCTGCCCTTTTACAAAACTTCATCAATAATTCAGAACTCTCCACTTAGGTTAACCACATGAATGCTACACACATGTACGGTATGTGTAGAGGAATTCAACTAGGTACACATCTGCATACAGTAAACACTCGCAGTCGCAGTACTTGAAAGGATTCTGACATGGCAGCCGTTGCTGCCAATGGCCATTCATACTTTTAAGTTCTAATTAGTTCTTCATACAAGTTACAAATTCTGTAACAAACAAGAAAAGTTATTCCTAACCTATGGGTCTGTCGACCGGACTAGACCATTAAAGGTATTACAAAGTTTTGGGAAATTTTGGAAAATGGGTGGATAGTGATTCTTTACAATTTTGATATATTTGGATGCCCCTATGGATGAAGTAAAAGCACTAGAAATTTTAGCCCCTAAAACAATTCTGCTTTCGAGAAAAATTGAATATAAAGATTTACCGGTGCTCCCGGTAAGTTTTTGAATTGTTTTCAAATAGCTCCTACGGCCGTTCAATGGTAGCTGCGACCATGAAAATAACTAATCGGTCGATTTTAGTCAAGAAACATTGTTTTACAGCTTAATGAATATCTTGACCTTGAGAGGGAGCAATACAACATAAATTGTTTATTATTTACAATTTTATAACTTTAGAGTCGATTTCGACCGCGACAACGATCAGTGAATATTGTAGGATCGCATATGCTTCCACTACAATATTTTCAATTGAACCAAATTCACGACCCCATCCAAAAACTTTGTATTACCTTTAAAGGGGCCTGCTGCATTGAAATATCCAGATCCACAAATCCACAAAGTATATATTCTGGCATATGGCATCTTATTGATCTTGACAAGCAAATTACAGTTATAATGAACATGAGTTTGTCGAGTTACGGCAATTAAGTTAAATACACCCTGTAATTCAGTGCTTATCTGTTTAATAACGATGACAAGTATTGATGACAATAATGACAATGTACAGATCTAAAAAGACTGATAACTTCCTTCAGAAATTGATACTTACCGGGTACTCAAGTTTCTGAACTACCGGTGCTCTATCCTACACTACAGCCCAGGCAACACTGCTAGCAGAGCAAAGTGTAAGGCAACTCTATTGTAAATGATCGCAAACTCAAATCTTGCCTCTCCTATAAATAGGAGCAAACACAGCGCTAATTGACGAATCAACAAATGGGAAGATTGTAATCTGCTCCTGAGCCTCTCACCTGTATGGATGTATCCATCGACCAGCTAAGCCGGAACGGCTTCTATTCAAACAACAATGAAACACCTTCAAAGACAACTTGTGGTTTAAAGAAAAGAGCTGGCTTCGCCCATGAATGGACATTACCATGCGTGAGCGACAGGTATTGAAAGTAGTGAAAGGGTTGGATGAAGTCATAAAAGGGATCTTGGAGGGGCACAAAGCCCCCAGAAGCTACCTAGATAACAAGTGGTTGGCTGGTGTTCTTGTGTTGTATAGGGCGATATTGATTTTGATGCTTTGATGTCAACTGGAGGTTTGTCAAGTATCACAGAAGTCACCCGGCAAGGACATCCGCTCTTCTGAGACATCAAGTTGAATGAGATCAAGCTTGAGTTGATCAACCACCCCCCCCCCCCCCAATCCTCATCTCCATTAGCAATGTCATGACCTCTCATAAAATTGATTGATAGTCTCTCTTTCTCTCTTCCTTTCTCTACCTCTCATTCATTGTTCCCTCCTTCTGTTTTATACTCCCTCATTAATTCTCAAATGCTTTTATGTGGTGTTATTTTTTAATAATTCTTTTGTCTTGTCCTCTTCACTTTCTTTCACCTCGTTTGCAATCAAATGTCTATCACCTCCAAAGAAATTTCTCTCTCTCTTCATATCCCTCGTCCTTTCCCCTGCCCCCTTCTCTCTCTCTCTCTCTCCCTCTTTACCTCCCCCCCCCCCTTCTCTCTCTCTTTCTCTCTCCCTCTTTATCTCCCCTGCCCCCCCCTCTCTCTCTCTCTCTCCCTCTCCCTCTTTATCTCCCCTCCCCCTTCTCTCTCTCTCTCTCTCTCTCTCTCTCTCTCACATCTCCAATTCACTCATCACAATTGAGTCTCTTGCTTTTTTCTTTCTTTCTCTCTCTCGCCAAAAATCATTATAGGTGTCATTGTGTACATGTATGTAACATTATTGTGTTTTCATACATGATGTACATGTACATGTAGATATGTATTGATTTAATTCTTGATAAGATCTGATTATTAATAGCAGGGTCCTGACCTTTTGTTAAATGTCACTCCTCGGCAGACATGACTCACTTGGAGTTTGGATTTCTGATAATGTTGATACATGTATGTAACCATAATAATAATAATAATATTAATAAAAATAATAATCTTTAATAGTCCACTCAAAAAAATTTTAAACCGAAAATGGAAATTCTTTTTGCCCAATTGATTGTGAGCCTGGCAGCCACTGAACAGCGTCAGATCGACGTTGCTCTATCCCCTTATTGTTGAACGCCAAACAAGGTAGCAGCAACTCCCGTCTTTTGGTATGACGCGGCCGGGGTTCGAACCCACGACCTCCCAGTTGTGAGGCGGACGATCTACAGACTGAGCCAACACACCGGTGTAAACATGAACATCAATTGAGACTCTTCAGTTCACTGCCTCTTGGCTCTTTCATGGTTTTCAAATTGCAGATGAAATCTTAGCTATTTAACACTATTGCTGCGCAGACCTCAAACTTTGTCACTTTTACTGTAATCCAGCGATGCTATAGGACTATACCTATGTTCATCGATCGTAGATCTATGTTTTCTTTAGTGGTTAAACATTATCCTTGTCTTTTCAAATTAAATAATTCAACTTTAGGGACAGTCCATTTAGGCAATTTGACACAAAAGCCAAAAATAATGATTTATAGCTACCGGTAGACCTACATGTATACCATTTAGAACATCGAGGTGACTTACATGTAGGCCCCTTATTTTATTTTTAAAAGGGTGACTTATAATACATGTATAAGATCCTACACGTGAATTAATGTATGGCCTTTCTCTGAATGCCTTTAAAAGGGCATTGAAGGAATCGTCCAACTGATGGCAGCACATCGCTGTCCACGTTTTTAACAGCACATCACTGTATATATTTTGCACCTGGACTCAGGCCTACACACATTTTGGACATGGCACACACCACACTGCAGTGCGTAATCTTCGTTGTATGAAGTCAACGTAAATGCAACACCAATGTATAAAACAAACAGAACAGAACCAACAAAATTAAACTATTAAAGCAGTTAGAGTAAGTAGGCCTACAGCATGTGAAAATGCTTCACAAACAACATTTATTTTTCAACTGGACGAAAGAAAAATCATAAAAACTTATAGCCTCTAGGAAAAAAAACAGCCAACCAAGCGACCAACAAGCATGCATTGATTACCCAGCAGCCTGTGTCCTCTGATGTTCAAAGAAACTGGTCCATGACAAATCTGGTTCAATGATGTCGTTCTGACTGCCAAAGCCTAATTTCCCTTCATTCACAGAGTTGCGGAGGGTGGGGGTAAAGAATTGATCAAATTAAACGTAATAACTTGTAAATTACTTTTGTACTATAGTGGGAAAGCCACAAGGAAAGGGGTTAGTACTTAAGGCTGTGCACAACAGTGTAATGAGGTACCTGAGTACACTCCCAGGCTTACAAGCAAATACTCGCATATTCGGGCGCCATGTGTTGTTTTTTTTTTTTTTTTTTTTTTTTTTTTTTTTTTTTTTTGCCACCAGCATACCTTTGGTGCAGTATCCCAGTATTGCCGAAAACGCATGCAATTTTACTTCGAGTTGCAGTTGAAGGCGCCGATTTAATAATAATAATAACAGTGAACAACGCCGTTTTAAAAACCAAAGATGGCAGAATAATCCGTTGTCCTCCGAGTCCAAACAGAAATCTGGACATTTGGTCCCAGTTTCTGAGTGGTGAGTTTGACAGTGCTTGAGTTGGGAAACATTTTTACCAATGGTACCATGCCAGCGGCCGCCACTCTCTCTGGCACGGCCTGGGTAAGGGTCGGCCTGGACAATTTTTTTTTTTTTTTTTTTTGAGGCCGAATATTCGGGTACGAGTACCCGAGTAGTTGTCAACCGTGCGTGTACTCGAGCAATCGACTACCCATCGCAGTCTTAGTTAGTACTCTGCCAACTGATTGAGACTAAGTAAGACTAGATTAAAGCCCCTCTTGAAATGAGCATTGATGAAAAAATCGCTTGAACGCTCTCCAGCTGCAGTAACCATGATTTTTAACAGCGTTTTGATTTGCGATTCATGTTTCTGATTCTAGCTTTAAAAAATCGCTTGAAATCACCCTAATAAAGCAGGTCTTTCGTGCTAGATCTTGATCTCAGTGATCTAGTAATTTGTTAACGTAAAATTAAATCTTCTTTTTTTACTTTCGAAATTGGATTCAAATTTCAATCTTGATTCTTGCAATTGCATGGACAGGGCATGGTCAGAATTCAACTCGACCCTCTTCTTCATGACATGGTCATGGATGGGATGCTCAACTTCAACCTTGCTTTATCATGTTTATCAAGAGTCAAGACCCACTAAATCATACAACTTACTTGAATGCATCTTTTGTTGATTGAAATGCAGCCTTTTTCGACGTTGGGCAGCAAGGATGAGATGCGATGTAGATGAAGCAACACCGTAGGACGGATATGTGCTTTGATTGCACGGCCAATGCCGAGGAGAAGTGCCCGAAACTGCCACCGAGCCGGTGCCCGATCTGTTCGCCAGACCGACGGGGTAGCTGTCTGTGATAGGGTGGACGGTAAGCGTGACCACGCTTGGAGTTGCTACAGCTGAATCCCAACCTGCTTGATCGGAAGATTGCTGAAATTCTTTTAATGATGCATAATTACCTGATGACCACCAATCCCCTTGCATGCTTATTTAAAATGGAGATCAATCTAGATGAAAAATAACAGTAATTGAGCAGACGACACGCTGCCCTAAAATTATCTTTCGAATTTTGCCAAGGCAGTTTTTGCTTTTGACGAGCGCGCCATCTACTGGTGAAAACAAGAAAGTGTGTACAAACGAATATGAGCTGAGAAGAAGAAGAAGAAGAAGAAGAAGAAGAAGAAGAAGAAGAAGAAGAAGAAGAAGAAGAAGAAGAAGAAGAAGAAGAAGAAGAAGAAGAAGAAGAAGAAGAAGAAGAAGAAGAAGAAGAAGAAGAAGAAGAAGAAGAAGAAGAAGAAGAAGAAGAAGAAGAAGAAGAAGAAGAAGAAGAAGAAGAAGAAGAAGAAGAAGAAGAGAAGAAGAAGAAGAAGAAGAAGAAGAAGATGATGTTGAATTTTATAATTTATTGCATTGATTCAATCTGTCTTTAAAAACGTCTTTAAAGTAGAAGTCTATACTAAGGCCAAATAAAAAAAAAATGTTTAGCTTCCTGTTTTTTTCGAAAAATAGGAAGGAGGAGGCCCTTTTTATTTTTTTTTTTTGTTTCAAAATGGCCGCTCAAAATGGCCGCTCGGTACATTTTCCCTGACAGTCGGGGCTATTTTTTCTCAAGATGGCCGCCGACAATTTTTTTTTTTTTATCAGAAATAGAGCCATTTTAGCCGTGTTTTTCATGTTTTTTTTTCTTTCAAAAAAAAAATTCAAAAAATTCAACGAAAAAAAAATAGGAGGCGGCCCCCAAAAAGGAAGAGGGCGGGGACGCTAAAGATGTATATTTTTTTTAATGGCCTAAATAGAGGAATGCGGTGATCGAGTTAAGGCATATACTATCGGACAGTTTGAGATTATTGCGCGATGGTGGATGAGTAAAAACGACGACGACGACGACGAAGATGATAATGATATAATGGCAGGAGAACAATGGAAAAAATGAATATGGTACCGAGAATAAGAACGATGGTGATGATGATGATCATAACGATTATAGCGATGATTTTGATTAAGATGGTGATGAAGATAAAGACGATGATGGTGATGATGATGATATGATGATTATTTGTGATGTTGACTATATGATTAGGATGATAATGATGATGGTGGTGATGATGATATGGTGGCGGTTATATAATTATAGAAGATGATGATGATGATGATGATGATGATGATGATGATGATGATCATAATGCATGATGATAGTGATGTTAATGATGATGACGATGAAGATGATGAAGATGATGATGGTACTATATAGAAGAAGAAGAAGATGATGATAATGATGATGATGATGATGATGGCGATGATGATGACGGTGGCGGTGGAGGTGGTGGTGGGGTGGTGGTAAAGATGATGAATAATGATGATCATATTTGATGATGGTGATGATGATAATGGTCTCTCCTATATATTATTCCCGGTATTATTGTCCTATGTACTTTGATAAGGAAATTGTGCACAAAAAATTACTGAATCAAGTTGATGTTTTACAGAAAAGAACATTACGTGCACTCACAATCTTTTACCCCAGAACTCCCTCTGAACCGCTTTTCAGAAAATTAATTGTACCGTATTTCAAATACATGAACTGAGAGTTGAGTTGTATCATTTATGTAAATGTTCAATAATGATAAAATTATGTGACCTTCCATTATTTTGTTCAAAATAACAAAGGATGTTCATCCACATTACGTACACGATCGATCTACACTGTAAAAATTTGCTGTAACTCATGCAGTAAAATACTGTGATTTACAACAGTAATATGTTGTAATAACGATTTTACGATAATTAACTGTATAAGTACGTTGCTGTACAGTATATTGCTGTAAACATCAGTGTCGTAGAGCATGGGAACAAATATCTACAGTAAGCTAGTGTAAAGGAGCGTGCAAAAAGCATTGTGGGATACAGCGCACATGCGCATTAGGCGGATCGGCTGCATATGCGCGTATGCGTTGCACGTGATTGGCTCCCGCGCTAGCCCGCCACGCCGCGCCGCCATTTTTAATTTTCTGCAAAGATTTGAGCTGAGATATATAGCTGAGCTGGCCGGCCTGATCCTGAGCAACGAATCTGAATCTGTTCTGTTCCTGGTCCTGATCCTCGAGCTGGGATATTGATGACCAATAAGTCAATTCCAAGGGGATCCGAGGTAAGTTACAGATTGCCAATTATCAGAGTCATGATTTGATTTGTATCCCGCTGAAGTGAAGAATTGTCAGACTGTGGAAAGTATAGGGATTGTGTTTGTAATTGTTCCGTCTACGGTATATGTGTACTGTACGTGCTGTGCTGTGGTGTGTGGGACAGAGTCGGTAGTGTTAGTGCAGCACATGACACTGTACTGCAGTACCAGCGTACAGTGTCACTGTCAATGCGATGCCATTGCACATGGATATGCATGCTCACGTTAAATTGGAAATGTCTAACGTCAAGACCATCAAGACTTATAACTTATAGGACACCGCACACACTACGATCGACTACAGCATCAGTCCATCATGAGCACACTGCGTGATCAGTTGAATACGCACAAGTCTAAGCTCATGTAGTGTAGTCTACAGCACGTTACTGAAGAAATTACAGCAAAGTACTGGCAATCCTGCTGCATAGTGTAATTTTACTTAAAAGTTAAAATATGAAATAAAATTACAGTAAGTTACTGTAAAATTACTTAGTATTTTACTGTTACTTAGTAATTTACAGTAATTAAGTTACTTTAAAATTACTGTAATTTACTGTAAAATTACTGTAATTTACTTTTTTGAAGGTCGCAGCGTTGTCATAGCAACCAAATAGGCCATTCCGTAACTGGCAGTAAGTTACTGTAAAATTACTGAGTAATTACTGTAAAATTACTGTAATTTACAGTAACTTACTGCTAGTTTACAGTAAATTACAGTAATTTTATTTCATATTAATTTTGAGTACTTGTCTACTGTAATTCACTGTAATTTTAATTTACAGTAACTGTAGGTTATATCTACAGTAAGTTACCATCAATTTTTACTCAAAGTATCTGCCTGTAAACTTTCCTACAGTAAATCACTGCATTTCTTAGAGTAAATTGCTGTTACCGTAGGTTCTTCAAATACTAACAGTAAATTACAGTAATTTTTGTCTTTAAGGATTGTAAATTTGTTTTACAGAAATCTATTGTAGTTTCATTTACCGCAAATGAATGTTAATTTCACTTATGTAGTAACATTCATAGCCGTGAAATCAAATGTTTTTTTGCTGAAGGTTTCGCATACAGTCATCATCAGGAGGCTCGTGACAACTGGTTATATTTGATTAATTTATGTTTTTCTTTCGATTTTCTTTTGTATTTTTTGTCCTTTATCTTTTTTTTTATTATTCATTTATCATTTAAATAACTTTTAATCTGTCAATGCTGTACATAAAAAGTTATGTGTACGTATGCATATTAAAGGTATTATTTTCCGCTCTTCTTTCTTGCAGTATGCCATGGATTACTGCTGAAGTCACACAGTGTGCATGCTGAAACACTAATCAGACGGATGCTCTACATGGACATCATATACCCATGTACGTTTGTAAGCTATGTAATCATTCTTCTGGATCATTGAAGCGGTTTTCTGAACACTTTTCAGTCCATAGAAATGTGGTGAATTTCGATTTCCCGTGTGGTGTTCCTGGCTGCAATCGAACATTCAGAAATTATTCATCCTTCAAAACCCATGTGCATAGGGATCATCAACCATTTTCAAGAAAAAAAGATGCCCAGTTTTTCTGCGTTTCTACCTGGAATTGTCCACTCTGTGCTGTAAAATGTGAGGAAATCCATGACATACTTTCTCATCTTAGAGTTCATATCAAACACGGAGTTGAAATACGCTGTCCTTTTGCCAATTGCAAAAAACGTTTTTCAGTGAGGTCGTCTTTTGCGTCACATATATCAAGAGTTCACAATAAGTTAGACCAGATTCAGTTAGACTCAACTTCAAGTGAAACTGGTACTGTGTTAACTGAATCCGCCCAAGAAAATAATCAGGAGTTTCCTGGAAGACTGCACTCAAGTGACGAGGAAAGTGTGACAGATGATGAAGTAGATGTATCCGCTGACTCATTCAAACACAGCTTATCCTTGTTTTATCTGAAGTTGGAGGCAAAATTACTACTGCCCAACTCTACAATTCAGGAAATAATTGACACAGTTCAGGATATTCATGCATTAAGCCAACAAAATTTGATACCAAAATTGTGTCTAGCGGTCATTGAACTTCCTAGACAAAGCATTAGCACATGTATTCTGTGAGCCTGGCATGTGTGCAGCCTTGTCATCATAAGCATTGCTTGATTGTTTACTTACTGTTTTCCAAAATATGTTTTACATTACTTGCAATTTAGCATTATTTTACCTTAGTGAATTTTCATATATTTTAGTCTGTACATGCAGTACACCTTTATTTTAATAAATTTAATAAGTCATGAAATAAATGAATTTGCCAAATATTAGGCCTATATTTAAGTAACCTATATTTTATTTCGACATATTTCAAGTTATATAATAATATATTTTTTTTAAGTAACTTATATTTTATTACGATATATGTTACGTTATATGGTAATATGTTTTTTTATCATATTTAATACGTAGCAATATTGTAGCTAAACGAATTTCATAATTTTATGTTTTCATTTTACATGTACACAAATTGATCATATTTTCTATTTTCTTTGTTCATTGTGCACATTGGTAATTCTATTTCATTAATTTCTGTATATCATGTATATTTTCTTATTGTCAAGTATGTTTTACGGTTTTTGTTATTTTGCACAGCCCCTTTGTAAACCAGCCGAGTAGCTGAATAGGGCTTTTACCGTCAATAAATCAATCAATCAATCAATTGAATGACAGCTCATGAAGTTGAAACAAGTTTCTGTGCAGAATTGGCATGTAAATGAGACAAAAATACAGAAGAATATGAAACACGTATTAAAGATTACAAGTTTAATATAACAGAGCAACTCAAATTAAATGGGGTATTAGTTCAAAAGATAAATTAAACAAAAATAAAGTGAGTAATGTCTTTTGGAGAGATTCTACCAGGTATAGAGAGTTTTCCTTGATTCTGCCAGGTATATGGAGACTTTTCATTGATTGTATTCTGATAGTAGTTGTCGTTTAATAGTGGCTTTAAAGGAAGATAAAAGTGTATAAAATATGTCTTGTTTACAATTGAAGATAATTCTTTACAATAGTTTTTTACAATTCAGAATTTTAAAGTGAACATATTGTTGTCTGTTCGACAAATAATTTTTGACCCAAGAAAGTGCAGTGCCCCTAAGCCATACGTTGTGATTTAGCATATCAATGCCTTAAAGCCGCTATGTCTGCACAGTTGCATGTGTTATTCTGTCGTATAATTAAATTAATGCTAGGTCGGGTGAATGATTTTTTTTAAAGCCATATTGGTTGGGATTAAGCAAGTTATGTGTATTTCAGAATTGGTATAATCTAAACAATTTTTTCAAGAATTTTTGAGATACTGGAAGGATGACTATGGGTCTGTAGATTCTTGAGTACTTGAACTTTTGCAGTTTTTAGTGGTTTTACTTGTTTTAATGTTTTACTTGATAGTTTCTTTGCAAGCATTTTCATAATGTTACACTATTTGAGAAACTTGTTTTATGGAGCGTTGATTACCCAATAAAGACTTTAATAATGATTTTTGTGTTCAGAAAGCTTGTTTTTTCCTCAAATTAACAGGATGATGCTGCTAATGTCAAGTTAGAATACTGTACTTATTACATTAACTTAATGTAAATGAGAGAAATAGATTAAAAAAAATAACAGGATGATACTGCTAATGTCACAGTAGAATACTGTACTTAATACATTAACTTAATGTAAATGAGAGAAATAGATAACAAAATAACAGGATGATACTGCTAATGTCACAGTAGAATACTGTACTTATTACATTAACTTAATGTAAATGAGAGAAATAGATACAAAATTAACAGGATGATACTGCTAAAGTCACAGAAAAGCTGTACTTATAACATTAACTTAATGTAAATGAGAGAAATAGATACAAAATTAACAGGATGATACTGCTAAAGTCACAGTAGAAAAGCTGTACTTATTACATTAACTTAATGTAAATGAGAGAAATAACATTAATTTACTGTAGAGAAAAACTTACAGTACATAACTGTAAATACATTTAAATTACTGTGAATAAAATTACATTAATTAACTGTAAGAAGAACTTACAATAAATACTGTAACCTTATACATGAAAATTTCTTTACAGTAAGCTTACAGTATTTTAATGTCTTACAGCAAGTTACTGTTGAAAAACTTACAGGAAGTTACTGTAATGTCAAAGTTACAGTAATTTACTGTGCAACAAAGTTGCCAGTAATTTACTGTAATTTCTACAGTGAAATTTTTAACAGTGTACATATTCCATTGACCTTATCAAAATACCATGCTTCACCGTAAATCAGTAAAATATTCTTGAGTGATTGCTTGGAATGCAATACCCACCACATACCGACACAAAAATGTGCCTATCTCTTGCCTCATTTAAACTAAAATACAAACGTCAGTCATGAAGGAAATTCTATCTAAATTAGTTTAATTAGCCTCACACATTCATGTACTACCCACTCTTTCTTTTCTCTTTACTTTTTATAATTATCTGCGGCCATTAAAGCCCAGCCTTTGAAAGGATAATAGCCTCTGCTGGCTCCTCCACTTTCTTTGTATTTCTTATATATTTTCTTATATGTATAATATATTGTTGAATTGGAAATAAAATGAATGAATGAATGATGATGACAATCGATGATGATGATGATGATGATGATGATGATGATGATGATGATGATGATGATGATGATGGTGGTGGATGATGATCACGCTGGTGAATGATGATGATGATGATCGATGGTGATGATGATAATGGTGGTGATCGATGATAGTAATGGTGATGATGATGATGATGATGAAGATGATGATGATAATGATCATGATGGGACTGAAATATTCCAGTTCAGTGAAAATGATAGGGCATCGCGACTACTTATCTGTGATGTCCACGTAGAGGGAGACAAACAAGTAGTTTCGTGAGATATCTAGAAATTCCCATGATCTTGACGTCATTCTGCTACATGCATAATAAACAGAGGGAGAACGCACCAAACTGTGCCTAAAATTTCGATTATCGCAAGATTTTACCAGTTTTCTGTTTACTTCTTTTGGAAGGTGAGATAAAACTAACGCAAGATGTACTGCTTACAGTGGCTGTTACCTGTGCTTTTGATGCCTATTCCCAAGCCAAATGTGATCGCCCCTTTACTACATCACCACACAATGTTTATTGTGTTTTATTTGACTGGCTTCTTTCTGGAACGCAAGCCGTGCACGATTTGCAGCGCAGTGTTCCTCGTCGCAGTATCTCTCATTTGCTATAGTTGCTATGGAAACTGTGTATTCTTCTGCTGTGGGAGCTCATGTGATGAAACGTGATGACGTCATATATTTTGAATGGTGGTTAAAACTTGAATACTGTATAGTCTGTAACTGGCGTGAAGTTCAGACTTGACCGCAAGATTGGAAATTACCTTGGCCTGGGACGAAAGTCCAGATGAAAAATTACCAATCGCAATACTCTCGCTCGTCTCAGTGCTCTTCGTGAGATGCTGATCAATTTCTTCATCTCGTGATTAATGTCTTGACTCTTGATTATGGTCATTTTACGCCCAAATTATGAGCTGCCACCGACTGTCATTTCGTGTGATCATGTCCTTCAGAAATAAATTGTGATTGCCGATCGACCATGCAATTGATATGCTGAAAACCCTGTAATGTGGCAGTGGATCATTGATAAGACTGCATCCACCAAAATTACCACTGGCAAGATCATCATTGGCAGTACTGCAAATGTTTGTAATCTCCTGTTTTCTGAAGATTACCGGTATGTCATCGATTGGGACTCTGAGACGGGAGTACACAGTCATACTATAGCAGCGCAGTAGGGGTTCCACTGCAATCGACCTTCATATGATTGCCAAGTACAGATCTGTTTCACCAAGAATGCCAAGTGGGATTGCTAGCAGTGACCTTGTCATCATCATCATCATCCGAATCAAGTACCAGCATCTAGCAGTGACGTGATAATCAGGTCACATTCATTGTTCAAGGCCAGCAGTATCTCTTCAAAGAAATGTACTTGAGCTTTCCAATGATCAAGATCTATTCTTAGCTGAAGGCCTATTATTGAATAGTGGATTAGGTGTATTAAAATTAATCAAATACAAAAAGTAGATCAATGTAAACTACATGTACAGTAGATTTGTTGTCTCTGCCCTATTTCTTTATTAACATTTTCGTCTTATTCCATGTTTTCCCTTTGTTTTCTTTTCTGTAGTGCAGCTCTAAGATAAATGTACAGTAGCAGTCCATAAGCTATGGACTGTGTCTTTTGGTTTGTGAACTTTACGAGTCAAATGAGGTGTACTATATTTATGTTTGAGGGAAAATGTCTAGTTAAGGTGAATTGGTTATGTAATCAACATGTACATGTAGACTACATGTAGTACTGAAGTAACAAGTACAGTATTTCCCTTTTTTCTTCTTTTATTGAAATGAACATCTGAAAATCATGTATTTTTCATCACTGAATGTTTAAAAACCTTTATATCACCTGCTGGTAGATCTTCATTCCATTGTTTCTAACATTTCTAAGAGGCCTTTCCTTTCGCATAAAGCCTGGGGGGTGTTTCACAAAGATCCTAAGTAGAACTTAACTTTAAGTTGGACTTAAAAATTATGGACAGCCATTGGAGTCTTAAAATGAAATATATTCAAAAGCAGAAATTCAAGTATTTTAGACTTTTTATAAATTCAACATCCAGAACATGAAATCTCCTTGATGATAGACAATATGAATGATTTGAATGAACAATTAATGCCTTTCAAAATAACTTTTACAAAATATTTTCAAAGATGCTAATGGCTTTCCATAATTTCAAAGTCCAACTTAGTGTTAAGTTCTACTTAGGATCTTTGTGAAACACCCCCCAGGTCCATATGACTTTCATTCTATCTTTCTTTCTTCATTTCTTTCTTTTTTCTTTTTCCTCTGAGGCTACCACTTTTTTACGGAATTTCTGATGAAGGAGAGAAAGAGCTAATGGCAATCATTTGCTTTTTTAGCACCAGGAAAGCATCTCATTCACTACTCTCTAATTAGTGTGTTCTGATAAAAAGATGTATATAATTGCATGTGACTAGCTCATTTACAAGGTTGTTTTTTAATTGAACCAAAATATGTGTTTTGTACAGTACAAGACAATTATTTACTGAGCTAAAAATATTCAACTTGTTGAGGTGTTCA
The DNA here is from genome assembly GCF_000002235.5 of Strongylocentrotus purpuratus. Taxonomy (NCBI): domain Eukaryota; kingdom Metazoa; phylum Echinodermata; class Echinoidea; order Camarodonta; family Strongylocentrotidae; genus Strongylocentrotus; species Strongylocentrotus purpuratus. The sequence continues at coordinate 21,735,633 of NW_022145598.1, forward strand.
TATACCTTTTGCAGTTATACAGTGTGAGTCAAAGAAAAGATTACACCTAGAAAATTGCTGATTATTTAAAAAATCATCTATGAACAGGAAATTATTATACATCTTATGAAAGAGTTTTTTATCCCATATCATTTGGTATCATTTTTGTGTGGTATGTGTTCACGCTTGGATGAACAGGAGGCATTGTTTGCGAGAGTGCAAAAATCAAATTGCGCCAAAGTCTGGGCATATGGGCATATTTCAGATATGACAGTAAATGGATTCTTCTCTTTGTAGGAAATAGATAAATATGGTTGTATGCATGTTCATAATCTGTACATGACATATTTACAAAATATGATGCATCAATTCAATTTGTTATTTTTGTTCTGAATATTTTGACTTGTCACATATTTCTTTATCGTTTGACAGATCTGCAGAGGTCGATTTTTTAAATTTCCAATCTGGTCTATATTTTTGTTTATTAAAATACACTCTGATGAATGGGCTACAGACAAGTTACATGTAGATACAGGGTGAGAGTACACATCTACATGTTTTGTGTCTAAGAAATGTTCTCATTAGACTTTAAATATTCTTTATTCTCATGAGTCATGATATGAACAAGTATATGAGTTCATTAAATGACCTAATGAACTATTCAAAACATGTGAATATGTCATTTTAGATGAATTTTAGTAGACAGTAGCATTTTCTGTTTTCATTTTCATATGAAAATCACATTTTTACTTCAATCAGTGCCTTTACTGGTATATAATCATTGGTGTTTTATTGTACCTACATTATGTATATGTTGTTGATGCTGCTTCGTAAGAATTAAATTCGTCCATTACTTCCAACAAAAAAACCTAAGGAGCAAAGAAGACAATAAAATATATTCCAAGTTCCAACCAAAATAAATTCAAAATGTTTATGATTTATAGCTCAATATATTTAATGATTCAGGCATCAGAACATGCATATTATTCCACATACGAAACCTTCACCCCTTCACAAAAGCTTCACAATGGATGATTAGTCGTTGTGCTTTTAAATGGTTATCATCAACCAATAGGAAATCTTGTTTAGCTCATCAAAGCTCTGGATTGGCTTTTAAACAAGTGAAAATTAAATTTGTATTAATGTGTTATTGTTACCTTCCTCAACCTACATGGATGTTATCTCATTGAGTTCTTATTTTGTCTTCAGATTTGAACAGATTAGTTAATCTACTAATTTGTATCAAATGGAGAATTTAGAAAGACTTGGAGTGTAGTACCTACTTAAACAATGCTTATTACGTTTGACATTTTCTTGTGTGTCTCAACAGTACCAGTGTTTCTACAAGTATAAATATTCATCTTATGAAATTGTAATTATTCTATGAATATAACAATGTTAAAATATCCTTTATTGTATGTATGTATTTCCAATTGCAATTAAATTGGTAAACTTGCCAAATGTACTTTGAATAATAACAAAACTCTGGCTTTGACTGTGTTGTTTTTATTTGCAGCTGCATGTACAGTACAGTATACATACATATATTTACAGTTGTTGAATAAGATTTACATCGACTTAATAATGTAAGGTTGATAGTTTAAGTGTTTTTGGAGGAGGATGTTACATCGTAAGTGTACTGTGTCATAGGTAAAGTCAGAAATATTGAAACTGATTTGCTTGTTTTGTGTACTTAAAGGTAGGGGATTGAGAGAGAGAGAGAGAGAGAGAGGGTGGATGGGATTGGGAGGGAAGGATAGAGGGATACATAAAGAGAGAAGGAGAAAGAGGGGTGAAGAGGATGGCTAGGTTGCATTCAAGCAACCCCCACATTGTGTGTATGTTCGCATTATGGATACGGGTGTCAAGGTTGAGAGTATACATGTACATGTAGAAGGTTAATAGACATCTAGTTAAATTCTCACGAAAACAAGCAATACATGTATACCAAAGAATAATTATATAATATGGACTGGCCTTGAGGGAGACACCACATAATATTTCCCAAACTAGACTCATATTGCCCCGAGTCAAAGACGAGGGCAATATGGGTCTTGTGATGGAAATATATGTGGTATCTCCCGAAAGTTAAGCCAGTCAATATTGTTATTATCTAAATCAGACATCTAGAGCAAATAATACATGACAATCTCATAGAACTGAACAAACTTTGTCAAACCAGCACTGTGCATCCAGCTGCTTGACAAAATTTTCGATACACTGACAACAGTGTACCCAATTTGGATTGATATTACGTCACAATAGAGTGCGCGTACAGTGCGCAGGTTCTCGTACGCATAATAGATGCGCATTGAAAATGACAAAATACGGCGCGGTGAATATGGTCTTTTATATACCTCACTTAAGAAATCCAGCCATCTGATTGGTCGAATTGCATTCATAAACTTCAACTGTTCCTGTAAAATTCTCGGTAACCATGCATAAAACATTTCAATATTTTTAATAACCATGGTTATTAAAAAAAGTTGGTCAGCGTCCATGGTTACCCCATAGGTTTACATGTTAAAAAATGGTTTGAGCGATGGAGGATGCCGTATGTGTGCGAAGGATTGGTCGGTAATTTCAATACAATTGAATCTCGATCGATCTTACCGACACTTTTATCTTGCATTGTTGACATGAAGACGAAAATAAACTTCCAAAAACAAAAAAACAACATCTGCCGATAGATCTTGATCTAAGTTCGTGCCAATATGCATTGCAAAAGTAAAAGAAGAGTCCGTATATGGAGCTTTTGCGAAGCATTCATCACACGCGATGCCGGTTTCAATCCATTTTAATGTATATATTGGAGAAAACTGCCTAGCATGTTAACGGCGGGCCATAGCCGAGTGGTCTAAGCGTTGGTTTTCGGTACACCTCTTGTTGTACGCAAGAGTTCGAGTCCCGTCTTCGACAAAAATGTAAATTATTTTTTATTTTTTATTTTTTAGTCTATTTTTTTTCGGCATATAAAAGTATTAATGACTGCTTTAATATTCGAGAAATAGTTGTTTTCATACGCTCTCGGGAAGGTTAGAATTGGGCTATTCCCCTCGGCAAGCCTCGGGGAATAGCACAATTCTAACCTTCCCTTGAGCGTAATAAAACAACTATTTCTCTCAAAGCAGTCATTAATACTATAATATTTCATGCTTTTTTTAACACTTTAAGTCCATAGGCTTTTTCATGAAAGGTAAATAATTATGGTCTCATATTCCCCGATTAGCCCTTTTAGGATTACAAACGAGTGTAATATGATTTTGTAAAACCACTGCTCAGATGTCTGATCCGGGTAATAATGAAGATTAAAGTTAATGACCATATCAGGTTTTGATTTTCCTTGTGCTGGTTGTTAATATCTGACATTATGTATATTATAGAGTCGACTCAAAGGACACATAAACATATAAGCAGGAGAAAATTGAAGAAAAGTTCGCTTTAACCCACTCTTTCTTTTCTCTTTACTTTTTATAATTATCTGCGGCCATTGGAGCCCAGCCTCACATGTCCCATTTGCAGGCCAAAAAGTGAAAAGATTAAATTCCAATGGCATTTGAAAGATATACTAATCTAGAACTTCACTCAAAACAAAAGGGCTTGAAAATGTCTTTTTGTGGGAAAGTAACGACCGTTATTTTAGCGAGCGCGCTCGTTTAATCAGATAGTCTGATTTTCAGACCCTTGTAACGAATGGTCGTACGAAGTTGTGCTGCGAAATTATTCAATCAGTTTAATTTTGGCTATAACAATAAGTGGGTTATTGATGTAGACGAATGCCCATGTACTCTTTATAGCTCATTTTATGTACGTTTTTACCAAAGAAAAAAAAGAGGTCAGCCAGTCACTCAATAGTTTTTGACGGTGAAGTCTAGAAGGTAAACGGGTTTCCTTGCATAACTTTGAATACTAGGACACTGCTAACGTTTTCACATTTCACAGATATGACATACATGACATATTCATAATTCCTGCAAAGTTCTACATAATTCGATGTTGGCTGCAAAAGGGATTCACTACCTTTAAATTAGGAGCACATTTTTCTATGGTGAAAGAAAAAGGGGCACACATCCACAGTTTAAAGAACACTTACTAGAAAAGAAAAGGAGCACGTGTCAAAGTAAAATTCGTAACTGCCCGAGATTAAAATGGGGCGTTGCTCTCATCTAATAAGGGGCACGCACCAGAGATGAAAAGGGGCACTTATCAGAACGGAAAAGGGGCACTTATTACAAAGGAAAAGGGGCAATTATCAGAAGGAAAATGGCACTAATTAGAAAGGATAGGATGTGTCAAATAAAAGGGGCACTTATTACAAAGTAAAAGGGTCACCTCTCAAATTGTTTTAAGGGCACTCACCGGAGATGCAAAGAGGCACCTAAAACTGTAAAAATAGAAGGGACACCTCTCAGATTAGAAAAGAGGAAATTATAAGGGGTGAAGGGGAACTTATCAGAGGTGGTAAGGGGTATTTGTTGAACCTGAAAATGGGCAATTACCTAGGCTGAATAGGGGCACTTGTGAGAACGAAAATGGGCACTTATTACAAAGGGAAATGGGCAATTGTTAAAAGAAAAGGGGCAATTATGGGACTGGAGAGAAGGGTCACTCATCCAAGATGAAAATGGGCACAGAAGGCGAAGGGGCACTTATTACAACAGAAAAGGGCATTTGTTAAACTAAAATGGGAACCTATCAGATTTGAATAGGGGCAATTTACATCGATGAAGGGGGCACTTATCAGAGGTGGTAAGATGCACTTTTGTGGAATAAAAAGGGGCACTTTAGGGATACTTCGAAAAGTAGGGGCACTGTGCCCCCACCCAGCCCCCGGCTCCGCCACCTCTACAGGTAACATGATAAATGACTCATATTTAAAGATGAAGTTGAGTTCTGGTCATGCGATTGCATTGTGAAAGAAACGGTGTGGAACCGACCAGAAAAGGTTGATCATCTAGCATATAAGAATTTGTGTGTATTGCAAGGTTCTGGAATCATCAAAATGATAAGAAATGTGGCCAAGTCTTGGTAAAGTTACAAACACTTGCACAGAAAGATGTATATGGGACTACACGAACACGTGGCGTAAAAAGCCGGCCCCCCGATTTTTACGATGTTACATGCATATTTAGAATAATTATGAAGGCATTTGAAGAGCCATGCTTTTCAGGGAACATGTCTTAACTGATGTTCTTCCACACTTGCATAATAAGAATGAGTAATGCTCACAAATTATTTTTCACCTCTTCCCAGAACTCAACCTTCTCTTAAGTGTTAACACGTTTAAGTTTGAGGTTATATATCGACAGTCGGCCGTCTACTCAAGGGCAATTCTATATACCCTATTGAAGATCCCATAGATATTATGTTCGCACTTGTTCATATTTCGCCTTCCGCTCATAATTATGAATGACACTCGCGGCAACGATCATGCCTCAGCTTTCCGCTGGTATCTTTACGCACGTATCTTTTAGTAGGGATTAAGGCCTAGCTATCTCAAGTGTTAACAACTAGGCCGTCTATATCTGTGATTTAAAGGTTGAATATCACAGTGGGAAGAGTCACTTTCCAATGAAACCACGAATGCATCATCAAGCTAGTTTGCACGTCACTGCGAATACACCTTCAACCTGGAATAGTTTAAAACGATTTTGGTTTTACTTCAATTAATGATCTTCAAACTTCGCTTAACTGAATGACGCAACGGGGAATACGCAGGAGAGGGTGAAACACGCTGAGTGGCGTTTTGGGGTGGATATTTTCTTGTGGCGAATGACCTGCAATTATGGGCCTGAATTTATCGAATGGACAGAAATCGCAAGAAGGACAAACATTAGATGTTGCAAGTGACGATAAGATTTTGAAACACATGAAGGATGTGATACGCGGGAAGAATGGCCTAGATATTCAAAGAGAGGTAAGTGCAATGATCCAACACAAGCCGATAAAATGATCAACAGATACACTGTTGACAAATAAGTTGGAATATTTTTCGTTCTCGCCTCTTTTAATGAAATGATTGTAACAACATGGTTGATTTGATTTGATTTGATTTGATTAATTCATTTCTGTTTGATTTTCTTTTTCTTTTGCATTTTTACAAATATAATAACAAACAAATAATGCAAATTTACACATGACAAAAGAATATATGTAGAATAAAGTAAGGCTGGGTGTAACTAATCGAGAACATCAAACAGGAGGGTTGACAAAATAAGCAAAGCTTGATAGTATGACTACCCTCAAAGGATACATAATAATACAAATATGGAGGAACAAAATATTGGTAAAAAGGGGGGAAAGACAGAGGGAAAAAGAGAAAAGAAAGAGGGGATGCACATCAATATTCACAGACTTATGTGGTAGTTGGATTTCAAATTGATACATAAAGATTTTTAAAAAGAAAAGAAAATGCAAATTTTAATACTGAGTGGCCAACTTGGGATACAATTATAGAATGAGAAGACTCGCGAGGTTCGGACATTAAGAATGTGAAAGTAAGATCAGCCAGCTGGTTTTAAACCTGGGCCTGCGAGTCGGAGCCTTGAAATGTTTGTATAGAAGACAGTGTTTATTCAGTATTCCAAGTAGGCCACTCTTTATTCATACGTTTATTCATACCAGGTCATGGAAGGTTATAATCAACGTTTCAATGAATGGAAGCAAAAAAAGTAAACAGTACAGAAAATTATCGAGTTTTGTAACGATAGGTAAACGAGGAGAACTTATTTTGTTGGTGGATTTAAAGATAATGAGCAGTAAGAAACTTTTTCACCACTCTTTTAAAGGATAGCATTGTATTCATCGTTTTATTTCAGGGGGTAGTGCATTCCAGGTATCAGGGCCAGAATGTCTAATTGAGTTTTGAGCTAAGGCTGTTTTGGCGTTAAATAGGTGATATTCATTGGAATGCCTGGTTGGGTAGGAATGAAAATTAAAATTATGTTGGAATAAAATGACTAGTGATGGGGGAAGATTGCTGGATTTGAGCCGAAACATTAACAGAGATTTTTGCATGTAGTGTATATCACTTATTTTTAGAGTTTTTAATGTGACAAATAAAGGGTCAGTGTGGTCGCGATAACCTGCATCGGTACAAACTCGAATTGCTTTTTTCTGTAACAGTTATATACGATTAGTATTGCACTTATGAGTGGTGCCAGGTAAAAATGTCAGAGGAAAAAATATCAGAGGTAAAAATGTCAGAGGAAAAAATGCCACAGGAAAAAATGTCAGAGGTAAAAATGTCAGAGGTAAAAATGTCAGAGGTAAAAATGTCAGAGGTAAAATTGTCAGAGGTAAAAATGTCAGAGGTAAAAAATGTCAGAGGTAAAAATGTCAGAGGAAAAAATGTCAGATGTAAAAATGTCAGAGGTAAAAATGTCAGAGGTAAAAATGTCAGAGGAAAAAATGTCAAAGGTAAAAATGTCAGAGATACCAAAAAAAAGGAAGGTTAAAAAAAAATGTAGGGGAAAAATTGGTGCCATCATAATATCTCGGCACTTTATCACACAAAATGTCAAGATGTAAGCTACTGGGCTAGTCTATTATATTTTATAAATGTCTGTGTAGTGTACTTCGTACATGTCCTGAGGATAATACAATGTGGAAAATTGAAACTTGTATTTTGTGATGGTTTGCATATATTAATTTCTATCATTTTTCGATATTTAAAATTGGTTGATGTTTTAATGTTTATTTGGTTTTGAGGAAGTAGGCCTAAGTACATAGAATATTAAGATTGAATGAGATACAACAGGGAATCAGTTATAAAGATTGCACAGAAATTCCACAAATTTAGTCATTAGACCCATCTTCATGTCCATCCCAGCAAAGACTGTTATGACAAGAAAACATTAATAAAAAGACTCGGATGCTTTGTCCCTCTCATCGATACTTTATTACAAAAGTTTAACAAACAATATCAAAGCTTCGCTTGAAGAATGTCAGATAGTAGGCCTACAAGTGGTAAACGTTGAGACATATCTTCCTAGGTATTTTGTCATGTGCTTTCGAGTTTCGACCATAACACTGCGTAACTTTATATTTAAAAAAAAAAAAATCATGTTTGTGATTAAGAAACGTGGGAGAAATACAGTATAAGTACCTCAATTTCAACTGTTTTTGTTCTGCCAAATTCATGATGCATTGTGTTTAATGTGTAGACTTGTACGAATATGTACCTGCTGGAAACTGTCGTATACAGTGTATGCCAGCACACCTCGTATAAATCCTGCACCAAATATCCTTTAAACAATATTATCATGTATACAAGCAGTATCATGATCAGGGGCGTCAATCCTGGGGGGGGGGGGGGGGGGGGGGGACACGTCCCCCCCCCCCCCCCACACGAATTTTCAGGTGGTGAAATGTACCCCCTATGTTTTGTCAGAAAAGAAGTTCTTTGATAATTTAATGTATAACGTCAAAGCTTCCGCGCGGGAGGGTGGGGGGGGGGGGGAGGACAGGCGCGGATCTACGGGGGGGTTTAGGGGGTTTAAACCCCCCCCCCCCTTGGGCGGCCCCCCCCCAAAAAAAAAGGAAAAAAAAAAAAAAAAAAAAAGAAGAAAAAAGAACGCACGCTGGAGAGAAACCCTTTCAAGTGCAAATATTGTGAGAAGATATTCAACTCATCTGGTAACTTAACCAAACACATGATAAATCTGGATATAACTGTGTATTTACTGTTACTTGATTTAAAAAGACGTTATCATGCACTGCTTTTTATGGTCTCCATTGTGTTAATAGATGCCAGGAAAACATCACTTACGGAGTTCAAATAAACACCCCAAAAAAAATCGGCTCGCCGCTTCGCGGCTCGTGGACGATGCTCCGCATCGTCATTATTTTGGTCAAACCCCCCCCTTAGCAAAAAGCTAGATCCGCCCCTGGAGGAACTGAATTCAAACAAGGATTAAGAGTCGAGAACGGTATACAACGAATCGTCTTCTTTCTCTAAAAATGTAATGAAACGTCAAATATAAAAAAGGCAATGAATGAACCGGTCACCAATGAAATTACATGCCGTGAAACAGAATAATAGAGAGAGAGAGTGTGTGTGTAGCAACATAACGTGGTATACTTGTCAAAGTAACTGTTAAATTGTGTCCCCCCCCCCCCCCCATGCTCTAACTCGGATTGACGCCCTTGATCATGATGCTATAAATGTGTACAGTAAAACTATGTTTCTGATATGTTACTCATGAATAAATATTTGTCAATTTCAGAGTTTGATCTCTCACAGCAAATAATTATAGAACGATGTAGCTTAAACAGAACCTCTACAGAGCGCGCACTTATCTGGAATGTGATGGTGCGGTTAGTATTTGATGTAACATTGGCGGCTTTCTGCTTTGTATCAGAGTATCAAGCTGCTTATCGATGTTCTCCCAGACTATTTATACCGCAATAGTGATCGACGATCAACTCTTTGCAAAGCGCACGCTTCTCTGGAATGTGATGGTGCGGTTAGCATTTGATACATGGGCGGCTTTCTGCTTTGTATCAAGGTATCAAAGTATCAAGCCCACAAAAAGTGAAATTGTTGGAAATATGCATTTGTAGGAAATTACATTTTATAGTAGTCATTGCCACATTTTAAAATGTCCATCAATCTTCAGAAGGGATGGTGAAGTGGGGGCGGACGGGGGGCGGAGGGGTGGCGGGGGTGGCGGAGGACTCACAGCGTGATATCTTATCTTCTTTCTTTTTTTGGGGGGGGGGGGGGGGAGGGGGGGCTGTGACGACTTTTCTTTTTATTTAATGATTACACCATCGAGCCACAACTCGGCCTATAATTATTCATTGCCAAACTATTCGATTTTAGACATTTTTTTTTCCCAGAAGTTTGCTCAGTGTACCAGTATCACTTGCTTAGACAAAGGCATATGAGGGGGAGGCAGCCGGGTCACTACGAAGGATGCACCCCCCCCCCCCTGTCTCCCCTCGGCAATAATCGGGCAAAAGGTCCCAATTTCGGGCAGAAAGATAATTATAAAAGTTATAGAAAGAAGAAAATAAAGCAGCGCTGAAATTAATGAAATTTTTTACCTCTGACATTTTTTCCTCTGGCATTTTTACCTCTGACATTTTTACCTCTGACATTTTTTCCTCTGACATTTTTACCTCTGACATTTTTACCTCTGACATTTTTACCTCTGACATTTTTTCCTCTGACATTTTTACCTCTGACATTTTTTCCTCTGACATTTTTACCTCTGACATTTTTACACCGAGCCCTTATGAGTAGCCCATATGATATTGCAGTAAGAAATATATGGTAAAACCAGTGTATTATATAGCATACTAAGCACATGACTTGTGTTGGCAAAAAGTATTTTAGCTTTACCAATATTGCGAGAAATAGGGGTAGGAATATAGTTCACATGATCATTCCAGTTACATTTTTCATTTATATATATATATATATACACCTAAGAACTTCGTTGATGACTTTTTTTCTATTGGAACATTATCGACAAGCAGCTCAAAGTAATTGGTGAAACATTAGAAATATCGTTGACATACAGTATATCAAAAATAATAGTGGCCCAAGAATGGAGCCTTACGGAACTCCACATTTAATAGATGATACGTTAGAAGAAACTGAATTGAATAAAGTATATTGTTTTCTTGATGACACGTAATTTTCGAACCAATCAAGTGCTTTACCTCTTACACCGTAATGCTTTAATCTATACAATAATATAGTATCATTAAGAGTATCAAATGCCTTGCTGATATCCATGAATATGCCTATTACATGTTTATGATCAGCCAAGGCATTTGATACTCTATCGATTGGAGTAGTGCTAAATCAGTTGAATGGAAATTCCTGAAACCAAACTGATCTGGGTTCAGCGAGTCGTTTTGAGTTAAAAATTTATATAATCTGTTGTAAACCATTCTTTCGAGGATTTTAGAGAAACTTGGTAATATGGATATTGGTCGATAGTTCGACATAGAAGAGGGGTCATCTATTTTATAGATTGGTATGACTTTAGCCGTCTTAAAAGAGGCTGGAACAACACCAGAAGACATCGAAAGATTGAAAATGTGAACTAGAGGTGATAAGATACTGCCTATAATTTTTTTTAAGCAAATGGGTGCTAACTTCATCATAGCTATGAGAATGGCTGGATTTTAATGAGCGAACAATACTTAATATTTCAATAAAATCTGTCGGATATAAAAAGAGCGAAGGGTAAGTTGATTCTGGGAGAAATTCCTTAAAGTCATGATTATGTCTATCGATTTTGGAAGCCTGGTCAGGGCCTATGTTAACAAAATATTCATTAAACAAATTTGCTATTTCATCTGGCTCATCTACTTTGTGACCATTTATATTAAAGGTTTGTTGAGTAGGTGTACGACTTTTATTATTACGCAGTTCTTTAAAGACATACCATGTAGATGATATATTACCTTCAGTATTTTTAAGTTTGTTTGAAAAATATAATATTTTGGATAGCCTGTGGTTTCATTGATAGATAAGCTTAAATCTTATCAGAACTCTAACGATCAATCAAAAGAATCATAGAGATTGGTTAATAAAGTTCTGAGAAGAAATAAACCTTATCTAACAAGAATATATAATTTCATATCATTTTCTGTTAACTTGTGAGTATTTTGACATTCCATATTATGTTTCTGACTCTTGCTTTAGTCATGTAAGACTGTTTAAAGCCTCATACTACAACCAGGTACTGGCGTACTGGTGGGGGGGGGGGGGCAGCCCCCCCCCCCCAATAAAATTGAACCATGACTTATTTTCAATTCCATATACAAGTGATGTATAAATGTTCGTGAAATCACATGATTTTCAACAAAATGCGCGTTTCTCCATTTCTGTTGCGAACTGACACATTCCCAAATGGCCAGGAAGAGCAAATGTTTTTTTATAGTCACTAAGGGGCCGTGGCCACTAACAGTAACACTAGTAAAAAAAATCCTTTCCAGAAGCAAATGTAACAAGCACTGCCGAGCGTTCCATACTTGCATCATGTAACACTTCAAATGTACCGTTAAGGGGGCCCATTGGGGAAATTGAATTCAGACAAGATTAAGAGTTAGTGAACGGTACAACGAATCATCTTCTTTCTCTAATAATTTAATGAAACGGCAAAGCTTCCGCGCTTCGGGGGGGGGGGGGCAACTGAATTCAGACTAGGATTAAGAGTCGAGAACGGTACAACGAATCGTCTTCCTTCTTTAATAATTCAATGAAGTGTCAAATCTTTCGCGCTTTGCGCGGGAGGGGGGGGGGGGGGGTAAACTGAATTCGGACAAGAACGCGATACAACGAATCGTCTTCTTTCTCTGATAATTTAATGAAACGTGAAAGCTTCCGCGATTCGCGCGGGATGGGCGAATATGAATTCAGATAAGGATTAAGAGTAATAGTTTAATAAAACGTCAGAGTTTCCGCGCTTCGCGCGGGAGGGGGGAAACTGAATTCAGACAAAAACACGATACAACGAATCGTCTTCTTTCTCTAATAATTTAATGAAACGTGAAAGCTTCCGCGCTTCGCGCGGGATGGGCGAAAATGAATTTAGACAAGGATTAAGAGTACTGATTTATTGAAACGTCAAAGTTTCCGCGCTTCGCGCGGGATGGGCGAAAATGAATTCAGACAAGGATTAAGAGTTATAATTTATTGAAACGTAAAAACTGCCGCGCTTCGGGTGGGAGGGGGTAGGGGTGGAACTGGATCCAAACAAGAATTAAGAGTCGAGAACGGTACAACGGATCGTCTTCTTTCTCTAATAATTTAATGAAGTGTCGAAGTTGCCGCGCTTTGCGCGGGAGGGGGAGACTGAAAAATAACTTAGTTCCTGGCCCCGGGTTTATAGGGTTAAATTTGTAAACATTTGGGCATTAATATATTTGTCGGTAATTGGTTGCTCGTTTTTTCGGTAATCGGTGGCCTCTACACCCTTCCCACTCCCCCACTGACAAAGATCTAGCGACGCCCCTGATAACGACACAGTTTATACACTCGAGAAAATGTTTGCAAGTACTACTGATGAAGTACCGGACCACCGTCTTTGTGCATTGTGCGGTATCAAAGCATATACAACGTCTCAAGATGTGACAGATCACTTTTCTCTAACTTCTAACCAATCAGAAGGCCTCGAATTTTTCCAGGAAGTGCCGGTGGACTTTAATGCGCTAAATGTGTTTCTCAAATTGCAAAAGATCCCTACTCTTGGAAGGGGTAGGAGAAAGCAATTTTACGTCATATTACTCTGAAAATGCGTCTAATTTGGTTCTAAAATTGGAAAATGCTTCTTACTCTGGGAGGGGGCCAGAACCCCCTCCAAGACCCACCCCGCTTGCTCGCTCCGCTCCCTCGCCGCTAAAGCCTCGTTCTGTCGCTTCATCGTTTTACATTATATTTAACTCCATGCCATTTTGTGCCCCCCCCCCCGTAAGAAATTTCTGGATCCGCCACTGATGCTCATACCCCTTGAGCGTCGGGGACTCCACCCCTTGGTCCCCGCCGGGACTTTGCCCCTAGACCCAACTTTGCGAAACGTTCAGCGGGGCCTACATGTTAGAGTGGGGTGCTGCGATTTTTTTTTGTCAGCCCCCATAAAACGTTTTTGCTCATTACGCCACTGCAACCAGGAGCAGGTTTTATCGCATCAAAACCAAATAAGAAAGTTATGAATTATTGAAGTTGTGATCAATTAAATACAAATTGGCAACTCTGTGACTTATTATACGAGCTCTCCTTCATTAGCTTTGTGCATAATATTCCATAAAATCATGTTTTCTTCGTTATTGATGACGGAATATATATTTGTTCCTTGCAGGGGGAGTATAGAAACATATTTGCAATTATTATATTTAGGGTGCATGTATGGTTGAAATTTTTCTTGAGGGAAAATGAAAATTTTAGATTTTTTTAGTACTGAGCAAATGGAAGTTGAGCTCGCATGATACGTCATAGAGTTGCCAATTTGTGTTTGATTGATCACAACTTAAAAAATCCTAACTTCCTTATTTTTAATCGGAATTTGCTCAAACTTTCACTGACTTGTTTCTCTCATTTTTCTACTCCTATTAAAACTAACTTAATTGCAGGGTGGACTTCCTCTTTAACATAATAATACTCAGTCGCGTGCGGCCCCCAACTGACCCCGAGCAGAGGCCAGACTTTGTCCTCAGTTTGAGCAATTACGTCTATGGTTTGAGGACAGACTCTGCCCTTTAGCTCGAGGTCGGGTTGTGTCCTTGCTGGAAGGTTGGCCTGCTAGAAAACAGTATAAATATCAGGCGCGGATCCAGGATTTCTTAGGGGGGGGGGCCCAAATTTGAAATTGTGCGAGCCAAATATTGGTACGTAATGGTGACCAACAGTGACGTAATGCGGGGGGGGGGGAGTTTCCCCCTCCCAAGCTTTAACGTTTCATTACATTATTAGAGAAAGAAGACGATTCGTTGTACCGTTCTCGGAAATAATTCTCGTCTGAAGTTAGTTCCCCCCCCCCCCCCCCCCGCGCGAAGCGCCGAAAATTCTACGATTTATTAAATTATTAGAGGAAGAAGACGAGTCGTTGTAGAGTTCTCGACTCTTAATCCTCGTCTGAATACAGGTTCCCCCCCTCCCGCGCGAAGCGCGGAAGCTTATACGATTCATTAAATTATTAGATAAAGAAGACGATTCGTTGTACTGTTCTCGACTCTTAATCCTTGTCTAAATTCAGTCCCCCCTCCTCTCCCCCGCAGAAGCTTTTACGTTTCATTAAATCATTAGAGAAAGAAAACGATTCGTTGTACAGTTCTCGACTCTTAATCCTTGTCTAAATTCAGCCCCCCCCCCCCTCCTGCGCGAAGCGCGGAAGCTTTTACGTTTCATTTAATCATTAGAGGAAGAAAACGATTCGTTGTACAGTTCTCGACTCTTAATCCTCGTCTGAATTCAGGTTCCCCCTCCCGCGCGAAGCGCGGAAGCTTTTACGTTTCATTTAATCATTAGAGGAAGAAAACGATTCGTTGTACAGTTCTCGACTCTTAATCCTCGTCTGAATTCAGGTTCCCACCCCTCCCGCGCAAAGCGCGGAAGCTTTTACGTTTCATTTAATCATTAGAGGAAGAAAACGAAGAAAAGTGCAGTGCCGCCGTCAGCAGTGGTTATAGGCCTACTGCGCCGTTAGTAGCGGTGCGTGTGCACGCTGCCGCGCCATGTCTGCTGGAGCTGGAGGCGATCGGGCAAGGGCAGAAACATGGTCATGGCCTGGAGAAGTTTTTCGTTGTCAGCAAATAATGAACCTCGACCAGTAAATCAATATTAGGGACTTTTAGATTTGCACGATGAGAACGTGGACTGCAACGTGTGACCTCCTTTTAAGGCACTGCCATTGCTTAAAAGGACGTCACATGTGATTGCCAGTGCCTTAAAAGGACGTAACACGTCCACGTCCACGCAAATCTAAAAGTCCCTTTTGAGGAGAAGAGGAAGACCAAAATGTCGTGGAATGATATGGTAACATGGGCAGATCTACGGCAGGGGGTGGGGGTAGGGGGTTTAACCCCCTCCTCCCACCCCCCGGCCCCCTTGGGCTGCCAAGTGAAAATGTGATATTAAAGCGGGGGGGGGGAGGTGGATTCTGGAGAGGAGGACTACTAATCTATTTTATTTTTTTCAGGGGGCGGTGGGAAGTGAAGCGCCGTTTTAGCATGACTTTCTTTTTAACTCTTACTTTCACCTTTCTCAGATAACCCTAAGTTTTTGGTTGCTGCTTTATATGTAGTTGATAATGCATAATTAAAATAAAGAAAGAGAGAGAGAGAGAGAGAACCACCATCATTTTGCAATGGTTCAGGGTTCGTGTAATGTACATTTGAAACCATTTCTTAGCGTCTCGACCCTAAAAAAATAGCAAAACTATTTTTGAGGAAAAGCATTATACTGAATTAAATAAAGAATAATAGCCTTATATTGGATCATACTAATACTGATACGGACTAAAGACAATGTGGTATTTGTATAGAGGTATTCCAAAATGACATTCTGATAATCAACATTTGTTCTGGTATCATTATGTATATACGCATAATACAACTGATCTTTATGATTTCTTAACGTGACATAGCTTCTTCTCCCTCTGCAAACAAAACAGAAAACAAGGTTATTTAATAAAAGGACCATGCGACACATTGTGATTCAAATTGATGCAAGGATTTTTTTGAATAAGCAATGCTTTTCACCAGAATCTTCTTTGTAAAAACGACTTTTACAAATCTCAGCCATGCAATTCTGCCACTGTGCTGTAAGATCACTTTGAGATTAGGAGAAGTGTATTATGTAATGGGTATTTTAAATTGAATGGAACGTCTCAACTCAGTAAGCATGGCTGAGATTTGTAAAAGTTGTTTTTAAAAAGAAGTTTCGGGTGAATAGCAGTGCTTATTCAAACGAATATTCGCATCAATTTGAATCACAATCATTATTTGTCGCTTAATCCCTTTTAATGACCATGTTTTCTTTTTCGTTTGCAAGGGGAGAAGAAGATATGTCACGTTAAAGACATCATAAAGATCAGTGTTGTATGCGTATATTATATACACAGGCCAGTAACAGCTATGTAGCTTGTAAATTTGTAAGAGGGAAAATGCTGATTGAAATGATAATGATGAAATAGCAAATAATTGAAGAGTATCATAGGTACCAATTAAATGGATATTTGTATAAAAAAGAGCCCCCGTGAGAAGGCTCACGGGGGCTCTTTTTTTCGGGGGAAGAGCCCCCGTGGACAAAAAAATTAATTTGAGCCCTGAAACACATACAAACGTATAATTTACTAAAAAGTGAGGAAAAATTTCGGAAATTATGTCATTTCAGCATTATTTGTAATCCACCGTTGTGGAATTAGAAATAAACCACGTTTGAATTTGACTTCTCCCAAGCCCCCCCCCCCCCCCCCCCCCCAACCTATCAGTACGCCAGTATCTCCTCTTTTCCTTTTTTTTCTTTCCCTTTCCTTCCTTCTCTCTTATTTGTTTTGATTGGGGGGGGGGGGTGTTAACAGCCTGGGAGGCAAGGCCCTTTCGGCCCCCGATCTCCTTCTTCCCCCTTTTCTTTTCTTCTTCCTCTTCTTTCTTTCCCTTTTTCTCCTTTTCCCTTTCCCTTCTTTTCCTTTCTTCTCTTTTTTTTTTTTTTTTTTTGCGGGGGGGAGGGGGCCAAGGCACGCTCGGCCTCCCCCTGGATCCGCGCCTGATAAATATAGCTCCCTATATAAAGCCAGGGATTCTAAAATCGAGAGACTTGTTAGACAGACTTCTTGAGACTTCTCCTCGGACTCCTTTCTGCTCTTTCCAAACCTTATTGAAAGTAATAAACGACGAATACAACTGACACTCACGATCACACTACTCCATTTCTTCTGTCTCATTTGTTTTGCATACACGCATGAGTTATTGATATTGAGCGATAACTAAGAAGAGACAATTAAGAGTTCGAGAACGAGGGCAGTCTGAATTAAACATTTGTAATAAAATTTCGTTACAATAATAATAATAATAATAATAATAATAATAATAATAATAATAATAATAATAATAATTTTAAAACAAATTAATGATCTTTTTTTGTCACAGGATGAGGACGACCCTTTCTTTGTGGTCGATCTTGCGGACATCGAGATGAAACACAAACTGTGGAAACGGGAGTTTCCCAACGTGCAACCATTCTATGGTAAGCCAGAACATGAAATGACATTGTATTGCTGCTGATCTTGTTGTTGTTGTTGGTGTTGTTTTTGTTGTTTTAGAACAGTTGCACAAGAGGTGTCCTTACGGCTGCGTTATTACCTGCGCTTTTCAAGCCCGTGAAGGTCATTGAATATCACACGCCAGTTAAAAGAACACAGAAAGAGCATTTCTTTATCCAAGAAATTACAGTGGTTCACCAACCTTTAACAATATTATTTGAAGCTTCGACCTAACCATTAATAGGGACTTTTAGATTTGCACGTCGACATAGTGGACTCCTACGTGTGACGTCCTTTTAAGGCGCTGTGACTTCCTTATAAGGCACTGCAAGTGACTTAAAAGGACGTCACGCGTAAAATAGCAGTCCACTTTGTCGACGTGCAAATCTAAAAGTCAAAGTGGACTGCTATTTTACGCGTGACGTCCTTTTAAGTCACTTGCAGTGCCTTATAAGGAAGTCACAGCGCCTTAAAAGGACGTCACACGTAGGAGTCCACTATGTCGACGTGCAAGTCTAAAAATCCCTACTTACGATCTGTCCAGAGACACCATTTCCTAAGAAATAATAAAATGTCTCCAAGATCTTGAACAAACTGCTCCATGCCTTTTCATCCTATTCCCCACAATCTACGATAACACAAATTTATTTATTATATTCAATGTAAGCTTTTCGGGTTTCCTTTGTGACGTATTTCCTGACCTTACTCACCTTTCCCTTGTTTGTTGATGTTGTTGTTGTTGTTGTTGCTACTGCTGCTTATGAGGATGAGGATTGTATTTTTGGTAAGTTTGTGAGATCAAAACTTTGCCTTCCATCCCTTATTGTTAGGCAAGATGACTGTGAAACTAAATTTTTGAATTATTTGCGATAACGTAATTAAATTATACTATGTGTGTTATGTTCTCGGGAAAATTAGCAATCAGTCACTATTTCTGATCGAGAATACTTCTAGTCTTCCATAAATGTGTGAAGTTAAATGTTTTCTTCTTAATTTTAGCTGTTAAATGCAACGCCGACAGGAGAGTAGTAGAAACATTAGCCAATCTTGGAGCAGGTTTTGATTGTGCTAGTAAGGTAATACAAAAAACGACAGGATTATGCTTACTCCGGTTTCATTTTCGGCTGGTAAACTAAATGCTGTTTTTAATTTTATTTTATTTTATTTCTTCACCCCTTTCGTTTTGGGGCTTGCACCTCTTGCTCTCTCTCTCTCTCTCTCTCTCTCTCTCGCTCTCTCTCTCTCTCTCTCTCTCTCTCTCGCTCTCTCTCTCTCTCTCTCTCTCTCTCTCTCATTGCATTTGCATCTTCTTTATCCCATTTTACGTGCTATACCGTATTATGAAATTACTACGATGTTTACATCCGTTATTATCCTTTGATTTGTTTGGTACATTTTACCTATCGATGTATTTATCATCATTCTTCTATTCCACTATTCATAATTCATGTATTCGTCGATTATTCATTTATTCTGCATTTACCTCCGTCTAATCTGTATCATTATCACCATTCAGTTGTAGATGTATATCGTGGAAATGTAAAAAAACTGAATATTTTGTTCAAGTTTCGTAATTTTTTCATTTTTAGAATATAAATATATCAGCTGCTTTTTTTTGTACGGATTACACGAACAAAATTATTTTTCTAATGATTTACGTGCTAGGAATATTACAAAGAAATTGTATAGCCCTTAATACAAGAAAGCTTGTAAATAAAAACCAACTAAACAATAAAAGTGTGCACAGACACAGACATGTGATCCTTTCCGAACACACTTGACCCAGTGGGATTTATGACTTTCGCAATAAACCTGAAAAAATACGTCATGCTTCTCCCACTTATTCAGATTATATTACCAATTGAGCTTCCGATATTGTCGTACTTATCTTTCCAGGCACACATGCGCATTAAATCACTGCCCTATATTAGCTGTAACAGGATGCAAGCGACAAAATTAAAATAATCTAAACGACCGCCCCTCCCCATTTACAATGTAATATTCTGGAGATTTATCTTGACAAGCAACTGTGCTCTTTTTTAAATTCCCATCCATATACTACTAGTTTACTCATTATTTCCCCCTTATGTCTATCACGTTGTTGGTTTGGATGTGTATTCCTTATTATGTATAAGGTATATTATTATGATTATGTAAGTTGCATATTTTTACTGGCGTGTTGAAAAAATGAAAAGTGTGCGTTTCCTTGTAAAAAGGTAACAGGAAAATATACACTAAGCTTTTAGCTTATCCTTTGTGAACCTGTATATCTGAAAATCAGTCTACAAAAATCGGATTCTTTTTAATTCCACACACATTTCCACATATTTCAGACGTCATTTGCTTTTCTTTTTTTTTTTTTAACTTTTCATCATCTTTATCATATCATCATCGTTCATATTATTATTGGTACATTTCTTATTTTAACATTTTAATTTGTTTACTTTTTGGTGAAATTGAAGCAAGGTTTGAAGATAATTAAACCATTTTTGTTTTGTTTTTTCGCTTACGAAACGCATGGCGAAGAAGATTGAATCTTAATTTGACGGCGAAGAAAACCGATAACATTTCGATGAATTATTGTGATCATAAATTTAAATTACGTCCGTCAGTTTATGAAAAAATATATTCATATAAATATAAGGCAAGTCATAAATTTGAATTACATCCATCAGTTTAAGAAGAAAAAATTCATCCTGGTAGAAATATAAGTAGGCAAATCATAAATTACTTTATTATTTTACGCAATACCTTATTTTAATTGGTTTTAGAACAACTCTATGACGCCCCTGTCAACTCAAAGGAAAGAATGACTAATAGGAGCATGACGTTTCACAAATATAGGCCTACGAGTCTGTTTCAAAATAATGATTTCTCTTTCCACGGATTTCCTTTTACAACGTTACAGCATTTTTTAATGTAAATATAATTTCCTTCAATTTCAATTTGATATACTGCACATGTATATTTTATTTCAAGGTGTTTGGTAACATTCAAAGATCTCTCTCTCTCTCTCTCTCTCTCTCCCTCCCTCTCTCCCTCCCTCTCTCTCTCTCTCTTTCTCTCTCTTTCTCCTTCTCCCTCTCCCTCTCCACCCCCCCCCCATTTCTCACTCTTTCTCTCTCTCACACACACTCTGTCTCTCTCTTTTCCCCACTCTCCCCCTCTCTCATTGTTTGTCTATCTTTCTATCTCTTATTTGTTCCTATCCTCTCCCTCTCTCTCCCTCTCCCCGTTCCGTCCCTCTCCACACCCTCTCTCTTTCACTACTCGTTATTGTCTCTGTCTCTTTCTCTCTCTCTCTCTCTCTCTCTCTCTCTCTCTCTCTCATTACTCGTTATTGTCTCTGTCTGTATGTCTCTCTCCCTCCCTCTCTCTCTCCCCCCCCCCCCCCCTCTCTCTCTCTCTCTCTCTCTCTCTCTCTTTAGACGGAGTTACGTCAGGTTCTTGATATGGGCGTTCACCCCGATCGGATTATCTATGCAAACCCATGTAAAGCCATATCCCATCTTAGATTTGCCAAGAAGAACGACGTCAGACTCATGACATTCGACAACGAGGAGGAGATCATAAAAATAAAGCAAGTCTTTCCAACTGCAAGGTAAGGTACCTTTGCTTGCTTACTTGTTTCTTTGTATGTCTCTCTCTCTCTCTCTGCCATTCTATTTGTTTGTTTCCTTGCTTGTTTGTTTGTTAGAAAAAAAACTACTTATTTCGTTAGAGAGTGGGCTTATGAACTGCTAATGTTATTATGTTTTATCATGTTTAATTGACTGTAATAGTACTTTATATGGCAAATTTTAAAGCGCTTAACACTAAATACAACAAATACGCGTAAATCGTGGATTGAACTGGATGTTGTGCCCCCACCCCCTCCCCTCCATGCACACGATACGCCCGTTGAAGAAAACGATGCGTCATTTTATACTGCACGATTAGTTATAAAATGATTATCTGTCTGTTTTGTAATTGTGTCGGTGCGGAGTGGGGGGGGGGGGATCTTATCCACACTTATATCACAATATTTTGCTTGGTTTGCGAAAGCTAATGTGCTTAGATTAGCAAGTGTGCGCTTTTAAAAATGACGCCTGGCTGGAATGCTCCCCAGGGAGTGGAGAATGTACATACATTGTGTACGGGTAAGCCTGAATCCGATGACCGGGGTAATAATATATATATATATATATATCTTTAAAGCGCTTTGAGAGGACCTTCGGTCCTGAAAAGTGCTATATAAGAACTAGCAATTATTATGTATATATTATAAGTTGAATTACAGGAAGATTTTTATTTTGGTTTTTTTTAGGTACAAAATAATATGCATTGGTAATATTTCACACACATTGGTGAATCAAGGGAGGGGCACAGGGAACACTTGCCCCCTCCCTCCTGGCCCTTCAGTCATGATTTACACATAAAGAAGGGGAAAAGAATTATTTAATGCCCGTACCTAAGGGGCGCGTGTCCGTGGGCCTCTTCTCAGGCTGTATATTTTGAAATTAGACAGGTATATCTGGAAATGTACTTGTTGATGCTCTTTTCTTCATTTATTTTGCCAAAAACATAATATAGAGTGATCTGATTTACCCCTTTTTTTCTTTTTCAAGTAGATTGGTCTTACGGATTTGGGCCGAGGACAAGACTGCTGTGATCCCTCTCTCGGTGAAGTTTGGTTGCCCACTTCATGAAGTTCGCCGGTTATTGGAAGCAGCGAAAAATCTAGACCTGGCCGTGGAAGGTATATGGTGAGACCTGGGACCCGTTTCACAAAGCCTTTTTTCAATGACAAATGACAAAAAGCAGTGACAAATCTGCTGATAACCAATCAGAAGCAAGGATTTCAGTAGCTTATAACAAAAACTGTCATTTGTCACAGATGACAAGTTTGTGAAACGCCCCCTGTTGCTTTGTGGTTGTAGGACACAAGC
This sequence comes from Strongylocentrotus purpuratus, assembly GCF_000002235.5. NCBI lineage: Eukaryota > Metazoa > Echinodermata > Echinoidea > Camarodonta > Strongylocentrotidae > Strongylocentrotus > Strongylocentrotus purpuratus. The sequence continues at coordinate 21,758,260 of NW_022145598.1, forward strand.
TTCGGCGACAATTTTTTCACAGTCGTTAGCCTATATTATAAGATGATGACGTGGATCCTGATCAGATGATTGGTTGAAAGCGTACACGTGACCAGGCATTTATTTTGCCTAACGCGTAATTTGGATAACGACCGGTCATTATCCAATGGTAATGACCGGTCAACATCATAATCATGTTATAAAACATCATTTTGTAAAACAAATAAAACATTATCTTATAAAATAAATAATACACAACATTTTGTTCGGGCATTAATAAAATTACCCACATTCGGTACCTTCAAAACAGTTCAAACACCCTCGGCTATCGTAAGTAACCTTTACCCTGCATTTTTGACGAAATATAGCCCACCAGCACGTCGGCTCATACAATACCTCGACATGTTAAGCCAGTGTTCTTGCTCGTTAGCACAGCGGCGTCGCTAGACATTAACTTATGGGGGTTAAAACCTTGTCGGACCAAAATTAGCAGACAAGTTAACCGAACGTTCTCAACAAAAGTGGTTCATTACATTCTGTGTTATACGAACAGTTTTCCGACAGGAAAAGTTAAGTAGGGGTGACACCCCCCTCAATTGACGCCTCTGCCTTCCTTATGAGAAAGAGTTCTAGTATAGTCTTGTTGGCTATGATATGTTTTTGATAGAGAAAATAAAATCGATCTTTGTTGTAGGGTGAATGATATAAGTTATAGACCCTTTGTTATTAGTAGTTTAATCAAACCCACTCAAAGAGTGATGTATCTTGTGAGCGACAGTGAGAACACATCGTATTCTCTCGCATAATAATAATAATAATGATAATAATAAAAACGTTGCTTATGAAGCGCTTACCACCAAAGTCTCTCTCTCTCTCTCTCTCTCTCTCTCTCTCTCCGTGTCATAGTTTTCATGTTGGTAGTGGAAGCGGTAACCCCGAATCGTACTACGCCGCCATACGAGATGCACGAACAGCCTACGATATCGGCAACGACATCGGACATGATCTTCGTATTATTGATATAGGAGGAGGTTTCCCGGGAAAGAGTCATCATCCATCCCTTTCGAAAAGGTATTTTGAGTTTAGGTATAGAGGGCACGCTGGCTCGTGCCCCCTTTTTTTTAAACTCATATCCTGCCATAAGGCTGCATGCACGCTGCCGTTAAAGTGCTTCGAACATGCGAGAGAGCCATTGCTTCGCTGCCTTGTGCATGCTTGCACGCATTCGTAATAGCAGTTATTGGTCATGCTCATTGTACTGTGTTGTGCTATTCATAGTACCATCGCGTTTATCAGATTATCTCAAAATAAACTTGGCACGTGGGGATTTGTGGCTTGGCACAATTTAATGGGGATTAGCCATGTGGCATGATAAGAGAAGCCTGTAACAAGATCGCAAAGTCTTTCATGAAATCGACTCAAGGGCTAAACTGTATTGCTAATGGAACTCATACTTGGATTATTATGTAATATTGTGTTGCTTGTACATTTCAAAACTATTTTCTAAGAAGAAAAAGAAGAAAATCCAGTAGAAAGAGGAGGAGAAGAAGAAGAAGGATATTGAAATCTTTAACTGTACGATCTATTTAAAGGGGGCATATCACGTGATTATAACTTTCTGAATCATGCCCCTCCCATCTACCAAATACTTGATACGCCATCATTTGTCCTCATCTTTGGAGGAATGTTTCTCTTTAAAAGTTATTTAAAGGTATATTTTTAAGAGGTTATACATTGATTAAACAAGTTCTTTGAACAATAACAAGTATTTCAAGCTCTGTCGATGTAGTTTTGCAGTGAAAAATCAGTCCTCTCGTATCACTTTTTAATGGGAGAGTATTATATAGCCACTCTCCGAAATTGCAGATGATATAAGATATAATTAACCTTTCCTATTTATGTTTTTGTGCTAATCTTCTGATTAAAGACTCCAAGGTGTACCAAATGTCGATAGTACCTAATGAATACCCCGGAAGTGGATTGCTCACAATGTGTTTGTGTACTTTTCTCCTGATGATAACAAAACTAATTGAAATTCTTTTAATTCGATACTTTTCTTATTGATTTACCTTTTTGTCTTCTTTTCATTTGTTTCTTTTTGCTTCTCCTCCACCATCAAGTTTTCTGCTGCTGCACGGAGCGCAATCGCCGAATACTTTCCTGATTCAAATAACCAGAATCCGCGGATAATCGGCGAGCCGGGCACGTTTTACGTCGAGTCGGCCTTTTCCCTCGCCGTTTGTGTGATTGGAAAACGGGACCTTATTAAGAATCCATTCTCAGCTCCGAAAGGTAACCGAACTATTCTTCCTTCTTCTTTTTTGTTTCTTCTTCCTCTTCCTCCCTCTTTCATTCAACCCAGATAAGAGATAAAGACAGAAAGAAACTGATACATAGGCTACCAGAAAGGGAGAGAGAGAAAGGGAGGGAGTGAGAGAGAGAGAAAAAGGGAGGGAGTGAGAGAGAGAGAGAGAGAGGGAGGAGGAGGGGTGACGCTGTAATCGTCACAAAGATATAAGGCGTAGAAGTCGGAGATGGGGCTAACGAGGACAAATTCGAGACCTTGTAAAAGCTAGGGGCACAATGCCAGAAAACTTTCCACAAGCAACAAAATAATAACAGATAATCTTTTCCACGTTGATCAACTCAAGAATTATTTTTAGAAAAAAAGGAAGTAGGTCCGGATAACATGACAAAAGGGGCACAATACCGGAAAACTTTTCACAAGCAAAACAGTAACAACAGATAATTATCTATCAAAATATTTTTCACTTTTACAGATGAAAACTGGAACGATATAAAAGATATCAGCGCAACCCCCGAAGTGGCTTATTATATCAGCAATAACGTGTATTCAACACTTGGAGATTCATTCCTTATCGGTGCTAAGTTTGATGCTAAGGTGTTAAAGGTGAGAAAATAATAAGTTTTTATCCTCATCAACTGTGTTTCGTTCTATTCCTGAAATTAGCTAAGGCTGTTGACTTTCTATACGGGAGGTCGTGGAAGAGGTAACAATAGTAATTCATATGACGCTACCCTGGGTAAATAAGACAATGATATTATAAATATTATATTAGTCTGCCGTCCTCTTTGTTTACACACAATTTAGTCATGTATTCAGCATCAATGTAGAATTAATATGAATATAACTATAAAGGGTAAAAAATGACCTGATTCATCGATACACATTTCAACGATAAAAAAAGAGGTTACATTTAATTTACGTTTTGGACAAGGATCTACGCGGCACGCCCCTATATACATGCAGAAACCTATGAATCAATAATTGGGTAGCTATGTATAGGGGACATTTCGTGCTTCCCAGTTATCTTTGTCAAGAATGAATTGTGTTCTTTTATACAGTTAAATCAATTTGTTACGGCAACGGCAAGAATCAGTAATATAATCATGGCTTTCATTTTTTCGTGGTCTCTTTCCATTCAAATTGATGAACCAGAGTTCAAATAATGACGGAAGCGAGAGACCATCTGTTCTGTGGGGTAATACCACGAGCAGGGTGGACTGCGTGAGGCGACACTGTCTTCTACCAGAGCTGGAAGAGGGTGACTGGTTGGTTTTTAGAGGTAAAGGTGTAATGTTTACTTGGTTGGTTGGTTTCTTGATTTAAAGATTGGGTAGTTGGGTGGTTTGAAGGTTGCTTTGTTGGTTTGTTAGTTGGTTAGTTCGTAATTGGTTGGTTAGTTGGTAGTATGGTTGGTTAGTTTGTTGGTTAATTTGTATGTTTGTTTGTTGTTTGGTTGGTAGGTGGGTTGGTTGGTTTGTTAGTTGGTTACTTGGTTAGTTGGTTGGTTTGTTGGTTTGTTTGTTGGTTTGTTGGTTGGTTGGTTGTTTTGTTGGTTGAGCGGGTTGTTGGGTTGTATGTAAATTGGTTTGTTGGTTTGTTTGTGGGTCGGTTGGTTGGTTTGTATGTTGCTTTGTTGGTTTATTCGTTGGTTGGTTGGTTGGTTGGTTTGTTGGTTAGCTAGTTGGTTTTTGGTTGATTGGTTTGTTTGTTGGTTGGTTGGTTTGTTGGTTTATTTGTTGGTTGGTTGGTTGGTTGGTTGGTTGGTTGATTGGTTGGTTGGTTGGTAGGTTGGTTGGTTGGTTGGTTGGTTGGTTACTTGGTTGGTTGATTGATTGTTTATTTTTAAAATTATATTTCATGCTACGTTGGTTGGTTGGTTTTGGGATTTGTTGTTTGGTCGGTTTGTTGGTTTGTTTGTTGGTTGGTGTGTTGGTTTGTTGTTCGTTGGTTGGTTTGTTGGTTGTTTTGTTTTTATTTGTTGGTTGTTGTTGATGTTGTTCTCTGTTTTTTTATTTTTGTTTTGTTGGTTAGTTAGTTGGTTCATTATTTGGATACTGATTGAGTGAGGACTGAATAAGCTATATGTAGTTCATTACTGAAGGGAACTATTAGGGGAGTGAATGGCCTTTCAATTTATTGTCTGCTCTTTAGATGACATACATTGTTTCATTCTTTAGTTTTTAAATAATATTGATACCGGGGAGATAATTGGAGAATCGAGATGTGAGTAAAAAGGTCATTACAAGTTAATCATCAAAACTTGTCTATTTTTTTCTCTCCTCCCGTTCTTTAGATATGGGTGCATACGCAGTGGCAATCTCATCAGAATACAGCGGCTTCAAATTACCTGTATGCTACTCCGTCCCGCCTAGGTAACTTATCTTTAGCATCATGTACGTTAAGGAAACATGCCGGGAAGAAATGCTAAGGACTGAAAGATGGACTCGAGAGAGAGAGAGTGTGAGAGAGAGAGAGAGAGAGAGAGAGAGAGGGGGGAGAGAATGAGAAAGAGAGAGATAAGAGAGAGAGAGAGAGAGAGGGGGGGGGGATGGTAGTAAGAGTAGAAGAAAAGATAAACATGATAAAAAGAGAACGAGAGAGAGAGAGAGAGAGAGAGCTGGGGGTTTGAAATGCAAACTTCAGACATTGTATGAAAGTAGAATTTACCTTTCTATGTCTTTAAATCTGAGGAATGAGCTAAAACAAAAACTGATTTTGATATTGATATTGCTATTACAACAGTTGTTAATATTCACCTTCATCCTAAAAAATCAATTGATTTCTAACCTTACAATATGCAGGACGAATGAACAGGTCAAGAAAGCGAAAAATCATGGAGGGCATTGCAGAGCTGGTGTTTCAAATGAAATACATTAACATTTGACATGTTAAAAGAAAAAATTGTAAAAGGTATTACGAGTAATTTCATTTATTCTATTATCCCTGTATTTATATTTCAGAAGAGACATGCAATAGAACGTTAATGTTTGTTATTCCTGGTTATTGTCATCTTACTCTTACAATCAATTATCAATGTTACACTATAATTTTTGAATTTTTTTAATCCAATGTTATAATCATAATCGAGAATGATCCTATTTCTTTGGATTTTAATCAATACAATTTGAATTGAATAGTTAGACTCCCCCCACCCGATTTATTTTTTTCTACTCACTTTTTAAAAACCACATTTTTTTGGTGAAACTCTCACCTCATATTTAGTCCTTTCGCTTCGAACAGTGCAATTATCTTAGCTAGGTTTGTATTTTTCCCTCTTCATGCATCTTGCTAAAAGCATACACTGCCGGTATAAATAAAGTGATTTTTGAGGAATCATAAAAGCCCACAGTACTTTCAACATAATGATGTTTTCAAATTTATGGGGTTTTCCCCCTCTGCTAAATAATTATAATGTTATCCAATTCTTCAACATATATTATGCTTTTATCATATCACTCGATGTAAATAATATTTTCCTAGATGTTGTACTGATGTTGTAAACACCAAAGATTGCCTGTTCTTTACGTTTTATTGCCATTCTATTTTTTCTGTCGATATTCAATTACCTGACTTTTCTATATTTTATTGAAATTGCATGAACTGGGAGACTGATTCCATGAAGAATTATTAATTGTACATTTATCACTTGCATTATAGTTATTTATATGATGTTAATCTCATGGTTTCAGAAAAGTATTTGAAGGTGCATATCTTTCACTGGGTGCAGTGCTATAATTATCTTTCGATTACCAAAGAATGTGATAATCATAGATTATTTATGACTAAAAGTTGTGTTCATGAATTTCTTGCCTTTTTTCCATCTAATAGAAGAGTAAGAATGAATTATTTTGATAGGGCGTTATGCACTCGTATCAATTTTCGCGATATAAAGAGCACAATAAATATATATGCCCTCTTTGTTACAATATCTGACTTTAGTAAAAACGCCCTCATGGTTAAAAACTATGGTTAGAATGTCAATTGGTGAGAATATCGATTGGTTAGAAAGTTGTATAGACTTTGAAAAAACTGCTGCTACTGCTGCTATACCACTACGTCTACGATGACGCTGACAATGATGACGACTATTACTAATAATGATACTAAAATACTATTATTATTCCTACTGCAAATAATACGCAATACCAAAATGTTTTCATGAGATTTAATTATTACCTAACCTTTAATGGTTTGTTAGTTTTTCATAATTGCGAGGAAGTGTACTTTTATCAATGTCGTGGTTTATCCTATGTGTATAAAGTAATTATATGAATATTTATATTTTAGAGGAGAATTATACATGTATTTCAAAGATTCAGCATAACTGTGCCGTGCAAAAGATTGAACTAAATAAAGGTGAAAGAGTCCCATTTATATTCATTCAAAATAATGGGAGAATAAAACCTCGAAATAAGTTTATTTTTCGCATTTGTCTAATAAATAATAAACAGCTACCGAAATATAGAGCTTTATGAAAATGCACCCATACTATTGGAGGAACAGAGAGAGAGAGAGAGAGAGAGGGAGAGAGGCAAAGAAAGGGGGTAGACAGAGATACAGATAGTCCAAGATACAGACGAAGACAGGGAGGGGTGGATAGTTGAAGAAGAAGAGAACGAGATGGGGATGTGAGAGGGGGACAGGGGAGAGAAAATTGACAGAAAATGGAACTAGTGGCATGAACGGCCTGCCATAGTTAAGTCCGACTTAAAGTCGATTTTAGTCTTTGTGAACCACTCCCCATATGAAATAAGGGGGTTATTGTAACTATTCTATTCAGTTGTTTGTAATAAGATTAGTTATGTGTCTAATTACAGGCTACTCAAAGTGAGTTAAATCGCACGGTGCTTTCAAATCAAGCCTCTTCCTCATTATACTCCACATTAAAGCAATCCGGGGGGGGGGGGGTGTTTCACAAAGATTGACCGAAAGCGCACAAACTATAACAGGCAGTTGATGCCACTAGCTGCTCATACAGTAATTCTCTGAAGGAATGTGCACATTTAGGTAATTTTATGTTTCCTTCAACAATGATGTTTTTTTTTAATGTATATTCTGTTGATTTGCAAGCACGACTTACATTTCCCTTGAGAGACTAATGATGTTAGGAATTGTGAGAGCAAGCAGTGGCATTATCAGCCTGCCATAGTTTTGGTGCGATTTCAGTCATTCTTGTTCTTTGTGAAACACCCCCCCCCCCCCCCCCAGAACGAATACGATACATACGATTCCCATACTAGAGCTCCAGATTAGCATTTCTATCATGATATTCTTCTAAACTGACATAAAAGGAATCGTAAATAAGCTCACAGTTTAATTTTCACATAATCATTATACCACAACTCAACTTCAATCGGAGCATGTGTCTTGCACTACGACCTGAACTAAATCATCTAAATCGAACATCCCCCAAGGTCGAAAGACCGTTACTCGCATTTAGGAAGGAGGATCACTTATTAATAATCCCTTCTTAATCTACCCTTAATCCGGCTCTATTAAATGGATAATCTAATCAGGTATGCCAAGAGGGGTTGTCTTTAATGAGCTGGATATCGCCGACCGGATAAGAGACAAGGAACAAGGCTTAAGGAGAAAGGGGATATAAGAAGGTGGAATTGTAGAGAAGAAGAGAAGGGGAGAGAGGGAGAGAGGGGTGGAGAGGGGAGACAGGGAGAGAGGGTGAGAAAACAAAATGAGAGGAAGAGAGAATGCGAGGAAATAAAGGGAAAGAGATTGAGTGAAAGAGAGAGTAACAGTGAACGAGAGAGAGGGGAGGATGGGTTTATAGAATGGTGGGGGGGGGGGGGGTAGAAGAATAGAGAGAGAGAGAGAGAGAGAGAGAGAGAGAGAGATAGATATTTATATATATATATATAATTGGAGGAGCTAGCCTAAGGGTAGAGAGAGAGGGGAGGGAAGAAATGGAAGGGGTAGGGTTCCTAAGGCCTTTCATCTCACTGATCTGAGTGCGTTTAACCGTTTAACCGAAGAGAGTATCTCCTTGGTTTAACTGCTCTAAATATTTCTCAGATAGGCCTACTTCAAAGACGCAGAAACTGAAACATTCATGACTCAATAAGCTGTTTAGCACTATTTATACAGCATTAACCTCATGTTAAAAACGAAACTCAGCACTTCGCGTAAGAGATAAAAAATAAAATACATCGTTTTTTAATGCAGGTTATACCATGGACCTCACTCAAACATAGAGCCCAGCATAGTACATGTACAATATACCACATATTATTTACATTGTCATTTGTTCTACATAAGGTAGGCACAAGCCCAAGGGTCAGCAGAAAACTAACAAAACGGTAGCAGATATATTGCACTATTTATTTCCTCCTTCTTTGTTTTTCTTTGTCAGATAGTTGCGTAACACCCGTACAAAAGGCTAAACTTCTGATAACGCATTGTGGATTGATGAGTGGACAAGGGCGGTCGCATGCAATTACACAGGTCGTTTTACTAATCCCTATCGGAGGATTATCTCGTTCATTGTCTAAACCCCTTCACATCTATGACATGTCTCTTGAAAGCAGGTGAAGTCCAGGTAGACCTTGAACTTGAAAAAAAGTTGCGCTTTTCAAGGAGAGCCCATGTCAGAGAGAGAGAGAGAGAGAGAGCGGGGGAGGGGATGGTGTGGGCGGGGCTAAAACAGAAGAAACCGTAATTGTGGGGGTGGGGTTGATTGTCAATGAGAGACACAGAGAGATGAGAGACAGAGAGACAGATATGATAGAGACATAGAGAGACAGAGAGAGAGAGAGAGAGAGACAGGACAGAGACAGGAAGAAAGAGAGGGAGAGAGAGAGAGGGGGAGAGGAGAGACATAGATGAAGAGATGAGATATATATATCGAGAGAGAGAGAGAGAGAGAGAGAGAGAGAAAGGGAGAGAGAGAGAGAGAGAGAGAGAGAGAGAGAGAGAGAGAGAGAGAGGTGAGATGGGGTAGGAGATCAGCCAGAGAACACGGGGGGGGGGGGGGGCTGCCTTCCGAAAACTTCCGAAAATCGGGCATGCGTAGCACCGTGTTTATAGTTCCGTTCTTTCCGCTCACAAAGCGTACATAACGAAACGAACTGTCAATGAGCGAGCAACACTTTGAACTCGTTTCAACCGTATACAAGAAATAGCGTTAAACTTGGCTAGAGCAACGTCGAAAAACGATCAACATGGTGCGATTATGTAGTGAATTGGCGGAGTTACAAAAGTTTGTTATTTGGATTATATCTCTGCTGTCCTTCTCCAAAGAGGTACAAGCATTTATAAGTAAGTATACACGCCTTTTTATTTGATATTCTTTCATAACCACTCATATACCATTGATTAACTACATATCGTTGCTAAGATAGTTTTTAAGACATTAATGTGTTAATGTTAGATATACCTTAATTTATACAGTAGGCTTGTGGGTGCACCATATGAGAGAGAGGGAGGATTGAGGAGTCCTGAAAAGGAATCTCGGTAATCTTTCTTGAGGGTTTTGTTAGTCCTAAAAAGGACTGTTGGTATATACTGTTGGTTATCTTTCTTAGCTTATAGTTCTAAGGAGAACTATTATATAGCGCTTGGAGAGGATGAGTGGCGGGAATGGCTCGACGTTTCGAACAGGTTGACTATCCGTCGTCAGGAGTGAATGTATATCTACATCACCATGCAAGCCGACATTACAAGCAGCATACCTCAATTTTTAGCCAATGTTATTTTCCATTCAATCATTGACAAAATAATGTACATATGTATTGAAATCATGGCAATCAAAACCTCGCTTGACGAAAAGAGAGAAAAACGGCGTAACGTTTTGTAAGATGAGCCCAATGGAATGGAATGGAAAAAGAAGTATATACATTTGGAAAGAACGAACAAACTATACTTGCACGAAAGCTGATAGTTGGCTTATCTCCAATTTACGACCCTCTCATTTATAATAATGACATAATTATAACGATTTCTAATACTGACTGAATTATTACGTCAACGTCATTTGCATATGATATAAACTCTGAAAACAGCATGGCAACTACTAGTCGGATACATGTTATTAAGGGGTGATAGGAAGACAATTCAAAGTGCCCCATGAGCTCGCTTTGCCCCCCCCCCCCTCTCCTCTCCCCTACCCCTCCCACTCCCCCGGGAGTCGCTACTGGCATAGATTATTAATCTCTTTCAGCACCATTGACAAAACACGACTATTAATATTAATAATAAATTTGTATTTGGGGTTTCAGTTATGGGTCACCACAACAGTTATTACAGTTCCCATTTACAGGAGGCCCAACGTTGTTCTATATAATGGTAATACTAGCCATGCATACTGGCAGTACTATTTGGCTATATATCTACTTGTAACATATCGCCCTTAACAGGCAGAATGGTCCTGTTAAACCTGACACCCGCCGGAGGAAGAAGAAGAAGAAGAAGGAAAAGAAGAAGAAGAAGAAATAGAAGAGGAAGAAGAAGAAGAAGAAGAAGAAGAAGAAGAAGAAGAAGAAGAAGAAGAAAGAAGAAGAAGAAGAAGAAGAAGAAAAAGGAGAAGAAGTGGAAGTTGAAGAGGTAGTAATTTTAATAGTAGTAGTAGTAGAAGTAGTAGTAGTAGTAGTAGTAGTAAAAGTAGTAGTAAAATTAGTAGTAGAAGTAGTAGTAGTAGTAGTAGTAGTAGTAGTAGTAGTAAACGTAGAAGTATTACCAATAGCAGCAGTAGTAGTACTAATAGTAGTATAGTTAAAACTTGTCTATAAAGACCACCCAAGGGAGACAAGAAAAGTGGTCTTTATAAGCAGGTGGTCTTTATGTACAGGTGCCTAAATGACATGTTTCAATGAGAAAACAATTTCAAGGGAAACCAAAAAATGTGGTCTTTGTAGACAGGTGTTCACTAAAGCAGGTTTGACTGTAGTAGTACAGTAGTAGACTACTAGCAGTAGTAGTAATAGTAATAGTAGTAGTAGTAGTAGTAGTAGTAGTAGTAGTAGTAGTAGTAGTAGTAGTAGTAGTAGTAGTAGTAGTAGTAGTAGCAGTATAGCAGCAACATCAACAGCAGCAGTAGTAGAAGGATAAATGAGGAGGGAGGAGGGGGAGGTAGAGCAGGAAATAACGAGACACAAATGTATTATGCCTTCATTTTCATTACCATATTTACGTCGCTTAATTTGGGTTAGTTAGTGGCCATTCATTAGTTCATCATCTATATTATTGTGATATTCAATTTTGTTATTGAAAACGACACAATGCAATCAAATTTTCTAATAAAAAAAATCACTCTAAAATGTTTTGTTTTCAACTTCATTGGGAACTTTGATATAAAAGGTGCATTGAAGAAAAAAATAACAAAGCAAGAAGCAAAGTGACAAGGCCAATTTGTTTTTTTATGAAGTTGACCTGTCGTGGTTTTATATTATTTCGCAGCTTCAAACATAACAGCTTATTCGCATGTTTGCCAAGTGTATGCAATGATTGTATTCATCTTGGCTTATAACATGCAGTGTTCAACATTTAGGATGACATTGGCAGTAAGTAAATGACGTTTGATATTTAACAAAAACACGTGTTTATGGAACTGACAGCGATTATGATTATTTCATTTTGTAAACTGATCTATAAACTTTTTTCGGTAAAAAACGAATTTCCGAATGGATGATAAATGCTTAATTTCAATTTTAATTTTATTTACAAAATGAGTCTACTTTTAATAGACAAAACAAATGTGAAACATGTCTTCCTTTTCATTCATATTATCCATTATGCATAGAATATGTAAGGAATAGTATTTCAAGTGCATGGGACTTATCTTTTCAAAAAGTGACCCTTAATTTTTTGTCCTTTAAGCATGTGTTTTGGTTTAATAAATTGCACTCAACTTTGATTCAACCTGAAAATCTCTCATTATTTATAAGTTCTGATATATTCCCCCCCCCCCCCCCAAAAAAAAAAAAAAAAAAAAAAAATCTTAAAATCTTAAAATCTTAAAATCTGATAATTCTAGCGGATCATACCCCCAAAACATAGGTTAAGAAATGCTTTGTCATATACAAACGAGTCAATAAAATACTAACAAAGTAATATCAACTTTTAAAATGTCCTCTCGCAATTCCGTTTCACGTATAATCCAATCGACCTCGATCATTTCTTCAAATATTGCCGTAAAAGCAAACAGAAAAAAACCTTACCGCTGAAATTAATTCCACCATTAGTCAATCCCTCAAAATTATTTGATCAATCATAGAATGAATGAATCATCGTTTGCATGATTCATTACTTGGACGTCTTTTTCGAAAAATGTCCGTCTTTATCACACCGTTTTCTTTAAATATCACCTTCCAAAATAAGCTAAAAATATGCTTCCTTCTAAAATGATTAATTAAATAAAGTCCTTTGTTCATTGTACGATTTATAGAATCATTGTTTATTTTGTTTGTGAATCATTATGCACATTTTGGTTGACCCATGCGTCATTACCAATCTTGAATCGATGCCTAAACCAAAAGAAATGACAGTTTGTTTAGTGACTTAATTCCAAAGGAATTTTGAACGGATGTGGCCCTCTGTCGCGACTCTCTGTTTAACCCCAAAATTGATATCCTATATTCTCTCAAGCTCGCAGTTTCTGCTTCGCATAGGCCAGCAATTGAGCCGCTAAAGCTCTTGTTAATACCCAGTTTACGGAAAACACGATTTGAATAAATTAGTAATTAAGATTGCCAGCGATTTTTTTTTTTTTTTTTTTTTGCCAGACACTGCCCGGAATCAGCTTCAAAGCACGGGTATCTAACATATTATGATGAAATGATTGTTGAAATTCATTTACACAAACAAAAATGACTTAATGCGGCATTTAAGGGGGTGACACGGTCATCACTTGATTGAATGCGAGCGATAAAAGCGGCCGATATTGGAGTGTGAAAGGGATCTCATCTTCTTCAGCTCTTGCGTTCCTTTTCCCAGTTCCTCACTTCATTTCCTACGGATTTCCTATTGGCAGGCCAATTTGTTCACCCTTCGCTGTCTTTGTCTCTCTCTCTATCTCTCTCTCTCTCTCTCTCTCTCTCTCTCTCTCTCTCCCTCCCTCCCTCTCCCACTCCCCCTCTCTCTCTCTCTTTCTATATTACTATCTTTCTCTCTCTCTCTCTCTCTCTCCCTCCCTCTTCCCCTTCCTCTCTCTCTTTCCATATTGCTATCTCTTTCTCTCTCTCTCTCTCTCTCTCTTACTCTCTTTCTCTCTCTCTCATCCCTCTCTCGCTCTCTCTCTCTCTCTCTCTCTCTTTCTCCATCTCCCTTGCTCTTTCCGACTCACTTCTTCTCAGTCTCTATTCTCCCTCTTCTTCCGCCCTTATCCATATTTTACTTCCATATTTTACTTCTATCTCACAAGTCATTTACTTTCAAACAAGCGTGCTCGCATTTTCATACTATACATATTCTAAAGATAGGCCCTATCCCCTTCTCAGTTTGATAGAATGATCTTTGATATTGTGATGCCATGATATCCGGATTCGTAGACAACAAAATATAAAAAAGGTCTTCAGCTGTTTACGAAGATGGGCTTTATGCCAGTCTAGCTAATTCAATTGCATTAATAGTCAAGGGGCTAAATGTTCGTGTTTGCATGACTAAATATATCTTTGAATTGTATTGTTTCCTGCCAAATTCAACCGAAGGAGTGACGGGAAGCAAAACAATGCATGACAGAAAAGTCTACTGGCAATCAATGGGCAGTGCAGTTTATTACTGTCTACTAATAAATATTGAAGGTTTCTACCCTCTTCTTGTTGTATATCAACGATATCCAAGACATGATGATGTTGATGATCATGATGATCATGATGATGATCATGATAATAATTCTAATAATAGTAATAATGATAACAATAATAATTATAAATAATGATAATAATAATGATGATAATAATAATTATAATAATAATAGTAGTAATAATGATAATAATAATGATAATGTTGTTGTTGTTGATGATAATGATGATAAAGCTGACGATGATGTTTAAAGCCCAACTGTACTACTTGTAGCTACTTGCGCCCTCTATATAGCAAGCAATGCCTAATCGGTGCCTGTTGGTCCCCTATGATCCTCTTTTTCATATGTTAATTAAGAGCTGAGCTGATGAGATAGCCACCTGTCAGTGACCACGCTGGGTGGTTTAATCCCCCTGGCCAAACTAGTACAGACGGGCTTTAAGTGATGATGATGATGATGATGATGATGATGATAATAATACTAATAATAGTCATAATAATAATAATGATGATGAGAGTAATAATATTAGTAATAATAATAATAATGATAATAACAACAATAATATAAACAATGATAATGATAATAATGATGATGTTGTTGTTATTGCTGTTAATGATGATGAAGCTGACGATGATGTTTACACAAATAACTTGAAGAAAAAGAAGAGGAAGAACAACAACAACAACAACACCATCAACACCAACATCAATAACAGGAATATCATGAATGCTATTATCGGATTTATTCAAGAAAAATAAAGTCCTCCATCGCCACCCCCTACGGAATATGAATTATGATTAAAGTATTATCCTGATGGCATATTTATCGCAAATTCTATCCCAACGGTTTTCGGTATAAGATGTAATTATTCAGATATTTGACTTTCTGCCTAAGACAAAAATTATTCAGTTAGTAAGAGGGTTATATTTAATTGTTGCATGATGTTGTATTATCAATAAAGGAAATCGCGTCTGCCTTTGTCTTTTTGTCTTTGTCATCTTGTCTTCAGTTCCTTCCCATTCAATATTTTCTAGTTATTAATCACACCATAGTTGCTGAATAATAACAATCAATTTCTGTTTTACTACCATAAAAAACGCCGATTTGGATCCTTTTCAAACCCTCGTCTGGCTTCTAAATCTAGACAAGATGAAAATTAAGATTGAAACTAACGTCGGGCTGCCCGCAATATGGTCGTAAATGCTATGTGAATGTCAATGACATACACGGCCTACTTGCTGGCAGACGACTGTTTACTCTTTGATAATCGGAAGTTTTGATATGAATCTACATGAAGTAGGCCATTTGTGGCATGTCTGTAATACGGACGAGTGACTCTACATGAACTTGAAAGAAAAAACAGACTTTCGTTTTGATTTCAAATCGCTCAGTGGAGCATATACGAACAACGTTTCTTTTTTTCTTTCTGCAGGGTGTTAACATTTATAGTAGGCTTTATCATTATGGTACAATGTATAAGGATTAGCGTTGAAATTGGGTTTTTATGTTATGGTTTGTTTCGGGCTGTAATTGAGGTTTACATGTAGGTCTACTCTCTTTGTAACTAGGTTTATATGTTCGGTGTTTATTCCAGGGTTTAGTTACGAAATCGGTTAGTGTAGGACCAAATGCCGAAGGAGCACGTGTCGTTGAACCGTTCAAACCACTCTTGGTTTTGATAGAAACAGAAAATGAGAGGAAATGTTCAGTGAAATTTTGAGCAGACAAGTCCCATAAAAAATAGGAACATTTTGGATTTTGGGAGCTGTGATTATTCGAATACAAATTGGCAACTCTGTGACGTGATCTTGCGAGCTCCTCTCCCATTTTTCACTATATGTCACATGCATATTCACCTTTTCACATAATAGCAGTGAAGGGATGTTCCTTTGTCTACCTGAGGAACTGTATATTTTGTCCGCTTTCTTTGTCAGTCATATTCATAGTGATATGTGCTAACCGTGAACTGGTCTATCAAGGTATTGAATCCCCCCCCCCCCCCCCCTCCCCCTGAGCTGAATTTTCGGAAATAGTCGCGATCTTGTTCCAAACCGCAGAGATAGCGCGCGCCGTGGCTCGCTGTTGGGCGGACCGAAACGACTCTATCTCTGCGGTTTGGAAGGTACAACGTCGTTTCGGTCCGCCCAACAGCGAGCCACGGCGAGCCAAAAAGGCGTGCCACTGGAGCACCTCTTGGGGGTGGTCCACGAGAGATAGCGCGGTCTAGCGCGCGCTAGAAAAAAGGGGGTGCTACGATAGACCGCGCTATCTCATTGCGGTGTGAACAGCCTCATTGTTATCCGTTGCCAAAACAAAAAAAGGTAGTCTTTAACAACTTTAAAGTAGCACATTGCCATGCCCTTAATGTACCGAATGAATATACATAGCCCAGACAATCATGATAACTGCCAATACTACCCTCAAAAATCCACTCTGAGCTTTCAAACTTGAGACCATCACTCAACAACCCGAGCCAGGTGTGATGTCATCGTGATGTCATCATGACGCAGGCCATGAGTAACGAAGTAAAATGATCCACACTAAGGCATGGTAATTCCCAATAGCTCGATGTTCTGAACGAATTCATCATTCAAGTTCTACTTACGCGCGGGAAATCGGCATCTTTCCCTGTTAAGCGCGCGGGGCTTAAGGAGACCCGGTACGCCCTTGACTGCGTTAGTTGATCATGTTCAATCTTTCCAGCGTTTTTTATTTGTTGGTGGGTTTTTGATGATCCACGTTTGGGATAAAGCTATGGATGTGTCAGAGGAAGAAGAAGAGGTTACAGATTACAAAGGTTTCCGAGACAGGAAGCGATACGGTGATATCAGAAGCCTGCACGGAAGAATCACGGCCAAAATACTATCTCCAGAGTCCTGACTTTGGCCGCGTTCACACCTAAGAATGTCTCGATGATTCTAGGGAAGAAAAAAAAATTGATTTTATATACACGTTTGTTTCTTCGCTTCGTTTTTTCTTCTCTTCTATTTGTTTCTTCTCTTTGATTTTATATTCTATGCTTTTCTCTTCTCTTGTTTTCTTTCCCCCTCTTCTTTGCTATCCTTTTCATTTCTTTTCTCTTGCCTTTTAATTTTTCCTTTTTTTTTCTTAACTGCAATTTTCTTTTCTTTTCCCTTTTTCCTGTATTTTTCTTTTATATCTCTCCTTTCCCCTTCTTTTATTACCTTTTGTTTTCTTTCGTAAGTGCTGTTTTGGGTATAGGCCTGTGTTCTTGAGTGGAAATTTTGTGCTTCAGCTCGGATTTTGATCACACATTGGAATATCACATCACAATTCGCATTATCTCCAATACGATGTTCATACGGTGTTATATACTTCGACGCGTACTGTATAAACACGACATGAGATCACACACCGTGTAGACAGGGAACACATTTTCAACCACCCTAGATACTCACTGAAAATTCCCACGTGGAAACACAGCCAGGTGCTGGGAAAGCAATTCATGACTACACACTGGTATCGTTAATGACGCATCGCCATAATACATAACGTGTACACGGCTTACATGATCCATCGCTAATCTTCTACATTAAATCTCTTAATGTGCCCAACCTCCCGTGATGACATGCACGATTGGATTTTTCGAGCGTTTCATTCCTGAAAATGCTTTTAAAAAGTAGGAATTACCTGGAAAAACGGCTACTGAATCAGAAAGTGAGAATTAATAGCTATTCAATATTAATCAGACTTCACGTGATAAAACTGCCTAGGTTTTTTTATTTCCCGGCGTGTTCATGGTCTATACCATTATTGAAGAAGAAAGAAGAAGGAAAAAAAAAATCAATTTCAATATAATATAGTGAGGAGGCGCGATAGCTCAGTCGGTAGAGCATTGGTCTCGTTATCCGGCGACCTGGGTTCGAAACCAAGTCGATGCGCTAGTGCCCTTTGATAAGGCATTAATCCTTATTACCAGGTCCGTCAGAGAGGACCTACATCCGTCAGTCCTCTGGTTGCTTAGTAACAAGCGTTTATGTTTTTTTTAGCAGTCAGGTAAAATAACCACTACAATAAACGACATTATATTGAAATTCGATCTGAAGTCTCCAAAACACAGACGATGGAAATATCCTACTTCATAAAACTGATTTTTGATTTATTATTTATTTATTTATTCAAGTTTTATTTAAAGTAGAGGGTAGGTACATCCAGTAAATAAAACTGCTTTCCAAATACGCCCTCTAGGACGACATAATAAACATGTGATATACAAAAATACAAGCAATACATGAAAATATAACATTCATCAAAACTAAACATTTGAATAACTTGACATTGATTATTGTCAAAATATGAATATGACAAAACTATAGGTTTTCCCGCCCAATTCTGTCAACGTTGCATCCTATTTAATGATGCGATCATTCAATTTAGAGCGAATTTGAATGATCACCGAGATCAACGTTAAAAAAGCTTTAACTAGTTCATTCAATTTAATTGTATTAGCATGCGATTTCATGATTTTCTTACATAAACGTGTAAAAAATGCGTTCAAATTAAAAATGCATGTAAATTCCTTCAAATTCGCACCTAGCTGCACCGCCCTGATGAACGTTAAGGTATTCAAACTCACTAATAGGAAAGCTTTTATAGCATTTGGGCAGTCTTTTTTTGTATGTTTTTTGTACTGTTTATTATCTTTGCTATCTGCATCTGTTTGATTAAATTATGCAACTTTATGAACCTAAAAAGGTGATCTTTACCTTATAATGAAATATTTTATTCCTCTGAAAACCGTCATCGAAGCACTAATATAAAAAGCAAAATAATTATGAGTTACATCCATTATGTAAGTGTTATATCCATACTGCTAGGGAATAAAGTGAAATTGGCAAGGAAGATTAGAAAGAAAATAAATATATAAAATATGATTAAAATAAACATTATGAAACTTTAAAAATGAAAATGAAAGTAGAAAAGGCCTTATTAAAAACAGTGAAAAAAAAGTAAATATGATGTGAAAAAATTGCTGTAAGAATTACATAGAGATTCAGAACTTGTTTATGTTAATTTAATTCGAACGTTCAACGTGCGAGGTGTGTGCCTCTAAATGAAATTGAAATTGGTATCAAGGACGAAATTGAACGTCTACCCAGCTGGCGCGAAATTGAAAGACAACTTCGCGTCAATAAATTGAATGGATTTCTCTGTAAATTGAATGAAATAAAATTTCAAAGGAATGATAAAAACCAAAAATTAAATATTCAAGGAATGAAAATGAACCATGAGAGCAGAGAATTGACGAAAATCGTTCGAACTTAAACGCCTATTCCTGAATTCGAATGCAACTCTGACGAAATTGGGTGGGAAAACCTTTAGTATCATTATTATGAATATTGTGTAGTTATTAATATCATTCTCATTATCATAATCAGTATTATTATCACTAATATTATTAGGCCTATTATTATTACTATTATCACCATAGTTATAGTTGTTATCATTATCATTATCATTAATATTGTTATCATTAATATTAACCCTTTTATATATTTCTACTAATATTATCATCATCGTCATCATCATCGTCATCATCAACATTATGATCCTTTTTTTTTTATTACTCATATTTTTCAGATGTACGTCTCGAGAATGGAAAAGGGGCTTACGAAGGCAGCGTGGAGATCACTACGGATTCTTACAACTGGGAAATCATCTGTGGAAGCAGCGAATTCGACATTCTTGACGTCATCGTGATTTGTCGGCAGCTCAACTATCCGGGTGCTAACCGGGCGTTGGTGACCAGCCGTTATCCGGCAGGCGATTACCCGATGTCTGAATTTGCTTTTAGATGCACAGGGAACGGTAAAATTTGATTTTTTTTTTCTTCCTTTATGCTATTATTTCATTTGTCTCACCTCGTTCTTCTTCTACTTCTTCTTCCTCTTCTTTTTTTTTCTTTTGCTACTTTAATTCCTGTTCTCTTCCGTTAAATTCGAATAACGTCACTTTATCTCATAATTATATTTCAACATAGTCAAATATTATTATGACATGTGTCTGTATTATGGTGTCTTACAAAGAAGACATTTGCAATGCTCCTCTAATTTGGTTTGTTTGTTTGTCGTATTATTAATTTCGTTTTATTGTTTTCATTCTTATTAGAAAATCATCTTAATAAGTGCAGCTTCACCGCAACACAATGTGCTTCGCGGCAGGTCGCGGGTGCCGTTTGTTACAGACCAGGTAGGCCTATAAATCTTTGACTCTCTCGACCCCCCCCCCCCCCCCACACAATCTATCAATCTCTTTCTCTCTCTCTCTCTCTCTCTCTCTCTCTCTATCTTTCCCTTTCTCCCCCTTTTCTCTATTTCTCTTTCTCTATCTCTCTCTCCGTCTTTCTCTCTCCCTCTCTTTCCCCTTCCCCTCTCACACTCTCTCTTCATCTATCTCTAATGCTCCTTCTCTCTCTCTCTCTCTCTCTCTCACTCACTCATATGTGCCTCTGTCTTTCAATCATCTTCCCTTTTTCTGTCTGCCTGTTTCCCTGCTTATGTCTCTCTGCCCGCTGTCATTTCTTTTCAAACTATTTTCTCTCTCTCTCTCTCTCTCTCTCTCTCGCTCTCTCTTTCTTTATAACTCCCCTTGTTTCTGTCAATATACATGTTATATTTAATTGAGGTAACTTAATTAACAATCTACAAGTGTAAGTAAAACAAATGTACTGTACTATACATATAAATGTAAATATAAATTGAACGGAAAATCAATATAAATTTGAAAATGTTGACTTTAGTACATCCCTTTTCAAAAGCACGGTAATTATTTTCATTTCATATTTTAATGAGTTTTCACTTTCTACCATCAGATAGCGGATATTTGGGTTGTTTTAACGACCGGTTCACCGATCCGGCATTGACGGGGGCGGTTGTCGTGGAACAGAGTATGACACTATCTCGATGTGTGGATTTCTGCCAGATCAACGGATTTGCGTATGCGGGACTGAAGCTCGGGACAAAGTGCTCTTGCGGGACTAAAAACGAGGTTTACGATAGATACGGGAAAATAAGTGATTCTCAATGCCATTACTCGTGCGGGGGATCTCAGTACGAAAGCTGCGGTGGATACGAAACAACTGCAGTTTTTAGAGGTAAGCAAAAGAATATGATCGCAAAAAGTGATTTTTTTTTTTTATTTTTTTTTTTACCCCTCGGCGCGCCTCGGGGTCATATCAGGATGTAACGTCCCATTGAGCCTATAGAAACAGCGATGCCTCTCATAGCAGTCAATATACTATAGGTTTTCCCGCCCAATTTCATCAGAGTTGCATTCGACTTCATGAATAGGCGTTCAAGTTCGAACGGTTTCCATCAACTCTCTGCTCTCATGGTTCATTTTCATTCTTTGAGCATTTAATTTCATTTCATATCATTCCTTTTAAATTTTATTTCATTCAATTTAGAGAGAAATCCATCCAATTTAGTGCCGCTAAGTTGTCATTCAATTTCGCGCAAGCTGGATAGACGTTCAATTTCGTGCTTAATACCAATTTCAATTTCATTTATAGGAACACACCTTCGCACTTTGAACGTTCAAATTAAATTAACATAAACAAGTTCTGTAGTTCTATATTTTTCCCGCAATATTTTCGCGTCATATTTTTTTTCTCATTATTTTTAATTATACAACTTAATTTTCATTCTTAAAGTTTCATGTTTATTTTTATTTTATTCTATATATTTATTTTCTTTCTAATCTTTTTTTTTCAGTTTTACTGTATTCCCTAGCAGTATGGATATAACACTTACAGAATGGTTATAAATCATAATTTGTTTACATGACGGTTTGTTAGATGAATGAGATATTTCACTTTAAGGGAAAGGTCCCATTTCAAGGTACATAAAGTTTGCATAATTTATTCAAAGAGATGCAGATTGCAAAGAATATAAACAGTAACAGAAAAAGACTGCCCAAATGCTGTAAATGCTTGCCTATTCGTCAATTTGAATACCCTAACGTTCATCAGGGCGGTGCAGGTGCGAAATTGAATGCATTTACTTGCATTTTTAATTTGAACGCGCTTTTTACACGTTTATGTGAGAAAATCATGAAATCGCATGCTTATACAATTAAATTGAATGAACTAATTAGCTTTTTGAATGTTGATCTCGGTGATCATTCAAATTCGCTCGAAATTGAATGATCGCATCGTTAAATCGGGTGCAACTCTGATGAAATTGGGCGGGAAAACCTATATTATAATAACCTAGGCTTCCATAGCGTTTTTCATATTCGGAGAAAAAATCAATGCGCTTTACATTTTTTTTTTTTTTTAAATACAGATAAGTACTAATTCATGAGCTAAGAAAATATTAAAATAAGAACAAGATAACACTAATTATGAACAACAATCATAAAGAAATGAAAGCAACATTAATGTAGTTTAAATTATGATGAAATACATAATGCAATTTTAATGACATCAGAGAGCCTTTTCGAGCGAGTAAGATTTCAGTTTTGATTTAAAGGAGTTAATGATTTAATATTGATTTCAATGATACCCAATGATGAATGTGTTCAAAGAATTTTGTCTCCTCTCTTAGTTTCTGGTCTTACCTTTATACTTTTCTATGCAGTTGTAAGTACTATGGTTCCAAGCACACCGGTCACCACTCGGCCTTTGACAACTATGACGTCATATTTTCACTCCGGAATGACTACAACAAAAGGTGAGAGTCATAGCCTCTCCTGTTTTTATAGCTGCACATAGTATCAACATGTAGTGAGATTTTTACTTGCACTATTCCATCTGGGCACTCGACAAGCACAAGTACGATAATACGCCAACGGAGGTCTGTACTTAACTGGAAGAAGAAGAAGAAGAAAAAGTTTTGTATTTCAGGAAAAATGGTTGCTGCTAGTGGTATTAAGATCCTTGCAGATGAAAGATGGACTAACCTCCTTCCAGAGATCTCATCTCTCTCTCTCTCTCTCTCTCTCTCTCTCTCTCTCTCTCTCTTTCTCTTACTCTTTCTCTTTCACATACTTATTTCGCTTTCATTAAACTTTTAATAGGTCGAGATTTGCTCGAGTTTCGAGCCGCGCATGTAATGATGAAGAACATGAATATTGTTACATGTTTGTTTTACTCGCAAAACTTGCTCCCGAGTTGTTTCATCAAGTCTTTATTTGAAAAGAACATGTCATACAGAGTACATATGCCGTATAAACCATCGATTTTTACCATTATCACTAAAAGTAGTAAATAAGAATGCTAAATTGTACTTTTTGTTCTTTATCTCTTCACCCGATTGCCTGTTGACCGTACATCCCCTATACTTTATCAAAATAGGCAGTGGATACAACCGCACACGACCGGAAGTCACGAATGGTTACCCAAGCACCCCCTCGGTGACGGTCAGGATGGTGGCTAAAGAAGGAAGTACGTATACAAACACAACCGTCTGTCATAAATGTGTGTCATTAAAAATTAATATGAAAAGAAATGTCTCATTAATCATGTTCAGGTGGGTTTTATGTCAACATTTCACACTAAAATACGTATGCCCTCCCTTTGAAGAGAACCGAACTGCACAGTAGGAACTACCTTCAAAGCGGGACTGCACTACTGGTATCTACTTGCGCCTTCTATACAGCCAACAATTCGTAATCGGTGACCGTTGGTCCCCCATGTTCCCTTTTACGCATGTTAATTAAGAGCTGATTTGATGAGATAACCACCTACCATATAGCACTTTACATTTTAAGGGGTTGTGTGTACTTTGGCCAGTTAAATTGTTAAAGGTGGGGCGTTGGCTGCTTAACCCCCCCCCCCCACCCCCTCCTTAAAATCGTCAGTGAATTCATCATCAATTTGCACATCTCTTTCCTACTTTGTCTCTTATTCCATGTTTCTCACAGACTTCATCAGCCAGCCGTCCGGTATAGCTGTAGTGATATCATTGTCCGTTGTAACGATCGTCTTGATTTTGATCGTCGTGTTTCTTGTACGTAGAAGGTAAGTAAGATCACAATAACACGATATCAACTACTTTAACACATGATAACTTATCAAATTCACCAGAGAATATTATGCTCATTTAATAAGCGTGGCACTACCGTGTGAGTCAAAAAAAAGTTTACACCTAGAAAATTGCTAATTATTTTAAAAATCATCTATGAACAGTAAATTATTATACATCTTATGAAAAAGTGTTTTATCCCAAATCATTTGGTACTTTTTTTTGTGGTATGTGTTTGCGCTTGGATGAACAGGTGGCATTGTTTGCGAGAGTGCAAAAATCGACTTGCGCCAAAGTGATGCCTTCAGTATGTATTGTGTTGGGATTAGCGGAGTGAGAGAATGGATTGAATGTATCAAATGAATTGCATTGCATATGTTTTTTGCAAAGGGCAAAGTCACACACACGCGCACAAATGTTCGTTGATATTTGATATTCGATATTTGATATGAGTGGCATGATCAATTTTGTTAGGGGTGTTATTTGGATCTGCAAAGACCGAATTAATACCCAAATCCCAATTGTTTTATTCAAACATCACATAGGCAACTTTGGCGCAAGTCGATTTTTGCACTCTCGCAAACAATGTCTTCTGTTCATCCAAGCGAGAAACACATACCACACAAAAGTGGTATCAAATGATTTGGGATAAAACACTCTTTCATAAGACATATAACAATTTAATGTTTATCGATGACTTTTTAAATAATGAGCAATTTTCTAGGTGTAGACTTTTTTTTGACTCACTCTGTATACCTTTAATTTGTCCTTTTCAATATTGTATCATAATTTTTCACTTGAATCAGGGTGCGGCATGTTTAATACTCTGTGATGTATTTTCAAGTTATTACATCATCTATTATACCTGTCGCTCAAAAATACGCCATTTGGGTGTTGCAACCCCATGCATCCAGCCCTGTTACTAAAAGTAATGTTAGTATAATACCCTAACTTGCCTGTCCACTGTAGTATGTTCTTGTTTTGGATAGAGTAAACTTTGGCGTCTATTTAAATCAAGGATTTCTCTTTAATGCACAACAGGTCATCTCCCCCTGATTTTAAGCGAAAACCGAGTAACCGGCCCTACGAAGAGATAACCCTTGAAGTCCAAGAGATGGAAAGCCCTGGAACGGCACCGAACGCTTACTGTGAAACCGGGGATGTCCCTCTGAATACACCGCTAGTCGTCACACCTGCGGACCATACATACGAACACGCCGAGCTGTTTTCACCAGGTGAAAGGAATTCCGAAATGTACTGCACTGTCCCTGACGTGGCACCAGAGAACTCGTCATCAGTCCCGAACGGCCGAACCAAGCCCGAGACGCCTCCGGAAATTCGCAATCTGTACGCGAAGCCGCAGAAGGTTAAGGAGACATCGCGCGTTCCGAGATACGACACGGGCTATGAGACGATCGATGACGAAGACTTACGAGTCGACCCGAAGAGTTACCTCGGTGGTGCTCGGGACATTGCCGATGGTGTTGGCGTGCAGGAGGAGGAGGACAACCATGTTGGATATTCCACGATACAAAATGGCGGAGATGATTTCGAGTCGAGTTTGAACCTGGATGAGATGTATGCAAAGCCTATAAAGAAGGCACATCGTAAGGTTGTAAAAGAAGACAGTTTTGATGAGACTTGCATGGTGGAAAATGAACTTTACACATCCACTGACTCGTAACCATAGAAATAATCACCTTATTAGAAGTCATACAGAATACTGTAATGAAATGTTTTGAATTCCTTTGTGTCTATACTATAATGGCCTTTATTTATTGTGTATCTAAATGTGTTAGCTAGATAGGCGGTGATAAACCAACAATATACAAATAATTATATACTGTCTTCAGAGTTTCTGGTCGAAACTATAGGCAAGAGGTGACTTTAATATTCACCGAGGCCCACAGTTTCAACCAGTACCTCGAAAAGAAGGCAGTGTATATATTTCTTTTTATCCTCTAGTTTTTTATATTTTATGTAGTACATTTTTTTTAAATAATTTTTTTATTGAAATTTAATATTTTTAACATTTTTAATTTTGCTATTTTTATTTTTGAATTTAACATTTTAATATTTTTCATTTTTAATTCAAATTTTGCTAGACGTAAATAGTACCTGTTGCAAACTAGACAGTTTATCTTTGATCACTTGAAGAGCTCTCAACCAATAAGATCAATTCCGGACGTGTATAATGTCACAACTATCTCTCTTCATACGCTATGGCTTGAATTGGACGTTTTATGGGTATGATAGTTGTTCCAGCATGAAAGACTAGACTGTTATCGGACTAAATAATTCATATTTTTGACCATTGGCAAACAGGCCCAAATCAACAAAATATTGCACGTGTACATCTTATTCTCTCGGTGGTTCCCATTCTCCTTCTTCTTTCCATTTTTCATCATCCTCCTGCTCTTGTATCATCATCAACACCATCATCATCTTTAACGTCGTCGTCGTCATTTCCATTACCATTATCATCGTCATCGCCATCATTATCATAAACATCACCATCATCATCACCATCATCATCATCACCATCATCATCATCATCATCATCACCATCATCATCATCATCATCATCATCATCACCATCATCATCATCACCATCATCATCATCATCATCATCACCATCATCATCATCATCATCATTGTCATCATCTTTAACGTCGTCGTCGTCATTTCCATCACCATTATCATCATCATCGCCATCATTATCATCATCATCGTTATTTTCTACATCATCATCATCATCAACAAAAACAACATCATCATCAACATCATCATCATCATTACGATGATAATTAAACGCCTTGAGCACCATCTGGATGGATAATTATTAATCAAATTATTTAATTCTAAATTGCATAATGTTTTTTAGATATAACATTTCAACTTTTGTTTACATGATTACATTTACCGTATATAATGATTAAATAGCATATGTCATGGTCATTTCAAATACAATTTGCAATGTCGCAAATGTAAAGTTATTTCTATGTTGTTCTATGTTTATAATGATCACATTTCTATGCAGTATCATAGGAAAAAAGTGTTTGGGCGTTTCAGTACAATGTGTCCGATACGTCACATTTATAATATAGCGTGTAAAGTTCTTCAAATTACCGTTTTAAATCAACTGTCTGGAAAAACAATCTGTCCGGATGCCCAACGTCTGGGTATACAACAAATTAAAGATTTTAATCTTTCTGCATTGTCATAAAGCATGTCCAAGTATTTGGTGACCCGCTTTGGTGTGATGTCGAAGTGCAACTTAAGTAAAACAACTGTAAAATTATCTATGACTTTCCGTAAATATTTACCTGTGTTAATATCTGTATCTGTATACAGGCTTTGACTGAAGTAATAAATGCAACTACCCATGTATTAAGCTACATCTAAACATAATTTGAGTTGGTCTAGTGGTGGGGTATTTACATGATCTAGGCTACTTGTAGAATGGCTTTGATTACTTTAATCCCGAGTCGTTGATCCCACATTTGCTTCGGTGACAAAACAGCTCCGGGCTTTATTTCCTCACAAGTATAGTATGGGGTTAGGGTTGCGATTTGGATTTAAATAGGATAAAAAAAGTAAGAAAGTAGTCAATTTTGAAAGTTGTAATCACTATACGTATATCTGCACAAACGGGAGAGTTATCCATGACTACGTCACAATACATTGGATAAATTGCCATTTTGACATTTGCATATAGATTTACAGTGGTCTCATAATTAAAAATCATAGTTCTCTTATGAAACAATCTGATCCGATCGATACACGCTTGTGAAAACACAACAATTCAAACACTTCCGATTGCAAGCATAGTGTCAATTTGGGGTCGATGATTATTTCGTGTCTCCATCATGGTATGATAAAGTGGGTTATAGTTTTTTGGAATTAAGAGACCTACAGTCAAACCTGTATATAAAGGCCGCCCAAGGGAAACAGGGAAAGTGGCCACTGTAGGCAGATGGCCTTTCCAGACAGGGTGTAATAACACACTTTTTGTTCTCGAGGGAAACAAAATACGTGGCCACTTAGACAATTGGCCTTTCTAGACAGGTTCAACTAAACATACATTCCTTCCTCAAGGGATACGAAATACATGTCAACTATAGACAGGTAACCTTTGTAGAGAGGTGACCACCATGATGGTTTGAATGTATATTCACATAATGGATGAGTAGTTAACAATAATCCCTGTGGGTGATATAGTTTGGTTGCTTTGTTTTCCACTATGCCACTCTCCCTATGAAGCGTCAATAAAAGACCGCGCAAATCTTTGACGTATTCCTACGTTAACAAATGACGCTTCGCATGCACCGGGCGAAACGGACTCTTTTTACTTTTTTTGTAATTATTAATTTACTAGCCTTCCGTCAATGCCACACACGAAATCCTGCAGTAAGCCATTGCGTCCCTGTGTCAATTTTATATGCGTCGGTGCCTTTATAGGCTACATCTTACCATGTCAAGTGTGTTTTTATGTGTCTATATCTCCTCGTTTGACGCAGTAGAATCGACGTCTGATTGTGCATACCACTGTGGATCACATTTGCACTCTTATGTCATCGGTGTTACGTTGCCCTATGATGATAAACCGAGATGTGCCTCCTTGCCATTCTGGAGGGTGTCGAGGGTGGGAAAAACCCAGATGACCACTGAACGCCTATTTCATTTCAGTACAAATGCTGTTTCAAAAACTACTTCTTTATTTAATAAATACAATGAAAATATATAGCAAAGACTAATTAACTTCATAGCACATTGTTCCTTGACTGTCAATGCATCGATCAGCGATTATCTACTGCCGTTCTCGCTTCAGTCGTTGTCCCATAATTATTATTGTCCGTCCTGACGTTGGCGTCGCCTACGTGGACTTCTCCTCTCATGAATAGTTTCGTCATCTCGATGATGTTTGATGCTCCTCCTAAACCCTTCGGTTCTCCTGCCTCTTGTCTCTTCTTCTCAATCTTCCTCTTAAGATCTATGATAGGGATCAACGTGAAGATGAGCATGGCGATGACGAAGAATAAAGTATTGACGTAAAATCGTTGTAGTATGAATGCGTTGCGTCGTAGATGACGCCTGTCAGGAAAGAGAGAAATGAAAGATTGTGTCATTTTTCAATCAAACAGTTTTCTTTATTCGATCGTAAATTCACTCAATATCCATGATTACCTGGTAACACAGGTTCAAAGGCTAGAGATGGGCGGGAATGTTCCTGTAGACCGACATCCAAAGATACCGACAGCCCACGAGACCGAAAATTAATGTCAATTGCCCACGAAACCAAAATATCGGTCCCGAGGGCTTGGTGACTTTTGGTCTCAAGGGCTGTCAATTATGGCCCTGTTTTATAAAACTTGTTATCAATAACAAGACACGAAATTGTCATTAGCTTACTGCTACTAAAATTGTTGCATTTGTTTGGCTGTGAGCAAATTTGTCATTTTTGGTTGATAAGAATTTTTATGAAACAGGGTGGGCTGTTGGTGACGTTGGTTGCAGCAGAATGATTATGGTTCAATTGTGCAAGTAAGCATGTATGGGGTGACAATGGGCTAGGTTCTAGACTTAGTCGTGAGGCGGTCAATTAGAGTATGCATTATTTAAACAAGTGTAGAAAATTGTATTCAAGATTAGCCACAACGTAATGCACCAGCTAAGATAGCTAATTTGCGCCATTTGCACACACTAACGTGTGCGTCAAAAATGATTTGGGTCAGCGTTGGGGTTGTGGCCGTTTTTAAAAACATGCATCTACAACTTGTTTGTTTGTTTGTTTTACCTGGTTACTAAGATAGCATATATATGCATGTAAATAAGCAACCTGGGGACTGACGGCTTTAAGTCATCGACGAGGGATTTGGTAATTAGGATCAATGCCGGACCAAAGGGCACTAGCGCATCGAATTGGTTTCGAACCCAGGACCTCCCGGTTACGAGACAACTGCTCTTCCACTGAGCCATCGTGTCCCCTGATAAATGCCTACGTCAAGTATAGGCTCGAACCTCGTACCTGCTATCATGGGTCCCACGATGATGGCAACACCGGGTGGTACCTGACAAAACGCCCAGGCCTGCTGGCGTAGTTCCTTTCTAAAGAGGCTGGTGTTTATCGGGAACACCAGGGCGTTGAAAGTTCCATTACAGAAACCAATACCTGAAACAGCATGAAAATAAGCTTTCTGTTTACACTCTTTTTCAAAGATACTAATCATCTCTAAAAATAATTCTAAAGTTCAGAATTATTAAATTTACAGATGACCCAAGACAGCAGGTAAAGGAAAGCAACATAAATTGAAAGAAAGAATTAAAGACAGAGAGTGACGAAGATCTGTAGAGGGTCATTGAAATCAATCCTAATTAAAGGCTTGAGGAAACAATTCTGGGTGTTTTTTGTTAAAATCTCCGGTCGCCCTTTTCCCTCTACTTCTTAAGAAGGCTGGGGCAGTATTGTGACAACTATACTTATCCTTACATTAGGGGAAAAGTTGCTTTAACTGTCTTCTTGTTTTAAAAAAACGCGCGGAATGAGGTTTCCCTTAACTTTAAGCGAACGCAGACAGCTTTGCGCAGCACACATGAATCAATAAGTTTGCATAACTTTGTTTTGTTTTAACAATTAACATTGTTTTACTAAGATAAAAGATAACATAAAATGTAGCGTCGTCTCAATCACCACCCCTGTATCAATGCTCTTTCAGAAATGACGCGGTCAACCGTCGCAAAAAAAAAAAACAACCCAAAACAACAAAACGCCGCGGTTTAACGTGTAAATGAATTGCACCTGCCGGCAACAAAGGTTTGACGCGCATTCAGTTTAATAGCTCTGTGTTATAATATACAGAACCGTCAAGCGTGCTACAATTACGTCATCATTAAAAATAACATGCCGCGGTTGACCGCTTCGTAACTGAACGAGGCTCTACTGGCAATACTCACAAGTAGCATAAAAGAACATGAGGAAGGCGTGGTGTGCAAAGACGGCTACATAGGTGACCACGGCCATAATACCACAAGCGAGAACAAAGACGTGGATGAGGGGGAAGGGGAGATGGTCCCCGAGCACCCCTACAGCCAAACGCCCCAACATGTCGGACGCCCCTTTTACCGTCATCACTAAGGACGCCTTCGCCGGCTGGATGCCGAGCCAAGTCATATAATTCACCTGAAGAGAAAATTAGATTACTATATTTGATGGTTTTTATTCCTAAATAATTTCCGTTTACATCGTCATGCATCTTTTTCGTTACCATGGTGAATAATGATCAGGGGCGGCGATCCCGGGGGAGACGGGGGGGGACACGTCCCCCCCCCCTTGATTTTTGTAGGGGGGATCGTCCCCCCCCCCCCGGAAAATTTGAAAAAGTACACAAAAATAATGTACAGCAAATACTGACTAAAGACTGCAACACACTATTAGGCTTTGGAGGGCCCAAGAGTGCAGCATTTAGACAAATAAAAATGCAAAAATCTTCTGGCTCGGGAGCTATGCTCCCTTGCATAATATCCTTCAAAATGTACAATTAATATTGTAGAAAAGTGAAGTGTGAAACAGGTATTTTGTTTGTTTTCATACTAAAGTTTTGCTAAGGAATATAATTTACCTTGACCCCTCTCGTTCACTATGCTCACTCACTCGTGCTTTGGGCAGTCCCCCCTCCCCCCCCCCCCCCCGATAAAATTCAAACGTGGTTTATTTCTAATTCGATACCAGTTACTAATTTACAAGTGCTACTGAAATGGCATGATTTTCCCCAAGCTTCCGGGGGCTCTGCCCCCTGTACCCCACTAAGGGCCCAAAGGCTTGTCCCTGGTTACTCAGCTGACCATAATTAAATTCCTAAAACACCTGAGCTTCCGGGGCTCCGCCCCCTGGACCCCACCAGGGCCCTAAGCGGGCCTCTGGATGGTCATCTGACCATATTCAAAAGCCTAAAACCCTGAGCTTACGGGGGCACCGTCCCCTAAACCCCACCAAGGGCCCTTTAAGGCGGCCCCTGGGTGCTCATCTGATCGTAATTAAGCTTCTGGGGGCTTTGCCCCCTGGACCCCAGTACGATTAGTGACCTGCATGCAAGTGTCACAAATAAGGTATCAAAATATGCTCATCTGACCCGTATTAAATGCCTAAAAACTCTGAGCTTCATGGGGCTCCGCCCCTTGACCCCCGCCGGGGCTTTGCCCCTGGACCCCACGCCAAAGTTATACCCAACTTAATTGCTTTGCTCTATCTGATCGCAAATACTTTATCCCCCCCCCCCCTCCTACTTTGAAAAACGGTTCCGCAGGGCCTGCATGTAACATGTAAGAGCAATGATGATGCGGATTTTTTTCTCCCCTTCCCCCAAAAAAACGTTTTGGCTCATTACGTCACTCCTCCCTCGTTCCTCGCATTTCGTTCCCCCCCCCCCCCCCGGTCATGAAAAGAAATCGCCGCCCCTGATAATGATTTATTATACACGTTCAAAGTCGCTTGTGTAATCCTTGCTTATTTGCCACCACTGTTACATCACACTAGCTATGTAATCATGATAATTATCACATATTAAAATGATCATAAAAGGGGATAGGTTAATGTGAATTAATATTTTAACACTTGTGTTTCAAAAGAGCATATAAATATAGATTTATTCTAAACTGAACCAGCTTCATGCTAATTGAAAAAAACTATGCACTTTTTCCATCAGTTTAATTTTTCCATCATTTTAAATTGTATTTATTTTCTATGTTTAGTATTACCGTGTTTATTTAGCATGCTAAGTAATATCGTGGTTCAATAATTTTGATTAAGAGAGAGAGGGAATGAGGAGGAGGGTAGGGATGAAAAGAGAGAGAGAGAGAGAGAGAGAGAGAGAGAGAGAGAGAGAGAGAGAGAGAGAGATACGGGCAGAGAGAGACGGGAGGGGGAAGGAGGGTGAGGAAGAGAGGGAGAGATAGAGTAAGAGAGCTGTGAGAGAAGGAGGGAGAGGGAAATAAGTGGTTGGAAGGAGAGAGGTAGACGTGAAGAGATTGGATGGGGGATGGAGGGGAGATTTTAGAACTCACCAAATGAATAAAAGGAAAGACATATCCCACTCCTTTGAAGAGTTGACCGACCATGAAGATAATAAAAAGTGGATCCAACCAAAGATCTCCATTGCAACTACCACAAATCCTCCTCGGCGGATTCTTCTCCTTCCGAATCATTTCCGCCAACCAACTACTCTCTGATTCAGCATCGTCGATTTCATGCACGCTCTGGACATCATCCTTGTTCCGATTTACGAGAACGGTTTCGTCGTCACAGTCCTGCATTATCAAATCATCGACATCGTCGACGTCGTTATCGTTGGCATACGCGTCGAAATCGGGTTGCTTTAAGACCGCGCTGCAGGGAAGACCGATGACGATGGTGAGGGCGGACAGGACGCGGAAGGCGTTGCGGAGACCAATGGATCCGACCAACGATTCGACCACGGGATTCATCGTCAGTGAACCTATGAGAGTTGAAAAATAACTTCCTTATGTATTTTTATATCAAACTTATGCCAACGATATAAATGTTGATGGCCCTCTTTCAAAGGAAGCACTGCAACATACAAAAACACATGAAATATATATAACGAGGGCCCCGTATCATAAGGATTTACAATCAATCGTTGATGAATCAATCTTAAGATTAATCTTACGTTTAATGATCTTTATAAAAACGGGGCCAAGGACTAAACATCAATTCAGAACAACGAATTAGTAAAAAAAAAATCTGTATTATAAGATAAGGAAAGGGACATTCTTTATTACTCGTATTCAGAATTACTCTTAATTTGTGAATACATATTACTTAGTCTCCTTACCAAATGGGATGCCAGCGGTCACAAGACAGGTTGCCAAGACGTGGTGCCGGTCGGGAAACCACGCCCCTGTCAGGACCAGCGGGGTGTTGTAGGTCAGGTTGGTGGCGAAGCCGAACATGATGCTATACGTCACCATCATCCACCACATGTCACGAACGAACGACGAGACGAAGAGGGCGAAGGACCCGAGGGCGACCCCGGCCAGGGCGCAGGGGCGGCAACCGAAGTGCATGTAGAGACGCGACGAGATCGGACTGCACACGTAGGCCAGGCCAAAGGCGAGCGAGCCGACCCAACCTGCAGTAAAGTAGAGGGGGGGGGGTATACGGGACGGAAAATAGAATATCATATTAGCGATACTATTTGTTGAATTATTAGATACATGAGAATTTAATGAATCATTAATATTTGCGGAATATACCTGTTACTAACGTATTTAAATGCACGTAACTGGCCAGAATCATTTGTCACTATTAATTGTTGATGCATCTGCTATACACAATGACATCTCTATTGATGGAATCCATAGATATAAATCATTTTTGATCCAACAAAATAAATAAAGATTGATTATGTACACGGTCTGGTTTTTGTTTTTTGGTTTGTTTTTGTCCCCCCCCCCACCCCTTTAGTATGCTTCTTCTTTTCTTTTTTTTTTAAATCATCCTCTCAAACAACAATATAATACTGTATTATATATACTTTATTACTGTTTTGGTGGCAGCAGCACCAATAAAGCCTTTGGCTTTCCTAGCTGTCTCCACATTCATATATATTTTTGTTGTTGTATTGTATTGTAAATGTTTCTCTTTAAGTTGTACGCTATGTTTTGTATTTTATATGTTTGTTATGATGTTTTTATGATGAATGAAATAAGGTTCAATTCAATTCAATTCAATTCTATTTAATTTTGCATACATTAACTGTTGCCAGGTCATGCAAAACTCTGGCAAGTTTTTGAGTTTTCAAGGGAAACCTTTCTTCAAGAAGTACGCATAACATTCGTAAACGGATCTATTGTTAAATTGTGAAAATACTTCTTTCTATTCTATTGTTTTAACATATCCAGGAGAGGATAACAGTTGGTTTGTCAGTTAAGATGAAATCATTCCCTTCCAGATGACAAAAACTAAATCTTTGGAAAGTGAAGGCTCCATATACACTTTCTATGTGCTCTCGTGAAGGATAACAAATTGAAAAATGGCAAATGGAAAAGCGAGTATAGAGTTATGAATGCAAGTGCCAAATATTAACAGAAAATAAGGTAGAGGTGTATATCGAGAGAGGTGAGTGATATAGAGAGAAAGGGGAGGGAGGGAGAGAGAGAGAGAGAGAGAGAGAGAGAGAGAGAGAGAGAGAGAGAGAGAGAGAGAGGGGGGGGGAGAGTAAGATACAGACAGACAGTCAGATGGAGACATACATACATACAGAGATACAGGTGAAGGAGGGGGATGCATGCAGAGCGAGAGACAGAAAGACAGATTGACAGAGGGAGAGAGTGGGAGACAGGGGAAGTGAGAGAAAGAGAGAGAGAGAGAGAGAGAGAGAGAGAGAGAGAGAGAGAGAGAGAGAGAGAGAGAGAGAGAGTGGATGTACAGAGAGAAAGAGAGATGGGGAATGGGGTGGAAAAGAAATGTCACGCAGTTTATTAGGGTCGTATTCTACCGGGTGTTGATATCAGGTGTTGCTGTACCTGTTCAATTAGTTGTGATTGAGCTTCCTCATTTATACTCAGTCATAATTTAGCATTCCGATTTTTGTACAAATAATACGGCGGCATACATGTAGCTTACAAATTTGGCAGAACTGTGCCCTTTTGTCTATTAAACAGGCACAAAACTTGAACAATATTAGATCTATAGATATATTATATTAGATATATAAATCTTGCCTTAAATATTACAGGCGGTGGTGAGCCATTGCAATAAGAGCGATTATATTTGTTGATCAAATAGAACAGGGTATGTGTGTGGGGTATGTGTGTGGGTGAAGTGAATACATAGAGCTAGAATTAGCTTTCAAATAAGTCGTGCTCATCTTAAAGGGCCATCCGACACTTGTAATAACTACATTAGCATAGAAGCAGAAAATAAATGAATCAGGCCAATGATAAGGAACTTATGAATGTTTGTAATTATGAGATCACTAAATCCATGCAAATTTCAAATTGGCAATTCGGTCAGTGGATTTGTAACGTAGTCTTGTAACAATTCACCCTTTGTCTTGAAACAAAATATCATTAATCATCATTTTTCCCGCTCATATGTGAAAAAAATATCATGAAAAGCACATCACCACAGATCCTGTAAAAAGAAAAAAAAAATCTCTTTTTCTTCTTCTTCTTTTTACAATTTCTTGGGGGGCATGGAAAGCACATCACCACAGATCCTGTAAAAAGAAAAAAAAAACTTTCTCTTTTTCTTCTTCTTCTTTTTGCTAATTTCTTGGGGGAGGGGAGGGGTAGAGGGGAGGGGTAGACACAAGTCATGAAATACCATGTTCATGTTCGACTCTTTCTATGTTCTATTTATACCTAATAATTATCAACTATGATATCTTAGGGACGTTGCGCTTCAAACATTTTTTGTTTATGCACTGTTCATACTATGTATTACATCTCAATGTAACCCACTGAATTTTATTATCTGTAAACGATTATTTTACATGGTGAATAAATAAAACAAACAAACAACAAACAAATACAAATCACAAACATATAATACGCACTAAGGGTAGACGTTTTGTCCGTCTTGTAGAGCTCGAGGAACGAGGGCAGGAGCTCGCCGAAACTCATGATGATGCCGAAAAATGGAACATTGATGACGCAACTAGCTAAACACACCATCCAGCCTCGAATATTCTCGATCTGCTTCAATCTCGTTAGTAGAGACGGTCTCCGCGGCGACGAGGGAGGGGCGTGATGACCGGAAGTGTCTTTGGCGGTGGTCGACGATGTGGGTGTAGGCGAGGTCGGCGGCGAGAATGATTCGGCGATGCGGATGGACATGAGGTAAGCCGTCTCGGTGGGCGAGGAGTCTCGGGAGAGGAGAGGAGACCTGGTATCGTCCACCTGATGATATAAAAAAAAAAGGAGAAAGAGAAAAACCGTCATTGTTGGTCAAACAGTTTTTGAGCGTCAAGTAACGCCTGGCTGGAATGCTCCCCAGGGAGTGGAGATTGTGCACACAGTGTGTGCGGGCAAGCACTGAATCCAATGCCCGGGGTAATTGTAAAGCGCTTAGAGACGTCCGAGATGTATGAGGCGCTTTATAGAAGCTGAATATTATAGCAAAGAGAGAAGGGGACAGAGAAGGAGTTGGGATAAACGATGAGAAGAAGAGAGAGAGAGAGAGAGAGGGATAGAAAATTGAAGATATATGGGAGAGGAAGAGGGTGATCGGAAGGTGGAGAGTGGCAGAGTGAGTTTGAGAGCAGAAGGGAGGGAGAAACAGTGAGATATGGGAAAGGAAGGGTAAGAGAAATATATATAAAACATGGTTAAGGGAGGAAGAGACAGAGATAAAAAGAAAGATAGTTTAGAGAGAGAGGAAGAGGGGAAGATAGGGAGAGAAAGTGTGAGAAAATAGAGAGAAAGTGACAGGAAAAAGAGAGAGATGAGGAAGAATTCAGATTTTCGTGGAGAAAGAGAGGCAGACAGAGTTCAAAGGAAAAGATACGGAAAAGAAAATGAGACAGGGATAAATGGAGTAAAGGGAAAGGTAAAGAAAGAGAGAGAGAGAGAGAGAGAGAGAGAGAATGAGTGAGGGAGAGAGACAGGCGCGGATCCAGGGGGGGCCGAGCGGGCCTTGGCCCCCCCCCCCCCCCCGCAAAAAAAAAGGAGACAGAGAGAGGGAAAAGAAGGGAAAGGGAAAGAGGAGAGAAAGGGGAAAAAAGAAGACGAAGAAGAAAGGAAAAGAGGGATGAAGGAGATCGGGGAGGTGGGGTAAAAGGACTTGCCTCCCAGGCTGTTGCCTCCCCCCCCCCCCCCCCCCCCCCAATAAAAAAATAAAAATAGAAGGAAGGAAAGGGAAAGATAAAAGAAGAAGAGGAGATAAAGGGAAGGAAAAAAGAGGAAGAAGAAAACAAAAGAAGGGGGATATCAGTTGCAATTTTCCTGCCAACAGATTGTGGATCGGGGGGGGGACAAAAGGCCCTTGCCTTAAAAGAGGAGAGCTAAAAGGGAACAAAAAAGAGGAAGAAGAAAGAAAAAGTAGACAAGAAAGGGAGATCAGTTGCGGTTAATCCCGCCAACAATGTGTGAAGCGGGGTGGGGCCAAAATGACCTTGCCCTCCTCCAGCAAACATAAAAGAGAAAGAAGGAAGGGAATGGAAAGGAAAAGAGGAGAGAAAGGGAAAAAAAAAGAAAGAGAATGAAGAAAGGTAAGGGATATCAGTTGCAATTTTCCCGCCAACAAGGTGTAGATCGGGGGGGGGGGCACTGGCGTACTGATAGGGGAGGGGGGGCTTTGGGGAAATAAAATTCAAACGTGGTTTATTTCTAATTCCATAACGGTGATTTACAAATAATGCTGAAATGACATAATTTTAAGTATATTATACTTTTTTATGCGTTTGTTGGAAAATGACAAACTCCTAAATTTACAGCCAGGCAAGGAAATGCTTCTTGAGATGCCTACATGTCAGGGCTCGCGGAACGGCGGGGATCGAGATCCTCGAACCCCCACCCCCCCCCCCCCCCCCCCCCTACCCACTTTTTTGAAAAAGTATATTAAAGAGAAAAAGAAAGAAAGAGAGCAAGAAAGAAAAAAATAGTTAACTGCCAGTGTCACATTATAATGAGGTATCAAAATATGCTCATCTGACCATGATTAAATGCCTAAAACCCCTGGATTCCACCTAGGGCCCTAAGGCGGGCCCTTAGATGCTCATCTGTTGGTAACTTAATGCCTAAAACCCCTGATTTCTGTGGGCTTTGCCGCCTGGACCCCACGCCAAATAGTTTCCTGCCGGTGTCACAAAATAATAAGGTATCAAAAAATGCTCATCTGACCGTAATTAAACACCTAAAACCCCTGAACTTCCGGGGCTCTGCCCCCTGGACCCGACAAAGAGCCCTAAGGCGGGCCCCTTGATACTCATCTGACCGTAATTGAGTGCCTAAAACCCTTGGGCTTCCGGGGCTCCGACCCCTGAACCCCACGCCAATTAGTAACCTGCCAGTGTCACAATTAGGTATCAAAATAATGCTTATCTGACCGTAATTAAATGTCTTAAACCCCTGAACTTCGGGGGCTCTGCCCCTGGACCCCGCCGAGGGACCTAAGGCGGACCCCTGAGTGCTAATCTGACCATAAATTATTGCATTAAACCCCTGAGCTTCCGGGGCGGACAAGGTATCAACATTATGTTCATCTGACCGCAGGCGCGTAGCCAGGGGGGCAGTGGGGTGGTCCCCCAAAAATGCCGGCCAAAAAAAGAGGAGTGAAAAGGAAAATTCAAATTCAATTCAAATTCAAATTCAAATTTCAAATTCAAATTCAATTCAAATTCAATTCAAAGTTTATTCAACACTCTTCATAAAAACATTTAAAACATACAAATACAGAATGGAGTTATAAATATTAAAAAACACAAAAAGGTGATAACAAATACAATGGCAATTTATAAGAGCATTTGGGATAGGCACAAAGGAGGGAAGTTCCTTATATAAAAGCCTACCCCTAAAAACACACATACATGAGAACGAGAAAAATAGAACAGAACAAAAAAACAAAGAACATATTAAAACTTACTATCATGCACGATCAGAGTATATAAGAAAAATGTCAAAAATTTGTCTATACTATTGATACTAATTATTATACTTGTTTAACAGAAATTGTTTATATTTAATTTTAAAAAGATTGAGAGTTTTGCATTTTTTTATTTCCTGAGGTATACTATTCCATATTAATGGTCCTTTAAAAAATAGTGAATTTTTCATACAAGTCGTTCTAATCTTGGGGAGGTGATAATTTAGGGCATTCCTAGTATTAAAATTATGCACATCACAATTCAAGTTAAAACATGTTGATAAAAAGGTAGGCAAGTTGCCATTAAAACATGAAAACATGAAAACTGCAATATAAAAATTATGCATATCGATTACATTCAGAATTCCAAGTTTACAAAATAAAGGATTACAGTGAGCATAATATTGGGAATGGGTTATAATGCGTATTGCTTTCTTTTGAAGAATAAGTAACCTTAACATATCATTTTTATTAAAATTTGCCCATGCAACTATACAGTAATTAACATATGGTGTTATTAATGTATGATACAACATTTTCAAAATATTTAAGGGATAAAAATGAACTTTATATAAAATACCAATATTTTTTGCTATTTTATTGCACACCACATTTATATGCTCATGCCACTTCAATTTATGATTAATTACAATACCTAAAAACTTAAGATTATCTACACGTTCAAAATTATGATCATTTACTCGTAAGTGCATGTTGTTAAAATCAATATTTCTATTTGTAAAAACCATAAACTTAGTTTTATCATAATTTAAAACCAATTTATTATATAAAAACCAATTAGAAAGTTTCAAAATTTCTTGCTTAAAAACATTTTGTAAAACCTGGACATCAGAATGAGACATAAAAACACTTGTGTCATCAGCAAATAAAATAAATTTTAGTTTATCAGAAATATTGCACATGTCATTAACATAAATAATAAATAAAAGAGGTCCAAGGATGGATCCTTGAGGCACTCCACATCTAAGTTTTTCAATATTAGACTTATCTTTATTTATTTGTACAAATTGGGTTCTATTTTCTAAATAACTTTCAAACCATTTTAAAGTTACTCCACGAATACCATAATAATATAATTTTTTCAATAAAATAGTGTGGTCCAATGTATCAAATGCTTTACTTAAATCTAAAAAAAGGCCCATTAAGATATGATTATTTTCAAAAGTTTTCAAAACATTATAAATAAAATGCATAATTGCATTAGATGTAGAGTGACCAGGTCTAAAACCATATTGACATTCAGAGATAATATTACACTTATTTAAAAACATAAAAAGTCGATTATAAACAGCTCTTTCTACAATCTTGGAGAAAACAGGGAGTATAGATATAGGTCGATAATTAGAAACATTTTCTTTAGTGCCATTTTTAAAAACAGGAATAACCTTTGCAAGTTTTAATTGCTCTGGTACTATACCTGCAGATAAAGAAATATTGAATATTGCACTTAAAGGACATGATATAATATGAACAACTTTTTTCAATAATTTAACACTTACATCATCATGACCACAACTCTTATTATTTTTTAATTTACTTACAATATTGATTATTTCTGTGGGGGTAATGGGATTAAAAAAAGCTGTACATGAATTAAAATCAATATTACTATAAATGTCATCATTACTAAAATCATTATCTATGTTGTTGTCTAAATTATCAGTTAAGCTAGGTCCTATATTAATAAAAAAATTATTAAAAACAGAGCATATTTCTTTCTTATCACATATAGCTTGATCATTACACACAAAAGGGAGTAGACAAAGAAAATTTTGTAATTCAGACAAGGATTAAGAGTCGAAAACTTTACAACGATTCGTCTTCTTTCTCTAATAATTTAATGAAACGTAAAATCTTCCGCGCTTCGCGCGAGAGGGGGAACCTGAATTTAGACGAAGATTAAGAGTCGATAACGACACAATGAATCGTCTTCTTTCTCTAATGATTTAATGAAACGTAAAAGCTTCCGCGTGAGGGGGGGGGGAACATAATTTAGACGAGGATTATTTTTGGGAACGGTACAACGAATCGTCTCCTATCTCTAATAATGTATTGAAATGTCAAAGCTTCCGCGCTTCGCGAAGGAGGGAGGGGGAAAACTCGTCCCTCCCTGCGCCCACCCCCCCCCCCTAATTACATCACTGCTGGTCACCATTACGTACCAATATTTGGCTTGCATAATTTCAAATTTGGGCCCCCCTAAGAAATCCTGGATCCGCGCCTGGTCGGCCGTCTGGTTGCTTATTTACAAGCATTTATGATTTTTAAGCAGTCAGGTAAAATAACCACCTAATAACCATCAATGACGTGGGAGATAAAGTAATACCATATGGCACTTGTGTTTAAAGGAGAGTTGGTTTCTGTGGCCAAGAAAAGTTCTATCTATATGTAAATGAGACAAAATGTGAAGGTATAGCAAATCCACATTTTTAATCACGAGTTAAATTATATGTGGATATGTGTATATAATTTAACTCGTGATTAAAAATGTGGATTTTCTATACCTTCACATTTTGTCTCATTTACATGGGAGATAAAGTAATACCATATGGCACTTGTGTTTAAAGGAGAGTTGGTTTCTGTGGCCAAGAAAAGTTCTGTCTATATGTAAATGAGACAAAATGTGAAGGTATAGAAAATCCACATTTTTAATCACGAGTTAAATTATATGTTGATATGTGTATGTGTTTTTACGCGTAGATCATAATCAAAATATTA
The DNA here is from genome assembly GCF_000002235.5 of Strongylocentrotus purpuratus. Classification (NCBI taxonomy): domain Eukaryota; kingdom Metazoa; phylum Echinodermata; class Echinoidea; order Camarodonta; family Strongylocentrotidae; genus Strongylocentrotus; species Strongylocentrotus purpuratus. The sequence goes on from NW_022145598.1 coordinate 21,800,625, forward strand.
TACACGGTTCAGCATTTGCTCAAAAAGCTATATAGACCATGATTAAGGAACAACGTACCATAACTCGACTGTCTCCAATAACATTGATAGCGGCTTCGGAGAGGACTTTTTGTTAGCAATGGAATCCAATGACCGGGGTAATATGTAAGGCGTTTAGACACATAGGAGCTCTATACAAACGTGACTATTATCTTTAAACTTGAAATCCATTTTACATAACCCAAGAAAATGTCAGACAAAATCCATTAAACTATAACTCCGAAGCCTGTGCCTAAATTAAAAACTTTAAAAACACCCACTAGTAGATAGAAACGCACTCTCTTGAATGCTATCATTATTTTTGTAATCAGATTATCCAAAAACTCTGTGAAAACAACATTTCCCATACGATGAGGTATAGTAATTGAGTGCCTAAAACCCTTGGGCTTCCAAGGGCTCCGACCCCTGAACCCCACGCCAATTAGGGACCTGCCAGTGTCACAATTAGGTATCAAAATAATGCTCATCTGACCGTAATTAAATGCCTAAAACCCCTGAACTTCCGGGGCTCTGCCCTCTGGACCCCGCCTAGGGCCCTAAGGCGGACCCCTGAGTGCTAATCTGACCGTAAATTATTGCCTTAAACCCCTGACCTTCCGGGGGCGGACAAGGTATCAACATAATATGTTCATCTGACCGCAGGCGCGTAGCCAGGGGGGCAGTATGGTCCCCCAAAAACCGCCGGCCAAAAAAAATAGAGGTGTGGAAAGGAAGAGGACGTATGAAGAAAAGGGTGTAGACAAAGAACATTTTTGATATTCAGACAAGGATTAAGAGTCGAGAACGTTACAACGATTGGTATTCTTTCTCTAAAAAATCTTTCGCGCTTCGCGCGGGAGGGGGAAAACTGAATTTAGACGAAGATTAGGAGTCGATAACACGACACAATGAATTGTCTTCTTTCTCTAATGATTGAATGAAACGTTAAAGCTTCCGCGCGAGGGGGGGGGGGGGAACATAATTCAGACGAGGATTATTTTTGGGAACGGTAAAACGAATCATCTTCTTTCTCTAATAATTGATTGCAATGTCAAAGCTTCCGCACTTCGCGGAGGAGGGTGGGTGGAAACCCACCCCCCCCCCCCCAAATTACATCACTGCTGGTCACCATTATGTACCAATATTTGGCTCGCATAATTTCAAATTTGGGCCCCCCCCCCCCCCCTAAGAAATCCTGGATCCGCGCCTGGAGAGAGAGAGAGAAGGCCAGGGGGAAGAGAATGGGGATCCAGATGTAATTTTAATACGATAAGCAGATAAACTCTACCTAATATATGCTGCCTAATTTTTTTTTTGGTATAGCTCCTTGCTGCCTCCATATCAAAATGGCTTTTAAAGATAGTTACATTAGACTAGAGTAGACCAGCCAAACATTAAAAAAGGATCTAGCAAAATATTCCATGGCATTGCCCGTAAAATGCCGTCCACAGTAAAGAAATCATGTCTTGGCTGGTCTACTTCTTCTTTTTTCACTTTCATGTTTCTTTCAACACGTAAATTATATCATCATTATCAAAGAAACTACTCGATCTGTTTCAAACAGCTGAACTATATTGTTGGAATATGCTATGGAAGAATGTCTATTCATTTGAATGCATTAATGGTCTAATTAATCTTTTATTATTAATTGTATCGATGCAGGTAATCGCGACCACACTGACCCTTTATTTCCCACTTTAAAAACTCTAAAAACAAGTTATATAGAATACATGCAAAAATCTTTGTTCATGTTTCGGCTTAATTCCGGTATCCCCCCCCCCCCCATCACTAGTCATATTATTCCAAAATAATGCTAATTTTCATTCCTACCCAACCAGGCGTTCCAATGACTATCAAAGCGGCGAGGCGATTTTTTTTTTTTTTTTTTTTGCTATTTTGAACCCACATAAGTGACGTTCTCCTGGCATCTAATAACATCTACTGATACTGTGTGGGTCTGGACACATGATGACGTTTTTCTATGCACATCACATTTTTATTTGGCAGCCCAAGGTGGGGGGTTAGACCCCCTAACGCCCTCACCCCCGTAGATCCACCCCTGCCTCCCGTTTGATGTTTTCGATTAGTTACAGCCAGTCGTACTTTATTCTATATACATTCTTTTGTCATGTGTACAATTTGCAATGTTTTATTTGTTATACTGTATACTATGTGTAAAACTGCAAAAGAAAAAGTAAATCAAATCAAATCTTGGAACCCATGTTGTATTTCACTGTGTGAGTCCCTCACTGTTCCTAAAATAAAGGTCACTCGGTTATATCATCAGTTGTACAACTCTGACATCATTATTTTCATCAAAGTTGGCTAACTCACACGGGAGAATCCCGAGCATTGAGGAAACTAAAATATTGAGAGGTTGTTAATAAAAATGCACGCTTTTTGCGTCTAATACGGACTCGGTTATCTCATAAGTTGTACAACTCTGACATCAATATTTTCATCAAGTTGGCTACTCTCATTGGAGAATCACGAGCAAGAAAAACTGAAAGATTGTAAATAAAAATGCACGCCTATGTTGGGGCATCCTATACGGTAACCACACAAACAAATCGAAATCAAATACATAATACATGAACTCATAAACTTGGAATAAAAAACACAGAACTCTGCAAGGAAATCTATAATGTTTCCTACCTCATGGATTTCATCGCGTTTGCCCATTCCGAAAAAGTCGGATGCTCCTGTCCAGGATGAAAATAGTGCCGAGCTCTTATTCCATATTTTTTCTCCTTAATCGATCAAATTAAAACTATGAATTATAACCGTATCCTTGTGATTATGTCCTTTCATCAGCTGTTCAAAATCGAACGAATTCTATCTTTTTGCCAGTCCGACTCTATATTTAAAAGACTAGCCGCTACGTTCGCTTTAGTCGGAACAATCAACGCACTAGGTTCGAAAAGGGACAGCCGACGTATTGCTGTTTTGCTTAATGATGTACGGCAAAGAAGTTCCTCTCAATCACTTTCCTCCTAATTTGTGTCCGAAATTAGATGTCAAATTTGATGAAGTGGCCTTTCTCACCAACTGAGGAGAAGTCTGCAAAAAAAGAAACGTTGCACGTCATTAAAACTAAAGCCACAAACTTGAAATGCAAAAACTTTCGTTTTTTAACAAACAAGTTATAGTATTGTGCGATGATAATTGTGAAAGCATATGTGAGGAAAACACCTTGGTATGTTGAAGACATGAATAATTTATTACTATCGAGAGTTTTTACAATCGAAGCGATCGATTGGTCCTATTTGAGTACAAAGGGGCGATTCACTGACGTTGGAGGCTTGTTGGGGCGGGAGTTAGGGACGTATTGTGGGCATGAAAGGCGTATAGAAATCAATATCGACCTTGGCTATTTTGAATTGTTGGAGTCAGAAACACGCTCTACTTGAAGAAAGTAGACCACGTCTCGCCGTTATTTAAAATGACTTGAACAATTAGTACCACTGACCCAGTGAATGGTCAGTACAGCACTGACCATTTACTACCCATTCGCGTATTCATTAAAGGGTCACTAAATTACAAATTCAGGTGGACTTTTGTTGATCTGTAATAATATATACATCACATATCTTTTGACTTTCTGATGTACATTTATGTCATACATTTTATATTATTTTATCTATTATTTTTTTCTACCTGCTAAAAACATGGAATGCTATTGTGAACAGGTGTTCAGTTGATGGGAAGGGACATCTAGCTGACTGGTAAATGACTGGCACGATGATGTCACAAAAGTTATTTGCTTTTGGAGGGGTTTTCTTAGGGGTGGATCTTACCAGGTAGAACAAAATTAAAAATTAAAAAATAAAAGTAGATCACAAAGTAGATCACAATGTCAAAAGACAAGTGATGTATACATTTTATTAAAGATCAACAAAAGTCAACATGAATTTGTAATTTAGGGACCCTTTAAATGACAAACAACAAAATGTGCCCCTTAATTCTCTTTGAGTGCATAATATGCTCCAGTACTTGGTAGGATTCCTCCAAAAGACGCCGTAAAGGCGTTTAAACTGGAGGTGTGTCGTCATGGGCGCAGATTTAAAAGATAGAAAGATTGTTCCAGCCCTTAACTGTCCTTGGGAAGAATGAGTATGCAGTGTCCCTTTACAAAATGTGACACGCAAATACCGACTGAAAAAATAAGCATTTGTGTTGTATCGCCTGCTTGTCAATGAGTCCCCTCTTTAGTAATACGCCCCTTTTACAAAAATTAACCATTCCCCCATGAAAACTTGTTTTTCTTCATACTAAAATATTTATCAACTTATGCACCCCAACTAACTGAGAAACATGAGAAATTGCTAATGAATAAGAAGAAAATGAAAAGCATAAGAGACAATAAAAGAACGGGGGAGAGGGGGAAAAAGGAGAAAGGGAGAGAGGGAAAGGGAGGGAGAGATGGGAAGGGAGGGAGGGAGCGAGGGAAAAGAGGAAAGGGACGGGGTCATTGGAGGTAGGGGAAGATAATGGAAAAGGTGCAGGTACGTAGAGAAGGATGGTATAAAAGGCGGAGGGAAAGCAGAAAGGGAGGGAGAGTGCATAGGGAAGGGAGGTAGAGAGGGTAAAGAGACGGGAAGAGGGGGAAAGGGAGTGATAGAGGGCAGGGCTCAAATTAATTTTTTGTCCACGGGGGCTCTTCCAAAAAAAAAGAGCCCCCGTGAGCCTTATCACGGGGGCTATTTTAGTGCTGACGGGGGCTCTTATTTTAATACAAATTTCCATTGAACTGGTACCCATGAAACTCCTAAATTCCTTGGTATTTTATCATTATCATTTATTTAAGTGGGCATTTTCCCTCTTAGAAATTTACTTGTTACATAGCTGTTATTGACTTTTATCCCCGTGATGACATTCTCTCCATTTCTTCCCGCTCTGCACATAATGTCCTCCTCTTTATTCGGAGCAACCTTATTTACATTCTTTCTTTAATTTAAGTTTTTACCATATCCTTCCAAAACACTGACAGGGGCGGATCTAGCTTATTGCTAAGGGTGGAGGGTGTAACCCAAATACGATGCGGAGCATCGTCCACGAGCCGCGAAGCGGCGATGCGATTTTTTGGTGCTATTTTGAACCCCCGTTAGTGATGTTTTCCTGGCATCTACGGACATCTGCTACTACTGTGTAGGTCTGGACACATGATAGCATTTTTCTAAGCACATCACATTTTCACTTGGCAACCCAAGGGGGAGGCCGGGGGGAGGGGGGGGGGGGGGGTTAACCCCCTAAACCGCCTAGATCCGCCCCTGCAACATCTTTGCTGATCTTCTTCTCAATATTGATTTACTGGTCGAGTTACATTATTTGCTGGTCTTTTAAAATAACCAGATTTCAGAGGATTCACACTTTTCACAACGAATAACTTCTCCATGTTTCAGTCCTTGCGCGATCGTCTCCATGCAGCTCTCAGCAGATATTGGGCGTCAGCATGCGCACCGGTACTACCGGTGTGACCGCGTAGAATGTAACCCGCACCGATCGTCCGAGTATTAGAGATCGATCGAGAGCGGACGATCGGTGCGGATTTTATCCGCGCAGAATGTCCGTGTCGGACATTCCGTGCGCGCCTCAAATGTCTGACGGACAATCCGTGCGGAAGAGGTCTCGCACCAATAGTCCGCCTGCCGCACCGAATGTCCGTACTCTAGTCCACACATATACATAGTCAATATAGTGGAGGCTGTTAGGGCTAAATAGGGTTTGTTTGGTGCAGATTCTTCTAAAAGCACCAAATTTGGCCCAGAGGTAGATTATACCATACTTTTACGATTTCTTCCGGACGCCAAGAAGGGCACCCTCTGGGTATGCCATATTCGGCAAATCCAAAATGACCGCCATCTGAGTTAAAGGTCAAGCGTAGTTCCAAAAGGAAAAGCGGTTGTATGATAATAGTTTATATATTTATGGGGTTTTGGGGGTCAGAAAATCTGATTATGATATTCTTTCATCAATTTAAGATCTCCTTGGGGCTGCCATACTGGTCATATTGGTCAAATTCAAAATGGCCGCCATCTGATAGTTAAAGGTCAAGCGTAGTTCCAAAAGGAAAAGCGGTTGTATGATAATAGTTTATATATTTATGGGGTTTTGGGGGTCAGAAAATCTGATTATGATATTCTTTCATCAATTTAAGATCTCCTTGGGGCTGCCATACTGGTCATATTGGTCAAATTCAAAATGGCCGCCATCTGATAGTTACAGGTCAAGTGTAGTCACGAAAGAAAATGGGCTAGTATGATAAAAGTTTATATATTTATGGGCTTTTCGGGGTCAGAGAATCTGATTATGATATTCTTTCATCGATTTGAGATCTCCTCGGGTCATACTGGTAATATTGGTCAAATCCAAAATGGCCGCCATCTGATAGTTACAGATCAATAGTAGTTCCAAAAGGAAAAGAGCTAAAATGATAAAAAAAAAAAAAATTATATAGTAAGGGGGGTTTTCTGGGTCAGAGAATCTGATTATGATGTTGCTTGTATCAATATTGCAGGTCTCCTTGGGGCTGTCATGCTGGCCATATTGGCCAAATAAAAAATGGCCGACATCCGAGTTAAAGGTCAAGCGTAGTTTCAAAAGGAAAAGGACCAGTATGATAAAAGTTGATGAATTCATGGGGTTTCCGGGGTCGGATAATCTGATTATGATGTTCTTTTATCAATGTTATTTCACCATCCTGTCCTAAGGCTACAATGAAGTCCATTTCCTAGTTGAAGAAGATAAGTGAAGATGCGCCAAATTCACACTTGAGTGGGTTTAAACTTGGCCTGCGCCCATATGTTTCATCAATATGCAAACTTTCCTCTGTGAAATGCATAATACATTCGTTTTCGAGGATTGGCAAGGAAAATAGATAAACAGTAAAAACAGACCATGAATAAAGAAATAAACAGCTTGTTCGATTTGTTTTGAAGCATTATATTCAAAGACCCGGACAGCTTTATCTTTATTATCCATATAAATAACGTCTATAATCACTGTCAGACGGGAGATAATACCAAAATGAATACTAAATGCATTAAGCAACGTCTAGACATAACGGTCGAATCTCAACTTTAGTTTTCTCATTCTTCTTTACATTTCGAAGCGTTACAAGGGATCTTAATCCTTTTTTTTCTACATACATCAATGCCCCCATTTAAGCATACTTTGAATCTGGTCACGCTTCGAAAAGTTCGTGGCCTAGCATTTTGCTTCTGTTGATGATCAAATAGAGAAAGCACCCTTTATAGATCAAGGAGAGTGTGAACAAAGCACGAAGTAGGAGCAGTGCAATTTAAATATCAAGGGATGGATTAGAGTTTATTTCTAAAATGAAATGAAAGGGCTATTTTATTTTCAAGAGTCCTTTCACTTCATTGAAGAAATAACCTCTCTTTATATCTTAGAGACACTTTCTCTTGAAAGTCAAATAAACTCGAGAGCATCCTGGGGCTCCGCCCTGGAACCCCTGGTAGGGGCTCTTCCAGGCCCCTAAAGCTGTGCCATATTGTACGGATCCATTAGAAAGCAAAATAAGCCCAATAAATAATTTGTATATATATATATATATATATATATATAACTATGGATTGCACATACGGAAGACATGTGATAAAAATCAATATTTTGGAGACAGTAGCAAAATGGTACCATAAAGTTAAAACAAGCATACAAACTTTCGTTTTTATTTCGCAGAAAAGATCTTCAAACCAGAGTCTTTCAATTACTTAATTACTTTTTACCCTCAAAGACACACTTTTTCGGTAAAAGATATACCGTCGTAATTTATGTCTCCTTTACGTTTCATTACTATCTGAGCAACAAAAGGGAGACATTTTGTCTTTCTCATACTATTGGGAGACATGTCTCCTAATGATAGTGATACTGAGCATGCACACATATATGTATATATATATATAAATGTAACATAATTAAAATGTATGTTTTGCTTTATAGATTTTTGAACATACTATTAGTCTTCATACAAGCCTAAAGGGTTATAAGGATTGCACATAGGCTTAGTCTATATTAAATTACTATTATCGTTATAATTATAATAACTATTATCATTATTATCATTTCTATTAACATTGTTATAAATTCTTGTTTATTAACACGAAAATGTCTCCTTCATGTGGGTGTCTCCTATAAGTAGGTATAATAACACCAAAATGTCTCCCAAATGTCAGATCTATAGAAATATTATCATCATCATTATTATTATTGTTATTTGATTTAATTCCACAAACTGGAAACTTCCTGGGTCTTTGAAGACATGCATTACTTCTAGGAAACACCCACTCAATGGAGACATATTTGTGTCTCCTTGAAGTACAAGTTTATCGATTATTTTGTCTATGTTATTATTAATGTTTTTTTTATCATTTTTTTCTTGTGTGGAGGTATATTCGCACATGTCCTTTGTTTTTGTTAATACTCGATATGACATGCAGTGGCGGATCCAGGGCGCAACAGGTGCGCAACAGTTTTTACCATCTTCATCCCATTATCATAATTATAACTATCCTCTTTATAAATCATAATATCATTATCAATGTCATATGAATGGATTTGTATACTATAAGAAAAATATGAAAAGGAAAAAGAATCTTGCATGTGAAGACACCATATGCTAACTTTCAAAAAGGAACCCGAACGCGACCCGACCGTTTAGCACAAGCCAAACAAAACGAACCAGACACAACGAATCTCACAGACATGTGTATATGGACACAAACTCAATCAAAATATGCATTCACATCTTCAACTGGTCATCCACAAAAGGTCACATTCAAAAGCAAAAACAAAACGCGGGAACTATTTAGTTATTTTATTAGCAAGGAATTTATTACAAAGGTAAACCATGGATTAATTGAGCAAGTCTAAAATCAAGCAATAAAAATTGGGCACATGCTCAAAATTATAAATAAGCATGAAGTAGAATACATATATTATATAAATGGGAGAGATCTCAATGCAAAATATTAAATTAATAGTCACATTGAATATTAAAGAAACAATTTAAATTGCACAGACAATACAAGAAAATATTTCAGTGTATCACATCATCAGGCAAGAAAATAAAGAAATGGCAAGAAAGAGACAGAAAATTGGAAATAGGGAAAGGGAGGGAGGAAGGGGAGAGAGACAGAACAAAGTAGTGTGGTGGTGGTTTTGGTAGTAAACCTCCTTGGTAGTGGTAGTAGTAGTTGTAGTAGTAGTAGTATTAGTGGTAGTAGTAGTAGCAGCAGTAGCAGTAGTAGTAGTAGTACAGTGGAACCTCGTTATAACGATATCGGATATAACAAAATCCTCTTATAACGAGGTAATTTTGCTGGTCCCAGCTCTTTATATTTCTTTGGTTTTTTACACTGATATAATGAGAAACCTGATATAACATTAGGTAATTTTCATGGTCCCAAGGACCTCGTTATAAAGAGGTTCCAATGTAGTAGTAGTAGTAGTAGTAGTAGTAGTAGTAGTAGTAGTAGCAGTAGTAGCAGCAGTGGCAGCAGCAGTAGTAGTACTGTAGTACTACTAGTAGTAGTTGTAGTAATACAAGACTAGTAGTAGTAGTAGTAGTAGTAGAAGTAGTAGTAGTAGTAGCAGTAGTAGTTTTATATTTCTAAAATATTTATAAAACTAATAATGCTTAACCTTGAAATTCTACATATAATTGGAACATACATACTCTACCCAACCATGACTAACTTGACATGAACCAATGAATAACCACTCGTGCATGAACGAAAACAGAGCTTCTCAAAAAAGGTGTAAAATTAAGATGTGGTCAAAACTTTGCCTGTATCTTTTGAATCTAGTAAAGGAAGTCATCTCATTTTTGGTCTGGGTCCTCACAAATGAAAGCAAAAGAAAGAACATACATGTGGAGATCTTCGGTTCTGAAATTAATCCCGATGTAGTCATTTTCATATTTCGATGTCTATTCTGGGATGAATAGGGACAGTGCCCAATGTTATGCAACACTACAACCTAGTGGGTCAGAATGTAATCGTTATACTTTTCCTACATTTCTCATGAATAAAAACATTAACACATGTAATTATTATAGCACTAAATGAGCAAATTAGCATTATTTACTCTTGTCACAAAGAACACTGATGTAGCCAAATATGTACACCATATAAAAGGCAATGCTGTAAAATATTCCAATAACAGGAATAACAATAACAAAAGTTCAACTAGATGCAAACGTGCAATCCATATATATGCAAGATTAGATAGTAAAATGACATCTAAGTGTCTTTGTAATATCTGTGCTTGTGGAATCAAGTTGATGCTCTTCAAAAACACTTCGAAAAGGGATTGTGCTCAAACTGACATCATTATCAAGTACTATAAATACCCTTTGTCTAATAATATGTAGTTCACTCTAATAAACTTGAATTGAACTTGAAGTTTGACTGCATAACTACACTTCACTGTACAGTGTGCAACCAATCATTTCTAATGTCCAAACCTTCATCATGCACTGAAAGCAGTATTCATCATTACATCATTAATTAGATACATGTCATCTTCATTTGATCCTGAATTAAATTTAAAGGTAATACAAAGTTTTGGTATGGGGTCATGAATTTTGTTCAAATGTACATATTGGAAGCATATATACGATCCAACAAAACACAATGATCGTTGTCGCTGTTGTAATCGAGTCTAAAGTGATGAAATTGTAGATAATAAACTCTTTATGTTGTATAGCGCCCTCTCCGGATTGATATTACTTTAGCTTTAAAGCAATGTTTCTTGACTATTCTTTTGGAAACCTAATATCAGAACTGCATATTCCGAGATTTTCATGGTCGCAGCTACCGTTATATGACCGTAGGCGCTATTTGAAATTTATCGGGAGCACCGATAAATTTCATATTAGAATATCTCGAAATCCAAAGCGTTTTAGAGCCCAATTTATTCAGAGGCGGTTTTTCGTACACAAGGTTTTACAATGATAATGAAAATTTAAACGTTATTCTCCGACCCTAGTGAAATATTCCCAAAACTTTGTATTACCTTTAATATTCATTTAACTTGCATACATCCAGGTTACAAAATGTCCACTATATAACCATTTAGCACTTTCTTTAATACATACACTAAGTCAATGGCAGGGAAAACCGAAATAAACTAACTTCATTCAGGCTCATTAATCATCATTACACCAATGTTTCAACTGACCTCTTTGCCCACCATATTAGACTTTCATCAATTCAGCTCTATCACAAATTAGAGCAAGTTACAGGTTGCGCATGTGCAGATAAAGGACCAGGCTTGACACTGAAACAAAACGAGGATGAGTCCTTGTGCAAGCTCTTTCATGAATATTCATTTAGAAGCCACATACCTACTGGAATATACAGGTGAAGGTACATGTATTGTGCCAAAAAAGGCAACAAAAGATGTTAATCAGACCATATGATCTGACCCAACTAATATTATTAGTTTAGGAAGCTCCTCTCTCTGTCATCAAAGTTTTTCTTTGCTTTATTCCTTTCGTTCATCACCTTATTTCTTACCGCCTGCCATTCCATGGTGATTTGATGTCTTTGCAGGAAAGTGGTGCAGGCCTTCCTCCCTGGGTATGAAATAAGAACAATACATTCTAAATCCTTTGTCATCATCGATACTATCTTAGGTTATTAAATAGGAACTAGTCGACTGGTATGCCTCTGCCCTCTCACGCACTGCATTATATTGAACAAATTTGCATATTTGCACTATCAACTCATATGAAATTTCAATACTTATTATTAATTTGACTAAGCTATCTTTCAGAGTACATGAAAAGCCAATTAATGTCAATTAAGTGCACTTTCTCCATAAATGCTGGAAACTGAAGAAAAAAAGTAGAACTCCTGGAAAAAAAGTTGCATATGTGCATAATCAAATAGGAATAACAATAAATTTGACTATGCATTTTTGTAAAACAAATAATCCATGTATACACACATGCCACACATTGATATATGGCCGAGGTCCGAGATGGGGGTGGGGAAATCAAATGAGTCCTGAGTTACTTGTCATGTCCTACATGACCGTCTCACCAAGTTTAATGACATCAATCAAGTCATACTCAAATTATCGCGTAAACGAAGAACATCTGATGGATGGGGGAATAACCCCCTCCCCCCCCCCCCCCAGCTATTGCAGTGTCACTCAAAATCAAATTTATTAATTGCCAAGTCCTACTCAAAGTTTGATGATATTCCATCAAGTCATACTTGAGTTATCACGTAATTGTTCAAAACTGAAGGAGTAGTTCGCGACGCAAGATCCCCCCCCCCCCCTTTGTTTGTCATAATATGCCATTACCATGGCAATGCACTTTCTGCCACTGTCATCAACTTCTGCCAACACGCTGATTCCTATATACTTCGTTTGGCAGGGGTATAATAATGACTAGACCTTGAAACTAGTAAATGGAAGCTACCAAAACTGAAAGCTGGGGATCCCTGGAACTTAGTTTCTTGGAACACAATATTCTGATTTTTATATAAATTATATGCACACTTCTAATACATGCTATACCAGTTTCCTGCCCTTTAAAATGACAACAAAATTACAACTTTTCTCAACCCTTTGCCTAAAGATGCACTTAAACATAAACACAAAGAAGCTTACCTGGTAATGGTTCCCCTTGTTTGATTGCTGCAGAGAAATACTGCTTGCACTGCTTGCTTCCCTGCTTTGACCAGCGGTTGTACCTTCGGGCTGTAATGACATAACATATAAGCCTTATATACTTCTACGCTTCAGACATGTTTCACAGTTTGTCACATGTTGTGCCTACATCTATGAAAGATGTTTGAAAAGAAGAAAAATACTTTAAAACGCACAACACTCCGGTTGCAGCTTGCATGACTACCCTCCCCTGAATTTGCTTTATCTCATGAAACATAACCACAGCATCGGGACACCTACATGTACCAATTTATTTATGGGCAAAAGATACTGTAATTTAAACAGGGTGATTAATGTTTTGCAAACCTCAAATCCCCATCTCATATGATGTGGCAAAAATAAAATAAAAAATACTCAAAAAGAGCCCAGTAGACTAGATGCTCACCTGAATTTCGCAACCTCCCCATAGTGCCCCAAGGGGGAAAAAAAGTTTGTAAATTTGCTCAGGGGCCTATAGTGTGTCTGCTCATCAACACCCCAAGGCAAACATTTGTGCCAAATTTCACTAGAATTGTTCAAAAACTGAGGAAGTAGTTCACGACACAAGATTCGACCGACCGCGCGACCGCCCAACCGACTGCACGCTGATTCCAGTATACCCCCTTCAAACAAAACGGATGGCAAAATCTCACTTGAGCATTCTGCTCACATGGGCTAAAAAATATGGAATAAATCAATCAACAAGCTGTATGCATGCGCACAGGTAGTTAGAGCCCATGTGTCCCTCCAACTTTTAAATGTCTAGGCCAAATACACCTTTACCATTACTCTCGCAGTTGCTAGATTCAAATTGTATCCATATCACACAATCTTTCAGTATTTACAATGGTTGCTGGGAAAACTTCTCATTATGGTCAGCTATAAACTTTTCCCATACAGTGTTGCGTTCCTGAGCAGATCCAATTAGTTTTACACCAATATTTGTCATATAAATGCATGAATCTACTACTTTTTTTTTTCTTCATGAATCTCCATTGTATCATATGCTGAAACCTTTATGAACTGATTCATTCTACAAGAACCAAGTTTTGAACTCATGCCTATGATTCTCAACAATACAATACAACTATGAATTCAGCACATGTGATAGTTGAACTGCAGAGTTAATGGGAACAACTCCCTGTTTAATATCAAAGCAACAATGTGCAAAAAAAAAAACACTTCGCTTTCATATTACCTGAAGACCTATCCCCAGAGGTCAATGTTGCAGTAGAGCAGCCATCCTTTGAGGTCGCTGGTGTAGTTGAGCTGCCATCCTCAGAGGTCACTGTTAGAGTTGAGTTGCCATGCTCAGAGTTCACCCGTGCTGTAGAGCAGCCATCCTTTGAGGTCGCTGGTGTAGTTGAGCTGCCATCCTCAGAGGTCACCGTTAGAGTTGAGTCGTCATGTTTAGAGTTCACCCGTGCTGTAGAGCAGCCATCCTTTGAGGTCGCTGGTGCACTTGAGCAGCCATCGTCATCAGACGCTTCAGATTCTTTGCGTGCCCTCATTCCTATGGGAAGGGAAAGACATATAAAATGCGAACATCAATAATTTGCATACACGATATAACAACAGTCAATATAAGAGAGAGAGAGCATAAACAAATTAACAAATTTGTAATAGTGCAATCAAACAAATACAAAATAAATATATACCAAACACAAAGAGTTTATGAAATAAATAAATAGTAAATATCACTTGATGAACATTTTTGTTTTCTGCGTTAGGTTTGCTTCAGATTTGGGAATATGAAATGGTGCAAGTTTTTTCCATCAATATTTTGCAATTGTTTTCATATAAATGTACAATTGGGTGTATCATTTACTGGTTGTTTTGTTGCTCGATGTTATTATCCTATATGCTATCCCAATTCAAAATTATATCAGCTCTTATTTCTATTACTACTGCCTCGCTGTTATAAATCTGAACTCGAGATAATCATAAATTTGCTGTACATATAATATGGTACATTGAACCAATGCAAAATTTGTATAAATGTTTACCTACCTCCTATATCTATATGATGGAGATGACTCCCTACTCGGGTGATTTCTTGGATGGCAAGTGGGGTCTGGTAGATTGTTTGATTGATTGTAGAGGAGTGTCCCATATGCCGGTAAAATAGTTCCAAGTCAGCATCAGGCAAGTCGAGGGATGCGTAAATTGTAGACACTCTGTGCCTGTTCTTGGTGGCATTCACCGTAACGTTGGACGAAAGGCTGATGTTGTCTGAGACATTCTTTAGAGCATGCCACCCTCCAACATGGTCATGAGACATTTGAGTACAAGCGAATATGTACTTATTATCAGGTCTTATTCCTGCTGTATGCCGGATTTCCTGATCACATAGAAGTTGCACAGGTTTCACAGTGTCTCTTGGGAACAGGACTGGAACCAAGCGATTAGTGCCCTTCCCAGTCTGGTAGCATATCTTGAGCTGAGATAAAAGTTCCTGATGGGCTGGATTTTTAACTTCATGAATCTTGTCTTTCTGCATCCATACACCCTCTTCTGCATCTCTCCATTCTTCGGTTGTAAGCCTGCTGGGTTCTCCACCACGCCTTGCATTCCACAATGTCAATCGCGAGCAAGTCAGATCTCGTAACTCTACAAATGTGTGAGAATCCCAAACCAGGAACTCATCAGAGATGATTTCTGTGACTTTCTTTTGAGTGTATGTCTTCAATGCTTCAATGTCAGCCTCAAGCGGGAGCTCTGCAGGCTTCCTCAAACGCACTTGGCGATTCTTTTGGATTTCGTAGTGTGCATCCCCAAAAATCAAATTCTGGTTCAAGTCAAGAATCTCTACGAACTTGTCAATCTCAGATGCATCTTCATCTAGCCTGGATACAAGAAAACTAGCTTTAGTGATTTTGCTAGCTTTTTTCAGCACAAAGTACAAGCAGAGTTTCAGTCCTGGCTTTAGTTTGCCTTCAGTTTCATCATAAGTGAGCGTCTGGATTGCCTCTGTCAAAGATTCGAAGTGCTCTCTACTGAACATGTCTCCAGCATGTCCCATTGTGAGATCTGCAGTCCCATGAACCTCGTGTTTCTTCTTAAACTCAGTGTATAAGGTGGCAAGTCTTCTCATATCAGCCATAACTGATTTTCTTACTTCAAGTTTCTTGTCTTTTTTGGATCTGTGTTTAGTCCACAGTCGATGTCCAACATTAACTATCACTTTGTCCGTTCTACACGTATTCCCAACGTCATCATTCTGGAATCTACTAAGTATGTCAGTGACAAAGTCTGGGTGTTTTTGATACACTGGATCTTTCCCTTCCATGAGGTTTACTGGTACTCCTTCAGATGGAGTGCATATATCACCTTGGCAAACTTTCCTGTGATGCCAGAAGAAATGTGAGCTGTAAAAGCCCTTGCAGTTACTGCACATTTTAAGGTTGTCATCATTCCCTGATTTTGGTAACTTTTCTCTTTCATAAATGGGGTTGTCATCTTTCATACGTTCTCTATTTACTTGGTATATGCCTTCCTTCCTGAACTTTGAGAACACCTTGTCTCTCTCCCGCTTTGGCAGCTGCATGGCAGATTTCACCTGCTCCTTATCCTTATGTACCAAACAAATGTGTCTCGAGAGCTTTTCACCACAAGCTTTGTTGCAGAAAGGGCATGGCCTTGATGGCTTCTTGTACCTTGTTTTCTTGTCCTCGTGTTTGTGTGTCGTTTCCATATTATCATTGGTTTTCTGATGTGGCAATTCTGGCCCTGAAAATGATCCTGGAAGGCACTGTTTATAAATCTTTGTAGGTTTTTCATCTGGTGTAGATATAACAGAAGATGGTCTCTTGCGCACTTGAACATTTCTTGGATGAATCTCAAGAGTTGCCTCATCATCACTGCTGTATTCCTCGTTGCTACCCTCCTCTGGTCGATATGTTGGATCAAGGTCAGATTCATCACTGTCAAAATGATTTTGGAGTTCACTTGATGATTTAGATAGGTTAGGGTAGATGAACCTTCTTGGGCGTGTGTACTGCTCTTCCTCATCTGAGGAACAACTTGATGGAGATACACAGTTTTGTGGATGCTCAGATTGTTCTAATCCTTTGAACTCTCCTTCGACTGGTTGGTGTCCTTGTGTCTCTCCTTGTTGGAGTCCTGGAGTCCCTCTTTCTTGTTGGTGGACCTGTGTCTCTCCTTCTTGTTGGTGGAAATGTATGTCTCCTCCTTGTTGGTGTCCTATAGTCCCTCTTTCTTGTTCGTGTCCTTGTGTCTGTCCTTCTTGCTGATTAATCTGCATCTCTCCTTCTTGTTGGTGTCCTAGAGTCCCTCTTTCTTGTTGTGTCTCCCTGTGCTGGTGGATTTGTGTTCCTCTTTCTTGTTGATGCCCTAGAGTCCCTATCTCTTGTTGGTTGACTTGTGTCTCTCTTTCATGTTGGTGGCCCTCTGTCTCTCCTTCTTGCTGGTGGACATGTGTATCTCCTCCTTGTTGGTGGACATGTGTCTCTCCTTGTTGGTGGACATGTGTATCTCCTCCTTGTTGGTGTCCTAGAGTCTCTCTTTCTTGTTGATGGACTTGTGTCTCCCCTTGTTGGTGGATTTGTGTTCCTCTTTCTTGTTGGTGGTCCTCTGTCACTCCTTCTTGGTGGACTTGTGTCTCTCCTTGTTGATGGATTTGTGTTCCTCTTTCTTGTTGGTGGTCCTCTGTCACTCCTTTTTGGTGGACATGTGTATCTCCTCCTTGTTGGTGTCCTAGAGTCTCTCCTTCTTGTTGGTGGACCTGTGTCTTTCCTCGTTGGTATATATGTATGTCTTCTCCTTGTTGGTGTCCTAGAGTCCTTCTTTCTTGTTCATGTCCTTGTGTCTGTCCTTCTTGCTGGTGGCCCTCTGTCTCTCCTTCTTGTTGGTGGACCTCCATCTCTCCTTCTTGTTGGTGTCCTAGAGTCTCTCTTTCATGTAGGTGGCCCTCTGTCTCTCCTTCTTGTTGGTGGACCTCCATCTCTCCTCCTTGTTGGTGTCCTAGAGTCTCTCTTTCATGTAGGTGGCCCTCTGTCTCTCCTTCTTGTTGGTGGACCTCCATCTCTCCTTCTTGTTGGTGTCCTAGAGTCCCTCTTTCATGTAGGTGGCCCTCTGTCTCTCCTTCTTGTTGGTGGACCTCCATCTCTCCTCCTTGTTGGTGTCCTAGAGTCTCTCTTTCATGTAGGTGGCCCTCTGTCTCTCCTTCTTGTTGGTGGACCTCCATCTCTCCTCCTTGTTGGTGTCCTAGAGTCTCTCTTTCATGTAGGTGGCCCTCTGTCTCTCCTTCTTGTTGGTGGACCTCCATCTCTCCTTCTTGTTGGTGTCCTAGAGTCTCTCTTTCATGTAGGTGGCCCTCTGTCTCTCCTTCTTGTTGGTGGACCTCCATCTCTCCTTCTTGTTGGTGTCCTAGAGTCTCTCTTTCATGTAGGTGGCCCTCTGTCTCTCCTTCTTGTTGGTGGACATGTGTATCTCCTCCTTGTTGGTGGATTTGTGTTCCTCGTTCTTGTTGGTGGTCCTCTGTCTCTCCTTGTTGGTGGACCTGTGTCTCTCCTTGTTGGTGGACATGTATGTCTTCTCCTTGTTGGTGCCCTAGAGTCCCTCTTTCTTGTTCATGTCCTTGTGTCTGTCCTTCTTGCTGGTGAACCTGCATCTCTCCTTCTTGTTGTTGTCCTAGAGTCCCTCTTTCCTGTTGGTGGACTTGTGTCTCTCCTTCTTCTTCTTCCCTTTGAACTTGTCCTCTGAAATGCTGAGGGGAAAAATAATTAGAAATTAGATGAATAAAGCCAAATAATGAGTAGAAACTTGTCCAAAATGTAATCAGTTTAGCTATATCACATGGGGCAATTTTTAGTATTATGGGTAATGTACAGAGGTAAAGAATTGAATCTCACATACATGACTTGTATTGCTTTGTCTATCATGGGTTACAAGCAAAAACATGAAAAGGTAAAATTTGACTTTTATCACATCTGATAATAATCTTGTAATTTCCATCATACTCTAAATTTATCAAAATTAATTTTACCTTTTTCTTCCACGGCAGTTCTCGAACTCCATAATTGTACAGAACTTCGGTCCCTTTAGATATGTTCTTTGTAGCAATTATCCACATGTGTGGATGTGACTTCATATCTAGTATCTTCATTCGGGCGTTCTCCTCCCTCCCTTGTCCATGATTCACGAGGCGGCCGAGTCTATCCCCAAAAGCACACTCATCAGTTGCATCAAGACTGTATTCCAAAGAAAAGTGTACAATATTGTATGTCATTCAACTAGATGGATGTTCGACTGCGCGCAGTCGAAAATGATGCCTCCACTATTGCGCGATTTACATATTAAGCCCAATTACATAACGTGATCACAAGCTCTTATTGCATATATAATGAGCCCTGTGACCTTTGACCTCATAACCCAAAAATCGAATTAGTTCATCATTGGCCCCTTAAGGTACATACATGGGCCAAGTTTGGTGAGAATCCGTCAATCGGTTCTTGAGATAACACGACCACAAGCTATTTATTGCCCTATGACCTTTGACCGCATGACCCCCAAATCCAGCTTTAGTGAGGATGGGATGAACCATCCAAAAGTAATATGTAGATTTAACATCTTATGTACAAATTTAACATTTTGTACACAAAGTCTGAGTGACCTTTGACCACACTAAAATGTATAGGCCTCCCTAGCTAATGCATCTACCATTCAAATTTGGTAATGATAGGACGAACCATCCAAAAGTAATAGGTAGTACACATACGGATGGACAGTGCCCGTTTCATAATCTCCTAATAGGAATAAAACGTGCAAACTTACCAGTAGCTTTGTCCTTGATGCTTAAAAAAAAAACGAAAACCAGATGATTCCTCCTCCTCACGTTGGTTGCCTTCTTGGGCAGATATAAGTTGGCCTGGGTACTCCAACAAAAACTCCCCTTTTGAGATGTCTCTTTGTGCCACTATCCCTCTTCCTGTAAGAAAAATTACAGTAAGACATCATTACACCAACATTATGGTACCTCTAAACAACGATAGTTGATTGTTGACGTCACAGCTGAAAGTCATCTTCAACAAAATATTGATTTGCAATTTATTTCGTGCAATTTACTTTCAGGCGCACATCTAGACATTGTCCCTATATACTCTATATGTAGTAAATAAGGATGTCCAGCTCAACTCAATTTGTTTTGTTTCTCACTGTTTTCATTTTGGACACCCTCCAAGAGTTGGGTTTGCAGGTTCTGTACATTGTAGAGTTTGAGGAAGTAAGGATTACAAAAAGTATCCAGGAAGTGTGTCTGATTTTCTTATGCCAGATTCACCATTCTATTTCTTTTATGTTGAGATGGAAATGGCAGGAATTTATATGTTTCCAAAAATCACAGTGCCAATTTGATCAGTACAATTAATTTTGTCAGAATATCTTGACAATGTGTACTCGGACAGACGGTGTGAGTTGCCATTGACACCAATATATGTTATTCGATCATACCGGTGTTTACACAATGCCATGTTCCAAACAGTAAAAAAATGATGTATGTAAATATGCCTGGTCAATCTTCGGGATAAAATTGGCGGCGCACAACATGCCATCGAACAGCGCCTTCTAGAACACCAGGTATACATGTACATCCCTTTATGTTATCGTGGTAAGAAGAAATATGGACGGACAGACGGATAACCTAAAAACAGAATGCCTCCGGCACCACTTCATGTCGGAGGCATAAAACAAAAGAACTTGAGTTGAAATGAATGTGCAAAATATGCAAATTATGTTGTTAAGTTATGTTTCTGCTGTGACATCAATCAAATATTGTTGGACAGTATACGACCTAAACTTGTAGCAGCCCCATGAAACTTAATTATGAATTAAAAAATGATGTTGCTTACCTTTGTTCTCAAACAGCTTGACAATGAAGTGAGGAGGGTCCTTTTCTTTCTCTGTGTATTGTGCTGCTACCTCAAGGGGGTTGGGTTTTCCAACACCACAATGTCTTCTTCTGGTCAGCATGTCTAAAAGGGTTAGAGAAAAATAGAAAATGAAGACAAGGCCTATATAAACCAAGAATTATAACAGCATTTAATAGGAAAAACTACAGATGGTATTCATCAAATTTAGTAGGGTTACACCGCTATGGAAGAAGGGATTACATTCCAGTAAGGGAAGTATCAAGTTCCAAAAAGGGGTCCATTATCTATTTTAGTGTATGTCACCATCACCACAAGTGGCCTAATTGGGAATGATGAAATTGGGGGATTGACAATAACTATTTGGCCGCTAGAGGGCGTTAAATTAAATGAATTAAATGCTTGTTTCTGATTGGTTGACGTGCGCTGTTGGCTCAGCGGGTCCAGCTTCAGGTTGTGCTACCTACTTCCGGTCTTTTACGCCGAAATCCTACAGAATTCAATTTTTGCCGGCTAATTTGATCATTTCATCCGCAACGGAACCCCATACTCACAAAAACACTTATTTAAACTGATTTAAATCAATGTTTAAATCACTTTTCGATAGCGTTTTAGAACCGTTCGTTATAATGACGCATCATGATTTTGGCTGATTTCAATAGGAAAGCTATTCACTCGTGCCTGTCCTGGAAGTAGGCAGCACAACCAAAGTAATATAGCGCCGCTATCGGAGAATATCTTACAGCTCTTGTCGATCTCTCGAATTGGTCTTGGATACAAAATTTTGAATACCCAGTGAAACTTACCAGTGACTCTTTCCTTGATCTTGATGCTTGAAAAAAAAAGCCCTAGCCCTGCAACCGCGACTCCTCACATCGCTCGTCTTCTTGGGCAAGTAGTTGCTGCAGGAAAATAAAAACATGTACATATTTTTCATATTGTGTCAGAAAAATTGTGTTAAAAAAGACTGTTTGACCCTACAATGTAGATACACGCACCCGCTATCTCTTGCGATAGCGGTGCACCTACAAAGCTTCCTCTAGAACTTAATTTCCCTGTCTTATTTTTGTTTCTCAATGGAATTGTCATAGATCCAGTCTTGCATGGTCTACAATCCAATGAAAAAATCAGGAAAATTATTTTGACAACCCAAAAAGCATGCAAAGTTTCTGCAGATACTGCATGTTCATCGTTGGGTGTTTCGCGAGCAGTTCAACGCAGAACCCTATGCCAACAACACAAATAAACAGAAATTTGTTTTGTTATAGAGGTCTAGGGTAAATCGTTGTAATCAGCATTTTTTGACATATGGTTCTATATTCGCTGTCGAAGTTGGAATGCGCAGTGCGTGGCCACGCACGCGCACAGTACACATTCGCATATAATCCAACAGCACTTGATTGCCCTGCGTTAAGCATTTGTTTGAGCGGTTGCTATCGAAATGTACAAGCCGGGACCGGGGTCGTTACATAGGCTTCGACAGTGAATAGGAATTAAGCTTCATGCTTTGTACATGTAGGTGCAAGCAATAGCGGGTGCGTGTATCTAGGTTGACCCACAACAATGCAAAACAAAAAAGTTTGACCTTGCAATGATTCCAATGTCAAAATTACCGCTAAGACCAGAAAGATGCACAAGATATTATATTAAATATCGAAGCAAGACTGATCATATCAATCATCCACTTTGACTATTCTATTTTGACACACAGTGACAATTAATAATTTTGACATGGATTTTTACATTTCATTCAAATTGGCAACAATTTTTTTTTTTACCGCGCCTGGCATATTGGCATTCAAAATCCATGAATGTCACCCATTACTATATGATACAAAATCCCCCAAAATGAACAAATGATAATTTATATGGGTTTGAACTCAATTATTACCTTTATGTAATACCTAATTTCAAATTCTTTGACGTCAATTGAAAGTTTTCCACCTCCAAAATACATGATTCGATTGATAAATCCCAATGTACTCGCATATATTGGTGACACGGGTATGTGCCGCTACAAAGACCCCCTTTTTCAGAGCCAATTTTTTAATGAGGGCCGCTCGGCCAGGCCGGGCCGGTTGCCGCTCTCAAGGGTTACAAAATTATTTCCCCCCTTCTCTCTTGCCGCTATGCGGCAAACTCCCAGTTCCCAAACCATATGGCATCCGAACAGTGCGGGCCGGATTTTTGCCCAGAACAGCCAATGCATGAGCGCTGTACATAGCCGCTGAGCGGCGCTCATAGACACATACATGTACACACGCAACAAGCGCGGTCAATTCATGACATGATGGTCGAATTCTGACCCAGACAAGAGTTCCATATTTATACCCCCTACTAAAACATGAGAAAAGAACTTGATAATAATTTATTTGATTTTTTTGGATGTTGAACTTGAAGAATAACACAATGTGTTATGTAATATTTAATGTTGTATCCATTAATGTTAAAGCTATTTCGTCCAGTATTTCTGTCCTAGCGTTAGGGTTAGGGCAACGCGGACTCAGGTGGACTTCCAGTAATTTAAAATTCTATCATAGTCTAGACATAGGTCTAGTCTAACTAAGTAGATTCTATCAGTCGTTAATTTTTTTCAGCGGGGGGGGGGGGGGGGGGGGGGGGGGGATCTAGATCTAGGAGTAGGCCTACTAGGACTAGACTCTATATGGAACTCTTGCCATGACCCGTTCTCAAGACCCTATTTTTCACTCAACTTGTTGCCCCCTAGGCTATAGCAAGGCTAAGCCCTATCCTTTACTCAGGGGAGGGCCAATTAGCCCTAGACTCTACTAAACTAGCTGAGTAGACCCTACTAGCTTAATTTGAGCTGACTGCGGCCAGGGGCGTCGCCAAAGGGGGGGGGGGGTGGGTGTGGGGGGTGCGAAATTGCGCTGCCGTCGGGAAAACAAAGAAAAGGGGGAGGGGAAAAAAGAGAGGGAAAGGGAAAGAAAAGAAAGAAAGAAAAGGAAAAGAAAGGAAAGAAAGGAAAAGAAAGGAAAAAAGGAGAGGAAAGGAAAGAGAAGAGAAAAAAGAAAAAGAGGGAAGAGAGGAAAGAAAAGAAAAGAGAAAAGAAAGAAAAGGAGAAAAGGAAGAAAAAAAGAGAAAAAGGAAACAAGGGGAGGTAAGAGCCTGAGAGAGGGGGAGGGGGGGTTGTTGGGTGGAGTCGTCTCGTCGAGGGAGCAAGAAAGACACGCATAAATAAATTGCTGTGTCGGGTCAGCCGTGTCGGTATTCTTGCTCGATCCTCGGGTACTATATAAATGCAGGAATTTGAAGTCGGCGAGATGTATAATGTCGGTTGGCCGACAATTTTTTTTCCCCCTACTAACTGTGACGACATCGAGAGAGACTACAACTATAATACTTGTACTTTCTAGAAGTTTGACTTTCCTATAATATCAGCTAAAGAAATCAGAGGTTTAAAAGTTTCGGGTAAACTAAATTCAAACAAGGATTAGAGTCAAGAACGGTACAACGAATCGTCCTTTTTCTCTAAAATGTTAATGAAACGTCAAAGCTTTCGCGCTTCGCGCGGAACATTATTTAGATAAGAATTAAGAGTCGAGAACGGTACGACGAATCGTCTACTTTCTCTATATTGTGATGAAACGCCAAAAAGAAAACGTCAAAACTTCCGCAAGCGCGGGCGGGGGAAAAACTGAATTCAGACAAGGATTAGGAGTCAAGAACGGTACAACGAATCGTCCTTTTTTTCTAATATGTTAATGAAACGCTAAAGCTTTCGCGCTACGCGCGGGAGGGGGAAACTTCATTCAGACAAGGATTAAGAGTCGAGAACGTTACGACGAATCGTCTTCTATCTCTAATAGTTTAATAAAACGTCAAAGCTTCCGCGCTTTGCGCGATTGGGGGAAACTGAATTCAGACAATTAAGGATTAAGAGTCAAGAATACTACACTGAATCGTCTGCTTTCTATAATAATTTAATGAAACGTGAAATTTTCCACGCTTTGCGTGGAAGGGTGGAATCTTCATTCAGACAAGGATTAAGAGTCGAGAACGTTACGACGAATCGTCTTCTATCTCTAATAGTTTAATAAAACGTCAAAACTTCCGCGCGGGAGGGGGTAAACTGAATTCAGACAAAGATTAGGAGTCAAGAACGGTACAACGAATCGTCCTTTTTCTCTAATATGTTAATGAAACTCCAAAGCTTTCGCGCGAAGCGCGATAGAGGAAATCTGGATGCGGACAATTAGGGCTGATTAAGAATCGAAAACGGTACAACGAATTGTCTTCATTGTCTAATAATAAATACTACAAATTTAATGAAACGTCTAAGCTTCCGCGCTTCGCGGGAGGGGGGAAACTTCATTCAGACAAGGATTAAGAGTCGAGAACAGTAGAACAGATCGTCTGCTTTTTCTAATAATTTAAGGAAACGTCAAAGCTTCCGCGTTTCGCGCGATTGGGGGAAACTGAATTCAGACAATTAAGGATTAAGAGTCAAGAATACTACACTGAATCGTCTGCTTTCTATAATAATTTAATGAAACATGAAATTTTCCGCGCTTCGCGTGGAAGGGTGGAATCTTCATTCAGATAAGGATTAAGAGACGAGAACAGTACCAAGAATCGCTTTCTCTCATAATTTAATGAAACGTCAGAGCTTCCGCGCTTCGCGCGATTGGGGGAAACTGAATTCATACAAGGGTTTAGAGTCGAGAGCAGTACAACGAATCGTCTTCTTTCTCTCATAATTTAATAAAACGTCAAAGCTTCCACGCTTCGCGCGATTGGGGGAAACCGATTTCAGACAATTAAGGATTAAGATTCGAGAATACTACACAGAAGCGTCTGCTTTCTATAATAATTCAATGAAACGTCAAAGCTTCCGCGCTTCGCGCGGAAGGGTGGAATCTATAAAGTCAGATAAGGATTAAGAGTCGAGAACACTACAACTAATCGTCTGCTTCTCTCATAATTCAATGAAACGTCAAAGCTTCGCGCGGGAGGGCCCTTTGCGCGCTCTTTAAGTGATTCGCTTCTCACTACCCCCTCCCCCTAAAATAGGATCCAAACTAGATCTACGCGCCTGCATTTAAATATATAGTCTAGATCTAGCTATGATACTGACTAAGTTAACGAAATAATTCTTATATTTATGTCAAGGAAAATGACAATTTGCGCATACGCAAGTAGATCTAGATCTACTATAGATCTAGATTCTAGATAGACTAGATCTAGATCTAGATCTAGTTCATAGAAAAAATAATTTAGCCTTCGGCCCCGGGTTGATACTAGTATTGATAGGGTTAAATTTGTTGACACAGGGACATTATTACATTTTGTCGGTAATTGGTGGCTAGTTTTGTCGGTAATCGGTGGTCTCTAACTTACACCCCCCCCCCCCCCCCCCACTGAAAAAGGTCTAGCGACGCCCCTGACTGCGGCACACCCCCAACAACAAATAATTTGAGTAGACTCTACCCACCCCCGCCCCGGATAGATCTAGGCGGTACTACTACTAGCCTAGATCTAGTAGTAGTAGATCTAACTTAGATCTAGACCTAGGTCTAGATGATACTTGATAGATGTCTAACGTTAGTAGGGTCTAGTAAGTAGTATAGACCCTAGTAGAGTCTAGATCAGCTACTAGATCTAGATATAGATCTAGAGTCTAGACCCCTACTAGATCTAGATTTTACTAGTACTAGACTCTTCTACTTCTAGATTCTAACTGTTAGACCTCTAAATTGGAGAATTTTTTTTTGCCAAGCCAAGGCCCAAGACGTACTAGGTCTAGATCTAGTATGAGAATCACACAGGGTCGACTCTCTATGCTTTGCTGGAGTGGATCTAGTCTAGACTTTTCTACTCTAAAGTCAATTGGCTACCACTCTCATGAGTGTCTCAGCCCCATATATGCAGGACTAGTAGTACGGTAATAGAAGTAGTCTATGAATATGATTAACAGAAAAGAATAAAATATCCACATATAGACCCTATAGGCCTACCTGAAGTTCAGACAACCGTCCCGACTTGCATGCTGCTATAGCCTGCATACCGTACCGTACCGGCGCGGGAAGCTTGGGCGGCAACGCCTGGGCTACATTCGTGGAGGTCCTAGTAACATCTTGATCTGCTGTGTAGCGGTGTAGTTAGGAGACACCTTTTGCTATATATTACGGTGCAAGGGAGACAATTTTATCGGCAAATATATGTATATATTACTGCGCATGTGCGAAGATCGCGATATCGCATTGGAATAAACTACCTTAAAAAAGAGGGTGCTTTTCACACCATAACGGATATATATTTTTCTTTAAAAAAATAATGAGCAAGATGCACATTATTACGTTGTTAGAATCACATCTGATCTTAGAAATGAATATCCCACACATATACGATTGAGAAAGCGAGATATATCCCATAAACTTTGTGTCTCTCAAATGCACTGTTATATCAACGCCGAGTATACACCCCCATATTTGAAAGGGTTTCTATTTTAAGTTGATGTACCCTTGTATCAAATGGACGGTGCGAACATTGAGCTACAATGTTAACATGAATATTCATGAAGCATTTTGGACACCGTTCCTTGTAAAACTGCATGTATGGGGTGTTGAAACGTAAAGGAGACACGAAAATGTCTCCCTAATCTGGGTGTCTCCTATAAGTAGGTATAATAACACCGGAATGTCTCCCAAATGTCAGATCTTTATATATATATATATATATATATATATATATATATATATATATATATTTATATATATATATATATGTATACATATATTTTACTAAAGGCGTCATTAGAGGGACATTTGGAGTGAAAAATGAGTCATTAAGTAGACATTGTGATTAGGAGGACAATTTGGTGTCCTCTTAACGTTTTTTACGTTTTATTTCTCGTGGAAGGCCCAATTTTGTTATATATCTCTCTCTATATATGTAATTTTACTAAAGGCGTCATTGGAAGGACATTGGGAGTGAAAAAAATGAGTCATTAAGTAGACATTAGGGTTAGGGTTAGGTTTAGGGTTAGGGTTAGGGTTAGGGTTAGGATTTTTATGATGTCCACTTAATGTACCATGTAGGGTTATATATATATATATATATATATATATATATATATCAAACTTCCTCTGTGAAATGCATACTAAATTCGTTTTCGAGGGTTGACAATGAAAACTTTAGTTTTCTCATTCTTCTTTACATTTCGAAGCGTTACATGGGATCTTAATCCTTTTTTTCTACATACATCAATGCCCCCATTTAAGCATACTTTGAATCTGGTCACGCTTCGAAAAGTTCGTGGCCTAGCATTTTGCTTCTGTTGATGATCAAATAGAGAAAGCACCCTTTATAGATCAACGAGAGTGTGAACAAAGCACAAAGTAGGAGCAGTGCAATTTAAATATCAAGGGATGGATTAGAGTTTATTTCTAAAATGAAATGAAAGGGCTATTTTATTTTCATGAGTCCTTTCACTTCATTGAAGAAATAACCTCTCTTTATATCTTAGAGACACTTTCTCTTGAAAGTCAAATAAACTCGAGAGCATCCTGGGGCTCCGCCCTGGAACCCCTGGTAGGGGCTCTTCGAGGCCCCTAAAGCTGTGCCATATTGTACGGATCCATTAGAAAGCAAAATAAGCCCAATAAATAATTTGTATATATATATATATATATATATATATATGTATATATATGTTATATATATATCTCTCTATATATGTAATTTTACTAAAGGCGTCATTGGAAGGACATTGGGAGTGAAAAAATTAGTCATTAAGTAGACATTAGGGTTAGGGTTAGGTTTAGGGTTAGGGTTAGGGTTAGGGTTAGGGTTAGGTTTTAGGGTTAGGGTTAGGGTTAGGATTTTTTATGATGTCCACTTAATGTACCATGTAGGGTTATATATATATATATATATATAAATATATATATTTATATATATATACACTGTCGCTCATAAAGGTGGAATATTTTTTTTTATCCCAATTTATGGAATTATTTAAAAAATAATTTAAAAATAGTAGATCTAGATAATAGTATACTTTCTCAGATTTTATTGAATAATAATTTGCCAATGTGTGTTTTGCGTGACTGCTAAAGCATGTGTATGCTACTATGCTTACCAACTAGGGGACCTATGCCCTTAAGTCATAAATGACAGTAATGGGATTAATGCCCCACAAAAGGGCACTAATATAGCACATCGACACGGTTTTGATCCTGGGGTCTCACATTAACAAGGCCATTGCTTTGTCACTGAACCATGACTGTACGCAGCGGGGGCTAGGGTAGGGGGCAGTTTCCATAAATAAAATAAAAAACAGAAAATGCAATAAATTTTCAATAATTTATTGCATTTTACCCCGGTTCCCAACATAACAAATCTTCTGTGTGCCCATGCCTTGAGCCATAATGCATGGCCGTCCAGAGGATTTTTTTATGTTAGGGACCGGGGTAAAATGCAATAAATTATTGAAAATTTATTGCATTTTCTGTTTTTTATTTTATTTATGGAAACTGCCCCCTACCCTAGCCCCCGCTGCACAGTGGGCCAGGGAGGAACCAAAGTGCGCCAAAACTAAGTTTGGGTGATTTTTTTTTTTTCAATTTTTTTCTTGCCCAGTTGAAAGGTAATACATAGAGGAATACCTCAGTGAAATATTTAATTCCGTTATGCACAATAAGGGTATAAATTTACTACTTCAAACAGCAAAATCCTACATATTCACAGTTTTAGTGCAAAAGTGACTTATTTTATAAATCTTTCAATTCAACATGAAGTTTTTAAGTTATTGATATGAAATTGCTCTCACATATTCCTGATAGTTCATTTCGTTGAATGAATGGGTTAAAATTAATAGAAACACAATCTTCATGATAAATTATAGGGTAATTCACTGAAAAATGGACTAATTATCCATGTTTTTTATAAATCCAGAAGAAATGTTTAGATCTCCGCAGTGTACCGCTTAAATTTTAATACCACCATTTCCTCTGATGTCTAAGCTTTAAGTTGATACCAAATTTGGCTGCCCGATCTTGCCCGTTGTTATGTTAGAGCCGATTTCCCTTGCCACATTGCCCCGAAAAATGTGGGTTTTGGGGGTCCGCGGCTGAATCATGAAGGATTCGTGGTCATAAATCACGGCGCGAGGGGGCGCGTGACACTTATTCTGACACCGCGGACCGAAATAAACACATTTTCGGGGCAATGTTGCAAGGAAAACGGCTCTAACATAATAACGGGCAGAATCGGGCAGCCAAATCTGGTATCAACTTAAAGCTTAGACATCAGAGAAAATGTTGGTAATAAAATTTTAGCGCAAATCCCTGGAAATCCAAACATTTCCTCTGGATTTATAAAAAATAAATCCCCAAACATGAGTTTTGGCGCACTTTGGTTCCTCCCTGGCCCACTGTGCGCTGTGTACAGTCATGGTTCAGTGACAAAACAATGGCCTCGTAACTGTGAGGTCCCAGGATCAAAACCGTGTCGATATGCTATATTAGTGCCCTTTTGTGGGGCATTAATCCTCATTATTGTCATTTATGACTTGAGGGCGTAGGTCCCCTAGTTAATAAGCATAGTAGCATACACATGCTTTAGCAGTCACGCAAAACACACATTGGCAAATTATTATTCAATAAAACCTGAGAATGTATACTATTATCTAGATCTATTATTTTTAAATAATTTTTAAAATAATTCCATAAATTGGGGTAAAACTAAAATATTCCACCTTTATGAGCGACAGTGTATATAGTTCTCCTATGCAAACTTCCTCTGTGAAATGCATACTAAATTCGTTTTCGAGGGTTGGCAATGAAAATAGATAAACAGTAGAAACAGACCATGAATAAAGAAATAAACAGCTTGTTCGATTTGTTTTGACGCATTATCTTTAAAAACCCGGACAGCTTTATCTTTATTATCCTTAAAAAATAACTTCTATAATCACTCTGAGATGGAATAAAATACCAAAACGAATTGCATTATGCAACGTCTAGACATAAAGGTTGAATCTCAACTTTATTTTTCTTATTCTTCTTTTAAATTTCGAAGCGTTGCATGGGATCTTAATCCTGTTTTTTTTTTCTACATAAATTAATGCCCCCATTTAAGCATACTTGGAATCTGGTCACGCTTCGAAAAGTTCGTGGCCTAGCCTTTCGCTTCTGTTGATGATCAAATAAAGAAAGCAGTCTTTATAGATCAGGGAGAGTGTGAAAAAGCACACAGTAGGAGTAGTGCAGTTTAAATATCAAAGGATGGATTAGAGTTTATTTCTAAAATGAAATGAAAGGGCTATTTTATTTTCAAGAGTCCTTTCATTTCATTGAAGAAATAATCTCTCTTTATATCTTAGAAACACTTGCTCTTTTAAGTCAAATTAACTCGAGAGCATCCTGGGGCTCCGCCCCGGAACCCCCGGTGGGGGCTCTCCCAGGCCCCTAAAGCTGTGCCATATTGTACGGATCTATTAGAAAGCATAGTTCTCCTATGCAAACTTCCTCTGTGAAATGCATACTAAATTCGTTTTCGATGGTTGGCAATGAAAATAGATAAACAGTAGAAACAAACCATGAATAAAGAAATAAACAGCTTGTTCGATTTGTTTTGAAGCATTATATTCAAAGACCCGGACAGCTTTATCTTTATTATCCATATAAATAACGTCTCTATTCATAGCGATTCATCCAAATAAGAAATCCAAGTAAGAGGCATTTTGAAAGTTTTAAGAAAATTCTTTCAAATTCCAGGATATTGGGTGTTCTTTTTCAGGAAACTCTATTTAAACGAGTGGAAGCACTGGCGGTTCTGTTTTTTTAAACTGTAACAATTCTCCTTGGATCAGATATTGACCAAAAACAAGCCTCATTATCTTCAGTATACAAGTGTCATTTCGGACCTTACAGCTTTCATAGAATCGCTTCTGGACCGTCAAAGAAAAAGTTTGAGAACCCCTGGTCTACGCATTATACACATCAGGACCAACTTGACAACTTGACAAAATTTGAGGGGGGTTCGACCCCCCCCCCCCCCCCCCCCCCCCCCCCCCCCCCCCCCCCCCTGCGTACGCGCCTGCATGTGCATCCCTTCCTCCTTATTCCCTTATCCATCGTTACGGTCACTACCATTTGAGTAGGGCCGGCCCCCTCCTTAATAACGACTCCAAAGCCATCAAGAATGACCCCATAATTTATAGATTACCATTCTGCCGTTCTTTGGAGGGGCCGGGCGCGGCCTTTTCAGAAGTGTTTCTACACTAACCTTTTCATGCACTCCGGCTTAACATAAACAAGCATGCTAAGATTGTTTTGAAAAGAAGCATAATTTCGACTCAGTTTCGCATAACCTAAAAATAAGAATACGGCCAGTCACCCCTCCCCCCCCCCTCCCCTCAATGCATCCGCCTTCACGCACCCCCTTCCCCTTGTCTTTCCCTTATTCGTCGTTACTGTCACTAATTTTTAGTGCCATTTCGTTGTCTTTCTTTCTCCCCGGCTCCTCTCTTCTTTTTCTTTCCTCTTTTTTGAACTCTCTCTCTTTTCTTTACTTTTTTGTTCTCTTTTCTTTTATCTTCTCCTTTTTTCCCCCTTTTTTTTCCTTCTTTTTTTTCTTTCTCTTTTTTCCTTCTCAATTTTTTTTGCTTCGCCAATAGGGGGGGGGGGGCCGCGGCCGTTTCGGCCCACCCCTGGATCCGCCACTGTGTTTGTATGCTTTGTATTTCGGTTATCGTATGAACATGATTTGCTATTTATGTAATACTTATTTTAAAATGTATAACCTTGTAGAACGCAGAAATAACAGCAATGAAACGAACGAACAAACAAGTAGGGAAGGGGTGCTATCACCCCTCCTCCCCTTCCTCGAATGGCGTAAAAGAGAGTGAGAGAGGGAGAGAGAGAGAGACAGGGAGAGACAGAGACAGACAGACAGACAAAGACAGAGCTGAAAGAAAGATGATTAATTTTATAAGCTTTTTTTTGTATTTTTGTTTTTAATATGTATCTGTTTGTTTCTTGATGTTTACCTTTGTTTATTTGTTTATTGGGTTAATTGGTTCCTTGGTTTTTTGTTGTTATTATTATTGTATTTATCATTTCCATTACTACTGTTTTTTTTTTTTTTTTTTTGTTTTTTGTTTTTTTTTTAAACACTTTAGTCTGAAATCTGAAATCAATCGTGAATGGATGAACAGTACAGTACACCGGCCTGCAAAACATGCATTCGAACCGAGTGGGAAAGCACCAACATGAACTCTACGGAGCGTCCGTATATAATTATAATTTATGCACGCTTGAAAGGGGGCGTGGTGATTTTTTTTCTTCGTGAGCGAGTTGATTTTTTCAATTGCTGTATTTTCTTGCAGGCCTGTTTCTAGTTTCCGAGGAAGCCTTTTACTGTTTACCACACAGTATATGCAGTATACCATCCAGAGGAATCAAAATCTTACATTAATCAGGTAGTGATTCGAACATTGACTGTATAAAGCCTTAAAGGCTAAATTTATTTCCACTGTGTTTGAGTGTGGTCCCACGTGCTGTATTGTGTGTGCTGTTTGGACATGAGTCGAAATTTATAGAACTGTTCGCCTGCTGCGCTCTTGAACAGCTGCTTAATCTGTGTGTTTTTTATAATCGTTGCTGATCTTCGTTTTCCTCATATCCTTTTTCAATTCCTTTCCCTTTCCTCCTTATTTCTTCATCTAGTTTTGTCTTTTTCATCTTCATTTTTCCTCTTCTTTTTCTTGAATTTTCTTGTTATTCCTTGTATTTGTATTGTTGTAGATCTAAGTTGTACTCTAGATTCTATTCTTCCTCCTCTTGATTGTAATTTATCATCACTTAGTTCAAGATAAAAGTAGTGTTGAGTATAATATCTGTAATTCGGTATATTTTCAAAGCTTTTTGGCTCTTCCCTTCAATAGCTTTGTCAGGGACTTTGACCGGCATAAAGATTGTAGAAGAGAAAGCTAGAAAAACAGTAGACCGAAAGCTTCAGTCTCTATACCGTCGGTTGTCCCACTGAGACTAGGTCTGGCTCCACTAGACCTCCGGTTATAGAGACAGAACGATCGCCTATGCCAGCCTATGTTGAAGATATCACGGCTAGATTTTAGCCGTTAGGCCCCTCCCACAAACATGAACAAACTTGCCACGGCCGTATTGTTATGCCCCCAAAATCCCCCAAAATGTCATTTTACCTCGTGCATATCCAATTTTACATTAGGCCTAGGCTATAATACATCGGTTCCACTTACTAACTTGATTGAAATAATCCGTTTAATGGTCCCTTTTAAGGAAATTATGGGTCAAAATCGACATCCATGTTGAAAATCTTGCAAGCCGTGTTAAACTCTCGCTGCCGTCAATCTCATCCCTTCTAGTCTACGCCGAAGGCAAAATGATTATGAAGGAAAAACTGTGCGCCATCTACACGTTCGTAATGGCGTTATCACAGTTTTGTTATTTACAGGTCTGTGTGTATAAGCCGATATTGGTTCAGGTAGGTCATACATGAGAAGAGGAAAGTATTTACACTGTATGTCATATGTTTTCTTCTTGTCTGAGTTTTGAGTTTTTTTAGTGGCAAATCCACATGTTACCCATTGCAGCTAGCCCACCCCCCCCCCCCTGGTGTAGCTGTCTGCCGCATGAGCTTGAGTGATTATAAACAAAATGTAACTCCATATACGAGTGTGTTCCCCATCCCCCCCCCCCCCACCCACTCCTGAGTCGGAGGGACCACATTCGTGTTCCCAAAATCTCTGGGAAAGGGGTACTTTTCACGCAACAAAGTCCAGCCCGTATTGACTTTACACACCAGAGATTGGGGGTGCTTTCAAAGGAAGGCCCATGCATACGCCTACCCTAAATAACACTGATTGGGGGGGGGGGCGGGGTGTGTTCATCCATTCCTTTGCAAACCTGACCAAGATTTAATTTCCTCTATCTTGTCTCCTCCAGATCCAGCAGGTAGTGGAAAGATGGCTGTTGAACGTGTCCGAGACAAGATCCCTCTCATTTCTCCCGAGGGCCAGAGGATGTTGGGAGAGGCGTCGGCCAAACAGACGTTGCTCCTGCGCCTCTTCAAGGAACAAGAAAACAATACGTTCTGTGGCATTCATTCCTCTGCCCTCATCATGAGCGCCAAATGCCTCGGACAGAAGTACCCAGACCCCTCGGAGCAGGCCAAGTGCACCCTTGACGAAGCCCCCTACACGGAGGGGAACATGTTCAGCTTTGAGGAAACGAAAGGCGCCCTCGACTTTGTATCCTGCGATACTCAGGGTGCTACAATGGATGAGATCTACGGCCTCCTGTGTGCGCATGCGTTCACAGTCCAGAAGGTCCACGTTAACGTCAGCACCGTCAAAGAATTCCGGACTCTCGCGTCGGAGGCGCTATCCCACGCGTGTTCCCAGAAGGGAGTGATCGTCAACTATGACGAGTACGATCTAGGCCAGGATGATTTCGTCCATGGACACTTTAGTGTCTTGGCTGCATATCACGAAATAACGGATCGGTTCCTGTTACTGGATACATGGTTCAATACGGTAGACTGCTGGGTCAATGCGGAGGATCTCTTTCGTTGTATGAATACCTTTGATAAAGATGCTGATAAATATCGAGGTTTCATGATTGTTGGGTGATCTGTACAATATTACCAGCTGTGGGATATTTAACTCTTGCTTTTTCCTCTGCCAGTGTGACATTTATTTGATAGATGGTATTGTCTGATAGAAAACCAGAAGGGTAGTACTAACTAATTTCCTTCTGGATCTAAGCAGACAATATTATTTCAACAAGTGATCTAAATTGATTCTGCAGAAAAAGTTCAATCAATTACAAAAAAATTAAATATCAATAGAGCATTCTTGGTCAGCCTACAATTTCATGCATAGTATTAGAATATTGTAAACCAGAAACTTTGGCAACATAAAACTTTTGTGAATTGCAGACCATGGTTATTATTTTTATATACATTGTGTAATTGCTAATAGAAACCATCCTTTTAGATGCCTCTGAAATGCAATTTCATTGAATTTGGACATGATTATGCTACATCTATACATGTACTCTGTACTGGTATGAGTTGATTTACTTGTACGATGTACATTTTTTTACTGGCATTCAATGCATTAGATACAAAAAACTTGTGCCAATTTTTAAATTTCTTGTTTCTGGACACTTCGTCAAATTCATGAAAGTTTCATGCACCTGAAAGGTCATAGAAGAAAATTTTACCAACTTGCAAAGGGTGAAACTACTGTTAACAAATCATAGATGTGGCAGACAACACTGGTTCAGCAAGGGTTAATAAATTGTAAAGCTCTTTTTCTCTTGTCATTCCATTTTAATCTGCAATCTACATGTACATGTAGTTTTAAAAGGGCCAAATGTGATGTTTTGGGGTTGCTTTCAAGCCAAATCATATGTGTTTTCATTGTGTTCCAGGGATTATCTGCATCGCACAAACATTGGTAGAGATTGTCATGATCGGTGCTTCCTTTGAGCGGCAAATCAGTGGCGTATCCAAAAATTTGATAAACAGAGGGCGGGGGGCACTGGACAGAATGATTCATAGAGTTTTTAGTGTTTGAATTCACTTGCAAGGTAGAAGTTAGTTGTCTTAAGCTTGATTTGGTTGACAAGGGGTGAATGAATTCAGTGGATAATTGTCCTAGAACTTAGATATTTAAAGGGCAATCCCACCTTGTCATAAATTATTTTGTATAAAAGCAAAAAAATGAGAGCAACAGGAATTTCGAAAGTTTGAAGAAAAAAGAACAGACCAATAATAATTGAGCTATGAATATTTGGAATATAAGATCACTAATTCTATGAGATTGTGCACACAGTGTGTGCGAGCAAGCACTGAATCCAATGACCGGGGTAATAGTATATCTGTAAAGCGCTTAGAGACATTGTATTAAGTGCTATATAAAAGCGGATTATTGTTGTTACTATTATGAAAATTTCAAATTTAAGGTTGGATTGTCGTTTAATGTAATGGTGTTCATAATGTACATGTAGTTGGGTTTGTATTGCATTTAAATTGTAGTATTGTACTGTGTACTTTGTGATACCGGTTATCCTTACATACCAAAATCATCATTCCTCTCTTTGTAATGACAATATAGTTATTGATGTTGTTGATGTTTTAATGTTGTTAATTTTCTTTCTCAAAATTATCAACGTAATCTCTAAGAGTTAAGATGGAGCTATGTCATGAAAAGATTGAAAATTAATCATGTGAGACGATTTCAAATTCAAATTTAAAAAAAAAGGCATATACAGTATCACTAAAGGAACAAAATATATATAGCTTGAATTTTCGTATAATCTTTATATCATATATTGTGTGTTGTGCATATTTGCTTTCGACTGCCTTTTCGACATGTAGACTGTTTCCCACTGACCTCAGATTGTAATTTTCCTAGTCATATGAATCTCTGACAAATAAGATGGAGCCATGCCGTTAAAGGTAAAGACCAGTTCTGAAACGGTGTGGAATCGATCAGAAAAGGTTGATCAACTAGCATTCAAGTATTGGTGTGTACTGCAAGGTTCTGGAATCATCAAAATGATAAGAAATTTGGCCCAGTCTTGGTAAAGTTACAAGCACTGTACACAGAAAGATGTATATGGGACTACCCTATATCTATCCAGTCCGGATAGATATAATATACCAAATATATCAATTAGTAGGCGGTTTCCCGGCAAAATTTGTATCATCACGTATAAGTCAAAACATATTCTTTCACATGATTGGTTATGGAGCTTCCATTTCATTTTTTGAGAGAGGGGCGTTTCCAAAACTGGTCTTTACCTTGAAAATCATCGAAATAGAATCTTTCGAGACCATTTCGAATTTAAATTTTGCATCTCCAAAGAAGTCTACTTGAAAATATCACCAGAGTAAACGACAGAGCATATCCTTGTAATATCATAACTTCTGCTTTGTGAAAAGGTGTTTATGTTGTGACCAAATATCTTTTTCTTTTAATTATGATTAATAAAGAGCAAGATACTTTAAAAAAAAAACATTCAAGGTGCAATACTCTGCAAGAAACATGGGACATGGATTGAATGAAAATGTGTCTTTTATTTTCTATTGTTTGTATTACTTCATTTATTTATTTATTATTTTATTAATTTATTCATGATCATTATTCATTTAATAATTTATTCATTCATTGATTATTGTTGTTCATAAATGTTTATTAACTTGTTTATTTATTGTTACTTTTTAAAATTTAACTATTCATTTATTTATTTACCGTATCACCTGTTTGCGAAGACATTTCTTGTCTTTCTTAGAGATGAGCATGATCATACAGGAGTTATTGGTTTATTTCTTTATTTTTTTTGTTCTATTCATTTCTTTCAACGGTATCATTGCTTTACATTCCGAAATGATGGAAGTGCTTAAAAGCAGGGCCCTGTTTCATTAAACTTGTTATTGATAACAACTACCCCATATCTATGACAAATCGTTTCCTAGCCAATCAAATGCAAGAATTTTAGTTGCTTATTACAGTTTTATGGTAACATGTTTTATGAAACTGGGCCCAGTTCACCTCAACTTCCGACTTGAATCGGAACAAAGAAACCTCTTGCTTTGTACATAAAAATTGAATAAATATATATGAATATAATGGCTATGACGATAATTATAATAAATGACTTGGAATGTGTTTTATTCTTTTTCTAATCCGTGTAGAAAAGGTGAAGAGAGGGATAATGGCTAAATTTGAAGTGAAAATGTATGATGAGAATGAATGTTAAATGCACCCCTTCCCTATCTCTCTCTCTCTCTCCCTCTCTCTCTCTCCACCCCGTCTCCCTCTCTTCCTCTCTCGCTCTCGCTTTGCCTTCTCTCCCACTCTCCATCTTACCGTCTTTGTGCTCCTCTCTCTCTCTCTCTCTCTCTCTCTCTCTCTCTCTCTCTCTCCACCCCCTCTCCCTCTCTTCCTCTCTCACTCTCGCTTTTGCCTTCTCTCCCACTCTCCATCTTACCGTCTTTGTGCTCTTCTCTCTCTCCACCCCTCTCCCTCTCTTCCTCTCTCACTCTCGCTTTGCCTTCTCTCCCACTCTCCATCTTACCGTCTTTGTGCTCTTCTCTCCCCCCCCCCCCCCCCTCTCTCTCTCTCTCTCTCTCTCTCTCCACCCCCTCTCCCTCTCTTCCTCTCTCGCTCTCGCTTTGCCTTCTCTCCCACTCTCCATCTTACCGTCTTTGTGCTCTTCTCTCCCCCCCCCCCCCCCTCTCTCTCTCTCTCTCTCTCCCTCTCTCCACCCCCTCTCCCTCTCTTCCTCTCTCGCTCTCGCTTTGCCTTCTCTCCCACTCTCCATCTTACCGTCTTTGTGCTCTTCTCTCCCCCCCCCCCCCCTCTCTCTCTCTCTCTCTCCCTCTCTCCACCCCCTCTCCCTCTCTTCCTCTCTCACTCTCGCTTTGCCTTCTCTCCCACTCTCCATCTTACCGTCTTTGTGCTCTTCTCTCCCCCCCCCCCTCTCTCTCTCTCTCTCTCTCCCTCTCTCCACCCCCTCTCCCTCTCTTCCTCTCTCGCTCTCGCTTTGCCTTCTCTCCCACTCTCCATCTTACCGTCTTTGTGCTCTCTCTGTCTCTCTCCCTCCATCTTTGATGGTTTAATCATTAATCACGTTATCATGATAATCTTATAACACAGAAGATACAACAGAAATGCAATTATTTTGTTTTCTACTTCAATTTATTATAATTTACTCAGACGAACGATCAGCAAACTCATAAATATACCAGTTTGTCATGGAATGTAAACAAGAAATATTCCTTATTATTTTTTAATATGACATTATATGTAATTTTTACGGGAACATCTTCGTCTTCATAATTTCTTCAAGCTGCATTCCTATAAAGGAAAATATTGATGATGATGATGATGATGATGATGATGATGATGATGATGATGATGATGATTCACAGCATTTGTATGGCGCCATATATCTGTTTCAAAATACATTCAAAGGCGCGAGCTCCTCCAGTGACTCCTGTGTTGCCTTTAATCGTCCTTGTCCTCTTTGATGTAAATTCTGCAACAAAAAATATATATATAATTATTATCGATATTAATTGTCTTCATAATCTGACATGAGTGACAGCCACATGAAAGAAAAAGAATTACATCCAACATTACCACATAAAAAGTCAAATAATGAATATAGACTAAAAAGGCACTATGACAAATAAAGCGTCATATTGACTCCGTTATCAAGTAAGTAAAGGCAAATTAGCCCAATACAAGTAAGATAATCATTTTTTACACTGTTTATTTACATTTACTTTTTGTACGATTACATTCCAACATGGTGTGCGTCAAAGACCGCCGCATCAGGCACTGACGTACTCTTGTGTCAGCAAATAGACGCTTCGTGTCCTACGGCCATAATTCTACTAATCATTAGACTTTATGGAAAAGAATGGGGATATACTTACTGGTATTTAACCCAACATACTGCAAGCATTCTTTAGGTTCTTGTAGCCCCCGTACACAGCGGCAATCTGGTCTTCACTGATCCCACGTTTGCGGAGGACCTCATCCCTACGCTTCACTGTCGTGAAATCAAGAGAAAAAGTATTAATAAAAACAGCAGTACGGCGGTGGATTGAAGGGAGCCACGGTGGTACGCCCCCCCCCCCCTTCGTCTACATTAAGCTTTTACAAACAATGACACCTGTCTTTGAGTCCCCCCCCCCCCCCATGCAGGAAATTTGAATCCCAAAAGAGCAAATAAAAATCTAAAGACCTTTCACTTTTTGTCAAAAAAATGTTTTTCTTTTCTCTTTCTTTGTTATAATCTCGATACCCCCCTCTCTGTCTCTCTCTCTCTCTCTCTCTCTCTCTCTCTCACACACACACACACACACAACTCGATGAATTAAATCAATCAACCAATCAATCAATTATTCATTAATTCGACTAATCACCCACCCACCCACTCACTCACTCACTCACTCAATATACTTACTCAGCTCCAGCTCCTTTCCAGGCAGCGAGTTGACCACACCGCATCCCTTCTTGACAGTATCCGCAACATCACTGGCGGCTTTCTTGGTCCAATCCCCGGCATCTTTGACCGCCTTCTTAGTCCAAGAACCGGCATCGTGGATCGCTTTAGAGAACCAGCTAGCAGCCAGGACGTCACCTATGGCCTCCTCATCCAGAACTAGAATTATGTTACGTAATAGGGGAAAATAAATGCAATGATTGCGTGTAATCTTGAACTAAAATAACATAAAAATACAACATTCTAAATATGACATACTATAAATGAACATGTAATTATTGAATGGAAATTGCATGTTTTAAACTTAAAAGGTGTCAACATTATTTGGAGCGAGTTTTATTCTATTATGCCAGTGTTTTGTAAAAATTATTGCCTTCTCCATCACCTACCCTTCTAATCCCCCCCCCCATCTCTCTCTCTCTCTCTCTCTCTCTCTCTCTCTTTCCCTCTTTCGCTTTATTTCTCTATCCCTTTCAATTTTACATCCCCCTTTTTTCTTCTCTCTCTCTCTTTCTCTCTCTTATTCAATCTTTTTTCTCTCTCTCTCTCTCTCTCTCTCTCTCTCTCTCTCTCTCTCTCTCTCTTTATTCAATCTTGTCTTTAGAACTTACACATTTGGAAGTCCCCTTCTTCGTCGAAGAGATCTTCCAAGTTGTTCGCATTCACGTGAGGGGTCACCAAGCCAATTAGGACCACCAGGGTTACGAGTATCGTGCCTTTCATTTTCAAAGATGATCTGTGAAAAAGTGTTAAAATAGAAATTTAAAAAAAAAAAAAAAAACGCTTATTCAGCACAATATCTTAGATCTTAGATTCATACCCTGATAAACAATTTTTGTAAGAAACTTTATTCAAATTTTAATTTAACGGAAAGCTTGATTAAGTACTTGGCATAGACGGATAAGGCAGGGAGCGGCTGGAGCCACCATCCAAGAAGTTCACGATTATAAATATCCGAACAATTATCGCCTTACATTAGGCTGCGAGGTAGTCTATTTGTCATTTTGAAGTATATGTCTCGACATTTTAATACACCCATTTCATGATTATTTTGATAGCGGCGGTTTGAAAATAATTCTTAGTACTCTTGTTGAAAAAGACTAATGAAAACTTTCCTTTATTACGCGTGCATCATAAATAATTTTCTTTACACATTACCAGAAATGTTTTAATACAATCTAAGCCAATATGATTAACAATAATTATTCTCACGACTATATCAAAATACTCAACAAATTGTAAACATGTTTGAAAGGCTGAATATAATGTAAAATATCAGAACAAAATTAAGATGGGCCAATGAAACATATATCAGTATCATCAACACATCAAAGAGGCTAAGTTAAAAGAACATTGATCTGACGCCTGAAACCCCCATGATGTAGAGGGCGCTCTTTTATAACCCAACCGATTGAATTCTTATTTTTACACTTGCCACTTGATTCGAACCCTCAACCCTTGGATTGAGTGTCACGTGAATGAACCACAGCACCTCCATTGACAGGTATCACTTACCAATACAGGAACGGTCAGATGAAGAGTGTTGAAGACGGTGGTTCAGATCCCTAGAGTGTGGTGCAGGGAATGACCCTGTTGGTTCTGTTGCTCTTGTCGATGTCCAGGCTGGAGAATGATTGGTCTCCCTGACTGGACCCCCTTTTATGCATTTTCTCGGTGTGAACTCAGGCGTAGCCATACGACAGGATGTGGGGCACGCATGACCGTATGATCACAGGTAACATGCAGGACCGTATGGTCACAGGTAAGGTGATCTTGCCTTGACCAATACGGTCATGCTGGTCGGTCAGTCCTTACCATAACAAATCTTAGTCATTTATTTTCAGAAATCTTACATGTTATAGAAAGTAAGAAGCATCTTAATGTACCTTTAAGAAACGTAGGAAAAAATGTCTTCGACATTTTCAATACGAAATA
Organism: Strongylocentrotus purpuratus; assembly: GCF_000002235.5. NCBI lineage: Eukaryota > Metazoa > Echinodermata > Echinoidea > Camarodonta > Strongylocentrotidae > Strongylocentrotus > Strongylocentrotus purpuratus. The sequence goes on from NW_022145598.1 coordinate 21,843,181, forward strand.
TGATCAAAAGAGATGAGCGAAATATTTTATTTGCCTCCAGTGTTTTCCTATGCCCCATGCCCATCGAACCCGCCGATGGCAATAGAAAATGGAAATACATTTACAGAAATCATATTTTTACAAAGGTCTGCCACAGCTCTTTACTTATGTATCAATTATCATTCTATTTACACAGTAGGCTTACTAATATAATATAGGTCGATCTTGTATAAATGTTTGTAAATGTTTGTCTTGTTGATTATCTCACGTTTTTATACCGTAATGTTAAGAAGATATGTTTTTGTTTGACTTATCTGATTACATAAGAGATTTTTCTTCAATAGTGATGGAGTAAATAATTCACAGTAGCAGATTCAGGAGGAAACGTGTCCCCCCCCCCCCCACCCGCAGAACCCAAGTTAGACTACCTAGTGTCGTGGTCGAGTGGTTTAAGGCGCTTGACTGTAGATGCGAAGGTCGATGGTTCGAATCCCGACACGGCACTAATATCCTTTGGCAAGATATTTACCTGCACTTGCTACTCTCCACCCAGGTGTCAAATGGGTACCCGTTAGGATGCGAACGTTCATGTGGTTGGACGAGCAAGTGTGCGTCTGTAAAATGGCGACTGGCTGGAATGCTCCCCAGGGAGTGGAAAATGTGCACACATTGTGCGCGGGTAAGCCTGAATCCGATGACCAGGGTAATAATATATCTGTAAAGCGCTTAGGCACATCGTTGGATCGGTGTATTGAGCGCTATATACAAAAACGGATTATTATTATTATTAAAAGAACATCTATACAAATGCGCAAAAAGTGTGTTAGTGAGTCACCCCGGCTAAATAGCGACCAGAACCTAAACAAATGTGAAAACCTTTTTCTTTGTTAATGCTTGCTTACTTAACAGAGATATGAAATTTTCTAAACTGTTCCCCCCCCCCCCTTCCCCACCCGCTTCGCAATAGAATCATGAAAGTGCCACTTAATTGAGTCCTTAAAAAGATCCCTCCCCCTTATAATTCAGTTTCAGTTCAGTTCAGTTTTTATTTTTCATTTCCAACAGAACAGTAATTTTGACAAGAAATCAGATATACAATTCAACATTAAATAATATAATATATTTTACATGGTTTAAAGTTGTGAAATACAAAGTATACATGAATATCCAGTATTATAATAGGCTTTTTTGTGAAAATGGAGGGATCCACTGAAAAGCAAAACTTGTTAAATGTGGATCCCTCAAAATAATGACAAACATAATTTTTGTAACATGTAAATATATTGACTTGAACAAAATATATATACATTCAATACCTCTTGCCGGCCTGACTGTTATCCGGTGTCAGCAATTTCTTATCTGTCATTATAGTGACGTAACTCGCGACACCGTTACTGGTATATCCTCTGTTATACTGGCAGTTTGGTATTTGATAACAAACAATATGGTTGTACTTTTTTACTCGATATGGTATTCATCCCGCTCTGCAACACTGCAATTCCTCATGGTTGTTATCTTTTTGTTATCCTTTGTTATCTCTGAGATTTGTTTGGTATACAAATTGTAAACATATTTTTGTTTTGTTAAGGGAATATGACACTTCTTTTATTTTCTTTAAATCTTCCTTTAAATATAAGAAGAAATTGGTAAGGTCTCTTGACTGATTCATTAATACTTGGCTAAAGAGCTTGGCATTACATGAGGGCATTTAAATAGTCTTGGCGACCATTATGTTTGGGGCAGAGATAGCGGAGCCGGGAAGGGGTATGGGAAAGAGCCCCCCCCCCCCCCCCATTTTTCGAGTACCCCTAAAGTGTCCATTTTCTACATAGGAAAGGTGCCCCTATTAATTCAGATAAATGTCCCTTTTACTTCTAACAGGTGCCCTTTCCACATTCCTATCATTGTCTCTTTCTCCCTCTGATAAGTGCCCTTTCACGTATTTCTATTGCCCCTATTCAAATCTAAGAGGGCCCATTTTACTTCGACAAGTGCCTTTTCTTTTAAAATAAGTTTCCCTTCCTTTGTGGATAAGTGCCCCTTTCCATCTTTGATGAGTGCTACTTTTCACCTCCGATAACTTCCCCCTTTTCTTTCTAATAAGTGCCATTTTCCCCTTTTGATAAATTTCCCTTTTCTTTTTTTAATAAGAGACACCTCCCCCTCTGACACCTTTGAAAGATGCCTATATTAAAATATCATACTGTATAGGTTCTCCTTTTCCGTCGACAAGTGCCCATTTTCTTTTGTAATAAGTGCCCCTTTCCATTCTCACGAGGTCCCCTATTCATCTCATGTGAGTACTTCTTTCCAGGAACAAGAAGTGCCCCTTACTATCTCTGATGAGCACCCTTTCACCTCTTATAATCGTCCCTTTTCAAATTTGAGAGGTGTCCCTTATATTTTTACAACTGCCTCTTTTCCTTTGTATGCCTTCTATTCATCCTTATCAGTGCCCCTTTTTCATCTCCGATGAGTGCCCTTATTTAAAATGAGAGGAGCCCTCTTTGACTCTGTAATAAGTCCCCCTTTTATTTCGACAAGTGCCCCTTATCCTTTTGAATTAGTGCCATTTTCGTTCTGATGATTTACCTTTTCCCTTTGTAATAAGTGCCTCTTTTCCGTTCAAATAAGTGCCCCCTTTCCGTGCTAATAAGTGCCTTTTTTCATCACTGGTGAGAGCCCCTCATAGAGTGAAAGAGGTGACCAATTTTCACTTTGACGGTTCCCAGACTCAAATAATCATATCTGAATGATACGCGTCTGTAAAAACCCAAATACACACGCACGCGCACACGCACACACCACACACACACCCACACACCACCACACACAAACACTCACACACACACGCAAATTTCTACCCCTACCCCACAATAAAAAGGAAAAACTTCCGTTAAAAATAGGTAGTTACTTCAAAGGTATATAATAATCAAACTGGTCTCAAGACTTAACATTATTAGGCACATTTTTCAAACATTTTCTCAGAATGAAACATCTCTCTTTCTTGTCCAATAAACAAAAATCGTTTCCTTTTGGAAATTGGCGAGCAGGAACTGATTTTCTGCTGGGGAATTTCGATTTGACCGGCCTACTGCATTTATAAGATAGATATCAACTGGCCTTCACATCACACAATTGTTGTTACAAGGTGGGAATCGAGCAACACCTTGCGGCTGGGATATGTTGCTATTTTTGGTACTGCCACTAAGACTTTGGTATTTAAACCTTGCGAACAGAAGAATAATTAACACAATTAATTAGGTTGAATAAACCTTTATTAATGCATACTATTCTAAACAACGGTTACAACAGAATACATAAATAAATTACAAACATATGAGACTTAAACAGAAGATTAATAAAGCTCACTGATTAATGTAGATCCTTAGCTTTGTCTTCAGTTTGGGTAACCCCTGCTTCAGGACCCTGTTTCATAAAACTATAGTCATTAATAACAACTGCCACAGATCGGTGACGAATCTGCCCACAGCCAATCAAATGCAAGGATTTCAGTAGCTTACAACAATTACAGTTACTTGTTTCTGACATCAGGTTTCATGAAACAGGGTCCTGGAGTATCCTGACGACGACCTGTCTGTCTGACGTCAGACCCTGTCGCTGGATAGACCTGGATCGAGGTTTTGTCACGTCCTTCTGTTCCAGTTACAGTACAGCTACATAAGTCCTAAAGACCAAAGTTACAGTACAGCTACATAAGTCCTTAAGACCAAAGTTACAGTACAGCTACATAAATCCTAAATACCACAGTTACAGTACAGCTACATTAATCCTAAATACCACAGTTACAGTACAGCTACATAAATCCTAAATACCAGAGTTACAGTACAGCTACATAAATCCTAAATACCAGAGTTACAGTACAGCTACATAAATCCTAAATACCAGAGTTACAGTACAGCTACATACATCCAAAATACCACAGTTACAGTACAGCTACATTAATCCTAAATACCACAGTTACAGTACAGCTACATAAATCCTAAATACCACAGTTACAGTACAGCTACATAAATCCTAAATACCAGTTACAGTACAGCTACATAAATCCTAAATACCAGAGTTACAGTACAGCTACATAAATCCTAAATACCAGTTACAGTACAGCTACATAAATCCTAAAGACCACAGTTACCGTACAGCTACATACGTTCTAATTAATAAAAATTTCTCGTTGGTGTTTACAGATTTACACCGATTCCAATTTTTCCAGTGTGGAATCACAAAACCTGCACTATAAGATTGTCCTATATGCAACACCTATATTGTAATTCTCCTTCGAATTGCAACAGCATCTATATTGGAATTAAATTTCTAGTTGAATTTATACAAATTTCCCCCATAGACCAAATGGTCAAGATTGTGGGTGACTGATATTCTTAGAAAGAATTTTGAAGTCTACGCCCCACTAAATGTAATTGATTTGATTTGATTTGTTTATTTTCCATTCAATTATCAAAAATTGAAATAACGTACTAATATATAAACCATACAGTTTTACAACATATGATATAACAAATGAATTATACAAGTAACGAATACTGATAAGTATCTACGAAACAAAATAAGTTTACAAAGTACATCTAAGTATGAGAATAAGATAATGATAACGCAAAGAAATTATTTTTCATCTCTCCCCAGAACTCAACTTTCCCTTTAAGTTTGAGAATAAGAATATTTTATATTGCTTGATTTAAAGGTAAAGACCAGTTCTGGTTATGCAATTGCATTGTAAAAGAAACGTTATGAAATCGATCAGAAAAGGTTTATCATCTAACATATAAGTATTGGTGTGTACTGCAAGGTTCTGGAATCATCAAAATGATAAGAAATTCGGCCCAGTCTTTTAAAAGTTACAAGCACTGTACATAGAAAGATTGTATATGGGACTACGTGACACGTGCGCGATATCTATCCGGTCCAGATAGATATAATAATTTACCAAATATATCAATTACTAGGCGGTTTCCCGGCAAAATTTGTATCATTGCGTATTAGTCAAAACATATTCTTTCACATGATTGGTAATAAGAGCTTCCATTTTATTTTTTAAAGAAATATTCCCCAAACTCGGACCTCTACATGGCCGTCCAGTCCGGCTTCTGAACAGTTTCTTCTACAATGAAATTATATGACCATTCCGCGCTAGAACCCCAATATTTCACATCTCAAAACGGGATAACCGTGATAGGCTATGGGGAAGATCACGACGTATTGTGCAGATTGTGGGCTGGGAAGTAAATTAGTCACCGGCGTACCCCCGTCAAAATTGGCGGAAAATTCCTAGAGATACGGGGGAAAATACAATTATCACATTTATTCATTTTTTTTTTTGTATATTGGATTTCCTGTCAATTTAGTACACCCTTTTCCACCCAAAATTCATCTTTGGGCACTTCGACTTTTCCCTAGGAATCCGGGATCGTCCAAATGTCAAAGTTAACTTAGTTATTTGTCACTCAAGTTAGACAATGGGTAATAAATTTCAACACTTGTCCATTCATTTTCGTCAGATTCCCTTCGAATTCGTCTCACCTATATGTAGTGGTCCGCTGCAGATTGTAATAATCAAATTCGTAATTTTGTGCAATCAATTTCCAGAGAGTTTCATTCAAATCGTTTTTTATAACGAACGAATGGCGAATTTAGATGACGCTTTGACAAAATCAATTGCAACAGATCGAAGTTGTATTATGCAATTGTACGTTGGTAGCCGAGGAGAACAAACTTGAATTCAAAGTACACAAATTCGATATATAACAAATACAATAATTAAAATGTTTGCAAAAGTAATTGAACACAAAAATCGTGTACAAGTATATCATACAATAAAAATGTACGAAGCATACAATATAAAATAAATATTTTTTAATAAATTAGAGAGGTAATTTAGAAAGCAGGAGACCACCGTCTTCAGCGGTAAGGCCGGAGATGGATGGCGGCCTCATAAAAAAAAAAAAGAATTGGCGACATAACTCTCTTGGGAAAGCTGAGTGATCCAGTGGGTGCAGTGCAAGTGCAGGTGCAGAAAGCAGTTGCATGATAAAGAATAAAGTAATTCACGGTTTTATTATACTAATTTCTGTCATCATTACAACTTATCCATTGAATGGATAATAGGCAGGGACTGAACTATAACTAACCTTCAAGAATCCACACTGCTCTTCCGAAACACCGACCCACGTCCCCCTATCGATTGAGAGTAACAGCATGTAGGCTGTTGTCCATTGATAGATATCGCCAACTTCAAGAGTGGGTGGTCTACCCTGAGTTATGACCCCAGTCACGTGGTACACAGTGCCGAGGTCAACCTGCGTGTGCATGTCGTAAATAATGAAAATAATGATAATCGTATTAATGATATGCCATTACAATAAATGAAAATATTGATAACAATAATGATAATGACAACTAGAAAATTTAATTCGTCATGCGGACGAATTAGGTGGTCTGTCTTCACTTCTTACAATAGATTTGAGAATGAGAGAAGTTATATAGACATGTAAACAATGATGATGATGATGATCATGATAGTAATGGTGATGATGATGATGATGATAATGATAATGTTAGATGATGATAATAACGATAATGTAAATGATATTGATGAGCATGATCCCGCAGCTAGTTGAAAAAATGAGGGGACATTTAGATAGCATACAGTCTCAGCTATAACATACTCAAAAAGCAACAAAAACCAAGCAGAAACTATATAGAGTAGGGAGAGGTTATATAGACATGTAAACAATGATGATCATGATGATATTGCTCGCGAAAGACGGGAATGTAGAATCCAGTTTTGAAAAAAGTCATGTCCCATAGAGAATACACGCAAAATGTGGAACAATTGACATGCCTCCTTTAATCACAAAAGTACGCCATGATGCATTTGTCAAAATTAAAAATCGTGAAACTTCATTTGTAGAGAATTGTCTCAGCTAGAACATATCGAAAATTGGAGGAAAATTGATCAATATTTACAGAGATACAATCAATTTTCTAAAAAATATGCTGACGTCATAATATGCAAATAGAAATTTTGAGTTCAGAGGCCATTATGATGACGTCAGAGGGTCAAATATCAAACTAAAATTAGGGGTCAAATGGCATCTTAAAGAGCTACAATTGATTTGGTATAGGCATGTTTTTGCCCATATATGCTATGTATTACAAGAGCTCGCACGCACGGACATGTATCTTAAACGGACGCTCATTCCGTTATTCATGCTCAGAAAAAGGTGAACAAGGTATCAAAATGCTTGGCAAAAGATGTCAAATATGATGACGGAGAAAATTTGGCGATTTTATGTTGCAAAATGCCATACGCGCGGAAGCGCGCACGCATACGTGCGCGAGAGCAAAATTTTCAAATGCTTAAAATGACCTGATTCGTACTCTCATTTAATATATAAGTGATTTTGAGCATTTTTAAATGTTAACGCACGCGTACGCGCGCGTCATGACCTTTTTGTGACTTTTGATGACATGAATTGTTGACGCTTGACAATAAGTAAATGTGATATGAATATGAATGACCATTGCTGATGCATCATGAAGATATGATGGATAAAGTGATTTCACAAAATGGCGCCTGGATGACGTCATGAGGACTTGATGACCTTGAAAATGTTACTGTCACGTCTCATGATAATGACCTATGACTGTGCCAAAATTTAAAGAAATTGACTCATCTGATCTTGAACTATACTGGTCACAAAAAAGCGAAGAAATAAATAAAAATAAAGAATAAATAAATAAAGAAAGAAAATTCTGACGAAATCAATAGGTGGTCTGTTGACAACAGACCACCTAATAATAACGAATATTATGACAATAATAACAAGTAAACGCAAAGCGAAGCATCCCTTTGCCGGGAACAAATGCTTTATTTAGCAATTTTTGCATAGTCAATGAGTTGTGACCTTTGACCTTTGACGTACATACTCAACAACCTTTGACCTGCATTCTCCGAAATCGAATTTAGGCTGTATTTTGATACCATGCTCCTTCATATAAATGTCATTAACATCCGTCAAACATCAAGTTATCGAACAGGAACCAGATTATGGTATTTTTTAATATCTAATGAGCTAATACCTTTGATCTTTGACCTACATACTCCGAATTCGAACTTAGGCTGTATTTTGATACCTTGTACCCTCATATCAAATTTCAAATATATAGTTACGTATTTTTGCATATTTAAGGAGATGAGCTATAACCTTAACCTACAAAGTCCGAAATCGAACTTAGGCTGCATGTTGATATCATGCACCTTTATATCAAATTTCATTAAAATCCGTCAAACATTACAAAAGTTATCGAATGGAAACCAAATTTTCAATTAATTTGCCTTTTTCGCATATTTAATGGGATATGACCTTTGATCTTTGACCTTGATAATCCGAAATAGTGCTCACTATTAAATTATACCAATAGTGAATTCCCTACCTGCCACCAGGATGATGTGCGTGAAGCGGGCGCCCAAGCATCATTTCCAAAAAGACGTGCATTGTAAGCACTATAATAATCTGCGTTGACGGGGGTCGAATCAAATGAACTATCGGGGATGATGCTGCTATTAGCCACTCCTAATTTCTTTCCCAAGGGTGGGACACATCTCAAATTCGGCTCGTAGATTTCACCTTTAGAGAACAGGAAAGAAGGCCAAATACTTGATACCGACATTGAGAATGGGTACACAGGAAATGCATATCGAACATGACCGCAAAGACTCCGACGCAATCAAAGGGATGGGGGGGGGGGGGGGGGGGGGTCGCCGAACCAAAATTTAGGAAAGCATGATTCTCAACTGTCCTTATTTTCTGACATCGGTGGAAAATACGGACGCTTTATATTAATTTATATAAACCAATATCGGATTGGCAAACAGAATGAGAAATAATTCAGGAAACAAATACAGAATAATGACCACAAAGACTTAAAAAAAATGGTGTTGCCTTTACGAATCATGTGGAGGACAAATTTCACATGGTTCATTGTTCAAAAATTGTCTTCGATCATGTGCTGAATAGCGCATCTAGGGGGCAGGGGCAAGCGCCCCGAGCAGCAGGAGAGAATATGAAGAAAAAGTCACTAACATTAAGGGTTATGCGCCCTAATTACAAAGGGTAAATTTTATTCGAAATTGTGTGTTTGAGGGATTAAGATGCGACAATTTTCTTAAGCTCGGCCGCTCTTTTCCCTCTCATTTGATGGTCAAGGATCTCTAGTCATAGGCAAACGAGGTGGTTTACACAGTTATACACAACAAAGTTACAGTTTATGCACTCGGAGAGCATTATAGTTATTCTGTTTTATTAACTAACATTTAGCGCTTTGAGCATGTTTAACTAAGTATAGGCGCTATATAAATATCAATATGTATGTATGTATGCATGGGTGAAGGTTTAGGCGCTGAGTTTGGGGGCTCCTCGGAGGATTATTAGAGTTTAAATATTCGAGCAACCATCACCCCATATAGTCGGGTAGTGACATGCTTGGTTATCCTTTGATTCTGGGCAGCAAGGTACACGAAGATACCTAAACTAGTCACTTTTCATGATGAAAACCTATTTTAAAGAAAGAGTCATTTTCGCTCGCTCGTTCACAATATCTAAAAACAAAATGGTTCTTGACAACGAGAAGCACTGAAAATGTTCATATGACGAATTAAATATCTTTACACCACATTGCAAGTGTCTCTTTTTTCTCTCACTTTGCTCGCTCGTATAGTAATGTAAATGAGTTTGGAAGAGGCTCAATGTCTTTGCTTGCTCCAAGCGCTGTAATGCCTAGATACGCCAATGTAAATGGATATGTAAATGGATATGACAACAAAAAGTGTTGATTAAGAAAACAAACATTCTTTTACCTATGTCATCAGCGAGTGGTCCATAACCTATAAGCTCGAAACGAAGACTTGGTGACCCAACGTACGTCCGAGGATGGAGCCTAATGAAGCGCGCCATCAACGGAGGATGAAAGGAATGCTCAACAGGGGTCGTATGTCTAAAATTTCCTTGAAATACCTGACAAAGTTTTCAATCAGATAATTAAAATGTAAAAAGCGTCGGAATGGAGATTTTTTAATGTTATAATAATAGCTCATATGAGACAAGTTTAAAGTTAAATGCCCTGCTTTGCAATAACGATCCATATAGGGTTGTTTCTGATTATAGCAGATGCTAACATTATTAACAGGATGAAATAAATAAATCTTCTTTATCCCTTCGGTTCTTGCATTTGGAAGATTTTTTTTTTTATTTATTTGTAAGGTGGTCTAGAAGGAAACGTGTAGAATTTAAAAGTTTTAAAGTGAAGTAGAACACCAGAGAAATCATTTTTGAATATCAAAAACTTTCTTCTCAATTCAGTATTTATGGGCTTATCAGCCCTTCAACCGAACTACCACCTTTGATTTTTTTTTTAAACAGATAACGAATTTTAACAAACGATTTATCATCCGTGAAGATTCTAAAAAAGTCAGCGCATGATAATTCAATAGTCATGTAGATAAATCACTTATTCCAGTGTGAGAACATTACGTGGACTATTACGTAATCCAAAGACGATTTCTGCAGGATATACAATAGTTAAGATTGTTGCCCGCGTGCTGATTTATCGAAAGCATTCTTGTCAACCCCCCATCCTCCCTCCCATCCAACTTCAAATTAATTAATAATTGCCTACCGTAGAATTCGAATTCGTGTAAGCATCTCTGTAGGGTAACCAGGTGTCGGTATCCAAACGGAATGAAATTGTATAAGAAGTCGTACTGTTATCAAAGGAATGGTGATGACTCTGAGTGACAACCCCGGTTACCAAGTACAATGATTCCAAATGAATCTGAATCCAAGGGCTGGCATAGTCATATACATCCGGTATCCAGGTCGCGGTGGAGTGAAGGCGCCCTGCGGTGCTGTCACAATCAAGCGCGGCGTCACAACTTGATTTAGTAATGGCCGAATCGGGAATAATGCCGGAACTTATCCCCAGAGGCCCCCCTTCAGGTCCGCATACAAGAGCTGTACGTACATTGTTTGGAGAATAATAGCATGCCAAATATTTATTTACATTTCGGTGTAACATTAAAGCAATACACTGTTTGTAATAGGACAGAATGTATCAATGAATTATACAATTTAAAGTGATATACGAAAGCTAAGGGGCTCACCAAGATATGCAAATATATTTATTAAGTTATATGCTTATCGTAAATCAATAAAGTAAGTATCATGACTGAACTTTAACAAAGTATATATTGCAACTTCGACAGTTAAACAACTGAAAAGACTGTAGAGCTGCTAGATGCAGTAAAAATGGGCTTGTTCGATATTAAAGCAATACTCAATCAGGAAACCTGAAACGAATTAACAAAAGAGTTTTGAAAAGTGAGAGAAATCTTTCTCTAGATAGGATCCGGATTATAAAGAAAAAGAAGATTGGAGAACGGTAAATAAGATGATAATGATGATGATGTTGATGATGATGATGAAGGTTAAGAGGAAGAAGAAGAAGGAGGTGGTGGAGGAGGAAGCTTGATTCGGTCAGGAAGTGACACAATCCGAATATAACGCCTCGTGTGCATCAGCTATGAAGCATAATACTCACATGTACAACAAACCACTGCAATGATCATATCACTGCTTACACTATCCCTTGGTCTAGATTCGTACCAGCATTCTGATATGTTCCTCGCATCCTGATCACACCGTATAGCACCGTACTCTAGGCTGGCGTTGGAATCAGTAGTGTTGTACACATTGCCGCTCAATGTAGCATAGGCTCCCCGAATAAACCCAAGGTGCTGGCAGACCAGGTGGGACGTATTCATGGACCAGGCCTCCCTTGTAAATAGTTTAACTTGGGATGGAGAATCATGGCTGGTGAAGCCCACTCTCCCTTCGCTGGTGCCATGATCAGATGCATGGAAACGGACAGATAGGATCGTAGAAACTGAAATAAAGAAAATAAGATATAGCGTTATGAAGAAGAAGTCGAAGTGTACTTCATAATGGTTTCAAAATCTAAGAGCAAGATTTTTAAAGGCAATGAATCCCATGTGACCTGCTGTTCTTCTCGGTTAAACATAAACTACCCAATTTTACCTTCTTGGTTATACCTATTATACCGGTATGGCACACTATTGTCATTGTTCTGGTTGGGTGCATGTATTTGGGTATTTATATATCAATGAGCACAGTGGCAAATATTTTAGGAATACACTTTTTGACGATGTTTATGGATGGTGCTTACTTCCTTTTGCGGGCTAGAAACTCAGTGACCAGAGGAATTTATTATCTAGGTGAACGCCCCCTCCAAACACCACCTTCAAAATATCAATTCTGTCTAAAAACTAAGATTTAATAAGAGAGCACTCCTTTTGGCGTGCCGGCAGATTTCGTAGGACGCCCCTCCCCCCCCCACACACACACTAACACACATACAAGCTCACACACAGAAGCCTATGCCCATGCATGGCAAGTTCCTGATTCATGGAATGAAAAGGAAATGAACTTACATTTTTCGCAACAGTTGCCGCTATATCCGTCTGGACAGGAACAAGCAAATCCTTCAAAGGTTTCGTTGCATGTCCCTCCATTGAGACAAGGATTGCAGAGACATGCTGTGGGAGAAGGGATATGGGTGTGATATAATTAATCTTGCACAAGATGCGTCAGTTGCGTTATTACCTGTGCTAATAAAGCTAACTTTTCGTTACATGTTTTTCCATTGAGGCACGGATGTCAGAAACATGCTGTGGGGGAGAGATATACCTGTTCCACATAGCGCGTCAACTCAGTCGCGTCATATCCTGCGCCAATGAGCCTGTATAAGACTTCACCTTACGAGGCTTCACTTCAGTTGCCTTATCACCTGTGCTAATGAAGCCTAATAAGATGTCGTTACATGCTCCTCCATTGAGGCACGTATGGTAGGGGCATTATGTGGGAGAAGGGATACGAGTTTAAACATAATACCTGCTGCACACAAGACGTCATTTTGCTTTGCGTTATTCTATGCGCTGTTGAAGCCTGTCAAGGATATTTAGTCTACACGCTAGTAATTTATCGCAGTACTAGTGTTTTAATTGTTGATTTATCAATTATTTTTTGTACCATTGACCATCACATTGCGCGTCACAGACCCCACAAATCACTGACACGGTTCTACGTGATGGCTCACTATAATTGGCTTGTTTTGCAGAGGTCATAAAGCAATCTATGCCTTTTATGATAAAGATGATGATGATGATGATAATGATGATGATGATGATGATGTGGACGCTGATGAATATGAATAATTCAATTGAAATGGTATTTATTCATTTTTAAATCCACAACGTTTCGCAAGAGTTTCTCGAAACTTTTTTATCCAATTCTTTCTTACCACTTATCACTAAACCCACAAGAGCGACAAAAAATTCAGCTACTATTATTGATAATATATTTAGCAATATAACCTACCCCATCCCCAAAGCCGGTATCATCCTAAATGACATTTCTGATCATTTTCCAGTTTTTGCTAAGTTGTGTATAAATAAACTTGTCAAAAAAGCGACGATCACTACTCCATATCGCAAAATAACTGATGATAATGTTACTAATTTAATCAGTGATTTAGACTTAATAGACTGGTCGAACGTTTTTGATTCATTAGATGTTGATGAATCGTACGACTTCTTTATCAATAAGCTTACAGCGTCTTTAAATACTCATGTTCCCCTCACCACCCACCGGAGATCAAACTATAAAAAGATCCCAATTCATCCTTGGATTACAAAATCGCTTTTAAGATCTATCAACCGCAAGAATAACTTGTATTATAAATATATTACAAAACCAAGTGACGAATCTCGCTCTAAGTACACATTATATAAAAACACCCTTACCACTTTATTACGTATTTCAAAAAAAGAATACTATACTTCACAACTCAATTTGTACAAAAATGATATGAAGAATACATGGAAAATCATTAATGGTGTATTAAATAAGAAGAAAAAAGGATCAGCAATAACAAAAATCAAAACCAATAATACTATCACCGATGATGCTGATACAATCGCTGAAAATTTTAACTCGTACTTTTCACAAGTGGGTAACAAACTGGCACAACAAGTGCCACAGAGTACCAAATCATTTAACAATTTTCTTGTCAACCCTAACCAAAATTCCATCTTTTTTAATCCTACAAACACTCGAGAAATTATAAACATTGTTAACAATCTTCTGATTAAGAAGAGCGCCGGGTTTGACTGTATTCCCAACTTCTTATTAAAGAAAATTATCAGAGCTGTTGTTCATCCCTTGGTGCATATCTTTAATATTTCACTTCATACAGGTCGGGTACCTAATCAAATGAAAATCGCCAAGGTCATACCCCTCTTTAAGAAAGGTGATAATCAACTCGTTACTAACTATCGTCCCATATCCTTACTTACCTCGTTATCTAAAGTTCTTGAGAAACTTGTTTTTACAAGAACAACCACGTTTTTTAAAAAATACAATATTTTCTCACACTTCCAATTTGGTTTCCGTGAAAATCATAGCACCTCGCATGCAATTTTGTCTTTTATGAAAACAGTTACCACTTCCATTGATAAAGGTTTGCATACTGTAGGTATATTCCTGGACTTCTCCAAGGCCTTCGACACTATAAACCATGAAATTCTTCTTCACAAACTTTCTCACTATGGTATTAGAGGGAAGGCCTTGGAGTGGTTCAGGAGTTACCTTACAGATAGGACTCAATTTGTATCGGTTAACAACTGTAATTCTTCTACACTTCCTATTACCTGTGGTGTACCGCAGGGTAGCCTACTCGGCCCCCTTCTTTTTATTACCTATATTAATGACATTCAAAAATCTTCAAATTTATTATCATTTATACTTTTTGCAGATGACTCCAACATTTTCTTTTCTCATGAGAATGCGAACCAACTACTTAGAACTGTAAACTCTGAACTAAAAAATGTAACTGACTGGATCAAGGCTAATAAACTATCACTTAATCTGCAGAAGACCAATTACATGCTATTTAGCAACAAAATCAATAGTTTGCCAGGTGAAATTATTTTTGATAACGCTGCTCTTGTTAATGTTTCTACAACCAAATTCTTGGGAGTGTTTATTGATGAAAAATTATCATGGAAAACTCACATCGATAATATATGCAAAACCATTTCACGAAACATCGGTATTATCAATAAACTCAAATACTTTCTTCCTTCTCGAACTCTTCTTACATTATATCATACCTTAATATTACCATACATTAATTATGGGATTATAGCATGGGGATGTGCAATACAAACACAATTAAATAGGATCCTACTGCTGCAGAAAAAAGCACTCAGGATAATATTTCAAACACAATTCAGATCTCATACAGATATTTTATTTTTCGAAAATAATATTCTCAAAGTGAAAGATATCTATGTGTTCCAACTCGGCCAATTTATGTTCAAACTAAGTAAAGACGACCTCCCCGCAATTTTTTCCGATATGTTCTGCAAAAATGCCTCTGTACACAATTACCCGACTAGACAACGGAACTGTTATCACTTACCCTTAACACGAACATTATTTGCACAGAATTCATTTGTCTTCGCTGGATGTGCCTATTGGAATTCTCTTCCCAACGATATAAAAGAAGCCCCTAGTCTTAGCAATTTTAAACGTAAACTTAGGAAAACATTAATCAGCCAATACTCCCCACCAACAAGCCAAGCTCAAAAATCTAAACCTACGGAAAGATAAAACAAATCTTTCCTTTTGTTATTCCTCCTTTCCTCCTTTTTTGTTTCTTTTTTAAGAATAATCTAAACAAGCCTAACGACCTGGTGGTGTACCTGCCTCCTGTCCCCATCTCCTTCTTCCTGCCTTTCTCTCGCTCTCTATTTCTCTCTTGCTCTCTCCCCTTTCTCTCTCTCTCTCTCTCTGTTACTATATTTATCTTACTTTTATTTTTACTTTTACTTTTTCTTTTTTTTTGTATTCCCTTTTAGTGTGTTTTACTGGTATTAGCTTTCGACCATAATTATTTAAGCGTATCCATGTAACTAAGTCAGGGGCTTGCCTCATACAAGCTCTGCTTTTTTAGCAAGCCCCTCCGTTTTGAATTACTTCATCAAGGTCATTTTTTTTCTATTGTTCAGTACTGTTTTTTCCCAATATTTCTTATCAACTAAATTTTGTTCTACATAATACTGAATTTACTTTGTTTGTATTATATTTGACTGTATTATATTATGTCTGTTTATATTTTGTTTGTTTTGAAACGGAAATAAAATCTGAATCTGAATCTGAATTGCATAGAGTTTACACAGTAAAATCACACAAAACAAAATGTCTTACAAATCCATATATATAGCATCGTCATTCAATGTTGAATGAGGATGACGCTGATGACGACGACGATGATGATGATGTTGACAATGATAATGACGAAAATGATACTAGATAAAGAGATTGTGATCGTGTTGATAATGGTGTTGACAATGATGATGATGTTGACAATGATGATGATGTTGACAATGATAATGACGTTAATGATAATAAATAATAAGATTGTGATGGTAGTGGTGGTGACGATAATATTATGATGATGGAGATAATCTGAAACAATTTGTGGTGTCAGTCGTATTTAAAAGGTACAGCAGCCATCATGGCCGTCTTCTAACATATAATGCTACCTACCTGGTTCTGTGCAAACTTGATGGTAGACGGTCCTGTTATTTGATAGGCTGAACAGAGTCTTTAGTTCGTTCGGAGTCCCTTTCAGTACGTACTCTATCACATCGCCTTCCACAGAGGTCCGGGTTGGGCATTTTATGTTTGTCAGGCAAGGCTGCTGAGCGTCTGTAACGCGTGTTATTAAAACATCGTTAAAACTATCATATTAACAAAAAATAAATATTCAAATATTATGATAATAATCAAAGGTCGTGGGTTCGATCCGTGGCATGGCACTTACGTCATTTAATAAGCAAACATCATCTACATTGCCTCTCTCCATCATGGTGTGGAATGGGTACCCGGTAGGATGCGAAATGCATCGTAGTTTGCCCAGCATTGTGAGGGTCTGTAAAGTGGCGGCTGGTTGGCGTAAAACCTCCCCAGGGAGTGTGAAATGTGCATACATTGTGAGCGGGCAAGCCTGACTATGATGAACGGCTGTATAATATTTCTGTAATTTAGCGCCGAGAGAAATCTAAACTCAGACTTTTATTATTGTATTTATATTTATTAACATTTATTTCCTTCTCAACAATACAATATGAAACACAATGTATATACACTGTCGCTCATATAGTTAGAATATTTTTGTTTGATCATGATACGAGGAGAGGTAGATCCTGTAATCCTTGGTCACTTTTTGAAGGTTGGTTATGTTCTATATACACGCACTATGTGTTTTATTTATTGTCTTTAAACATACCTTAGCACCAGAGGTAATCATCAAAGTGATCATCGCTCCAAAATCCGAGACTGTTTATTATTTTCAATAATTTCAATGTCATCAAAGGTTTCCTATGGTGACGATATTCTTTTATTGTATTACTAGCATAGAGCGAAACGGATTGTCCTTCCGGACCCGTGATTTTGTTATAATCTCATTAATTTGTTTTTTTAATCATAAAAAATACTAATGGCTATATCTCTCTCACACTTTCAATCTCTCTCACTCTCTCTCTCTCTCTCTCTATCTCTCGCTATTTCTCTTTCTCTCTCTCTCGCACTAAGACTTTCTCTCTCTATCTCTTTCTCTCTCTCTCTCTAACTAAGACTTTCTCTCTCTCTCTCTAACTAAGACTTTCTCTCTCTCTCTCTCTCTCTCTCTCTCTCTCTCTATCTCCCTCTCTTTCTCTCATTTATTCACCCCCCCCCCCTTTCCCTCCCCCCCCCCTCACTACTCATAGCTCTTGTAAAAAAAAAAAACTTACCTCTATTGGCTCCCTGTACTGAACCGTACAGAAGAAAGGAAAGGCACAACCAGATCTTGTATTAAAGAGAGAAAATATTCACAAAAATCAAGTTAAGGGGCTATTAGTGTGATTAAAGTTCTTTTAAATAATCAATTAAGTAACAAATTCAAAATGAATCAAAACAAGGGGATACGCCCTTAAGACTTTGTGGGAATACTGTATGGGCTAATACTGCGAACGTAAAATGTATACAGGTAGATGTGAAGTCAGAATTTCAAGTCGTCATTTATTAAACTGTGTGCTCATACAGTAAAGAGACCCATTCAATGAATTGTGTTCCAAAATTGAACAAACCCATTGTTCGTTTCATGAAATCCATGGTAACCACATCGAAAGCTTGCATGAAGTCTACCAAATAAATCATTTGTATTTTCAGGCTCAAAACTTTGGAACTCTCTTTCAGATCCAGTTAAAAATAAACCTACATATTATAGTTTTAGTAGAGTGTTCAAAAAGAATTTAATACAAAAATGTATGTCCCCTACAGGTTAAACTTCTCACCTCTCCCCTGTTTCACACACTCTCTCTATCTCTCTCTCTCTCCCTCTCTCTCTTCCTCTCTCTTCTTCTAACTTCTGTTGTGTGCAGCTTTGTTTTTTGTCTTGTTTTGTCCTGCAATGTCTTTTTTGTGTCTTGTCCTGTCCTGTCTTGTTTATCTTATCCTGTTATGTTCATGTCTTGTCTTGTATTTTTTTTATTATTTAGATACTTTAAAATGGTTTATGAAATATGTTATTATATAATATCTATTTTACTGTGATCATTAAGACACTTTAAGATGATTCATGAAAATAATGATCATATTATATTTATTCTTGGGAACCTACAAAAACAAGCTATGCTTTCCAGTAGGTTCCTGTTTCATTTCATGATTTGTATCCTACTTTATCAACTATGTTCTTAATTGTGCAAACAATTGTTATATGAAATGAAAAAAATAAAATCAATCAATCATAAAAGCTCCCTGAAAATGTTTACATTTCATTTAATCTATCATAAAGTAACCTTATATTAAAACCACTTAATCCATTTTTGTAAATATCCAACCTGGTTTATCATTCACAATATTTGATATGAACTTTATAAAAGCGACTTGCTAAGACTGCAGCGGCTATTTTGTAATCGCAGTTTAACAGTGTCACTGGCCGCCATTTCTTCAAAATCTTAGGAAAACCTTTTTTAAATAACAAAGTTATCAGCACTTTTCTTTGCGAAACACATAGATGCTTTACATAATTATGAATGATTTAGAGCATCGACTAAAATCTGATCTATTTCGTTCCAAAAAGTTTTATAGAATTCGATTTTGGACTCCATCTATAACAGGTGATTTATTGTTTTTCAAACTAAAAACTACTTTTTGAAATGTCCTGTTTGTCATTAATCCTTCACAACTTTCTCTATCTTTATCTTTAAGTTTAGGACATTGATCATAACACAAAATTCATCAATACTTTTTTCTTGTCCAAGTCGCTAAATATATATCTATTGACCTCACTTTTTATTTCTTGTTTATTTCTAATATCGACCTATTTTTACTGTCCTGTGACTTCAATTGTGTTAAGACTTTTTTCTCACCATTTCGTTTTTTTAGTGACAAGAAATAAATTGTGTTCTTTTCATCTTCGTCCATCGCCCTAACTCGATTTCTTATACCAGCTCCTTTTCATACGTTTTGGTTTTGTTTTTATATTTGTTCTTTAACTAACTCATATACCTCTTAAGTTTTGGGATCTCCTTCTACTAATTTCGAATCCAAATATTTTAATGTTTTGTCTAAATCTGAAGAGGTAATTTTATTTTTTACTTTCTAGTAGCAGATTTTTGTGAATTAATTCTTTGCCCTTAATTTTAACTATTTCACACTTCACAAAAAACAAATCTTCATCGCTAAATTCCATCTTGGAATGATTCATCCTCTAAAAGAGAAACGTTCAGTTTCCAATAACTAGGACCTTTTACACATTTCCCCTATTCCTAATATCATGGAAACAAGCAGAAGTAGTTCCTGTTCCTAAGGTGCACCCACCGACACTTTTGGACCTTAGACCAATAGCCCTGACAAGCTATTTTGCTAAGATAGCCGAATCGTTTATTGCCAAGTGGCTGTTAGAAGATATAACCAAAAATCTTGATCCTAATCAGTTTGGAAATCGTAAAGGCTTATCGACAACACATTACCTCATTGGTTTGATACACCAGATATTGGAGAATGCAGAAAAGGTTAAATTTACATCAACGATATTGACTACAGATTATTCGAAAGCCTTCGATAGAATAAACCACAATGTTTTAGTTCAAAAACTTCTCAATTTTGATGTCAGACCATGCCTTATAAACTGGATAATGAGCTTTTTGGATAATCGATTGCAGTGTGTGAAATATAATGGAACAAAATCAAACTGGAATGTCATAAATACAGGAGTTCCACAAGGAACAAAACTTGGACCTTTATTATTTTTGATACTAATGAATGATGCATGCCAAGATTTCATTATACCGTATTTCAAATACGTAGACGATTTGTCAATGGTAGAAAGCAGGAGTATATGTAAAGCTTCAAAATTACAAGATGAACTTCGTAAACTACAGGAATGGTCTAATAGGAATGATATGAAATTAAATGCCTCTAAATGTTCAGTTATGCAAATCTCCTTTTGTAAGCAACCTGTACAACAGACGGCCTTGTTTATTGATGATACCCAACTATGCAATGTAGAATCTCCCAAAATATTGGGTTTGATCGTACAGAGTGACCTAAAATGGAATAAACACGTAACTGATCTCTTGAAGAGAAGTAACAGGAAGTTGTACATACTCAGGAGACTGAAATCATTCAAACTACCTATTGTAGATCTTATCACCATATTTAGAGGATATATCAGACCAATTGTAGAGTACTGTGCCCCTGTGTTCAACGGAGCCCTTACAAAACAGCACATCTATGCACTTGAATCAATTCAAAAGAGAGCATGTAGAATAATTCTGGGTAGTAGTTATACTTCATACAATGTTGCATTAGAAACATGTAACTTAGTGACTCTTGAGGAAAGAAGAAAACAACTATGTCTTACATTTGCTCATAATCTGGAAGAAAATCCCTTTTCATTGAATTGGCTAGTTAAAAAACAGGAAAGTCGCTACTGCTTGAGGAGAACAACAAAGTACACCCAGTACAAGTGCAAAACTAACAGATTTAGAAAGAGTGCAATACCATACCTTATAGATCTTTTAAATAATGAATAATTGAAATGTATTTTTACACAATGTATATATATATTAACAATATTTGATAAATATATTTATTATCTAATGTTTTAATACATACCCAACTATGATTTTGTTTTAACGTAGGAAACCATGTTTTACAACCCACTCTGGAATATATTTATCTTTTTACAGAGACATCAATTTATAATTATGTACTTCCCGTTGATTGAACAGGCAACATAGAGCAACATTTTGCTAACTTTTAATGTTAAAGACACAGGTGCAATAATTTCAGTATTAGCTTTTTACTTTTTTGTATGTTATGTATTGTATTGCTTTTGATTAATTGTTGTTATTACTATTGTGAAGTTTAACAGATTTTAAAAATGTAAATAATATATAGTGATTGGTTTTAAATGCTACACATGAATACTGTTAAATGTTACCAATACTGTTTGAATGAATGATTGTAACAAATGAAATATAATGTTATGTAATGAAGCTCATGTATACATGTAAACATGCACAATTCAGCATTTTGGCTGCGAGGCATTGTTTTTTAATAAAACCATTATTGAATTGAATTGAATGAATTGATCAGCGAAATGGCATTGTGGTCACATCTTAAAATTGGACGTATGTCAGAAGACGCCACCAGTGGTAATGATTCATCTCTGATAAACCTATAATCTAATCTTGGAGCTATCTTTAAAGCAATATTTCTTCAAGTAAACTGTTGCAAATCTCTATGATGTTTCCTCCACACATCTACTAACTTCAGTTTCCGATTAGATTGTTAAAAGTGGTTATTTTCTTGTAATGTACACTACTAGCATCTCGTTTGTCATTTGTCGGATTCATTATACAATTCATGACTCCTCCTATCATTAAGTGCCTTTTAATCTTTTTCATTACTTTTTCAATACAATTGTGAATTTGTATAAAAGGAGTCTTTGCACCTTCTTTCTTTGCGTGCACATATATATTTTTTTAAATTACAATTCCTATGGTGCCGTTTAATCAACAATATTCGACCATCTTTATCCGATTCGGCAAAAAAAAATACTTTAAATCTCCATTCACTCTAAACAAAGAGATGTATCTCTTTGCTCTAAATATATAACACTTTCAAGGTCTTTAGACCAACGAGTCTTTTGGAAAAAAAAGACCATCACCTTTTTGGTGTTGAAACAAACCAGAAAAGCTTGACTGTGTTTGTTTTTTGTTGCGCACACCTCAGTAAATGACATGTGTTAGACATCAATCAATTGGGGGGGGGGGGAAGAAACACAAATAATCTCTTTAACAAAATCACCTTTTCCAGTTCCATCACATTCATTGACAAAATCGTTTCTTTTTTTGGTATGTTCGATGGATATATACATCATAATCATAGTCATAATCAGAATAAAAGACTTACCAGCACAGCTCTTTCGCCAGTCGCCATCATGTTAGTAACGCTTCCCAAATACAGTAACCTTCATCCAATGATTGACTAGCTCTTCAGGTAGGGACACAACGGTCAAGACTGATCGAGTGAGGTTTTTGTTTCCAATATCAATTAATAGGGACTTTTAGATTTGCACGTTGATATAATGGACTGCTACGTGTGACGTCCTCAAAGCCATTGCCTAAGAGGTGTGACGTCGTCAATGCCAGTGCCTTAACAGGACGTCACACGTATCAGTTCACTATTTCGACGAGGAAATCTAAAAGTCCGTAATTAATCTTAGTCTATTACGTCCCCCGTTAAACATTTTGGTCAAGGATGTAAAAACGCGTCAAAACGCGTCGTATGACGCACATAAACCTAGGTTTGTCGACAAACCTCGTTTGTGAATTCGGGCCCTAATGTGGTGGAAGATAGTAAAAGAAGGAGGGGAGAGGATGAGAATATGAGAGGGGCGAGAAAGGGAGGAGGAGGGGAAACAAATAGGGGAGATAGAGAGAGAGAGAGAGTGAGAAAGAGGGTGGTAGAGGCAGGGTAGGGACAGAGGGACAGTTTTCCCATTCTTTTTTATGTCAGCTAGGTAGGGAGATCATGGTAGAATATTCTCTGTAAAGGATCGCATTTCAAAATGCCGTCTTTAGACGAAATATGATGTGAAACAGTTAAATAGTTAGAACCGTTCCTCCGTGCCATTGGTCTGCGTAGTCCCACATAAATTATACCCATTCTTTAGAGCAGTGCGTTTGATTTTTAGCAAGATTAACTCAATTTCTGATCTTTTAACGATTATAAAATCTCAGATTATACACTAATTCTTTTCCAGTTGCTTCCACTAAGGCATTTCGTCATGATTGCATTTCCATTAGACCTACTTAACGTTATCTTTAAAGACGACGTCCACTCTGGCATCTAGTACTAGTAGGCCTGAATAAGACAATGCAATTGAAATATCAAATTATCGGAAGCTTTAGGAAAAATAGAAAAAGAATGGAAAATTAGAGTTCGGCCAATAAATAATTTGGTATTTGTGATAGAGGAAAAATTACCTAAATGTCGTCAGAAGGGTTCTGTAAGACTGACATTTTTTGGTATCAGCGATTATTTTATACTGGATAAGCTATTCAACCCTTCCCCAGTCCAAAAGTGACCAAAACGGTTAGTATTGGGTCCCAAAGTGGCAAAAATTACCAAAATATCGTGAAATGGTCAGTACGTAAGACTGGCATGTTTGGAATCAGCAAAAGAAATTACCCCGGACAAGCTATTCAAACCTTCCCCACCAAAATTGTTGATTATTAAAGCCCCTTTAATTATTTCTAATACTAGGGTATTCACTGCAGAGTGCAATTCCAATTGAATTGTTTCATCTAATTTCGATGGCGCGTATCCTAATTTAATAAAGTGATCACCTATTGAGAAAGAAAACAACTTTTTAATGCATCTTCGATTGTGTAGGTGATATAGAACACATTAAACATCAACTTCATTGAAGTGAGCAGAATCTATTCATGCGTTGTAGCCTCGGTTTCCTTTGTGTACATACTAATCCAATCAGTCTAATGCATACAACCTTAGCAAGCCAACGATTCCACTTTTCTTTCATGAACAAGTCTACCTTGCTATTAATAGTTGTTTTTAATAAAAGCAGACACATTAAAGAAACGCTTCAGTGAAAGTACCGGTGTTGAACAAAACACAAGGTGACAACGCTGTGATTTTACGAGGCCTTCTCCCAATAGCTCTGCATAGGAAATTAAATAAATTGCCATTTCGGTTGTAGATGAATAAAAATTATATCTATTTTGTAAAGAGCCGGGTTCCTTGCACGATGTATTGTGCACTAATTATCTAGGGCCTATAGATAATTGAATTTATCTCCAAAGTAAACATATTGTAAGAATAATGAGTTAAGAATCGTTTTAGTACAAAGCAATTAGGAGAGGTGTTCGTAAAGTAAATCGAAGAGTTGCCTATTTGTGTTTGATCTTTCAAGTCTTCCATAAATTCTCAAAACTTTTGTTATCATACTATTCCTAAAACTTCAACCGATCTCTTTCTTTCATTCGCCCGATGAAAGCCATACTGTACTAGTATGTATACGATGCACACAATTATTAGGCCTTGTATTTCAGCTCAAATGTTTTAGTGATTGTAGACGGGCAAAGTAGGCACTGGTTAGAACATTTGGGCTTCATACACACAACCACACCCAGTGATACCACGACCCGGAAACACTATTACAATGATTACTGAAACTTAGTTTTCAAAACAATAATGTTTACTTCAACATTCTAAATATTTGTTTGCTACAACACTTGTTAGCATTTTCTGTTGCTTTAAATAGCTTTGTAAAGCGCAATAATCTTTAGAAATAAACTACTAAGAAAAGGTGACCAGTAACCAAGGTATAATGCAATGATGCAATGAATTGTACTCCTGTTGTAGGAGTAGTACTATGGGTGCAGACCCCTTCCGCTGCTATCGCGAGATCAAAAAAAGGTCCATTACCCGTATAATTAAGCGAGTTATGAATTTATTAAAAGCATGATGTAAAACATTCAGTATAACACACCAAAGCATCTCAATCTAACAGCACGGTGTGAAGAAAAGATAATGGTGCAGATAAATACACAAGTAATATTTACAACGGCAGCAATCATTTATAAAACTGAGGCTTTGCCAAGGCATCCATTTTGTATAGGGCAAATAACATGTAGTCAAGTAACAGCCCGTCAGCCAAGATCAAACTTTTGGAATGTACGATTTTTGGGGAGGAATCGTCATTTATCAATTTCTGTTTATTGATAATAATTATAACATTAGAGAATGGGCCTATGAGTAGGATTTATATATTGATATGTTTGAGTATAGACTGACATATAGCCCCCCCCCCCCCCACACACACTGATATAGCTGGGATATATGCAATTTTAAATTATTTACGATGAGCATTTTATGATAAAAACATAATGCGTAACATTGAGGGGGATGATAACATAGGCGATCCCCCCTCGGTCAAAATATTGAAGAGGGATATATCCCCCACCCCCGGGGTCTCCGCATATGGTTACAATATCTTTACTTTGGAGATAAATTCAATTTTCTTTAGGCCCTAGATAATTAGTGCACAATACATCTTTTAAGGAGCCCGGCCCTCTGAGAAATCATTACATTTTCTATGCAGAGCTATAGGAAGAAGGCCTCGCAAGAAACGTCACAGCGTTGTCACCTTGTGTTTGATACAATACCGGTACTTTCACTCAGGGAGGTGAAAGAAAGGAGGAGGAATCAAGTCGCTTTCCTTTGACCCCATGCTCCAAGCCGCCGAAAGGTTATGCGCTAATTTGCAACTGTTGACCAGGTGGTGAGATAAAAGAGCGCATGAAATTTCAGGAATTAGAAGTCCTACATCAAAAAATGGTATCACAGCAACTGTTCGCTGTCCCTTTCAATGATTTCTCATCCATTGTTGAATGTGTAAAGAGTAGAACAAGCGAACACAAACTTGTGTAATTTCATCCTTTTTTCCAACTGCAAAAATACATAAAACACGCGAAAACACACATTAGCAAACTTAAACTTATCGAAGATTGTAAAGCATGGATTACATAACGGGACATTAAAACATGCGCAAATTAACGCGTTATCCTAATACATTGAGTTTTTGTCAGGATCTGATTTTTCTTTTAACAACACGGGCACACAAATTATAGGAAGGGCGGAGTCCTAAATATGAAAAATTGTTTGATGCACTATTCCCAATACAATCCCCATATAAAGTTTATAATTTACACTGAAATTTTGCCGGTAAATTAATATTTTGTAATAAATCTGAAACTGGTGCTTGGCCTCCAAAATTGGTAATGAGAGCTTCCATTTCATTTTTTGAAATAGGGGCGTTTCCAATACTGGCCTTTACCTTTAATTTGTCGGCTTTTATTGAAAACTATTTTAATATCACGGTAGACTTGTCTTTGAAAGAAAAGTGGAATCGTTGGCATGCAAAGTTTGTATGCATTAGAGTGATTGGATTAGTATGCACACAAAAGAAACCAGGCTGCAACGTATTAATAGAGTCTCAGTGCTCACTTCAATAAAGTTGTTGTGCATTGTATAGATAATCGACTGCTATGAGAGGCGTCGCTGTTTCGAGCTATAGGCTCTAGGGGACGGTAACATCCTGCTTTTTTCCCGAGGCTTGCCGCGTAACGTCCCCGAGTATAAGAACAGCTATGCTTCGAATAAGAAAGCAGTCCATATATCTTTTAGATACCGAATTTACAAACAAAATTTTGAAAGAATTCTTACCTTATCATTTTCTTGAGTACAGACTGCACCCACAACAAAAAGTGAGTCATTTGACACATTTAAGCATAATTTTCGTGAGTCAGGTGTAAATTGACTCATTAGTAACAACCAATGAGTCTCTATTGACTCATTTATATTTCACCAGTGTGTCAATCATGAGCTGACGCATTTGCAAAATGCTTCGACTGACTCACATGGTCGTAAAAAATGAGTCAAGATCGACATAAGAGCATTTTAGAAGAAAAAAGTGAGTCAACTTGAAAGTGAGGCTGTATGCATGCGCGCGCATGCTTTCGTTACGTCATCCAAAATGCGCATTCTCGAGCCATATTAGAATTCCCGATCGACGACGCGACGTCGCCATCTTATATCTTGGATTCAGAAGAGTTTTGACTGCAGCTAGTGAAAAATTGGTACGCATAATTATTCATATGGTTTTAAACGATGCTTTTTATGACTGGATTCGTGGGCTTATTATACAAATGATGCATGCGTTCATTTTACGATATCCGCACTCGAGTTGATGAGGCTGTGTGTAACTTAACTATCACTATGAAAATGACTGACAATGAGAGCGGACAAAATATACAGTTCCTCAGGTAGACAAAGGAACATCCCTTCACTGCTATTATGTAAAAATGTGTAGAACAGGTGTCACATGCATATTCACCTTTTTACATAATAGCTGTGAAGGGATGTTCCTTTGTCTACCTGAGGAACTGTATATTTTGTCCGCTCTCATTGTCAGTCATGTTCATAGTGTATAGATTCTACTGTATCGCACGAAGCCGTGTCGAATGAAAACATGCATGATCTTGCATCATTGTTTTATACAACGTAACTCCTAGATCCTTGTTATTTGATGTAAAACGAATCAATTCAAGATTGTTTCGTGACAGTATGGGTGACAAATAAATCTCAAGTTAAGGCTTAATTTAGTGCGTACAAAGTAGATTTTTCAGATTCGGGTAGCGGGACCACCGATTACATCGCTAAAATGTGATATTTTAGGATATATTTTCCATTGCAAATGTGGACAGTGACTCTGGCATGGTATGGTATGTGTGTGATAGGCCTAGGGAGTAGGGGGCCTATGTCATGATGCACCCACAACAAAAAGTGAGTCACCCTTACTCAAATTGATGAGTCACTGGTTTGTCCGTACAGCGAAACACTTGAAGGATCGTGTGAGTCACTATGACTCGATACAAATGAGTCTTATTTATCTAGTACCCCATTCACAGTGGTTTTGAAATTTGTAGCGGCGTTGTAGCGGAGCGGCGACACCGCCATAACACCGCTACAAATGCATTCACAGTAGAAAAGTTATCCCGCTGCAGCAGCGGGATAAATATCATGTACCCATTCACGCTACAGCGGGTGATTTTTATTACCTCCGTAACAAACACGTGTATGCATGGCTCATGACCCGCGAGTGACCCCGATATGACCGGAAATACTTCAGCGCGGGGTTTTAGGGTAAACATGTCAAGTTGCTTTTTGTATCCTCGATCATATTACTTTTTAAAAAACTAGCATTTTTATTGCTTCCAGTCAGAATATTTTAATTTTTTGAAGTGTGAAATATTTTTATTTGGATAATTATAATATCTACATAATAATAAAATCAATTTGAATCCACTGGTTACTTTATTTCTATTTCACTTTATGTTCCCCATTGCTGGAGAAAAGAGGTCAGTGATAGGTAAGTAAACAAATCACACGTGTTTGTCGCGGTGTTATAGCGGAGAGCTTCACACTGAGTAAACACCGCGACAGCAGCGGGACTGTCCCGCTGCTGTAGCTAGGCGAACCTAGCGATAGTTTGTCGCGGCGTTATCGCGAGGCGGTGTTATCCCGCGATAGTTAATAACGGGTCCGAGCCTTCACACTGAAGACAACACCGCGACAGCAGCGGGACAGTCCCGCTGCTGTCGCGGTGTTTGAGGCCACTGTGAATGGGGTATCTGTCTGTTAATCTTCGCTGGAAAGTTGCCTGAATGTTACAATCACAAACATTGCGCTTTTTGTTGTATCCGCGCACGCACAAAGAAAATTTTTACACGTAAACCAATGGGGATCTCAGCAAAATTTAGTTAAGCGGCCCGTTACCCGGGGCAGTGGGCATCTTAAAAAAAACTATTGACCGGTAGGTGGGCATGCGGGCATCTTTTAAAAACTATTGACCTGTAGGCGGGCATGGCTAAAATCACGACTCCAGTTTTGACCAATCAGATGACTAGATATATTCAAATACTAAAGAGAAGTATAATGTTCTATATCACCATCAAAGATTTTTTCAAAGGTTTTTTTGTTAAAAGGTGATCACTTTATTCAATTAGGATACTTTTTCTTCCCCCTTTTCTCGCCCCTCTCATAATCTTCCTCTCTCTCTCTCTTTCTCAGTCACTCACTCTCTTTCTCCCTTTTTCACCCACTCTCATATTTTCATCCTCTCCTGTCCCCCTCTCGCTATCTCCCACCACATAATTAATCCGACATAATTAATCCGACAGGAGACATACCAGACTTAATTAGAATAGCTGTTCAATCATTAGATGAAGATTATTGCATTTGGGTAGCATTACTAACAGGATGGCGACTGGCGAAAGAGCAGTGCTGGTAAGTCTTTCATTCTGATTATGACTATGATCATGATGTGTATATCCATCGAACATACCAAAAAAGAAGTGATTTTGACAATGAATGTGATGGAACTGAAAGATTTTTTTTTAAAGAGATGACTTGTGGGTTTTTCCCCCCAATTTATTTATATGTCGAAAACATGTCATTTACTGAATGTAAACTCAAGAGGTCTGCGCAGCAAAGACAAACGCAGCTAAACTTTCAGGTGGTTTAAACACCAAAAAGGTGTTGTTCCTTTTATCTAAGAAAATCATTGATCTAAAGACCTTGAACATGTTAAGAGTGAATGGAAAGGTAACATGGTGTTGTTGTGCACGGTACAATAGTGCAAAAGGAGTTGCAACTTTATTTAAAGAAACATTTGAAGCAAATTTAGGAGACACAGTGACAGATGATGATGGTCGAATGTTGTTAATTAAAACGGCACCATAGCAATTTTAATATTGTTTTTTAAATATATATGCACCAACCGAAAGAAGGCGCAAAGACTCCTGTAGAAAAAACTTCACACTTGTATTGGAGAAGTAATGAAAAAAAAGTGAAAGGCACTTGATAACAGGAGGAGATATGAATTGTATAATCAATCCGACAAATGACAAACGAGGTGCTAGTAGTGTACATTACAAGAAACCAACCGCTTTTAAGAATTTAATAAAAAATCTAAAGATAGTAGATGTGTGGAGGAAAACATCACAAAAATATACAACGATTTACTTGGAAGAATATTGCTTCAAACATAGCTTTAAGATTAGATTGTTGGTTTTTCAGAGATGAATCTTTAACACCGGTGGTGTCTTCTGACATACGCCCAGTTTCAAGAAGTGACCACAATGCCATTTCGCTGAAATTAGGAATGGGAAAAGGAGTTAAAGGTCCTTGTTATAGGAAACTAAAAATTTTCTCTTTTAGAGGACGAATCATTCTAAGACGGTATTAAGAATGTTTTTAAAAAATGTGTAAATGATGAAGAAAACCTTTTTGTTTTGAAGTGAGAAATGATGAGAAATAGGTGCAGGGAACTTTCACAAAAATTTGCTGCTAGAAGTAAAAAAATAAATTATCTTCTCAGATTTAGAAAAAAAGATTAACAGATTTGGATTTGAAATTAGTAGGAGATCAATTTTTTGTTAGATGAATATGTGTTATTTAAACAACAAATATAAAAACAATACCAAAACGAATTCAAAAGAGCTGGTATAAGAACTCGAGTTAGGTGGATGGAGGAGGGTGAGAAGAACACAAGATATTTCATGTCACTAGAAAAACGAAATGGTGAGAAAAAAGTCTTAACCCAATTAAAGACACAGCTGGTAGAATTAGGTTGATAAGAAATCAACAAGAAATAATAAGTGAATTCCAAAGATTTTTATAGCGATTTGGATAAGAAAGAAAATTAGTTTAGAAAGTATTGATGCATATCTGTGTTATGATGATGTCCTAAACTTAAAGATACAGATAGAGAAAGTTGTGAATGATTAATGACAACCAGGAAATTTAAAAAAGTAGTTTTTAGTTTGAAAAACAATAAATCACCTGGTATAGATGGACTCGAAATCGCATTCTATAGAACTTTTTGGAACGAAATATATCAGATTTTAGTTAATGGCAATGAGGTGTAAGAATTTAGGCCGGCGAGACTGCCTGTTGTGACATTTGCTGTGGAATTTTCATTTCGTATCATATTGCACTAATGTTTTAAGGAATGATGTAATCGTTAGTTTATCAAATCAAACACAACAGTACAAATAGATATTTTATGCAATTTGAAAACGTTCATGTCTGTCAGACTTGACACTCCTGGCGCTCCCGATTATTACCCTGGCTTTAGCACGGATGCCATTACGACACTCTAGTATCTCAAGGAGTTAATTCCCGCCAGGTTGTTACGTTTTTACTCTTTTTAATGTTGTAATGATTGTTATTATTATTACTAATAGTAGTAGTATCATCATCAATATTCATCATGTTTAATATCATTTACTTCCAGAGGGACGACACGATTCCTATTTCGAAATGAAAATAACACAAACACATGGCATTTAGAAGTCCGTTATAAGATTTGTTAATTAAGTCCTCCGTAGGTGAGACGTGAAATTATGTCTTTGGTTAGATGTTTTGAATTATTGTATATTTTACAAATGAACTTACAACTTAAATATCGACTTCGAATTCTGACTTAACATCTATACAAAAACTTCCGCAGTATTAGCCCTAAATCGTTCCCAAGGTTAATGCCCCTTGTTTTTATTCATCTTTATTCTCTTACTTAATTGATTGTTTAAAAGAACTGTTATCACCCTAGAAGCCCCTTAGTTTGATTGTTGTGACTTTTTTCTCCTTTCAAAGATCTGGCTGTGCCTTTCCTTTTTTCTGTATGGTTCAGTACAGGGCGCCAACGGAGGTAAGTGGTATTTGGCAAGAATATTGTAGTAGTGAGGAAGGGGGAGAAATGAGAGAGAGAAAGAGAGAGAGAGAGAGATAGAGACAGAGAAAGTCTTAGTGAGAGAGTAGAGCGAGGGAGAGATAGAGAGAGAGAGAGAGAGAAAGAGTGAGAGAGAAAGAGAGAGTGAGGCAGGAAGAAAGAAAGAAAGAGAGAGAGAGAGGGGAGGGGGCTAAAGAAATGCATCACACCAGTATCACGAAGGTAACTGTTTAACCCCACCCCTTTTTCAGAGAGAGAGAGAGAGAGAGAGAGAGAGAATGGATGCTGTACGGTGATTAAATTAATTTAGCCTTTAGTATTTTGTATGATTAAAAAAAAAAGAATTACTGAGATTATAACAAAATCACGGATACGGAAAGACAATCCTTTTAGTTTCGATGCCGCTATTACAATAAACAAATATCGTCACCATAGGAAACCTCGGATGCCATTGAAAATATTGAAAATAATAAACAGTCTCGGATTTTGGAGCGATCATTAGTTGATTATCCTAATTTTTGTTTAAAGACAATATAGTAAACACATAGTGCGTGTATACAGTGCTTATCAAATAATTGTACCCTACTTTAGTAGCTTCTAATTAAAGAGTTATAACCTATGTAACCTTTAATCATATTTCAGTGTAAAGAAAAGCTAATAATCTGTCTAATGGTATCATATTAGTAATTGTGGTACTGAAAAGGATGACAGAACGGCAGGCTTTTCAAAAAAGTATTGTCAAAATATTCTTGTCCCAACTTTGGAATGAAGTACTGAATGTGGGTCGAAAGCCATCATGTATGTATTTTCTCATTCTTAAAAGAACTGCTCATTTATTTACATTGAATATTAGGTAGTTGAAAAAATGTGTTAATATCAACTCAAACTCAAGGAAATGCTTATTACAAGCGAAATTCAATACAATTTCACTATTTTGATGATTACAATCTTGACTTCATTCGCTTCTCTTGTTTAAGGTATTAAACCTTTGTGTGGTACAAAATGAATAGCATTTGTTTTGGAAGTTATCTTTTTTGTAATAAAAGTCTGCTGTCAATTTTTTTGATATTTATTCTCATATGTACTCTTTCTTGCATTTAGGTTTAGTAACATTTTAGTTTTCATGCGATATTCGAGATAATCAACGTATACTCCGTATCCGTGTGAAATAACGCAGTGGACAAGTAAGCAGAGATAACTTAGATATCCTGAGACAAGAAGAAAGTAGGCTGTTTAAGGCTTTTGTTTAGGCTCTTCTTCTTGAAAACAATTTCAAAGTCATATTGGTTATGATTCTAAATTAAGAGGTACCAACGCGAAATGGAAGCTGGGAGTGGTAATAGGTAAATATACGTATGCTAACTCCCGACACAATTTTGCTCTCATTAGTAATTTTATACGCTAACCCATTTCCTGACCTCAACCCTAGACCTAACCTCAACATTAATCGGAACCCTTACCTAACCAGGCACGTAGCCATAGTTCGATGTTTAGGGGGGAGGGGGGCACATACATGTAATCGATCGAGGTAAAAAAAAAAAGGGTCTAAAAAAGTTCAACCGATCTTGGAAATTTTAGGGGGGTACGTACCCCCCGTGCCCCCCCCCCCCCCCCCGTGGCTACGTGCCTGTACCTAACCCTAACCGAAAACCGACTTGACTTCTCCCTTATCATTCAACCAAAAGCTTTGATTTATTCAAACATTGGTTGGAATATGAAAGTATGACGTAGGATTATAAATCATGAATCTGGCAAGGATTCTTCATTGTATTTATACATGACATACTATAGGTGACATATCTAGGAATAAGAAGCCCGGGATAAACAATAAAGTTGTTTCCCTTTTCGCAAACTATACACAGCTATACAAATTTAACCAGATTATTTATTTCCAGCTTCTGTTTAATTAAGTGCATCGTATATGTTTAACCATGATTTCCTATGCATTTAACATGGGATGGTAGAATAATGATGAAGTAATAATTTTAAAAGTGAGGGAGCAAAGCGATCGAGTAGTAGACATTTTAATTTGCTCAGCCTTTAAAACGCATTTCTTAATTATTATAAGGGAACACCGCAATCGAACATTAGAGTTCTTCCATGTTGTAAACTTTAAAACACGCTATTCTATTCGCTTTAGTTATTATAAATCATCTGTTATGTATGTCCAATCATGCAAGGTAGACTCAATAATACAAGATTACAAGTGCTTTGGGTCAACTACCATGAATAACCAAGGGATTATTCAGTTTGAATTCATCTTTTGTCTACTTGACATCCTTGAGACACTGGTATAATAATGATTTATTGGATTATACAAACATCATCACTTGACCTTGCCAAACCATTCATCCTTGTATCTAGCTTTTTGATCACATCGCTTCCAGACCATAATTTACCACAGAAAAGAATGATGCATACAATTCTACGTCACTTAACATGATTAATTAATTGGCATGCAAGTAGGCATTCAGTATCGCAATATTGCAAATTGTAATCGTGCTGATGAATATTTTGTTCATAAATTTCCCAAGCTAAAGTTGTGAAACTATCAAATTTAATATCATTTGACAACGAATAAATTGTTATGATTTGTCTCATGATTAGGCTATGTATGTAGTGCAATAATAAAATTAAAATATTCGAAATTATTATTACTACAAACGCGACTACTAATATCATGATAATAATCTAAGTTTAGATGTCTCTTAGCGCTTAATTACAGAAATATTATACAGCCAATCATCATATTCAGGCTAGCCCGCTCACAATGTATGCAAATTCCACACTCCCTAGGGGGGCTTTTACGTCAGTCAGCCGCCACTTTACAGACCCTCACAATGCTGAGCAAATTACAATGCATGTCGCATCCTACAGGGTACCCATTCCACTCCATGATGGAGAGAGGCAATGGAGATTAAATGTTTTGCTTATTAAATGACACGGATCGAACCCACGACCTTCGCATCTTCAGTCAAGTGTTTAAAGCACCTGCCTATAAAGACTATATTACGATGATTCATGAATAGCTTCAGATTAAGACATACTGCAGAGTTTTTAAAAAAATATTCTTTTTATTATCACTACTGTAATTGTAAATGTTATTATTTTTCATATCATCATAATCATAAAAATGATTATGATCATTTTTATTATAAAAGGGATAATAATGATTAATATTATCCTCATTATTAACATCATTATCATTATGAGTTCTATAATAATAATAATAATCTTTTAAAGTACACTCCAAATTTTATTAAGTTAAACCGAAAATGGAATTTTGTTTTGCCCAATTGATCGTGAGCCCAGCAGCCACTGAGCAGCGCCAGATAGACGTTGCTCTATCCCTTATTGTTGAACGCCAAACAAGGTAGCAGCAACTCCCGTCTTTAAACTTATTTTGGTATGACGCGGCCGGGGTTCGAACCCACGACCTCCCGATTGTGAGGCTGACGCTCTACTGACTGAGCCAACACACCGGTTCATTTATTATAATACTTAATGGTTTAATTTATTGTCAATATGATAGTTTTATCGGTGTTTTCATTACACGCGTTACAGACGTTCAGCAGCCTTGCCTGATAAACATAAAATGCCCAACCCGGACCACTGAGGATGGCGGTGTGATAGAGTACGTACTGAAAGAGGCTCCGAAAGAACTACAGACTCTGTTCAGCCACTTTGACAAGAGGACCGTCTACCATCACGTTTGCAGAGAACCAGGTAGGAAGCTATCGATGTTATAAGACGGCCATGATAGCTGCTGTACGACTGACACCACAGATCATTTTCAGATGATCTCCATCATCATAATATTATTGTCACCACCATCATCACCATCATCACAATCTCATTATTTATTATCATTATCGTCATTATCATTGTCAACAAAAGATGATTGCTAAACCAACAATTCACACACTAGTACTACGATAAAATTCTGGCGTACTTGATATCCTTGAATTATCTTCTCCCACATGCCTTTACCATCCGTGCCTCAATGGAGGAACAGGTAACGAAATCTTGTTAGGCTCCATGTGATAAGGCAACTGAAGTGACGCCTAGTGATGTGAAGTCTTTCACAAGTTCATTGGCGCAGGATATGAAGCGACTGAGTTGACGCGCTACGTGTAAAAGGCATATCTTCCCCCCACAGCATGTTTCTGACATCCGTGCCGCAATGGAGGAACATGTAACGAAAACTTATAAGCTTTATTAGCGCAGGTAATAACGCAACTGACGCATCTTGTCCATTACTTTACACCCATATCCCTTCTCCCACAGAATGTCTCTGCGATCCTTGCTTCAATGGAGGTTCATGCAACGAAAACTTTGAAGGATTTAATTGTTCCTGTCCAGACGGATATAGCGGCAACAGTTGTGAAACATGTAAGTTCTTTTACCTTTCCACACATGGGCATAGACTTCTATAAATGAGCGTGTACGTGTGTGTGAGTGTGGAGGGGGGAGGCGTCCTACGAAATTTGCCGACAAGGTAAAAGGATGCTCTTATGGTCGTTCCCCTGGATAATAAGTATCTCTGGTCACTAGGTTTCAAGCCCGCATGCTGAAGTATGCCCCATCCATATAAATTGTCAAAGAGAATATTCCTATCATAATTGTCACTGTTTACATTGATATATTAATACACAAATACATGTAACCATGTAGAACAATGACAATAGCGTGCCATACCAGTAACATTGGGTAGCATATATTTAACCAAGAAGAACTAGAGGGCGCAAGTGATTCAATGAGATGAACAAATCTTGCTCTTCGATTTGGAAACCACTATACACTTCGACTTCTTCTTTATAACGCTACATCTTATTTTCTTTATTTCAGTTTCTATGATCCTATCTGTAAGTTTCCATGGATCTGATCGTGGTGCCAACGCAGGAAGAGTGGGCTTCACCAGCCATGATTCTCCATCCCAAGTTAAACTATTTACCAATGAGGCCTGGTCCATGAAAACGTCCCACCTGGTCTGCCAGTACCTTGGGTATATTCGGGGAGCCTATGCTACATTGAGCGGCAATGTGTACAACACTACTGATTCCAACGCCAGTCTAGAGTACGGTGCTATACGGTGTGATCAGGATGCGAGGAACATATCAGAATGCTGGTACGAATCCAGACCGAGGGATGGTGTAAGCAGTAATATGATCATTGCAGTGGTTTGCTGTACATGTGAGTATTATGCTTTATAGCCGATGCACACGAGGCGTAGTATTTGGATTGTGTCACTTGCTATCCGAATCAAGCCTCCTCCTCCTCCTTCTCGTCCTCCTCCACCTTCTTTTTCTTCCTCTAAGGCCATTAACAAAATAAACATGTTTAGCGTCCCCGTCCGCTTCCTTTTGGGGGCCGTCTCCTTGTTTTTGTTTGTTTGTTTTTTTCGGATTTTGTCACTTCCTGACCGAACCAAGCCTCCTCCTCCTCCACCACCTCCTTCTTCTTCTTCCTCTTATCCTTCATCATCATCATGATTAATTTTTTTTTTTTTCCTTTTTCCAATCATCTTCTTTTTTTATAATCCGGATCCTATCTAGAGAAAAATTTCTCTCTCTTTTCAAAACTCCTTTTGTTAATTCGTCTCAAGTTTCTTGATTGAGTATGGCTTTATTATCACACGACCCCATTTGTCCTGCATCTAGCAGCTCTACAGTCTTTGTACTTATGAACTGTCGAAGTTGCAATATATACTTTGTAAAGTTCAGTCGACATGATACTGACTTTATTGATTTATGATATATAAATTATAGTATATATATATATTAAATAGTATATAACTTAATAAATATATTTGCATATCTTGGTGAGCCCCTCAGTTTCCGTATATCACTTAAATTTGTAAAATTCATTCGTGCATTCTGTCCCATTACAAACAAGATATAGCTTGTTGGTGTTACACCAAAACGTACAAACGAAATATTGTGCTTGCTGTTATTCTCCAAACAATGTACGAACAGCTCTTGTATGCGGACCTGAAGGGGAGCCTCTGGGGATTAGTTCCGGCATTATTCCCGATTCGGCCATTACTAAATCAAGCTGTAATGCATCGCTTGATTGTGACAGCACCGCTGGGCGCCTACACTCCAACGCGACCTGGATACCGGCTGCAAACGACTACACCAGCCCATGGATTCAGATCCATTTGGAATCCTTGCACATGATCACCGGGGTTGTCACCCAGAGTCACCATTCTCTTGATGACAGTACGACTTCTTATACAATATCATTCCGTTTGGATACCGACACCTGGCTACCCTACAGGGATGTTTACACGTACTCTAATTCTACGGTAGGCGAATATTAATTCATTTGAAGTTGGATGGGGGGAGTTGACAATCTTAACACCGGCCCTATTGTAAGTTCCTGCAGAAAACGTCTTTGGATTACGTAATAGTCACTTAATGTTCTCACACTGGAATAAGTGATTTATCTACATGGCTATTGAATTATCATGCGCTGATTTTTCTAGAATGTTCACAGATGATAAACCGTTTTTTTTTTAAATTCGTTATCTGTTTAAAAAAATAATAAAAGGTAGTAGTCCGGTTGAAGTCTAGGGTTCAACTTCACTTAAATACTCTTATTTTCCATAATTCTTCCTAGACCACCTTACAAATCAATCCGAACATATATTCCAAATGCAAGAACCAAAAGGGCCAATGAGGAGTTATTCATGTCATCATGTTGATAATGGTAGCATCTGCTATAATCCGGAGCAACCCTCTATTGATCGTTATTGCGAAGCCGGGCATTTAAAAACATAATAATTCTTCACTATTATTTTTAAAATGTTGTCTCATAACAGCTTTTTTTATTTCTGTTGTTGATTTTAAGAAAATACAAAATCTCCGTTCCGATGTCTTATTCCATTCTAATAATCTGGTTGAAAATTTTGTCAGGTATTTCAAGGAAATTTTAGACGTCCGACCCCTGTTACGCATTCCTTTCATCCTCCGTTGGTGGCGCGCTTCATTAGACTTCACCCTCGGACGTATGTTGGGTCACCAAGTCTTCGTTTCGAGCTGATAGGTTATGGACCACTCGCTGATTACATAGGTAAAAAAAAAAATCTTCTTTATTAATACTTTTGTTGTCATATCCATTTACAGTGGCGTATCTAGGCATTACAGCGCTCGGGCAAGCAATGAAATTGAGCCCCCTCGCTAACTTATTTTCATTACTATACAAGCGAGCAAAGCGAGAGAAAAAGACACTTTCAATGTGATGTAAAGATATTAACTTTGTCATAATTATGAACAAAAATGTAGGTTTCCGTTGTCAAGAATAATTCTGTTCTTAGATTTTGTGAACGAGGGAGCGAAAATGGTAACTTGTCTTTCTTTCAAATATTATTTCATCATGAAAAATCTTTGCGATTGTGTTCGATGTCCAATACCTGTGTACCCATTCTCAATATTGGTATCAAGTAGTAGCCTTTCGTTCTTGTTCCCTAAAGGTGAAATCTACGAGCCGAATTTGAGATGTGCTCCACCCTTGGGAATGGCATTGGGAGTGGCTAATAGCAGCATCATCCCCGATAGTTCATTTTCTTCATCCAGAGCCATCAATGATTTTAAGCCTTCCAATGCACGACTTTTTGGAAATGGCGTTTGGGCGCCCACTTCACGCTCATCATCCTGGTGGAAGGTAGAGAATTCACTCTTATAATATAATTTGGTTCGTATCTGGACACCTACCCCCTGGACATCCACCCCCGGATGACCACCCCAGTCAACTACCCCTAGGACCCCCCCCCCCCCCTAGGGCAATCACCCTCTAGGACGACTACCCACCCAGGGACAACTACCCCCGGACAACTACCCCCTAGGCTGATAACGTCATCTAGGCGCCATTTCGTGAATTTTTCTGAAAATCTACTCATGATCATAATGCTCAAAATCGTCTCAAATTTATTTTGCATACGTTTTAGGCTATTTTAAGCATTTTATTAAAAGAATCGCGCACACGCGCATGCGCGGGCGTTTTCGCGCGTAATACCCTTACACAACATAGAATCGCCATTTGATACCATGTGTATTCATTTTATGTCACATATGGCCATTAAATGTATCGTGATTGCAATGGCCTTGGAATTAAAAATACGAATTTGCACATTATGACATCAGCATATTTATGGAAATTAATTGTATCTCTGTACATATTGATCGATTTTCTTCCAATTGTTGATATTGTTGAAATTGTTGAATTGTCTTATTTTGCGTTTATTTTCTATTGGAGGTGACTTTTTCTAAAATCTTGATTCTACATTCCAGTCTTGTTTGAGCAATATCTCGATTATTTTCGCTCGATTTTCTGCTAGCGTCAAATATATTGTAGCCGAGAAAATTCTGTACAGATTGTCTACACGAGAAATGACATTTATTTTGTAATCAGCCCACCTATACTTGTTCCTAACAAGTATTACATGTCTAGTTATAATTATAATAATTATTATTTTTATCATGATTATCATCGTTATGATCATTATTAGCAATATTATTGTCATTATCATTAATGTTATCAACATTTTCATTATTATATTATTATGCATTATTAAATATCATTATTATAATTATCATTATTTTCATTATTTACGAAATGGACACTCAGGTTAACCTCGGCAAAGTGTACCACGTGACTGGGGTCATGACCCAGGGGCGACCAAACGATCACCAACAATGGACGGCATCCTACGAGCTGCTTCTCTCACTCAATAGTCAGACGTGGGTCGGTGTTTCGGTACAGCATTGTGGATTCTTGAAGGTAAGTTATAGTTTTGACCCTGCCTGTCATCCATTCAATAGATAAATTTTAATGATGACAAAAAATAACAAAAGTAAAAACAACAACAAAACCGATTAATACCATTATTACTATTACTACTGGTATGATTACACATTATCGTTTTAAATTTCACCTCAATCTTTATTTGAGGCCGTTATCCTAGCCAAGCGTCGCTTATCAGGGATTGCGGTTTCCTGCACTTTTATAGCAGATAGTTCGTAAATACTTTAAATTGATAATGATATGTCATAGAAATATTAAGTTCGTTATTTTATGTATCAATGTAAATAACATTTTGACATGGAGTTATTATCTTTTATATATTTTGTAATATACCTTACGTTTATAATTGTCTTTGTTATTCAGTTATTGTGTTTTGGAAAAATGCAGAAAAATGCAGGAGAAAAAAATTGCTTATGCTTATCATGGTGATGACTACTGATGAAGGTAATGGAGGGTGACGAGAATGATAATGATAATAAAAGTAAAAACTAATAATAATAGTAACAATAATATTGATAATAATAATAATAATGATAAGAATATGAATAATTATTACAACTATAATGATAACGACAACACCAAAGATAATAATACCAACAACATTAGTAATAACCTTGATGATCTGTAATACCGGTGATTACAAAAATGATTGGAATCACCTATGTTGATGGTCGTTTTTTTCTCACAAAAGCCATTTTCGAACCCTTTCGTTTTGAGGGAAGTTCTAAATAAGAATTTGAACTTTTCATTTTTTGACCTGCAAATGGGACATAGTACCTTTAAAGGGACTTGGTAACAGTGTTAAGATGAGAGATAGTGGTGCTAAGGTAGTGACTTCAATGCTACATGTACAATTAAAGATAATCTGAAAATTTGAGAGAGAACGGACCATTACTCATGGTACAAATAGGGAAAAACTGATCTGATCGATTCCTTAATTCTCCCAACTATATTATTACAATTTAATTACATTTTAGGTGAATGGAAATCGTTACAAAGCAATATAATGGCTCTACATTCCATTCCAGACATTTAAGTGTTGACAGATTTTTTATAGCCTGTTTTATGTCTTTTTTTTATTGGAAAAACGGTTGGGAAAATTAAAAATGGTTGGGAAAATTTACTGTTAATCACTGTTAGAGGGTGTCATACATCGACCTTTTCAAAGAAAACCATAGATATCTTTGTGGTTTGAGAATTTTTTCAGGATTTTTTGCATGTCAGAGGGTTAGTACAGTAGGAGGAATATAGTATGAATAAATAAATCATTATATACAAAAATTAATCAATATTTTTCATCAACCTTCAACAATGTTACAAAGTCACTTTAAGATGATTAGTTCAGTTCAGTTCATGAGCAAAACACAAAGGACACTTACTTTATCTGCAGACACCCTCAGGCACACGATTTCAACATTCTTTTACTGCTCTTTTCTTTCTTCCAA
Organism: Strongylocentrotus purpuratus; assembly: GCF_000002235.5. NCBI lineage: Eukaryota > Metazoa > Echinodermata > Echinoidea > Camarodonta > Strongylocentrotidae > Strongylocentrotus > Strongylocentrotus purpuratus. The sequence goes on from NW_022145598.1 coordinate 21,885,459, forward strand.
CTTTTAAGTTAGTTACTTTCTGACCCCAAAAAATCCTTACACGTGACATTCCATTAGCTCCCCCCCCCCTCCCCACTCCCCGACAAATTTGAATGAAACTCTCTGGAAATTGATCGCACAACAACGAATGTGATTGTTACATTCTGCAGCGGACCACTGGATGAGACGAATTCGGTTGAAATGTGACGAACATGAATGGACAAGTGTTGAAATATATTACCCATTGCATACCTTAAATGAAAAATGAAGTCAAAGTGCACAAATGGATGGAAACAAGTTCTATACACAAAGCAGATGCTTGTATTAAAAGAAGGGGGAAATTTTAATATTATATTTAACTTCTCCATATCTATAGGAATTTTCTGCAAATTTTGACGGAGAGACGCTGGTGATAAATTTGCTTCCGACCCCTCTTTCTGCACAATTCGTCAAGATCTACCCCATAGCCTTTCAAGTTCATCCCGTTCTGAGATGTGAAATACTGGGTTTCTAACGCGGAATGGTCATATATTTTAATCATCTCATTTTAGTTACCTGGTCCTTCCGACTGGTAGGAACGGAAAGTTTCAACCAATCGGGTGCAGGTTGCAACATTAGTGACCAGGCACAAGCCAATACAATTTGTTTTGGCGTAGACTTCAAACTATTTCTAAGAATATTAGTCACCCAAAATCGTGACCATTGGGTTTATGGGGGAAAGTTTGTATAAATTCAATTCCAATATAGATGCTGTTGCAATTCGAAGAAGAAATACAATATAGGTGTTGTATAGGACAACCTCATAGTTCGGATTTTGTGATTCCACATTGGACAAATTGGAATCGGTGTAAATCTGTAAACACCAACGAGAAGTTGGTATTAATTAGAACGTATGAGGCTGTACTGTAACTGTGGTGTTTAGGGTTTATGTAGCTGTACTATAGCTGTGGTATTTAGGATTTATGTAGCTGTACTGTAACTGTGGTATTTAGGAATTATGTAGCTGTACTATGACTGTGGTATTTAGGATTTATCTAGCTGTAATGTTACCTTGGTATTTAGGATTTATGTAGCTTTACTATAACTGTGGTATTTAGGATTTATGTAGCTGTACTATGACTGTGGTACTTAGGATTCATGTAGCTGTACTGTAACTGTGGTATTTAGGATTTATGTAGCTGTACTGTAACTGGGGTATTTAGGAATTATGTAGCTGTACTGTAACTGTGATATTTAGGATTTATATAGCTGTACTATGATTGCGGTATTTACGATTTATGTAGCTGTACTGTAAGTGTGGTATTTAGGATTTATGTAGCTGTACTGTAACTGTGGTATTTAGGATTTATGTAGCTGTACTGTAACTGTAGTATTTAGGATTTATGTAGCTGTACTGTAAGTGTGGTATTTAGGATTTATGTAGCTGTACTGTAACTGTGGTATTTAGGATTTATGTAGCTGTACTGTAACTGTGGTATTTAGGATTCATGTAGCTGTACTGTAACTGTGGTATTTAGGATATATGTAGCTGTACTGTAACTGTGGTATTTAGGATTTATCTATCTGTACTGTAACTGTGGTATTTAGGATTTATGTAGCTGTACTGTAACTTCGGAATTTAGGACTTACGTATATGTACTGTATAACTGGAACAGAGGGACAGGACACAACCAGTGGTCCAGGTCTATCCATCGACATGGGCTGACGTCAGACAGACAGGTCGTCGTCAGGATACTTAAGGATCCTGTTTCATAAAACCTGATGTCAGTAACAAGTTACTGTAACTATTGTTGTAAGCTACTGAAATCCTTGTATTTGATCGGGTGTGAGCAGATTTGTCATAGATCTGTGGCAGTTGTTATTGGTGACTAGTTTTATGTAACAGGGTCCTGGAGCAGGAGATACCCAAACTAATGACAAAGCTAAGGATCTACATTAATCAGTGAACTCTATTAATCTTCTGTTAAGTCTCATATGTTTGTAATTCATTCATGTATTCTGTTGTATCCGTTTTTTAGAATAGCTCGCATTAATAAAGCTTTATTAACCTAATTAATTGTGTTAATTATTCTTCTGTTTGCAAAACATCCAAGTCGCAAGTAGTTGTTCGATTCCCGCCTTGTAACAATAATTATGTGGTGTGAGGGCCGATAGAAATTTATCTTATAGATGCAGTAGGCCGGTTAAATCGAAAGGAAACGATTTCGAGAACCCCTCCCTCATTTTATTCAAAAAGAAAGAGACATTCTGAGGAAATGTCTGAAAAGATGTGCATATTATGTTAAGTCTTGAGACCAGTTTGCCCCCCCCCCTCTACATTTTCGGAGATTGCGCCGCAACCACTTGGAATTTTGAATTGTCGTTTCATGACTTTTTCCCCTCGAGCCTTACGCACATTCAGATAACATTTTCTTAGAAATCATATATACCTGTAAGGTGTTGCATAACAATTAGTATGCGCATGTCATCAAAAAGTGCTATGATTGCATGTATTCATGTACAAGCAGAAATGTGAATACAGGTTTACATGTATTTCTTCATAAGTGGGAGATATGAATTGATATCAAATTTGCTTTTATATGTTTCTCAAAGTAACTTGATGTATTCCAGAACAAAAGAATACATTAGAAATAAAACAATAGATATAAGAAAAATTAAAAAGCAATAAATATATTTTTTTTTTAAATATTTGAAAATCGCATTAAATTTGCATAAATATAACTATTTTGTGTTAGAAAAAAATAGAACTTTCATATTCATAATGAGTTTCAACATAAAAAACGTGGAGTCTGACATTTTTTGTTATAATTTTAGTTCCCTGTATATTTCCAGATTTGATATTCATGAATGCGTAATTTGCGTATTCATGAATTTGAGATGAAGGAAACATTTATTCAATACATTTTCAAGATTCTTCACAAGTCTACAGACAAATATTTAGAGTTTTCTCTAAAATACATACAATTAGCATTTTGCATAATTCATTAGGCTATAACGACAACAATTTGCATTTTAGGAAAACAAACAATTATACCATCTTGTTCCTTACGTAAATATCTACAAACATGCACATTTTCGTGTTCATCGGACATCCGACGGCCGAAATCATAGGGGGGCTCACAGCCCCCCTATTAGTGAGGTGCTCAAAATAGCCCAGTTCAGTAAGGGTTAACAAGCATTTATGCTTTCTTAGCAGTCAGGTAAAATAACCACCACTACATTTCTATCTAACTTCAGACATTCTTAAAAGCGGTGGGTTTCTTGTAATATACGCTATTAGCACCTCGTTTGTCCTTTGTCGGATTCATAAATAAATCAATCAAATCAATTACACAGTTTATACCTCCTCCTATTATTAAGTGCTTTTATTCTTTTTCATTGTTTTTTAATACAAGTGTGATTTGTTTTTTTAAGGAATCTTTGTGCCTTTCCTTTGTTGGTGCATATATATTTAGAAAACAAAATGAAAATTCCTATGTTGACCATTAATTAACAATAGTTGACCATCATCATCGGCAGAAAAACACGTTACCTATCCATTCACTCTAAATAACATTTTCAAGAACTTAAAACCAACGAGTCTTTTGGATAAAAAGACTTTCACCATTTTGTGTGTAGACCACCTGTCAGTGAGTGTTTGTCTTTGTTGCGCATACCTCTTGAGTTTACATTCAATGAATGACATGTTTTAGACATATAAATAAATTAGGGAGGAAAAAGAAACACAAGTCATCTTTAAAAAAAAAATCAGTTCACATTGATTATCAAAATCACTTCTTTTTGGGTATGTTCGATGGATATACACGTCATGATCATATTCATAATCGGAATGAAAGACTTACCAGCACTGATGTTTCGCCAGTCGCCTTCCTGTTAGTAACGCTGCTCAAATAATCTTCATCTAATGATTGACTAGCTTTTCTAAGTCTATTATGTCTCCCGTCAAATATGTTATGTGGTGGGAGATATTAAGGGAAGGAGGGGAGAGGATGAGAATATCAGAATGGGTGAAAAAGGGAGGAAGAGAGAGAGACAGAGAGAGAGAGAGAGACAGAGAAAGGGAGAGAGATAGAATGTGAGAGAGGTGAGAAAAGGGGGAAGAAAAAGAGAAAGAGAAGGGGAGAGAGAGAGAGAGCGTGAGAAGGGCGAGAACAGGAGGAAGCAAAAGAGATTAATAAAGATGATAATAATAATAATTATAATTTACAATATTCAACGTGTATCCCCTGGCGCGTATCCTAATTGAATAAAGTGATCACCTATTAAAAAAAAAACATTTTAAAACATCTTTGATGGTGATATAAAACATTATATACTTCTCTTTAATATTTTGAATACATCTAGTCATCTGATTGGTCGAAACTGGAGTCGTTATTTTAGCCATGCCCGCCTACTAGTCCATAGTTTTTAAAAGATGGCCGCATGCCCGCCTACCGGTCAATAGTTTTTTTTGTAAAGATGGCTGGTGCCCCCGGTAAGGGGCCGCTTAAATACATTTTGCTGAGATCCCCATTGGTTTACGTGTAAAAAGTTTCTTTGTGCGTGCGCGGATACGAAAAAAGCGCAATGTATGTGATTGTAACCTTCACGCAACTTTCCAGCGGAGATATACAGACAGTGTCTCAGTTTGTTTGGAGGTATTGTTTTAACCAGTCTGTATTTAAGAAAAAGGATAAGGTAAGCATTCTTTGCAGAATTTCTTTTTTTTGTTGTGAATTCGGTATATAAAAGAAGCATAGCTGTTTCTTTACTGGCTCTCGGCAACGTTACCCGGTGAACCTCGGGGAAAATAGCAGGATATTAACGTCCCCTTGAGCCTATACAAACAGCGATGCCTCTCATAGCAGTCAATAATATACAATATGCACAAAAACTCCATTGAAGTGAGCAGACTCTATCCATACGTTACAGCCTGATTTCTTGTGTGTACATACTTGTTTGATCACTCTAAGGCATACAACCCCCAGATACAACCCTAGTGTGCCAACGATTCCACTTTTCTTTCATGGACAAGTCTACCTTGATATCAAAGTTGTTTTTAATAAAAACAGACAAGTGAGGAAAGGCATCAGTGAAAGTACCGGTATTGAATTAAACACATGGTGACAACGCTGTGATATTACGAGGCCTTCACCCATTAGCTTTGTATAGAAAAATTAATGATTTTCTATTTCGGTTGTTGATGAAGGAAAATAATATCTATTTCTTATAGGGCCGGGTTCCATACAATTTATCTCCAAAGTAAAGATATTGTAACTATATGGCTTTCATCATGCGAATGGAAGAAAGAGATCGGTGACAGTTTTAGGAATAGTCTGATAACAAAAGTTTTGAGAACTTATGGAAGTCGTGAAAGATCAAACACAAAATAGGCAACTCTTCGATTTACTTTACTAACCCCTCTCCTAATTGCTTTCTACTAAAACGATTCTTAACTCATTATTCTTACAATATGTTTACTTTGGAGATAAATTCAATTATCTATAGGCCCTAGTTAATTAGTGCACAATACATCGTGCAATGAACCCGGCCCTGAGTTTACAAAATAGATATTATTTTCATTCATCTACAACCGAAATGGCAATTTATCTAATTTCCTATGCAGAGCTATTGGGAGAAGGTCTCATAAAATTACGGCGTTGTCACCTTGTGTTTTGTTCAACACCGGTACTTTCACTGAAGCGTTTCTTTAATGTGTCTGCTTTTATTAAAAACAACTTAAATAGCAAGGCTTGTCCATGAAAAAAATTGGAAACGTTAGCATGCTAAGGTTGTATGCATTATACTTATTGGATTAGTATGTACACAAAGGAAACCGAGGCTACAACGCAGGAATAGATTCTGCTCACTTCAATGAAGTTGTTGTGTATTGTGTTTTATATCACCAACACAATCGAAGATGCATTAAAAGGTTGTTTTCCTTCTCAATAGGTGATCACTTTATTAAATGAGGATACGCGCCTTCGAAATTAGATGAAACAATTCAATTGGAATTGCACTCTGCAGTGAATACCTTATTATTAGAAATAATTAAAGGGGCTTTAATAATCAACAATTTTGGTGGGGAAGGTTTGAATACCTTATCCGGGGTAATTTCTTTTGCTGATTCCAAACATGCCAGTTTTACGTACTGACCATTTCACGATATTTTGGTGATTTTTGCCACTTTGGGACCCAATACTAACCGTTTTAGTCATTTTGGATGAGGGAAAGGGTTGAATAGCTTATCCAGTATAAAATAATCGCTGATACCCAGAAATGTCAGTCTTACACTGTGAAAAGGTTGGGCAATATTTTCCAACACTTTGCCAATAGTCAACCCAACCATCTATTGGGCAATATTTTCGTATTTTGCCCAACAGTTGGTCAAGATTTTCCCAACAAGTTGGCTACCGTAGTCAGGCAGTTGAAGGGTCATATCTTTGCCCAAATGTTGGTCAAAATACGAAACAATTATGCACGTGTGAAGTAGGGTACTTATGTTAATACCAATACCACTGGGCAAAATATTGCCCAATAGATGGTTGGGTTGACTACTGGCACAACGTTGGGCAAAGTGTTGAAAAAATATTGCCCAACCTTTTCACAGTGTACAGAACCCTTCTGACGGCATTTGGGTAATTTTTCCTCTATCACAAATACCAAATTATTTGTTGGCCGAACTCTAGTTTTCTATTCTTTATCTGTTTTTCCTAAAGTTTCCGATAATATGATATTTCAATTGTATGCTCTTATTCAAGCCTACTAGTAGCCTACTAGATGCCAGAGTGGACGTCGTCTTTAAATATAACGTTAAGTAGGTCTAATGGAAATGCAATCATGACGAAAATGCCTTAGTGGAAGCAACTGGGAAAGAATTGATGTATAATCTGAGATTTTATAATCGTTAAAAGATCAGAAATTGAGTTAATCTTGCTAAAAATCAAACGCACTGCTCTAAAGAATGGGTATAATTTATGTGGGACTACGCAGACCAATGACACGGAGGAACGGTTCTAACTATTTAATTGTTTCTCATCATGTTTCGTCTAAGACGGCATTTTGAAATGCTATCCTTTACAGGGAATATTTCTACAATGATCTCCCTAACTAGCTGACATACAAAAAAGAATGGGAAAACTCGTAAATCCCTCTGTCCCTACCCTGCTTTAGCCCTCTTTCTCATTTATCTTTCCCCTCAGTTATTTTTTATCCTATCTACACCCTCCCTCTACCACCCTCTTTCTCTCTCTCTCTCTCTCTCTCTCCCTATTTGTTTCCCCTCCTCCTCCCTTTCTCGCCCTTCTCATATTATCATCCTCTCCTCTCCTTCTCTTACTTTCTTCCACCACATAAAGGCCCGAATTCACAAACGAGGTTTGTCGACAAACCTAGGTTTATGTGCGTCACACGACGCGTTTTTACGAACCTTGACCAATATAATTTGACGGGGGACGTAATAGACTAAGATTATTTAGGGACTTTTAGATTTCCTCGTCGACATTGTGGACTGCTACGTGTGACGTCCTGTTAAGGCACTGGCATTGACGACGTCACACCTCTAAAGCACTGGCTTTGAGGACGTCACACGTAGCAGTCCATTATATCAACGCGCAAATCTAAAAATCCCTATTAATTGAAATTGAAAACAAAAACCTCACTCGATCAGTCTTGACGGTTTGGTCCCTACCTGAAGAGCTAGCCAAGCATTGGATGAAGGTTACTGTATTTGGGAAGCGTTACTAACAGGATGGCGACTGGCGAAAGAGCAGTGCTGGTAAGTCTTTTATTCTGATTATGACTATGATCGTGATGTATATATCCATCGAACATACCAAAAAAAGAAATTATTTTGTCAATGAATGTGATGGAACTGAAAAAGAGTGATTTTGTTAAAGAGATTATTTGTGTTTCTTTTTCCCCCCAATTGATTGATGTCTAACACATGTCATTTACTGTGGTGTGCGCAACAATAAAAAACACAGTCAAGCTTTTCTGGTCTGTTTAAACACCAAAAAGGTGATGGTCTTTTTTGTCCAAAAGACTCGTTGGTCCAGAGACCTTGAAAATGTTATATATTTAGGGCGAAGAGATACTATCTTTTTGTTTAGAGTGAATGGAGATGTAACGTATGTTTTTGCCGATGATGATGGTCGAATATTGTTGATTAAACGGCACCATAGGAATTGTAATTTTGTTTTTAAAATATATATGCACCAACCGAAAGAAGGTGCAAAGACTCCTTTTATAAAAATTCACACTTGTATTGAAAAAGTAATGGAAAATAGTGAAAGGCACTTAAAGGGCAAGTCCACTCCAAAAAAAAACTTACTTTCAATAAAAGCAGAATAATCAGACAAACCAATCAAAAAAAGTTTGAGCAAAATCGGATAAATCATAAGAAAGTTATGAATTTTTGAAAAAGTATGTACAAACATAGAACAATAAGAATCAGTTTGTGACGTCATGTCCTCACAACTTATCAATTGCTTTATATAGTTTAATCCCATTAATTTCCCTTTTGAACCCCAAAACTTGATTCCCACATGCCTTTGCCCAGGTTATATGATTTGTATCATATTGCGTGCATGACATTTCGCAAAAAATGTTATGAATTTCTAAGAATTGATACTATTTTCTGAATATTGTATTTCATAATTAATGATTTTTATATAAATAGTTTATCAAGATTCAGTTTTTCAAAATTTAACTGGACAAAAATTACTCTTTATTTGTGCATCCACACAAAAACATATTACTAACAATCTAACTTGGATGCTGGTGTGAAGAAATAAGATTCTTAGGGTGAAAAAAGGACATTTATATTATCAATATAAAGAAAATAATTAGTGGATAGTGAGGACCATACGTCACAGACTCATGAGTGAGTTGCCAATTTGTGTAGTGATTTTCAAAGTTTTTCATGTCATTAAAAATGTATAACTTTCTTATTAGTTACCCGATTTTGCTCAAACATTTTTTGATTGGTTTGTCTGTTTTATCTGGTTCTATTGAAAGTAAGTTATTTTGGAGTGGACTTGGGCTTTAATGATAGGAGGAGTCATGAATTGTATAATGAATCCGACAAATGACAAACGAGAAACCGACCACTTTTAACAATCTATTCGGAAATCTGAAGTTAGCAGATGTGTGGAGGAAACATCATAACTATTTGCAACAATTTACTTGAAGAAATATTGCTTTAAAGATAGCTACAAGGTGAGACTATGGGTTTATCAGAGATGAATCTTTACCACTGGTGGCGTCTTCTGACATACGCCCAATTTTAAGAAGTGACCACAATGCCATTTTGCTGAAATTAAGAATGGGGGAAAGGTGTATTAAAAAGGTCCTAGTTATTGGAAACTGAATGTTTCTCTTTTAGAGGATGAGTCATTCCAAGATGGAATTTAGAATATTATTTAAAAATATGTAAGCGATGAAGATTTGTTTTTTCTGAAGTGTGAAATTAGTAGAAGGAGATCCAAAAACTTTAGAGGTATATGAGTTAGTTAAAGAACAAATATAAAAACAAAAACAAAAATTATGAAAAGGAGCTGGTATAAGAAATCGAGTTAGAGGGATGGACGAAGGTGAAAAGAACACAATATATTTCATGTCACTAGGAAAACGACATGCATGGTAAGAACAAATGTCATAACAGAATAGAAGTCACAGGACGGTAAAAATAGGTTGATAAGAAATCAACAAGAAATAGTAAGAGTGGTCAATAGATATATTGTGTTATGATGAATGTCCTAAACTTAAAGATAAAGATAAAGAGAGTTGTGAAGGATTAATGACAAACAGGAAATTTTAAAAAGTAGTTTTTAGTTTGAAAAACAATAAATCACCTGTTAAGTGTTATAGATGGAGGCCAAAATCGAATTCTATAAAACTTTTTGGAACGAAATAGTTCAGATTTTAGTCGATACCCTAAATAATTCATAATTATGTAATGCAATTATCTGTTTCGCAAATAAAAGTGCTGATAACTTTGTTGTTTAAAAAAGGTTGTCCTAAGATTTTAAATAAATGGCGGCCAGTGACACTGTTAAACTGCGACTACAAAATAGCTGCTGCAGTCTTAAAAGTTCATATCAAATATTGTGAATGATAACCAGGTTGGATATTTACAAAAAAAGATTAAGTGGTTTTAATATAAGGTTACTTTATGATAAATTAAATAAAATTGAAACATTTTCAGGGAGCTTTTATGATTGATTGATTGATTGATTGCTTGTTTCTAATTTTTCATTTCATATAACAATTGTTTGCACAATATTAAAAGAACATAGTTGACAAAGTAGGATAAAAAAATCATGAAATGAAACAGAAACCTACTGGAAAGCATAGCTTGTTTTTGTAGGTTCCCAAGAATAAATATAATATGAACATTATTTTCATAATCATTTTAAGTGTCTTAATAATCACAGTAAAATAGATTTAATATAATAACATATTTCATAAACCATTTTAAATTATCTAAATAATCAAAAAAATACAACCAAAAAAATGACAAAACGGGACACGGAGGACAGGAAACTGACATAATAAGATAAGACAAGACATCACAAAACATGAAAGGACAAAACAAGACAAAAAAACAAAGCTGCACACAACAGAAGTTAGAAGAAGAGAGAGAGAGGGAGAGAGAGAGAAATAGAGAGAGTGTGTGAAACAGGGGAGAGGTGAGAAGTTTAACCCGTAGGAGACATATATTCTTGTATTAAATTCTTTTTGAACACTCTACTAAAACTATAATATGTAGGTTTATTTCTAACTGGATCTGAAAGAGAGTTCCAAAGTTTTGAGCCTGAAAATACAAATGATTTATTTGGTAGACTTCATGCCAGCTTTCGATGTGGTTACCATGGATTTCATGAAACGAACAATGGGTTTGTTCAATTTTGGAACAATTCATTGAATGGGTCTCTTTACTGTATGAGCACACAGTTTAATAAATGACGACTTGAAATTCTGACTTCACATCTACCTGTATACATTTTACGTTCGCAGTATTAGCCCATACATTATTCCCACAAAGTCTTAAGGGCGTATCCCCCTTGTTTTCATTCATTTTGAAATGTACTTAATTGATTATTTTAAAAGTACTTTAATCCCACCAATAGCCCCTTAACTTGATTTTTGTGAATATTTTCTCTCTTTAATACAAGATCTGGTTGTGCCTTTCCTTTCTTCTGTACGGTTCAGTACAGGGAGCCAATAGAGGTAAGTGTTTTTTTTTTACAAGAGCAATGAGTAGTGAGGGGAAAGGGGTGAGAAATGAGAGAAAGAGAGAGAGGCAGGGAGAGAGAGAAAGTCTTAGTGCGAGAGAGAAAGAGAGAGAGAGTGTGTGTGAGAGAGATTGAAAGTGGGAGAGATATAGAGGGAGAAAGAGGGGGAGAGAGAGAGAGAGAGAGCGCGCTAGAGAAATACACCACACCAGTATCACGGATGTAACTCCTTAACCCCACCCCGTTTTCCAGAGAGAGAGATAGAGAGAGAGAGAGAGAGAGAGAGAAAGGGAGAGAGAGAGAGGGAGAGAGAGAGAGAAAGGGAGAGAGAGAGAGTGAGAGAGAAAGAGAGAGGGGAGAATGGATGTTGTTTGGTGATTAAATTCACATAGCCTTTAGTATCTTTTATGATTAAAAAAATAAATTAATGAGATTATGACATGATCACGGGTCCGGAAGGACAATCCGTTTCGCTCTATGCTAGTAATACAATAAAAGAATATCATCACCATAGGAAACCTTTGTTGACATTGAAATTATTGAAAATAATAAACAGTCTCGGATTTTGGAGCGATGATCGGTTTGATGATTACCTCTGGTGCTAATTTATGTTTGAAGACAATAATTCAAATCATATAGTGCGTGTATACAGTGTGAGTCAAAAAAAAGTTTGCACCTATAAAATTGCTAATTATTTCAAAAATCCTCTATGAACAGTAAATAATTATACATCTTATGAAAGAGTGTTTTATCCCAAATCATTTTGTATCTTTTTGTGTGGTATGTGTTCACGCTTGGATGAACACGAGGCATTGTTTGCGAGAGTGCAAAAAATCGATTTGCGCCAAAGTTGCTTTTGTAATGTTTGAATAAAACAATTGGGATTTGGGTATTAATTCGGTCTTTGCAGATCCAAATAACATCCCTAACAAAATTAATCATACCACACATATCAAATATCGAATATCAAATATCAACGTACATTTGTGCGCGTGTGTGTGTGTGTAAATTTGGTCCTGCAAAAAGCATATCCAATGCATTTCCTTTGATACATTCAATTCATTCTCTCACTCCGCTAATCCCAACATAATACATGCTGTAGGCATCACTTTGGCGCAAGTCGATTTTTGCACTATCGTAAACAATGCCTCATGTTCATTCAAGCGTAAACACATACCACACAAAAATGATACCAAACGATTTGGGATAAAACACTCTTTCATAAGATGCATAATACTTTACTGTTCATATATGATTTTTAAAATAATTAGCAATTTTCTAGGTGTAAACTTTTTTTTTACTCACACGGTATAGAACATAACCAACCCTGAAGAAGTGACCGAGGATTACAGGATATACCTCTTCTCGTATCATGACCATGATGATGATAATGATGAAAATGTCCTCACGTAAATTGAAGCTTGGAGTGGTAATAAGTAAATGTTACTCCCGAGACAATTTTGCTCTGTAGTAATTTTATACGCTAACCTATTTCCTGACCTCAACCCTGGACCTAACCTCAAAAAGAATGATGCATACAATTCTACGTCACTTAACGTGATTGATTAATTGGCCTGCAAGTGGGCATTTAATATCATTATATCGCAAATTGTACAAGGGCCGAAAAAAACTAATCATTAATTCATACGATCATGCTGATGAATATTTTGTTCATAAATTTCCCAAGCTGCAGGTTTAAAACTATCAAATTTAATATCATTTGAAAACGAATAATTTGTTATGGTTTGTCTCAGGCATAGGCTTGCTATGTAGTGCAATAAAAAAAAATGAATAGAAATTATTATTACTACCGACGTGACTACTAATATCATGATAAAAGTCTGAGTTTAGATTTCTCTTAGCGCTAAATTACAGAAATATTATACAGCCGATCATCATATTCAGACTTGCCCGCTCACAATGTATGCACATTTCACACTCCCTGGGGAGGTTTTACGCCAGCCAGCCGCCATTTTACAGACCCTCACAATGCTCAGCAAACTACGATGCATTTCGCATCCTATCGGGTACCCATTCCACATCATGATGGAGAGAGGCAATGTAGATGAAATGTTTGCTTATTAAATGACGTAAGTGCCATGCCACGGATCGAACCCACGACCTTTGATTATTATCATAATATTTAAATATTTATTTTTTGTTAATATGAGAGTTGTATCGATGTTTTAATAACACGCGTTACAGACGTTCAGCAGCCTTGCCTGACAAACATAAAATGCCCAACCCGGACCTCTGTGGAAGGCGATGTGATAGAGTACGTACTGAAAGGGGCTCCGAACGAACTAAAGACTCTGTTCAGCCTTTCAAATAACAGGACCGTCTACCATCAAGTTTGCACAGAACCAGGTAGGCAGCTATATATGTTAGAAGACGGCCATGATGGCTGCCGTTCCTTTTAAATATGACTGACACCACAGATCGTTTCAGATTATCTCCATCATCATAATGCTATCGTTACCACCACTATTATCACAATCTCATTATTTATTAACATTTTCGTCATTATTATTGTCAACATGATTATCATCTCGTTATTTATTATCATTTTCTTCATTATCATCGATGTATGGATTTGTAAGACATTTTATTTGTTGTGATTTTACTTTGTAAACTCCATGTAATTCAGCCCTTTAACTACCTTGTGGATTAAAAAAAATTCAATTCAATATTCATCATCATCATCATCATCATCAGCGTCATCATCATCATCATCAAAGGCATAGATTGCGTTATGACCTCTGCAAATCAAGCCAATTATTAGTGATGCCTCACGTAGAACTGTTTCAGTGACTTGTGGAGTCTGTGACACGTCATGTGATGGCCAATGATACAAAAAATAATTGCTAAATCAACAATTCACACACTAGTACTGCGATAAATTACTAGCGTGTAGACTAAATATCCTTGACAGGCTTCAACAGCGCATAGAATAACGCAAGGCAAATGACGTCTTGTGTGCAGCAGGTATTATTTTTAAACTCGTATCCCTTCTCCCTCACAATGCCCCCACCATCCGTGCCTCAATGGAGGAGCATGTAACGCAATCGTTTTAGGCTTCATTAGCGCATGTGATAACGCATCTGAAGTGACCCTTCGTAAGGTGAAGTATTATACAGGCTCATTGGCGCAGGATATGACGCGACTGACTTAAGACCCGGCTATGTGGAACAGGTATAGCTCTACCCCATAGCATGTTTCTGACATCCGCGCCTCAATGGAGGAACATATAACGAAAAGTTAGCTTTATTAGCACAGGTAATAACGCAACGCAACTGATGCATCTTGTGCAAGAAGCATTATTTCACACCCATATCCCTTCTCCCACAGCATGTCTCTGCAATCCTTGTCTCAATGGAGGGACATGCAACGAAACCTTTGAAGGATTTGCTTGTTCCTGTCCAAACGGATATAGCGGCAACAGTTGCGAAAAATGTAAGTTCCTTTCCTTTTCTTTCCATGAATCAAGAAGAAGTCCGTACAGGGGCATGGACTTGAATGGGCATGAATGAGCGTGGACGTGTGTGTGTGTCGAGGGGGTGTCCTACGAATTTGTCGGAAAGGCAAAGGCTGCTCTAATAAAATCTTAATTTTTAGACAGAATTGATATTTTGAAGGTGGTGTTTTTAGGGGGCGTTCGCCTGGATAATACATACCTCCGGTCACTGAGTTTCCAGCCCGAATACTGAAGTAAGCACCATCCATAAACATTTTCAAAGAGAGTATTCCTATCATAATTGTCACTGTTTACATTGATATATAAATACACAAGTATATGTAACCATGCAGAACAATGACAATAGCGTGCCATACCAGTAAAATTGGTGGGTAGCATATGTTTAACCAAGAAGAACTACAGGTCGCAAGTGATTCATTGAGATAAAATCAATCTTGCTCTTCGATTTGGAAACCACTATATGAAGTACACTTTGCCTTTTTCTTTATAACACGAACGTTATCTTATTTTCGTCAATTCAGTCACTATTATCCTATCTGTGAGTTTACATGGATCCACTCATAGCACCAGCGAAGGGAGAGTGGGCTTCACCAGCCATGATTCTCCATCCCAAGTTAAACTATTTACAAGTGAGGCCTGGTCCATGAATACGTCCCATCTGGTCTGCCAGCACCTTGGGTATATTAGGGGAGCCTATGCTACATTGAGTGGCAATGTGTACAACACTACTGATTCCAATGCCAGTGTAGAGTACGGTGCTATACGATGTGATCAGGATGCGAGGAACATTTCAGAATGCTGGTACGAATCCAGACCAAGGGATGGTGTAAGCAGTGATATGATCATTGCAGTGGTTTGCTGTACATGTGAGTATTATGCTTCATAGCTTATGCACACGAAGAGTTATATTCGGATTGTGTCACTTGCTGTCCGAATCAGGCCTCTTCCTCCTCCTCCTTCATCTTGTTATCCTTCATCATCATCATCATCATCATCATCATTATCATCTTCTTTTCCCTTTCCAATGTTCTTGTTTTTATAATGCGGATCCTATCTAAAGAAAGATTTCCCTCACTTTTTTCAAAACTCATTTGTTAATTCCTCTCAGGTTTCTTGATTGAGTATGGCTTTATTATCGAACGACCCCATTTGTACTGCATCTAGCAGCTCTACAGTTTTTTTTACTTTTGAAGTGTCAAAGTTGCATTATAAACTTTATTAAAGTTCAGTCGACATGATACTGACTTTATTGATTCATGATAAGTATATAATTTAACAAAAATATTTGCATATCTTCGTGAACCCCTCAGCTTTCGTATACCACTTTAAATTGTAGAGTTCATTCGTGCATTCTGTCCCATTACAAACAAAACATTGCTTGTTGGTGTTACACCAAAACGTACTAACGAAATATTTTGCTTGCTGTTATTCTCCAAATAATGTACGAACAGCTCTTGTTTGCGGACCTGAAGGGGAGCCTCTGGGGATTAGTTCCGGCATTATTTCCGATTCGGCCATTACTAAATCAAGTTGTGATGCATCGCTTGATTGTGACAGCACCGCCGGGCGCCTACACTCCAACGCGACCTGGATACCGGCTGCAAACGACTACACCAGCCCATGGATTCAGATCTATTTGGAATCCTTGTACATGATCACCGGGGTTGTCACCCAGAGTCACCATTCTCTTGATGACAGTACGACTTCTTATACAATATCATTCCGTTTGGATACCGACACCTGGTTACCCTACAGGGATGTTTACACGTATTCTAATGCTACGGTAGGCGAATAATAATTAATTTGAAGTTAGATGGGGGTTGGGGTTGTCAAGATTGTAAAGACTTGCGATAAATCAGCACGCGGGCAAAAATCTTAACAACCTATTGTATATCCTGCAGAAATCGTTTTTGGATTACGGAATAGTCCACGTAATGTTCTCACACTGGAATAAGTGATTTATCTACATGGCTATTGAATCATCATGCGCTGACTTTTCTGTAAAAAATTAAGAAAATCAAAGGTAGTAGTCCGGTTGAAGGGTGATAAGCCCATAAATACTGAATTGAAAAGAAAGTTTTGATATTCAAATATGAATACTCTAGGGTTCAACTTCACTTAAATACTCTTATTTTCCACGCTTCCCCCTAGACCACCTTACAAATCAATCATAACAAATCTTCCAAAAGCAAGAACCAAAATGGCCGATGAGGAATTATTTATTTCAACCTGTTAATAATGGTAGCATTTGCTACAATCCGAAAGAACCCTCCATGTTATTGCAAAACCGGGCAATTTGTAAAATACAATTATTTTTAAACTGTCTTATATGAAATATTCTGATTTTTGTAAGTTGATTTTAAGAAAACTAAAAAATCTCCGATCCGATGTCTCATTCTATTTTAATAATCTGGTTGAAAACTTTGTCAGGTATTTCAAGGAAATTTTAGACATGCGACCCCTGTTGAGCATTCCTTTCATCCTCCGTTGATGGCGCGCTTCATTAGACTTCACCCTCGCACGTACGTTGGATCACCAAGTCTTCGTTTCGAGCTTATAGGTTATGGACCACTCGCTGATTACATAGGTAAAAAAAAAATTTCTTTCTTTATTGATACTTTTGTTGTCATATCCATTTACAGTGGCGCAGGGGCGTAAATCCGTACCGAGGAGTGGGGGGGGGGGGGGAATGATCGGCGATAGCCATCACATACTAGCACTAGCACACGCCCACACTAAGTTACGCAAGCGCGCGCGATCGCGCACGCACAAACACACAACACACACACCCACACACACGAACAACAACAAACACACGAACAAACAACAAACACACACATACCCAAACACATGTACATAAATTTATACAAGCATACATACATTTACGCACATGCCAAATTTGACAACCATAAAGTAAAAGAATTGGACATATTTCGAAATACTGACACTGACAGCTGCAAACTGAAGTGTTTTATTATAATGAGCTCCGAAATAAGAGGACACACTTTCAAGTAGTAACATGAAGATTGAGTATTTCGTCAGGAAGATGCAAACTCTTTATTTTGAGTCCCATCTCTTAGAAAATGATGTATAATGGTCAGGGGCGTCGCGAGACCTTTTTTTAGTGGAGGTAGGGGGTGTACAGTCCAACGATTACTGACAAAACTAGCCCCCAATTACCGACAAAAATAAATGTCCCAATATTTACAAATTAAACCCTATATACCCGGGGCCGAAGGCTAAATTGTTTTTCCTACCGACTATCTATAGTACTTGCGTATGCGCAAATGGTCAGTTTCCTCGACGACATAAATATACGAATTATTTTGTCAACTTAGTCGGCATCATAGCTATATATTTTAATGCAGGCGCGGAGCTAGGATCTCATTTTAGGGAGGGGCGGTAGTGAGCAGGCAAATCACTCAAAGAGCGCGCGAAGTGCGTTCATTCGGGGGATGTGGGTGATAGGCCTACCGCGCTTAGCGCGGAAGCTTAGACCTTTTTCTTAAATTATTAGGAAAAGAAGACGATTAATTGTACCGTTCTCGACTGTGAACCCTTGTTTGTATGAATCCCCCCCCCCCTCCCGCGCTAAGCGCGAAAGCTTTGGCGTTTCATTAAATTATTATAAAAAGAAGACGATTTGCTGTACCGTTCTCGACTGTTAATCCTTGTCTGAATTCACTTTCCCCTTCCCGCGCGAAGCGCGAAAAGCTTAGACGTTTGATTTAATTATTATAGAAAGAAGACGATTCGTTGCACCGTTTTCGACTTTATTAAGCCCTATTTATCTGAATTCAATTCAATTTATTCAATATAAACAACAAATTTATTCATTCATAGACCTACACAAACATCACATGCATTGCAGCCCTTAAATATCATCCCCTCGTCCCTTAAGTTTTAGGTGTGAACAAAATATGACAACCACCGAGTAGGACTTGGGCAATGCAACAGTTACCGTATTATTTATCACTCTCAATCAGATACGTTCACATTTTCACACCTCTAAAAAAATGTATTAATTAAATCTAATGAATTCTTTAATTTCCTCAGCCAAATACTTTCTCAATTATGAAAATAATAAGAATGTGTACAGGCTTACCTTTATATAACTGAAGAGACAAACGGCCACTGTAAGTCTTGAACACGCCAGGTCTGGAACTTCAGTCTTCATCTACCCCCCCCCCCAACACTCCGGGGTCGGAGGGACCGCATGCGCGTTTCTAAAATCTTCAGGAAAGGGGTACTTTTTCGCGCGACAAAATCCGGCCCGAGAATTGTAAAAAAAGGGGGTGTATTTGACTTTTCACCCGGAGATTTCTTTTAAAAGGGGGTGGTTTTTTTGTTTTCTCTCTCGCTCTCTTTGGACTCCTGAGAAATGTAAAAAGGGGGTTATAAAATATCTTGAATATCATAGAAAAATTGATCAAATCCCGGGATCAAATTCCTGAAATTCCTGCTAGCTTTGAAAGCTTATTCAGGATTATTTCATTTTGAAAAGTAAAAAACATTGGCCCCAGTCCCCCTCGATCGACTAGAGCTCACCTGAAATTGGGGGGGGGGGAGGTGGTACATTTAGCAGTGTTCCGGATTTGGGGGGGGGGTTCTCCAAGGCAGGAAAAGCCAGCGAAAAGCCGACGAAAGGGGGATTCAGAAATGTTGGCAGTCCTGAGATAGGGGGGATGCTTTCAAAGGGAGGGAACGAGCATACGCGTACCCTAAATAACACTGAGTGGAGGGGGGAGCCGGGCATCTACTGTACATGATTGCACTTTTTAAGCCCTCGCGCGCTGGCGCACTTTACGTCTGGGCTATAATAATACCTTGCAAAATAACGAAAAATTATTCTGAAGTTTATGAAGTGCTTGCTTGCGCACGTCGCGCAACTACTCTTAATGATCGTGACATACTGTATACGTGTAGGCTATACAGTTATACATACATTTAAAAAAAAAACTAATTTCTCATGCATTATGCTGAAATTGAAACAATCACATTTTTTTCTTCTTCTTCTTCTTTTTTTTCTCTCTTTTTTTTTGTAATCTCAGGGGGGATGTTTGTACAGGCCACCCCCCCCCCCTCCTTCGAGCCAGGGGGGATGCATCCCCCCGGGATTTACGCCCCTGCAGTGGCGTATCTAGGCATTACAGCGCCCGGGGCAAGCAATGAAATTAAGCCCCTTCCCAAACTAATTTACTTTACTATACAAGCGAGCAAAGCGAGGGCAAAAAAACACTTTCAATGTGGTGTAAAGATAGTTACTTTGTCGTATAAGGATTTTCAGGCTTCCCGTTGTTCCGAACCATTCCGTCTTTAGATTTTGTGAACGAGGGAGCGACAATGATAACTTTTCTTTCTTAAAAATATTATTTTATCATGAAAAATCGCTAGCTTAGATACGCCATTTAGCGCAATGGCATGATCGCAGACAATTTTCGAGAAAAAAAACATGGGAAATTTGTCTTCGACAAATGCAATGTCGGTTTACATCTATCTATATAAGGCGAACGTCTTTTCTACCGATGTCAGAAAATTAGGACATTGAGAAATCATGCTTTCGACATGTTTTGCTCTACAATCGGCCCCCCCCCCTTTCTCACCCCTTCCCCCCCCCCCCCCCCCGCCGCCTCCCCCACCCCACCTCCATCCACCCCTTTGATTGTAATGGATTCTTTGACATTGTTTTATATATGCAAGTCATGTGTACCCATTCTTTATATCGGTATCAAGTAGTAGCCATTTCTCGTTCTCTAAAGGTGAAATCTACGAGCCAAATTTGAGATGTGCCCCACCCTTGGGTAAGAGACTAGGAGTGGCAAATAGTAGCATCATCCCCGATAGTTCATTCTCTTCATCCGGATCCCTCAACAATAATTTTAAGCCTTTCAATGCACGTCTTTTTGGAAATGGAGTTTGGGTATCCTCTTCAGTCACATCATCCTGGTGGCAGGTAGGGAATTCACTCTTATGATATAACTTTGTTTGTTAAATTGTACCTTTAACGAAAGGCGTGGTGTCCGTCCAATTATGGGGGGGGGGGTGGAGGGAGTTCCAACACAGCGGGAATTGGGTAGGCCTACTTTGCATTTATTGTTTACGAATGTAATTAGCAATCAGAGGTATTATAGAACGACTTATTGTTATCATTGTTGTTGTTATTATCATTATCATTATTATTGATATGATTATTATTACAATTATAATTATTATTATTATCATTATCATTATAATCTTATTAGGTTACATAAAGAGCAGAATGAGCGGTGTTAATATTAGGCTCACGCAAGATGTTCTGGAATATATGCAAAATAAATGTTTGCAAGGGGCACTAATGCTGATCGATTTTCGAAAAGCATTCAATACTGTAAAATTTCAATTTATTGTAGATTCTCCGACTAATTTTAATTTATTGAAGATATCCGTTGCTGGATTAAGTTGTTGTAAGAAAAATTTGAAAGCTCAATACTTGGTAATGGATGAAAAACGAGAAATGTTGAGATAAGGAGAGGAATAAGACAAGGCTGCCCTCTATCGGCCATGTTGTTTATCTTAGCAGTAGGCGTTGTGGCGTTGTGGCGTTGTGGCGTGCGCCTGTAATCCAGCTAACAGTGGAAGTTACAAACTGATTCAGCCGAGGACGCAGGTTCGAAACTGAGTCACGTCTTTCGGATGGTGACGTTAAAGGTCGGTCCCCAGACGTAAATAATCATATCTGATTGATACACGTCTGTAAAAACCAAATACACACACACACACACAGTAGAAACTATGGCAGATAGAATAAGAAAGAATGACAGGATTAAAGGGATTCCCTTTGGACATACTGGAATTCAGTAAGAGTTGAAAAATTCTGAAATACGCAGATGACCCTTCTATATTTTTCAGAGAAGAATCCTCTGTGAAATATAATTTGGAAGAATTAGACAGATTTGGAAGCGTTGCTGACCCAGTGCTCAATAAAGATAAAAACCATTTTGAAATGGTTTGGTCCTACAAAGCATAAAGGAACTGTCAAGCCTTTGGCCTTCATTGGACAGATGGCTGTATCAAATAATTAGGAGTCTATATAGACACTGCCCTAGATTTAGTGAAATTAAATTGGGAAACGAAATAGAAAAGATACAGAGAATAGTAGACAATTTGCGGAAGAGAAACCTTACAATTGATTATAGGAAGAGTTCTCATAATTAAGACATTGCTTATTAGTGAAATATTTCATCTGATTATGTTTTGTTCAGTTCCAAATTATATGGTAAGAGAAAAAAAAAAAATTCGCTCAGTGGGGGGGGGGGGGGGGGGGAGGATAGTGAGCACATTTTTTTTTTTTTTTGTCCTCGAAAATTAAAAAATTTACACCCCCCCCCCCCCTTGAGCGCCAGGGAGGGGGGGCCCAACCCCTCAAAAAGGTAAAAATCACGTGTTTTTACATGATTTTTTTTCTCCAGGGGGAGGGGCCACTGGCCACTGGCCTGGTCCTACATAAATATTATTGTGAAACATGATTATGTTCATTAGGATGCTAAGATTTTATGGTATAATAAATATATTACGCATGAAAAAAGCCACTCTTCTATAAAGAGTTGTACCTATAATCTTTGTAAAAGATGTTTGTATATGAAAGGAAACTTTATATCCATGACAAAATTGATAACAACCATTGAAAATTTTAAAAAGCAAAAGCGACAGCACTGTATGTTTTTTCTAAATTGAGAAAATGCAAT
This sequence comes from Strongylocentrotus purpuratus, assembly GCF_000002235.5. Classification (NCBI taxonomy): domain Eukaryota; kingdom Metazoa; phylum Echinodermata; class Echinoidea; order Camarodonta; family Strongylocentrotidae; genus Strongylocentrotus; species Strongylocentrotus purpuratus. The sequence goes on from NW_022145598.1 coordinate 21,907,853, forward strand.
ACCAAAAGTTTGGACTGCTAAGTCAAAACATTCTATTTTGTTAGAAACTCCAACTATACCAATTGGTAAAAAAAAAAAAAAACAACAATTGAACTTTGTGTCAAGTATGGTATTTTATCGTTATTATCGTTATTATTGTCTTTATTGTCATTATTTACGACATGCACGCTCAGGTTGACCTCGGCACTGTGTATCAGGTGACTGGGGTCATGACCCAGGGGAGACAATTCCTACCTAATTTCCCCGATCTCCACCAATGGACAACATCCTACGGGCTGGTACTCTCACTTGACGGTCGTACGTGGGTGGCTGTTTCGGTAGCGCAGTGTGCATTTTTTAAGGTTAGTTATAGTTTGGTCCCTGTCTGTCATCCATTAAATGGATAAATTGTAATGATGACAGAAATAACAAAATTTTTAAAAAAAACAGCACCTACTACCTACTATTACTTCTGCTACTACTGCTACTACCACTACACATTTTCGTTTTAAATTTCACCTTAATTTTTTTCATTTGAGGCCGCCATCGTAGTCAAGCGTCGCTTATGCTTGTGGTCTCTTGTGGTTTTAACAGATAGTTCGGATAGTTATTATTTATTTATTTATTAAAACGTCATTTTACAGGATAAAATTGATCAGCTCGCTGGCTGTTTTACATAATGGTCCTGCATAAGGATGGAAAATACTAATTCAAGAACTGACAATAAGAGTAGTTACAAACAAAATAGCAGTTTAATACAAATGGAAAAAACGAAAACAACACAAATAGGAAAAATAAGATTAGGGAAAAACGAAAAGAGGAGAAAAAAAGACAAAATAATGCAATATGATATATACATTATGATATTTTACATTAGAAATATATCTAACAATGAAGTAAATAAACATTTCATGTCGAGATTAAGCCGAATGAATTGTGAATATGGTTTGTATTGCATAATCATAAAAGATAAATATCAAATTTAGGACGTGATGTAGGTATATGAAATTTCTAGGTAATTGGGTTAGCAATCATTTTAGTTATTGGATATAATGTTGTAGTAGTGAAAGAAACGGCATTGAACAAATTTGATCGATGAAAGGAAGATTTTTTTATTTTGGTATTTAAAACTGTCTACTGAATTTGGATATCATTGGGAAGTTTATTCCAATTAACCGCTCCAGCATACTTAAAAGATTGTTTGAATAAGATCACTTTAGGTTTTGGCAATACTACATTTAGAGAGTTTGCATTTCTTGTATTTAGGCCATGGCGGTCGAAATACATTTCTATTTCGTTTGATACACGAGGTGGAGCAATGCCCCTTATAATTTAAACATAAGCATTATTTACAAATAATCACGGCGCTGATCAATAGTTTGCGAGGAAATGTATGTATTTAATATTCTTTCTTTTTTTCTTTCGTATCTTTAGGAATTTTCAGCAAATTTTGACAGAGAGACGCCGGTGACAAATTTGCTTCCGAGCCCAATTTCTGCACAAATCGTCAAGATCTACCCTACATCCTTTCACGGTTATACCGTTTTGAGATGTGAAATATTGGGGTTCTAGCGCGGAATGGTCATATATTTTAATCATGGAAGAAACTGTTCAGAAGCCGGGCTGGACGGCCATGAGGAGGTGCGAGTTTAGGGAATATTTCGCACGGGCTGTCAAAAGATGACTTCGAATTTGTGTATGTATCATGTACATAGTCTACCGATATGTATCATGAAATAAAACTATTTATTGTATGATATGCAAAGGCATTATTATCTTTATTTATGTATCAAGTATATCATGTTCATTTACGCATGTTCTTAGTTAGTAGGACTGTCTTGAGATAGAACATTCCAAAACAATGATAATTGTCAAGGGAAAAGAGAACAAAACTTTCGCCAAAAGTTTTCCAAGTAAATAATAAAAATAATGACGCTGGTCAAACGTCACAGTAGTCGTAAGTCAGCGTTTTATGTGATTATCCCTGGAGAGGAGGCATTATACCCATAAAAGGTGAAGAAAAAGGATGAATGGGGAGAAAAGTAAACATCTAGTACCGGTCAGACGTTTCCAAGAAAAAAGTCATTTTAGTTACCTGGTCCTTCCGACTGGTAGGAACGGAAAGTTTCAACCAATCGGGTGCAGGTTGCAAAATTAGTGACCAGGCACAAGCCAATAGCATGTGGCATAGACTTCAAAATTCTTTCTAAGAATATCAGTCACCCAAAACCTTGACCATTGGGTCTATGGGGGAAAATTGGTATAAACTCAACTAGAAATTCAATTCCAATATAGAAGCTGTTCCAATTCGAAGTAGAAATACAATATACGGTAGGTGTTCTATAGGACAACCTCATAGTGCGGATTTTGTGATTCATATTGGACAAATCGGAATCGCTGTACATCTGTAAACACCAACGAGAAGTTGGTATTAATTAGAACGTATGTAGCTGTACTGCAACTCTGGTATTCAGGATTTATGTAGCTGTACTGTAACTCTGGTATTTAGGATTTATGTAGCTGTACTGTAACTGTGGTATTTAGGATTTATGTAGCTGTACTGTAACTCTGGTATTTAGGATTTATGTAGCTGTACTGTAACTGTGGTATTTAGGATTTATGTAGCTGTACTGTAACTCTGGTATTTAGGATTTATGTAGCTGTACTGTAACTGTGGTATTTAGGATTTATGTAGCTGTATACTGTAACTGTGGTATTTAGGATTTATGTAGCTGTACTGTAACTGTGGTATTTAGGAATTATGTAGCTGTACTCTAACTCTGGTATTTAGGAGCAAATGTAGCTGTAATGTAACTGTGGTATTTAGGACTTATGTAGCTGTACTGTAACTGTGGTATTTAGGATTTATGTAGCCGTACTGTAACTCTGGTATTTAGGACGTATATGTAGCTGTACTGTAACTGTGGTATTTAGGATTTATGTAGCTGTTCTGTAACACTGGTATTTAGGCCGTATTTAGCTGTACTGTAACTGTGGTATTCAGTACTTATGTAGCTGTACTGTAATAAACTGTGGTATTTAGGACTTATGTAGCTGTACTGTAACTGTGGTATTTAGGATTTCCGTAGCTGTATTCCAACTCTGGTATTAAGGATTTATGTAGCTGTACTGTAACTTTAATAGTTAGGACTTACGTAGCTGGAACAGAAGGACATGACAACACCTTGGTCCAGTTCTATCCATCGACATGGGCTGACGTCAGACAAACAGGTCGTCGTCAGGATACTCAAGGATCCTGTTTCATAAAATGTGATGTCAGTAACATGATACTGTAATTATTGTTGTAAGCTACTGAAATCCTTGTATTTGATTGGCTGTGAGCAGATTTGTCATAGATGTGTGGCAGTTGTTATTGGTGACTAGTTTTACGAAACAGGGTCCTGGAGCAGGAGATACCTAAACTAATGACAAAGCTAAAGATCTACATTCATCAGTGAACTGTATTAATCTTCTGTTTAAGTCTCATTTGTTTGTAATTAATTTGTGTATTCTATTGTAACCGTTGTTTAGAATAGTTTGCATTAAAAAAAAGTTTATTCAATGTAATTAATTGTGTTAATTATTCTTCTGTATACCAGGTTTAAATACTAAAGTCTTAGTAGCAGTACCAACAATAGCAAAAGATCCCAGTCGCAAGGTGTTGCTCGAATCCCACCTTGTAACATTAAAGGTAATACAAAGTTTTGGTATGGAATCATGAATTTGGTTCAAATGAACATATTGGAAGCATATGCGATCCTACAATATTCATTGATCGTTGTCACGGTTGAAATCGAGTCTAAAGTGATGAAATAGTAAATAATAAACTCTTTATGGTGTATAGCTCCCTCTCAAGGTCAAGATATTAATTTAGCTAGAAACCAATGTTTTTTGGACTAAAACTGACCACTTGGCTATTCTCGTTTGGAAATTATATATCATATATGCATATTCTGAAATGTTCATGGTCGCAGCTACCATTGTATGGCCGTAGGCGCTATTTTAAATTTATCAAAATTTACCGGGAGCACCGGTACATTTGTATATTCAACTTTTCTCGAAAGCAAAAGTGTTTTAGGGGCTAAATTTTCTAGTGCTTATACTACCTCTACAGGGGCATCCAAATATACCAAAATTTTAAAGAATCATTATCCAGCCTATTTTAAAAATTTACCAAAACTTTGTATTACCTTTAATGTGAGGGCCGGTTGATATTTATCTTATAGATGCAGTAGGCCGTTCAAATCGAATTTCCTCAGCAGAAAAATCAGTTCCTGCTCGCCCATCTCCAGAAGAAAACGATTTCGAGAACCCCTCCCTCTTTTTATTGGACAATAAAAAGAGACGTTTCTTTCTGAGGAAATGTCAGGAAAAATGTGCATATTATGTTAAGTCTTGAGACCAGTTTGGTTATTATATACCTTTGAAATAACTCCCTATTTTTGACGGAAAAGTCTTTCCTTTTTATTGTGAGTTAGGGGCAGTGGCGGATCCAGGAATATTGGCCGGCACGATTTTCATATTTCAGCACACTAAATTTCAAATTGATTTCAAATTTGGGCCCCCACCCCTATGAAATTCTGGATCCGCGCCTGGGTAGGGGTAGAAGTGTGTGTGTGTGTGTGTGTGTGTGTGTGTGTGCGTGTGCGCACACACATACTTACATTGGGTGGAAATCGGGGACAGGTGTTTTATACCGTAAAATTGGGACATTATAAACAACGCCCTGGCAATATCTACTCGTTTTGATTTATATTTCATTTATTGCCTCCATACATAAAGTGAACCGAAAGTTTGATAAGGGGACTTATTTTTAAGAGAGTACTTCACATTCCAATCGAGGCCCCAAAGAATACATAGGTGTGTTGGTCGTGTGAAAGTATCCGCGGATCCAGGGACCTGTAATAGCCAATCGGTCGATTGTAGTCAAAAAAACAATTTTGTACAGCTAAAGTAATATCAGTCTTGAGAGGGAGCTATACAACATAAAGAGGTTATTATTTACAATTTTATCACCGCTCCAACGATCATTGAACATGGTAAAATCGAATATGTTTCCAATATGTTCAAAATTCATGACCCCATATCAACATTTGGTATTACCTTTAAGTCAGCAATTTGCAGAATAAATTTTAAAAAAATAACATGAAATCTCACTATTATATCAGTAACTGAAAAAAAGTTCTTACGGGCAACCTTGACAACATCGGACTACAAAAATAAAAAATAATAAACATGTATCCCGAAAGCGTAAGATTAGTAAGTCAGCATACTTTGTAAAGTCATTAACATCAGAAAGTGTTAACAACTGAAAGCGAACCAGTTAATAGCAATGAGACAAAGTGGTCTTGTGGATGAGTCTGATCGATTCACAATGCAAATTTACTTGGTTCGATTCCCAGCTACGCCGTTATAACCCATGTTATTTGTATCATTCTTTCTTCACCCACGATATTGACTTGTCCATCTTTTTTTAAAGGGGACACCCCCCCCCCCCACCTCCCCAACAAAGGAGAAAAAAACATGTGATACTCTTTTTTTTAACAAGCGAATCTCTGATTATGAGTTTTTATATTTGTATCATTTATTATTAGACTACTGTCGTTATAAAGTGTTATGTCAATAGGCCACTGCGTAACACCCTGACCTCGTTTAATGAATAGTACAATAATGTTGTCAGTATGCGTAGTATTCCGTAACATCGCATCAATGAACGAACATTTGGCTATATTCTGTTATCAATAGCTGGCACCAGAGATATTTGAATAGTAATGTAACAAACTATTCAGATCTTTCTGACATAGCATCAATGAATGAATTGAAAGGGAATAAACGACCCTCCCTTCCTCGGAGAGGCATGAGTACATTATTTTGTCTTTTATTTATATGCACGTTCAATACACAAAAAGGCCACGCTGCAAAGTGAATGCGAGGAATAAATAATTATATGCAAAAGTTGCAATGCTTTGTTTAAAAAAAACAGTGATGAAAAAGGCCTACACGAATAGGAATAATATGCAGAATACCGTATAGAAAGTAGATGTTAGAACCAATAGGACACTCAATTGAATGTACAGATCTTGATTTATAACTGGCTGTTATTTAAAGAATCGGTATGCACTTTATTTAGCCCACGTATAGCACCAAGGATTTTTTAAATACCGAATTAGTTCAGTTAAAAGAGCGAAGCTGGTTCAGCACTCTATTTAAATATGGAACATTTTTGTTACTCTCCAGGATTACAAAAGGGGTTATAAGAGCCTTCCTGACATAACAACAACGGGCAAAATTTCTTTGATACTCTATCTCCTCGTCTGAGAGGACAAGCACTCACACTATGAATATGACAGACAAAGAAAGCGGACAAAATATACAGTTCCTCAGGTAGACAAAGGAACATCCCTTCAGTGCTATTATGTAAAAATGTGTAGAACAGGTGAATATGCATGTGACACCTGTTCTACACATTTTTACATAATAGCAGTGAAGGGATGTTCCTTTGTCTACCTGAGGAACTGTATATTTTGTCCGCTTTCTTTGTCTGTCATATTCATAGTGTCACACTACCTCTACATGAACAGAGAATAGGCTGGGGCTGTAGTATGCCTGGCTTTTCCGCCAAATTTAAATTAATTGTAATGTTGGATCGATTTTCTCATCATACCTGACTTTATTTGATTTATAAGGGCGTATCAGATCCTTTTTCGCTTACCTCTTTCCATGACTCTCTTTCTCTCTCTCTCTCTCTCTCTCTGACTCTCCCTGCCCCCGATGACGTTAGCATGACATAGCATAATGAATCATTCAATCTTAGCAGTTCTGGGGGGGTGTTTCACAAAGATCCTAAGTTGAACTTATCTCTAAGTTGGATTTAAAAAATATGGAAAGCCATTAGCGTCTTTGAAAATATTTTGTAAAAGTTATTTTGAAAGGCATTCATTGTTTATTGAAATCATTCATATCTTCTATCATCAAGGAGATTTCATGTTCTGGATGTGGAATTAATAAAAAGTCTAAAATACTTGAATTTCTGCTTTTGAATATATTTCATTTAAAGACTCCAATGGCTGTCCATAATTTTTAAGTCCAACTTACGGTTAAGTTCTACTTAGGATCTTTGTGAAACACCCTCCTGGACTTCTTCTTGTCAACGTCTTTTCTTATTTTTAGTACTTCAGTCAAGCTACATATCTTTGTTTAGGTTCTCCATTTAATTAATTTGGTGCTCTCGTTGATTGATGCTTTGGCTGAGTTTGCTTCTTGTTTGATCGATTGCGGGTGTGATTCAGCATTTGTTTTTTGCTTTACAATGTAATTTTGACATTATTTCTTAGATTTCCGTTAAGAATGTTTCTTGGCGCTTCAGATAAGTCTAGTGGTAAGGCTGGATTGGGGGGGGGGGGGCAATAGTACCTGGTTAAAAAACCTGAAACCGAGGGTGACCATCCTACCTAGTAGCTTGTAATTTTGTGCGCTTCGCATAAGTGCTGACGATTGAAATACAATTATTCGTAGCAGTTGAATGAAATCATTAAGTACGAGGCACGAAGGGCATTTACATGACTGAATCGCTATCGCTGCCCTTCTGGTAGACTTGAGCATTAAATTGCATTACGTTAATAAGGAAAAGTATGTTAACAGATCAAAGCGTGTGGTTTTCAAAAATTTAGTATGCACGGAATTACACATGTTTCAGAATGGGCAGACAATAATAGAACAAGCACTTCCATATTAATTCCAAACTTATTTCCTCGAGAATTTTTTTTTGGAGGGGGGGGGTGGGAATCTGACAGAGAGAGAGAGAGCGATAACCCCTTCGAACCTTAACCCTTATCCTTACACACCTCGAGTTCATCCTAACCTAATTCCCTGCAACGGCATAAATGTATCAATCACTTTGCATCTGACTTATGAAAAGCCGCCAACAAATGTTTTGTTTAATCATTATTATTAGAGGATTATATGAAAGAGGTTTAAGTCCTTAAATTAGCAAGTAAAAATTCTACCTTTTGTATTCAAGATCTCGTCCATCTAAAGAGAAGTGTCTAATACCAGGGCCCTCATTTAACATTCATTTTTGTTGTTGTAATAAATTGATATAGGATTCATGACGCTTGCCTTTGTTGCCAAGAAACGTATGCGTATAGCTGGCGTTAGCTGGGAGAACGTGAAAAACGAACCTGATGACAACTATTAGTACATCAATACACATGTGACCATAACAAGCTTTAGAATCAGTAGCGTGGAGACAGTGGCAAACCTCTCACCTACTACCTCCCCCACCTCCCCCCAAAAGGAAGAAGCAGTGGATGAAAAGAAGAAGAAAATGTGATTAAAGGACGATATGATCCTACACATAAGCCCCATATAGCTCCGTTTAGTCTCATTTGACAACGCCCCCTATCGTCAGAGTCCAGTAGCCTATAAACATGTTAGCCTATGGACTTTTACGGGGAAAAATCGTTAAAAATTCATTTTTTGTTTAAACGAAAAGCACATCCACCCCGACGTACTTTATCACTAGCTCTTTCATTGGAACCCTCATGTCCCATTGACTTTTGAAATTTTACCCACCGTAATTTGGTCAAAATAGGTCGCCAGCTCGCCATTGCCTATTTAACACATGTGCAACAAGTCGAACTTTGGACGCAATTTACCACTCGATTGTAAGGTTATAAGTCAAGCGCACGAAGGGTCACAAGCATGAATTATCATAGATCAGTTCTGATTTGTTCATTATGTTTCCATTTCAGCCACCCCCCCCCCCCCCCACCGTAATTTTTCCATTAGTATAGGCAAGCATTTGCCGAGGTACACAAACACATGAATATTCATGAACACCATGGACTATTTGATTATTAACAGAGGGGTGCAATTGTGCACCACATCAAACTCCCCTACTATCAGTCAAGTATTTCATTGTATTATGTAGTTTGGTAGGTTGATTTTAATAACTGTTTAATTATCAGATATCAATGATAGTTTAAAGATATGGAAAAGGTTCTTGTATTATATATTTAGCAAAGCAATCTCACATACAAAATCACTATCAAGTGTCGTCTGATCCACCGATTGCCGTCCGCTATATACGAGAACTAGCTACGTTTGTGCTGGCGAAAATGAGACAACCGAAGCAATATGTCTGTCCTGGGTCTCCCCTTCCCTCTCCCCCTCTTCCCCTCTCCCCCTCTCCTCCCCTCTCCCTCTCTCTCCCCTCCTTCCCTTTAGTAGACCCCACCCCTCTCCATATTTATATCCCTTTTAGAGTGGAAGTCATATTACCGGGGGCACATGCTACATGTGCCTCTGTCGTGGTCCATGTTTGACCATACAAAATCTTTCATGTGAGCAAATTAGTGTATACAAAATAATGTATATCACGGAACCAACGTGATGCATTGAAGCCCATATTCATGCTCCGTCATCATGCACCAGCATCACCATTTTGTATCACAAAATACTACATGGCTTGTGAAATTGATAGTGATAAATGAGATTATATCAACTTTTGGCTATGTGTCCATCATTGATATTTTTAGGATCCGAAACATTATCCCCGGAAAGCATTTTCTTTTCCTTGGGGGGGGGGGGGGGGGGGGGAGAGAGAAACGGTCAAATGATTAATGCAGTTTCTACCCTTATCCTCATCCTTCCAGGTTCCTATTCGCCGTTCATTAGTTTTTTTGCGGACGAAACCGCCACTGGTGCGCTGACACGTGTTCGTAAACAATAATATTTCTTGTATCACAGTTTAGCGCTGATATACAAAGGTGGCATGGCATATTGGGAGTAAAATCATTCTTGGATCAAGCTCGATCCTGACTTTCAGCCAGTGGAGAGGGATTCAGGCTCATGTATCCGTTTATGCTTGCTGGAAATCACAGTTTATTCAACTCTTTGACAGGCAGGATTTTTGTACCTGATATGCTGTTCGTTATCGAGGTAACCAGGCTTTGTAACATTACATTTGAACTAAGTGCTTTATATTCTTACTATTCTTACTTTCCTCGCATCGTTTTGCGAAAATGACTTAAAACAACGATAACAAATTGAACGTCATAGGCTGATCATACGCCTTTTTTTTTGGTGTGTGTGTGTGTGTGTGTCGGGTGTTTTATCAATAGACGTTTTCGCCATTCCTTGTTTATATGTTTGGCTCATAAAAATAACTGCTTTATGTATTTAGAATAATAATTTCGTAAACTTTTTAATTTTTCTCGATACTTTGTTTACTTTCTTCAAATTACCATTCAGAGAGACTGAGTGAAAACTGGTATAAAGCAGAGATGTTGACTCGCACTCTTTACATCCCCTTACTGATCAGTTGGGGTGAGTTCAGAGTGAATTGGCTGATTAGTAGCCTAAAGAAAGTTTACCAGTTCTTGTATCGCTGAAAAAACCGAAGAAATAATCAGTTTCAATAACTTGTATAAAGCGACAGATATATAGAGGAGCGAGAATTTTATACAAAATATTAATAAGTGACCTTTATAAAAAAAAATTTAAAAAGGTGTGAACAAAGAGAGAGAGAGGGAGAGAGAGAGAGAGAGGGGGGAGTGAGAGAGAGAGAGAGAGAGAGAGAGAGAAGGGGTGGGTGTGGGTATGATAGGAAAGAGATGCAGAAAGAAAGACGATGTGCAAGGAAACAAAGCGCCTTAAAATAATACTTTCAAACCATTCCTAGAACAGAAACCAGGAATGCTGAGCAGAATAAAACGAGGACAAATAATTGTTACATGAATTTCGCAAGTCCTATCCTATTCTTGTACCTATTTGACTACTTTTAACTGGTCATCTTTTTTTTTACTACTTTATTCATTATATTTATAGCAATCGTTAAATTGGCAGATGCTTCAGTTTCGTCACCTTGCACTAAAGAAGGTGAGGTCGTCACAAGATACAAGAAGGATCCCCACAGGTCCTTCGGGAGCGGGTCAACTCGTCATGACGTGTCCAAGGCTGTTTGCTCTAATCCAGGTAAATACTTCTTCATGGAAAGACCCAGTTTCTCAAAATAACAATAACAATTGCCAAAAAGCATTAGAAAAGGTAATTTTTTTAATATCTAAAAAAATAAAATAATTCCAAATATTCTGAGAAAATTACATGCTGTTTAATGGTTAAAATCTTAACACAAAGGATCATTCTCAACATAAAAGTCTTACTTTAGGTCCTGAAAAATTTAAACATTAGGTTCAACGGGGTTGTATGGGTCGGTTGTGCACTTTTATATCCTATATTGCATCTTATCTGTGATTTTTGTTTAATTTTTTTAAAATCTTATCTGTGATATTGATGATTACTAGTGTTAAACATATTTATTTGTGTTAGTGGGATTAAATTTATTTTTAACAAAGTTTTTTTTTTCGATGATATAAAAAAAACAGACAGATAGAATAGCTGGGAGAGAGGAGAGAGATAGAGAGAGAAAGAGAGAGATAGTGGAGCAGGGGGTGAGAGACAGAGATGAGAGAGAGAGAGAAAGAGAGAGATAGTGGAGCAGGGGGTGAGAGACAGAGATGAGAGAGAGGGAGAGAGAGAGAGAGAGTGGAACAGGGGGTGAGAGACAGAGATGAGAGAGAGAGAGAAAGAGAGAGATAGTGGAGCAGGGGGTGAGAGACAGAGATGAGAGAGAGAGAGAGAAAGAGAGAGAGAGTGGAACAGGGGGTGAGAGACAGAGATGAGAGAGAGAGAGAGAAAGAGAGAGAGTGGAACAGGGGGTGAGAGACAGAGATGAGAGAGAGAGAGAAAGAGAGAGAGGGGGAGAAAGAGAGAAACTGAGACAGAGACAGAAACAGAGACAGAGATGAGTGAGAGAGAGAAAAGGAAAAAAAATGATATTAGACCTGTTTGCATAAGATGTGAGATATTATGTATTCGGTATTATCGTAAAGAAACATCAATTTACAGTTTCGCATAACATACAAACGCTTAAAAATAGTTCCATCTTGTGAACCAAATATCAAAAATATGCTCAGTGACATTTAATGTAAAAGTCAATTCAGTTCATGTCACTATTTACAGTTTTTTTTACAACACGCCATGTCTCAAAACCCCCAAATTGGGGTTTTACCCCTAATAGGTATCGTGTCAGCTCTTTATTATCGTTCAGAGTAAAGGGGCAATGTTCTGCAACATTATAAACAAGACCGTTGTTAGTTAAAACGATTCTAGGTATTTTCATAGATACAATATCTAAAACTTCCCGCAATGTATTCTACTTTCCGAATAATTATCAACTATATTTTCACCCTAAAAATAAAACAAAACAAACCTAAAGAAACAATGTTCCGGTATGTTGATTATGTACAATCTGTGTGTCATAATACAATTTGTGCATGTAAAAGGGCATTCGTGCCGTTGTCCCATGATCTCCGAAACTATAGTATACAGCTACCAAATCATTGATTTTGTTTTAAATACAAAGTCTGTTAATCCTTTCTATATACTAGTTTGCAAGAATTATAGACTCAAGAAAGGTACCCAAAAAAATTCCATACAAAAGCAATAATAGGAAGTTTATTTGACATACTACAGGGTGGGTCAGAAAAATAACACACTTTTCAATTGCTTATACAGTGCGTCCCAGAAAAAACGAAACCGAGAATTATCGATATTTTATCATAACTTAGTCACATTTATAATTAATAAATGACACATGATTTGGAAAGCTTAGATCCTCCTCTTTCATTTGATGCAACTCATAAGATTCATATTCCACGCATGAGTGATTGAAATGAATTTGAAGAGATGAAACCAAAAAGTCATTTGGCGGACGATATCTGAATTTCAAAGAGAAAATCACATTTCTAGAAAGTTAAGTTTCTGCCCTTCCATACGACACCTCAGTCCGGAAAAATGAGCCAGGAATACAAAGTTCTGTTTGTTTAAAGTAGTGCTTGCTCATCCATAGTTTTACTAAACGAATTCGTTTTCACTAGCTGCCTGTCGTAGCAACAAACGGAATTAATAAAAGACTCAACTCCACTTCATTGACAATCAGCCGTAGACGAAAGACTTCATGCATGGCTGATTGTCAACGAAACGGAGTTAAGTCTTTTGTCGATTCTGATGATAAAACATCGATAATTCTCCGTTTCGTCTTTTTCTGGGACGCACTGTATAGCTTATGAGCAATATTTTATTAGTAGAGTCACTTTTTTTTTCTTTTGATACCATTTGTATTGGTGGGATGAACCTTCACAATTGATTGCACAGGGGTAAAACTATATTGTGTTCGTGGAATTTTTATTAATTGAAAAAATAGATTAAAATCTATACTAGCGCCATTTATATAAAGTTTTTTCTGGTCTGGGAGTTGATGATATGAATATGTCAGAGTGCAGAACCATTGATTCGAATAAAAAATTACACAAAACAAAAAAAATATTTATAACTTGAACGTTAAAATGTTTTCTTAAAAACACGTTTGAAAAATAATTTGATGTTGGTTATTGTTAGTCAAACCGAGTTGCGCAATTAACACAGTTGACAAACAAACCAATTTCCAGTAATTTTCAAGTAATTTGTTTATTTTTATCATAATGAAGTTGATGGTTATATGTAATCAATTAAGCTCGTTGCACAATCAATATCATACCATTTAAACCCGCACACAAAAAAACGGAACTAAGTATGGTGAGTAAAAATCGTAGCTCACTCATTCAGTCGAGAGAATATATCTAAATAAATGCATTATTTTAAACATTTGGTGAATACACCACCTTTCTCTAAGTGAAACTTTACACACATGATATTTAAAACGAGTGTGTGACCCGATTATTTTCTCGATGAGTCTTTTTACTCATTAAAGTACATGAAAGTTAATATTGGATGAGTATTCTCCAACTTAAGTGACCAAAATAAAAATATTCATAAGTGTGTAGAGTGGCTTTTTGCTCCCTAATATGTCACAGACTCTTAATTCGTTGGATGAGTAAAAAAAAAAAAAAAAACCTCAGTCTCTTCGAAGCTGTTCTCGCCTTAGGAGCTATCTATGCATGCGTGTAAATATTTCGCTGATGAATATTAGTACACGTTCGGTTACAATGTTTGCTAATGACTTAGACTTAACCAACATAGTTTAAAAGGAATAGTTTTGATCAACGCTGTTTTTAACCAACGCAAGATTAAAAGTAAATTTTAATCAACACTGCATTTATAATCATAGTTGAGCGTTTTTTAATCAACAATTTTTTAACCCGCAGTTTTGTAATACTTGCTTTAACAGCTCCAGAACTTGCAATAATAGTTTCAATTGTAATTCATCGTTTGTTTTGCTTTTACTGTTACTTTTCTTTGAAATTATCAACAACAGTTGGAAACCAGATACAGTATTGCTATAGTAAGAAAGTATAAACCTTAGTATAATTGATTACATTGACACTGAGGTGAAAAAGGAGGATGTGGTGAGATGGGGATGAGGTTTGGAGGGGAATTAAGAAATTTGGACGAGAGAGAAAGAAACAAAAAATAATAAGGAGATTATAGAACCTGAGAACTATCAAGTTAGATGAAGTAGAGAATGAAGGGATGAGATAAAGAGAAGGGCACGAGAGAGATAGTGATGGGGGAATAGAAAAATATTGAAAAAGAGAGAGTGAGAGAGAGCGATGAGATGAGAAAGAGGGAGAGAGAGAGAGAAAAAAAAAGAGAAATGGAGAGGGGGAGGACGAGGAGGAGGATAGAAAGATACAGAGTGAGTGAGAGAGAAAGCTAGAGAGAGAGAGGAAGATACTGTGTGAGGTAGAAAAGAGAGGATAAGGACGGAAAAGCTTTTATGTAATAATTCATTCTTACAAAGTAGTTTGGCAACTGTGCAACGTTGACTAATACTTTGCATCATCAGGATGCCAATCACTAGGATAAACAATAATGCCGTTACCAAGGTAATTAATATTATTCTTCATCGGCTGGCATCTGCTACAAGACCAAAACAGGGGAATCTGCCGCATTTGTTTTCCACTAGAGGACATAAAAGTTGAAGTCACAATTGGTACTTACTCTTTCAACAAGTGCACTATAAAAATGCATACGATTAAATAGCGATAATTAGCTATCTCTCATGAAATAATTTTATGAAATAATTCATTCTTACAAAGTAGTTTGGCAACTGTGCAACGTTGACTAAAACTTTGCATCCTCAGGATGCCAATCACTAGGATAAACAGTAATGCCGTTACCAAGGTAATCAATGTTATTCTTCATCGGCTGGCATCTGCTACAACACAAAACAAAACAGCCGCATTTGTTTTCCATTAGAGGACATAAAAGTTGAAGTCACAATTGGTACTTACTCTTTCAACAAGTGCACTATAAAATTTCTTACTATTAAATAACGATTCTTAGCAATCTCTTATGGGTTTTTTGGCTCCGGATGGTAAAACTTGCGATATCGCGACGTGCCATTGACAGCCGTTCAGACACGAAAAATTTATCATGATCCCATTTTTTTTGGTTGAAGATTCATTAAGCGGCTCGTCTTTTACCGTAACGTCGGCATTCTCTTCGGTTGTAGCTTTTTAGTTTTCTGTTTACGATTTAAACACGAGTTGAGTATCCAAATACAATGTTTTCATATTAAGTGCATAGAATTTTAAGAAATAGCATCCATGATAATAAAAATCGTCTGGAGTAATATTTAATAAATTACATATTATTCTAAAAGAACGTACGGTTTGTTTATAGGCCTTATACGTATATCATAATTTCTAGACCTGTATGAAGAGTAGAACTATTAAATTAATGGCTCTCAATAGAGCGATCCATCCGTATTATTTTTAGGGAATTATTATTATTTGTTAATGTTTATACAAAATTATATATAATATGTTTTTCTATACGGTAAATAAAACCAAACTAACAATTTTATGTAAGCTTTGTAAGAAAGCGTAATGCAGCTCGATCTTGTCTTTCATAGGTTTTAATGAAATATGACCCTGTATGAATGGAGAAAGATCCTTTATTATGTTCTTGCAGTCAAACAAAAAAAATATGATAAATGGCGTGTGGTTTTAAGCACGCTGCTAAAACTAGGCCTATATGGAATATCATCTGTTTCAATGCTTGACATGCTGATACGGTTAAGCCCCCATCACACCAAACTAGTTCTCACTATGTTTTGGAACCGTCCTAGAAAATCGTAAAACGGGTCGTGGTCGGAGTAGAATTTGTAAATAATGTCTATACTACGACCCTAGTTCGTTTACAAGCAGTCCTCAATACGTCCATCTCGTCTGAATACCCCGTGCACAGTCAGTTCATTTTATATCCAGTTCAGATCGGGTTAATTAGCTATTTCCAGGCAGTTCATTAGTCCGTAGTCAGTTTATAACCGTTATTAACTAGTTCTAACTCGTTCCGACTACGACCAAACCCATTCTAACAAGTTCAGAGACAGTAATTCAGCTCGTCCTCATCTCATTCTTAGTGCGTTCGAACGCGCCTCTAAAACGTGTGGAAGCGCGTCCTGGCTCAAGGGTTATAAAAACCACAGCGCATTCTTGCCATTCTTTATTCCAGTTTAACTTCAACGATTCGAGCTGTGCAAATCAAGACATTCAAGTGAAGCCCCCCTCACACCAAACTAGTTCTCACTACGTGCTGTAAAATGTTGCCAAACGTGCTCAAACTATGCGCGAACAGAATGAACGTAGAAGCAACTGTTTACGATCTGTATAAGAACTCTATGGACGGGCTTGGACTGGCTTGGACGGGAAGGGTGCTCTAAAACTTTGAGCCTGTTCAAAATTGTCCCCGTCCTGCAATAAGACGGACTGACAACGTACTTAAAACGAGATGGACGTACTACGAACGGAATTGCCGCACTTCGGCCCTACTAGGAACATGTTACGAACTAGTTGGAATGGTTTGGACGTATTGGGAACGAGGTAGAACGAGTTAAGAACTGGTTTAAATTGATTACGGACGGTCTAGGACTGCTTGGAAATCTTACCCGATCTGAGCTTAGCTGCTGCTAATTGATGCTCGACCACAGCACGTTGTAACACGTTCCAAGTAGGATCGAAGTACGGCAATTCCGTTCATAGTACGGCAAGCAGTCCGTTTGTAGTACGTCCTCCTCGGCTTAAGTACGTTGTCACTCCGTCTAATTGCAGGACGGGGACAATTTTGAAAAGTTCTAGAGCACTCGCCCGTAAAGCCAGTCTGAGCCCGTCCATGAAGTTCTTAAACAGATCGTAAACAGCTGCTACTATGTTCAACTCCGTTCGCACACAGTTAGAGCCCGTTTAGCAACATTTTCCTGAACGTATATATTAAGAACTAATTCGGTGTGATTGTGGCTTTAATCAATTAAAAAATGCATCGAAGTTATATATATTTAGTCAATTTATTCTTATTTATGTTGTTTATGTTTGTTTTATTTTAATTCTTTCATATCAATACAAAGAAACATCATACAAATAACTACAGTGAATAACATGTAAGTTTGACAAAATATGTTTCTAGTTAAAATACAAGCAAAAACAAATATATTGATTGATGCCAAACCATCCTGAAAATATAATCTGCATTAAAATAAGAAATAAGAGAGAGAATGGATATCTTTTGTATGTTTAGCAAGTTTCTTACAAAGGAAAAAGCAGGAGACCACATGTCGTAGGCGTAAATGCTTGATGATGATCGTGGCCTCGGCCGAGTTAGGAAATAAAAGAACGGCCCATGGAAGGAACGCGATTAAAAATCCATTTATCATTTGTATTATAAATTGTTGTTTTGTAATCAAGGTTAAATAAGATATAAGTGATTTAAAGTGAGCATGTCTGAATTAATTTTAAGTGAAAATACCAAAATATATTTAGTGAAATATTTTGTGTTGCAAAATGAGACTAAACGGAGCAATATGTTTGGATGCAAGTGTAAATGGCCCCGGGAAATGGCCCTGTTCACGTGTTGCATCTCTGCCCTTCATCGCATCATTGCCCCCGGGCCACTTTGACAGATTAAAGGAAAAACGTCGACTGAGTTATGTTCAGATATTGAAAGACCGTACCATCAGACTCGGAGTGACTATATGCTTGAAAAATAACGGAATCTTTGGGTATATCACAATTTATTATGATACCAATGTCAGCAAAATACACTATAATATTTAGTAAGTTATATGAAGGGATGAATTCAAACAAACAATATTTTCCGGACACCATTTTCTGTGACCCGGTTGTTTCATTAATGATAAGTGTATGATCATCAGTCATACTTGAGTAACCTCTCTTTTTCATCAACCACTCTAAATATAATAAAATGGGTTTATTATATCACTAATTTAATATGTGAATATTTATGGTGTTTAGCGTCTGTTTGTAGAATAGATAATATCTCAAATTGATGGACATATACCTTTTTTGATCATCACCTGATCAAAGAATAGGCATGTCCATGCATATGTTTGGTTCAGTTTCAATAACGTACATACACGTATTTTTGGTATTAATATTATACTCGATTACTTCCATTCTTTATGCAACAAGCTACCACAGACACCGAAGATGACAGGGATGATGGAGAAATGGATGCGATTGCCAAGCAACGAGATGGTACAGAAGATGCTGTTCATCGTGGAAGGTTGAGTGATGTTCGCTTAGCGAGGGGCCACACATCTACCCCAAATGAAGGTTTTGTGCAGGTTTTGTATTCCAACCAATGGCAGTTCGTTTGCAGTCGCTACTGGAGCTTTAAGCTCTCCAGCATGACCTGTCACTCTTTGGGGTACACCACTGCATTGCTGCCGTCTGATGGCCAAATCGCTTACAGAGCAGAAGCAGTTGCCGAAGAGATACCTGGCATCTTACGTCTTGTCTGTCCGAGAAACACACGCAATCTGACCGAGTGTGGTGTTCTACCTATCACTATTGATAAACGGTTCATGTGCGAAGACAATGGGATCGCCATGGTGACGTGTGAGAAAAAGGATGAAGGTATACGAGTTTTTAAGTGTGGGTTTTCCCTTCCATTTTAACACCTTTTTTTCCCCCGTTCAATTTCATACGTTTTACGTTTGATTTAGTCCCCCGAAGATCAAATAGTAAATCCCTCCTGGTAGCTCCAAGCCCTTAAACGAAATATTACGGCACTCGCTCTTTCAAAAAAATTTGTCGGCCGAATTGTGGAACAGCTTGCCTGATATTGTCAAACAGGCAAGCACAACAGAATCATTTAAGACTCTGTTGAAGACCCATCTTTTTGTAAATTGTTAATTTGTTCCAGCTGTTTAGTGATTTTTTTGGTTATAGTATAATGTACATATTTAATATTTAATTTAATTTTCGTTTAATTTTCATTCTTAAATTTGTATTACCTGAAGGTACAATCTATTACATGTAAGCTATATATTTTTGTTGTTTGTAATTAATTATTTTCATGTATCAGGCATAAATGATCAATTCTATTCCGCATTGATGAATAAATACCCAAATACATGCACCCATCCAATAGTGTGATATACGGGTATAATAGGGTATTATAAACAAAAAGGTAAAATTGGGCAGTTTAGAACCGAGAAGAACAGCAGGTCACATGTGATTCATTGCCTTAAAAAAAATCATGCTCTTCGATTTTGAAACCATTTAAAGTACACTTCGACTTCCTCTTTATAACGCTATATCTTATTTTCTTTGTTTCAGTTTCTATGATCCTATCTGTAAGTCTCCATGGATCTGATCGTGGCACCAACGAAGGGAGAGTGGGCTTCACCAGCCATGATTCTCCATCCCAAGTTAAACTATTTACCAATGAGGCCTGGTCCATGAAGACGTCCCATCTGGTCTGCCAGCACCTTGGGTTTATTCGGGGAGCCTATGCTACATTGAGCGGCAATGTGTACAACACTACTGAATCCAACGCCAGTCTAGAGTACGGTGATATACGGTGTGATCAGGATGCGAGGAACATATCAGAATGCTGGTACGAATCCAGACCAAGGGATGGTGTAAGCAGTGATATGATCATTGCAGTGGTTTGCTGTACATGTGAGTATTATGCTTCATAGCTGATACACATGAGGCGTTATATAATAATAATTTTTATATAGCGCTTAACAAATATACTCTTACCCCGGTCATTGGATTCAGTGCTTGCCCGCACACATTCGAATTGTGTCACTTCCTGACCGAATCAAGCCTCCTCCTCCACCACCTCCTTCTTCTTCCTCATATCCTTCATCATCATCATAATCATCATCATCATCATTATCATCTTATTTTTCTTTTCCAATCTTTTTTTAATATAATCCGGATCCTATCTAAAGAAATATCTCCCTCAGTTTTTTCAAAACTCATTTTGTTAATTCGTCTCAGATTTCTTGATTGAGTATGGCTTTATTATCGAACGACCCCATTTGTATTGCATCTAGCAGCTCTACAGTCTTTTTAATTGTTAAAGATAAACTCCAGTACTGGTAAAAAAAAAAATTAATTCTCACAGAATCAAACGAAACTTACACTGAATGTTCAAGATTACAAATAAATGACATGTGCCAAACAATTTTGGAAGAAAATGTATACTGGCTGAGTAATGAGCATAGAAAGACAAGGAAACCAAGGTAGTACTAGCCCCGACACCATGTGTGTTGTCCCATATATAGCTTTCTATGTGAGTGCTTGTTACTTTACCAAGACTCGGTCAAATTTATTATGATTTTGATGACTCCAGAACCTTGCAGTGCACACCGATACTTACATGCTACATGATCAACTGTTTCTGATCCTTTCACACCTTTTCTTTCACAATGCAATCGCATTACCACTACTTAAGTTTATCTTTAATTGTCGAAATTGCAATATATACTTTGTCAAAATTCCGGTCGATATGATACG
Organism: Strongylocentrotus purpuratus; assembly: GCF_000002235.5. Classification (NCBI taxonomy): domain Eukaryota; kingdom Metazoa; phylum Echinodermata; class Echinoidea; order Camarodonta; family Strongylocentrotidae; genus Strongylocentrotus; species Strongylocentrotus purpuratus. The sequence goes on from NW_022145598.1 coordinate 21,928,666, forward strand.
GAGTTTATTGATTTATGATAAGTATATAATTTAAGAAATATATAGGCATATATTGGTGATCCCCTCAGCTTTCGTATAGTGCATTTTAAATTGTAGAATTCATTCATGCATTCTTTCCCATTACGAACAACACATTGCTTGTTGGTGTTACACCAACAAAATATTTTGATTGCTGTTATTCTCCAAACAATGTACGAACAGCTTTTGTATGCGGACCTGAAGGGGAGCCTCTAGGGATTAGTTCCGGTATTATTCCCGATTCGGCCATTACTAAATCAAGTTGTGATGCATCGCTTGATTGTGACAGTACCGCAGGGCGCCTACACTCCGACACGACCTGGAAACCGGCTGTATACGACTATGCAAGCCCTTGGCTTCAGATCTCTTTGGAATCCTTGCACATGATCACCGGGGTTGTCACCCAGAGTCACCATTACTATTATAGCAGCATGACTTCGTATACAGTTTCATTCCGTTTGGATACCGACACCTGGTTACCCTACAGAGATCCTTACACGAATTCAAATTCTACGGTAGGGGAATATTAATTAATTTGGAGTTGGATGGGGGGGGGGGGGGGGGGTCAACAAGATTGTAAAGACTTTCGAGAAACCAGCACCCGGGCAACAATCTTAACACTCTTATGTATATCCCGCAGTCATCGTGTTTGGATTACGTAATAGTCCACGTAATGTTCTCACACTAGAATAAGCTGCAGTGCTATTGAATTATCATGCGCTGACTTTTTGAGAATCTTCACGGATGATAAACAGGTTTTTTTAATTCATTATCTGTTTTAAAAAAATCAAAGGTGGTAGTCCGGTTGAAGGGCTGATAAATAAGCCCATAAATACTGAATTAAAAAGAAAGTTTTTGATATGCAAATACTCTGGTGCTCTACTTCCCTTAAATAATTTTAAAGTACACGTTTCCTTCTAGACCACCTTACAAATAAATCCAAAAATGTCTTCCAAATGCAAGAACCAAAAGGGCCAAAAAGGATTCATTCATTTCATCCTGTTAATAATGTTAGCGTCTGCTATAATTCGAAACAACCCTCTAAGGGTCGTTAATGCAAAGCCGGGCATTTTTAAATTTTCATTCTTTACTATTATTTTTTAACTTGTGTCTCACGAGCTAATATTATCACATCAAAAAAAATCTCCATTCCGATGTCTTTTCCATTTTAATAATCTTGTTGAAAACTTTGTCAGGTATTTCAAGGAAATTTTAGACCTACGACCCCTGTTGAGCATTCCGTTCATCCTCCGTTGATGGCGCGCTTCATTAGACTTCACCCTCGGACGTACGTTGGGTCACCAAGTCTTCGTTTCGAGCTTATAGGTTATGGACCACTCGCTGATTACATAGGTAAACATAATAAAAATCTTCTTTATTAATACTTTTGTTGTCATATCCATTTACAGTGGCGTATCTAGGCATTAACAGCACTCGGAGAAAGCAATGAAATTGACCCCCTCTCAAACTTATTTACATTACTATACGAGCGAGCAAAGCGAGAGAAAAAAGAGACACTTTCAAAATTCAAAATTCAATTTCTATTTATACAATTTACCTTTCGTACTTGGGGCGCATCGCCCTTGATGATCGTGAAATTTCTTCCTTTTCTCTCATAAGCCCCCTGCCCCCCCCCCCCCCCCCCCTTGATACGCCATTTAGCACATGATCGCAGATGATTTTCGAAAAATGAACCATGGTCAATTTGTCCTCTACATTTTGGAATGACTGTTACAAAATCCCAACGTGATTTGTAAAGGCAACACCAACAAATATGAAGTTAATATCTTGGTTGTTTAAAAAGGCTTTGTGATCATAATTCTGTATCAGTTTCCTGAATTATTTTTCATACTGTTTGCAAATCCGATGTTGGCTTATATCAATTTATATAGAGCGTCCGTCTTTTCCACCGATATCAGAAAATAAGGACGTTTAAGAGTCATGCTTTTCTTCATTTCATAAACAACCCCCCCCCCCCCCCCCCCCACCAGTTTCGCCATTCCTTTGGTTGTATCGGAGTCTTTGCGGTCATGTTCGATATGCATTTCCTGTGTACCCATTCTCAATGTCCGTATCAAGTATTTGGCCTTCTTTCCTGTTTTCTAAAGTTGAAATCTACGAGCCGAATTTGAGATGTGTCCCACCCTTTGGAAAGAAATTAGGAGTGGCTAATAGCAGCATCATCCCCGATAGTTCATTTTCTTCAAACCCCGTCGACAGAGATTATTATAGTGCTTACAATGCACGTCTTTTTGGAAATGATGCTTGGATGCCCGCTTTACGCTCATCATCCTGGTGGCAGGTAGGGAATTCACTCTCATGGTTTAATTTGGTTTGTTAAATTGTACATTCATCACAAGTAGTGGCGCCAGTCCAGTAATATAGGGGGCGGGGTGCAGTGGAGGGGATTGCAACACAGGGGGAGTTAGGTAGGCCTACTTTGCATTTATTGTTTACGAATAGAATTAACAATCGGAGGTATTATAGAACGAATTATCGTTATTATTATTGTCGTTGTTATTATCATCGTTATTATTATTTATATCAATATTGTTATAAAAAAAAATTAAATGCAATAAATTTTCAATAATTAATTGCATTTTACCCCGGTCCCCAACATAAAAAAATCCTCTGGACGGCCATGCATTATGGCTCAAGGCATGGGCACACAGAAGACTTTTTTTATGTTAGGAACCGGGGTAAAATGCAATAAATTATTGGATTCTTTTTGCATTTTCTGTGTTTTTTTTTATTTATGGAAACTGCCCCCTACCCTAGCCCCCGCTGCGTACAGTCATGGTTCAGTGACAAAGCAATGGCCTCGTAACTGTGAGGCCCCATGATCAAAACCGTGTCGATGTAGTATATTAATGCCCTTTTGTGGGGCATTAATCCTCATTACTGTCATTTATGACTTAAGGGCATAGGTCCCCTAGTTGATAAGCATAGTAGCATACACATGCTTTAGCAGTCACGCAAAACACACATTGGCAAATTATTGTTCAATAAAAATCTGAGAATGTATACTATTATCAATATCTATTATTTTTTAGTTATTTTTAAAATAATTTCATAAATTGGGATAACGAAAAATATTCCACCTTTATGAGCGACAGTGTATATGCAAAAATGTGGTTTTCATTCAATAACGTAAGTAATGTTGTGAGTATGTACGTCAAAGGTCAAAGGTCACAGCTAATTAAATATGCAAAAGTGGCTAAATATAGGCCATTTGTTGGACAGATAATGCTACGCTTTGCGTTGACTTGTTACTATTATCATTATTATTATCGTTATTATTGTCATTATCATTATTGTTATCAATCTTTTCGTTATTTTTGTTGTTGTTATTATTGAATATCATTATTGTCATTATTTACGACATGCACACTCAGGTTGACCTCGGCACTGTGTATCAGGTGACTGGGGTCATGACCCAGGGTAGACCACCCCTACCTGAACATGGCGAACCACATCAATGGACAATATCCTACACGCTGTCACTCTCAATCGATAGTGGGACGTGGGTCGGTGTTTCGGAAGAGCATTGTGGATTCTTGAAGGTTAGTTAATATGGTTAAGTCCCTGCCTGCCATCCATTCAATGGATACGCTGTAATGATGACAGAAATTAGTATAACAAAACCGTGAATTATTTTATGCTTTATCATGCAACTGCTTTCTGCACCTGCACTTGCACTGCACCCACTGAGTTTTCCCAAGAGAGTTATGTCGCCAATTCTTTTTTTTTTATGAGGCCGCCATCAATCTCCGGCCTAACCGCTGACGACGGTGGTCTCCTGCGTTCTAAATTACATCTTTAATTTATTGAAAATATTCATTTTATATTTCTGATCTTATTTGTATGCTTAGTACATTTTATTATATGATATACTTGTACGCGATTTTTTATTTAATTACTTTTGTAAACATTTTATTCATTGCTTTTGCTATTATTCGAATTTTTGTACTTTGAATTCAAGTTTGTTCTCCTCGGCTGCCAACGTACAATTGCATAATACAACTTCGTCTGTTACAATCAATTTCGTCAAAGTGTCATATAAATTCGTCACTCGTTCGTTATAAGATACGACAAATTAGAATGAAACTATATGGATATTGATTGTTACATTCTGCAGCGTACCACTATGCGAGACGAATTCAAATTAAATCTGACGAAAATAAACGGACAACTGTTGAAATTGATTACCCATTGCCTAACTTGAATGACAAATGACTAAGTTAACTTTGACATTTGGACGATCCCGGATTCCTAGAAACAAGTCGAAGTGCACAAAGATGAAATTTAGATGGAAAAAGGTATACAAGATTGACGGAAATCCAATACACAGAGGAAATGCATGTTTTTCTAAAAAAATGAATAAATATGAATATTCTATTTCCTCCGTATCTTTAGGAATTTCCCGCCAATTTTGACGAGGGTACGCCGGTGACCAATTTACTTCCAAGCCCGCTTTCTGCACAATACGTCAGGATCTACCCCAAAGTCTATCGCGGTTATCCCGCTTTGAGATGTGAAATATTGGGGTTCTAGCGCGGAATGGTCATATATTTGAATCATGGAAGAAATTGTTCATAAGCCGGGCTGGCCGGCCATGTGGAGGTGCGAGTTTGGGGAATATTTCGCACGGGCTATTAAGAGATGACTTTGAATATATGTATGTATAATGTAAAAAGACTATTTATTGTATCATATTACTATGGGAGCTGACATGCGCATAATTTAACGCACGCTGACGATGGTCTAATGCTTAATTTGTACTGGGAATCGCGCTCGATAAGCCTAGCTATTCTGAGATTCCATTTTTTGCCTGAATATAAAATATTTTGTATTATTCTCAAACTTAAAGGGAAGGTTGAGTTCTGGGGAAAGGTAAAATATAATTTCTTAGCGTTATCATTTTCGTATTCTCAAACTTAAATGTACTCTGTAAATTGATTTTGTTTCGTAGATATTCGTTACTTGTATAAATCATTTGTTATATTATATGTTGTAAAACTGTATGGTTTATATAAGAATGTTATTTCAATCTTGGATATTAATGAGTGGAAAATAAATAAATCAAATCAAATCAAACATTTAGTGGATCGTCGACTTCAAAACTATTTCGAAGAATATTAGTCACCCCATATCTTTACCATTGTGTCTATGGTGGAAAATTGGTATAAATTCAACTAGAAACACATTCCAATATAGATGCTGTTGCAATTCGAAGGAGAAATACAATATAGGTGTTGTATAGGACAACCTCATAGTGCGGGTTTTGTGATATCACATTGGACAACTTGGAATCGGTGTAAATCTGAGAACACCAACGAGAAGTTGGTATTAATTAGAACGTATGTAGCTGTACTTTTACTCTGGTATTTAGGATTTATGTAGCTGTACTGTACCTTAGGTATTTTGGATTTATGTAGCTGTACTTTAACTCTGGTATTTAGGATTTATGTAGCTGTACTGTAACTGTGGTATTTAGGATTTATGTAGCTGTACTGTAACTGTGGTATTTAGGATTTATGTAGCTGTACTGTAACTGTGGTATTTAGGACTTATGTAGCTGTACTGTAACTGTGGTATGTATGACTTATATAGCTGTACTGTACCTTAGGTATTTAGGACTTATGTAGCTGTACTGTAACTGTGGTATTTAGGATTTATATAGCTGTACTGTAACTGTGGTATTTAGGACTTATATAGCTGTACTGTACCTTAGGTATTTAGGACTTATGTAGCTGTACTGTAACTGTGGTATTTAGGATTTATGTAGCTGTACTGTACCTTAGGTATTTAGGACTTATGTAGCTGTACTGTAACTGTGGTATTTAGGATTTATATAGCTGTACTGTAACTGTGGTATTTAGGACTTATATAGCTGTACCTTAGGTATTTAGGACTTATGTAGCTGTACTGTAACTGTGGTATTTAGGACTTATGTAGCTGTACTGTACCTTAGGTTTTTAGGACTTATGTAGCTGTACTGTAACTGTGGTATTTAGGATTTATATAGCTGTACTGTAACTGTGGTATTTAGGACTTATATAGCTGTACTGTACCTTAGGTATTTAGGACTTATGTAGCTGTACTGTAACTGTGGTATTTAGGATTTATGTAGCTGTACTGTAACTGTGGTATTTAGGACTTATGTAGCTGTACTGTAACTGTGGTATTTATGACATATGTAGCTGTACTGTGTCTGTGGTATTTAGGACTTATTTAGCTGTACTGTGGCTGTGGTATTTAGGACTTATTTAGCTGTACTGTAACTGTGGTATTTAGGACTTATGTAGCTGTACTGTACCTTAGGTATTTAGGACTTATGTAGCTGTACTGTAGCTGTACTGTGGCTGTGGTATTTAGGACTTATCTAGCTGTACTGTAACTGTGGTATTTAGGACTTATGTAGCTGTACCGTAACTGTGGTATTACGGATTTATGTAGCTGTACTGTAACTGTGGTATTTAGGATTTATGTAGCTGTACAGTAACTCTGGTACTTAGGACTTATGTAGCTGTACTGTAACTGTGGTATTTAGGATTTATGTAGCTGTACTGTAACTTTGTTATTTTAGGACTTATGTAGCTGTACTGTAACTGTGGTATTTAGTACTTATGTAGCTGTACTGTAACTTTGTTATTTAGGACTTATGTAGCTGTACTGTGATTGGATCAGAAGGACATGACAAAACCATTGGTCCAAGTCTATCCAGCGACAAGGGCTGACGCCAGACAGACAGGTCGTTGTCAGGATACTCCAGGACCCTGTTTCATGAAACCTGATGTCAGAAACAAGTTACTGTAATTGCTGTAAGCTACTGAAATCCTTGTATTTGATTGGCTGTGGGCAGATTCGTCACCGATCTGTGGCAGTTGTTATTGATGACTATAGTTTTATGAAACAGGGTCCTGAAGCAGGGGTTACCCAAACTGAAGACAAAGCTAAGAACCTACATTTATCAGTGAGCTGTATTAATCTTCTGTTTAAGTCTCATATGTTTGTAATTCTTTAATGAATTCTGTTGTAACCGTTGTTTAGAATAGTTCGCATTAATAAAGCTTATTCAACCTAATTAATTGTCTTAATTATTCTTCTGTTTGCAAGTATACCAAAGTCTTGGTGGCAGTACCAACAATAGCAAAGGATCCCAGTCGCAAGGTGTTGCTCGATTCCCACCTTGTAACATTAATTGTGTGGTGTGAGGGCCGGTTGATATTCATCTTATAGATGCAGTAGGCCGGTCAAATCGAAATCCCCCGAGCAGAAAATCAGTTCCTGCTCGCCCATCTCCAGAAGGAAACGATTTCGAGAAGCCCTCCCTCTTTTTATTGGACAAGAAAGAGAGATGTTTCTTTCTGAGGAAATGTCTGAAAAAACGTGCATATTATGTTAAGTCTTGAGACCAGTTTGCCCCCCCCCCCCCCCTCTTCATTTTCGGAGATTGCGCCGCAACCACTTGAAATTTTGAATTGTCGTTTCGTGACTTTTTCCCCTCAAGTCTTACGCACATTCTGATACCATTTTCTTCGAAATCATATATACGTGTAAGGTGTTACATAACAATTAGTATGTGCATGTCATCAACAAGTGCTATAATTGCATGTATTCATGTACAAGCAGAAATATGAATACAGGTTTACATGTATTTCTTCCTTAGTGGGAGATATGAATTGATATCAAATTGCTTTTATATGTTTCTCAAAGTAACTTGATGTATTCCAGAACAAAAGAAAACATTAGAAATAAAACAATAGATATAAGAAAAAATAGACAAAACAATAAAATACATAAGAAAATAAATATTTGAAAATCGCATCAAATTTGCATAAATTATCATTATTAAACACATCAAAATAGCTATTTTGTGTTAGAAAAGAAATAGAAGTTTCATATGAATAATGACTTTCAACATTCAACACGTGGAGTCTGACAATTTTTGTAATGATTCTAGTTCCCTGTATATTTCCAGATTTGATATTCATGAATGCGTAATTTGTGTATTGATGAATTTGAGATGAAGGAAACATTTATTCAATACATTTTCAAGATTCTTCACAAGTCTACTTACAAATATGTAGAGTATTCTGTAAAATGCATAAAATTAGCATTGTGCATAATTAATTAGGCTATAACGACAAAAATGTGCATATTAGGAAAAAAGACTAATTATACCATCTTGTTCCTTACGTAAATATCTACAAACATGCACATTGTCGTGTTCATCGGACATCCGACGGCCGAGATCATAGTCAGTGAGGTGCTCAAATATTATAATAATAAGAATATGTTTACTTTGGAGATAAATTCAATTATCTATAGGCCCTATATAATTAGTGTACCATACATCGTGCAAGGAACCCGGCCCTGTACAAAATAGATATTATTTTCATTCATCTACAACCGAAATGGCAATTGATTTAATTTTCTATGCAGAGCTATTGGGAGATGGCCTCGTAATATCACAGTGTTGTCACCTTGTGTTTTATTCAATACCGGTCCGTTCACTGATGCCTTTTCCTTAATTTGTTTGCTTTTATTAAAAACAACTTTGATATCAAGGTAGACGTGTCCATGAAAGAAAAGTGGAATCGTTGGCATGCTAAGGTTGTATGCATTAGAGTGATTGGATTGATAGTATGTACACAAAGGAAACCGAGGCTAAAACGCATAAATAGATTCTGCTCACTTAATCAATGAAGTTGTTGTGCATTGTGTCCTATGTCACCTACACAATCAAAGATGTATTAACAGTTTTTCTTTTAATAGGTGATCACTTTATTTAGTTAGGGTACGCGCCATGGGATACAAATTGATTATGAGACTGATTAGTGTCGGGGTCAATGATCGAACAATTCAATTGGGATTGCACTCTGCAGTGAATACACTTTTATTAGAAATAACTAAGGGGCTTTAATCAACAAATTTGATGGGGAAGGTTTGAATGGCTTATCCGGGGTGAAATTCTGTGCTAATTCCATACATGCCAGTCTTACGTACAGGCCATTTCAAGATATCGTCGGTGGGGTGACAAAACCTCGTATCTCAAAAATCATGAATTTTCAGGAGAGCGAAAAAACTTTCCTGTCTCAACAAATTTAGTGCTGTGATACCGTCCTTTCTTTTTAAAACTGGAATATTTATACAATTTTTAATGTCATTTTTGAAATACAGTAAAATAATTGTTTTTATATTTGAAAGTGAGTTACGAGGTTTTTGCTTTTATCTACATTGAGATACGAGTTTTTAGTTGTTATTCAAATTGAGATACGAGTTCTTACTTTCAACTCTGAATGAGTTACGAGGTTTTGGTTGAATAAGTTACGAGGATTTGAATACACTAACTTCGGTACTGTTAGGCCGTGTGTGCGTTACGAGGAAAAGGAATTACGTATATTATGTTACGAGGTTTTGTCAGTGCAGCTTCAAAGGGGGTTAGAGTTACGAGGTTTAGTTTAAGGGTGTTTGTGTGGATTTGTGAAAAACCGAGACAGGAGGCGTTCCATGGATTTATCAGGTGGTGTCGTAGGCCATTAGCTACAATATTATGCAAAATATTGAATATCTCATCCAGTTTACAAAATAATCGCTGATTCCCAAAGAATTGGTGTATAATCTGAGATTTTATAATCATTAAAGGATCAGAAATTGGCTTTATGTTGCTGAAAATCAAACGCACTGCTCTAAAGAATGGGTATAATTTATTTGGGACTACGCAGTTCTAACTATTTAACTGTTTATCATCATATTTCGTATAAGACGGCATTTTGAAATACAATCCTTTACAGGGAATATATCGACTATGATCTCCCTACTTAGCTGACATAAAAAAGAATGGGAAAACTCGTGAACTCTCTCTGTCCCTACCCTCTCTTAGCCTCTATTCTCCCTTATCTTCCCCTCTGTTAGTTTTTATCCTCTTTCTTTCTCTCTCTCTATTTCCTTTCTCTCTCTCCCCCCCCCCCCCCTCTTTGTCTCCCCTCTCATATTTTCTCTCTCCCCTTCTCTGTCTGTCTGTCTCTCTCTCTCTCTCTATTTTCTTTCTCTCTCTCCCCCCCCCCCCCCCCCTCTTTGTCTCCCCTCTCATATTTTCTCTCTCCCCTTCTCTGTCTGTCTGTCTCTCTCTCATCCTCCCTTTCTCGCCCCTCTCATATTCTTATTCTCTCCTCTCATTCTCTTACTATCTTCCACCACATCATACATTTGAAGGGAGACGTAATAGACCTTCAGAACAAAAGCATCACTCAGCCTTGACGGTTTGGTCCGTATCAGAAGAGTTGATCAATCACTGTGGATGAAGGTTACTGTATTTGGGAAGCATTACTAACAGGATGGCGACTGGCGAAAGAGCAGTGCTGGTAAGTCTTTTATTCGGATTATGACTATGATTATGATATCTATATATCCATCGGACATACCCACAAAAAAAATATTTTGTCAATGAATGTAATGGAACTGACAAAAGTGATTTTTTTAAAGAGATTATTAGTGTTTGTTTTTTTCCTAATTGATTTATAAGTTTGTCATTTACTGAGTATTAACTCAAGAGTTATGCGCAAAAAAAAAACGCAGCCAAACATTCAGGTGGTCTACACACAAAATGGTGATGGTATTTTTATCCAAAAAACTCAGTGGTCTAAAGTTCTTGCAAATGTTACTTAGAGTGAATGGAGAGGTGTCGTGTTTTTTGCTGACGATGATGGTCAACTATTGTTAATTTATGGTTCAGCATAGGAATTTTTATTCTGTTTTTTTTTAATGTATATGCACCAGCAAAGAGAAGGCACAAAGATTTCTTCAATAAAATTCACACTTGTATTAAAAAAAAAAGCAAAAGAATAAAAGGCACTTAATAATAAAAGGAGGTATAAACTGTACATGAATCCGACAAAGGACAAACGAGGTGCTAATAGTGTATACTACAAGAAACCAACCGCTTTTAAGAATTTAATCGGAAATCTAAAGTTAGTAGATGTGTGGAAAAAACATCCCGAATATATACACCAATTTACTTGGAAAAATATTGCTTTAAAAATAGCTTCCAAATTGAAATGAATCTTTACCACTTGTGGGGTCCTCTGACATACGCCCAATGTTAAGAAGTGACCACAATGCCATTTCGCTGATGTTAAGAATGGGGAAAGGTGTAAAAGGTTCTGGATATTGGAAACTAAATGGTTCTCTTCTACAGGAAGAATCATTCCAAGACGAAATTTAGAATATTATTTTAAAATGTGTAAGCGATGAAGATTTAGTTTTTTCTGAAGTTTAAAATAGTTAAAATTAAGGGCAAAGAATTTTCACACAAATCTGCTGCTAGAAAGTAAAAAATAAAATCAACTCTTCAGATTTAGAAAAAGGATTAAAAGATTTGGATTTGAAATAAGTAGAAGGAGATTCAAAAATTTAGATGTATATGAGTTAGTTAAAGAACAAATATAATAACAAAACCAAAAGTATGCAAAGGAGCTGGTATAAGAACTCGAATTAGGTGAAAAGAACACAAGATATTTCATGTCACTAGAAAAACGAAATGGTGAGAAAAAAGTCTTAACACAATTGAAGTCACAGGACGGTAACAATAGGTTGATTAAAAATGAAACAAGAAGAAATAAGTGAGGTCAATAGATATATATTTAGCGACTTGGACAAAAAATTGGTTTAGAAAGTATTGATGAATTTTGTGTTTTGTTGAATGTCCTAAACTAAAAGATAAAGATAAAGAAAGTCGTGAAGGATTAATGACAAACAGGAAATTTTACAAAAGTAGTCTTTTAGTTTGAAAAACAATAAATCACCTTTTATAGATGGACTCAAAAATCGAATTCTATACAACTTTTTTGAACGAAATAGATCAGATTTTAGTCGATGCCCTAAATCAACCATATGTAAAGCATTTATCTGTTTCGCAAAAAAGGGGCTGATAACTTTGTTATTTAAAAAAGGCTGTCCTGAGATTTTGAAGAAATGGCGGCCAGTGACACTGTTAAACTGCGACTACAAAAATAGCCGCTGCAGTCTTAGCAAGTCGCTTAAGGGTACTATGTCCCATTTGCAGGCCAAAAAATGAAAAAGTTAAATTCCAACTGCATTTGAAAGATAATGCTAATTTAGAACTCCCCTAAAAAAGGTGGGGCTTGAAAATGTCTTCAAGTGGGAAAATAACGACTATTAGTTGTCAAATCGACTTTAGGGCTATAGAGCCCAAAAGAAATAGTCTTGATTTTCAGACAATTGTACCGAATGGTCATACGTTTTATGCTGCGCAAAGATTGAATCAGTTTAATCTTGGCCATCACAAGAAGTGGGTTATCGATGTAGACAAATGCTCATGTACCCTTTACAACTCTTTTCATGTATGTTATTACCAAAGAAAAAGAAAAAGCCATTCCGTCACTCAATAGTTTCTGACAGTGAAGTCTAGCAAGTAAACGGGTTTCCTTACATAATTTGAATATGAGGACACTGCTAACGTTTAAATTTCACAGATAGGACATACATGACATATTCATAATTCCTGCAAAGTTCTACAGAATTTGAGGTTGGCTGCAAAAGGGACATACACTGTTGCTCATGCAGTCACGGTTCAGTGACAAAGCAATGGCCTTGTAACTGTGAGGCCCCAGGATCAACACCGTGTCGATGTGCTACATTAGTGCCCTTTTGTGAGGCATTAATCCTCATTACTGTCATTTATGACTTAAGGGCATAGGTCCCCTAGTTGATAAACATAGTAGCATAATATACATGCTTTAGCAGTCACGCAAAACACATATTGGCAAATTATTATTCAATAAAATCTGAGACTGTATACTATTATCTAGATCTAGTATTTTTAAATTATTTTTAAAATAATTCCATAAATTGGGATTAAAAAAAATATTCCACCGTTATGAGCAACAGTGTAGTACCTTTAACAAAGGTCATATCAAATATTGTGAATGATAACCAGGTTGGATATTTACAAAATATATTAAGTAGTTTTAATATGGTGGACCTCATGCAAGCTCTCGATGGAGTTACCATGGATTTCATAAAACGAACATTGGGTTTGTTCAATTTTGGAACACAATTCATTGAATGGGTCTCTATATTGTATGAGTACACAGAATATCAACTTGAAATTCTGACTTCACATCTACATGTATACATTTTACGTTCGCAGTATTAACCCTAAGTTATTCCCACAAAGTCTTTAGAGCGTATCCCCCTTGTTTTGATTCATATTGAATTTGTTACTTAATTGATTTTTTTTAAAGAACTTTAATCACCCTTATAGCCCCTTAATTTGATTTTGTGACTATTTTCTCTCTTTAAAACAAGATCTGGTTGTGCCTTTCCTTTCTTCTGTGCGGTTCAGTACAAGGAGCCAATAGAGGTAAGTGGTATTTGACTAGAACAATGAGTAGTGGGGGAGGGGAAAGGGGGATGAGACATGATAGAAAAAAGAGAGAGAGAGCGAGAGTGCGCTAGAGAAAATCACCACACACAGTATCACGAACGTAACTCCTTAACCCCACCCCTTTTCCAGAGAGAGATGGAGAGAGAGAGAGAGAGAGAGAGAGAAAAGAGAGGGAGAGAGAGGGGAAGGGTGGGGAGTGAATGGATGCTGTTTGGTGATTTAATTCATATAGCAATTAGTATATGTTATGATTAAAAAAACAAATTAATGAGATTATGACAAAATCACGGGTTCGGAAGGACAATCCGTTTCGCTCTGATGCTAGTAATACAATAAAAGAATATCATCACCATAGGAAACCTTTGATGAGATTGAAAATAATAAACAGTCTCGGATTTGGTAGCGATGATCAGTTTGATGATTACCTCTGGTGCTGATGTATGTTTAAAGACAATAAATAAAACACATAGTGCGTTTATATAAAAAATAACCAACCCTGAAGAAGTGACCGAAGATTACAGGATATACCTCTCCTCGTATGATGATGATGATGATAATCATGAAAATGTCCTTACGTATTAATGGAAGCTTGGATTGATAATAAGTAAATGTTACACCCGAGACATTTTTGCTCTCATTAGTAATTTTATACGCTAAGATATTTCCTGACTTCAACCCCGGATCTAAGCTTAACACTAATCGCATCCCTAACTAAACCTAAACCTAACCGAAAACCAACTTGAACACTCAATAGTAACCCTAACCCTTAGGCTAATATCTTTGATTTATTCAAACATTGGTTGGAATATGAAAGTAGGACTTCCGAAATTCACGAATTTTTATCAACTAACAGTTGGAAATTATGAATCATGGATTCGTCATTGTATTTATACATGACATACTATAGGTGATATATCTAGGAATAAGAAGCCCGGGCAAAAAATAATAAAGTTTTTTCCATTTTCGCAAACTTATAAGCTAAACAATTTTAACCAGATTATTTCTAGTTTTTAATTATGTGAATCGTAAATATTAACATGATTGCTCATGCAATGACGTGAGATGGTAGAATAATGATAGAATGGTAATTGTAAAAGTGGGGAGAGCAAGGCGATCGAGTAATATACATTTTAATTATTCAGGCTTTCTGAATTATTTCAAGGGAGCACCGCAATCGAGCGTTAGAGTTCTTCCATATTGTGAACTTTAAAACACTTTATTTTATTCGCTTTAGTTATAATTAATCATCCGTTATGTATTCCGAATTACTCAAGGTAGACTCCTTTTCAAATTTGAAATATCCATATGAACATTTTCAATAATACAAGATGGCATGTGCTTCGGGTTAACTACCATGAATAACCAAGGAATTATTCAATTTGAATTCATCTTTTGTCTACTTGACATGTTTTAGGCAATGGTAAATTAAACATTGATTGGATGTAGAAACGCACACTTGACCATGCCAAATAATTCATCCTCGAAACTAGCTTTTTGATCACATCGCTTCCGGATCACAAATTTACCACAGAAAAGAATAATGCATACAATTCTACGTGAATAACCAAGGAATTATTCAGTTTGAATTCATCTTTTGTCTACTTCTCATGCTTGAGGCGATGGTAAAATAAAGATTAATTGGATATAGAAACATCATCAGTGGCGTACCTGGGGTACTCCGTCAGGGGGGCAAGCGACCGAAACAAACAAAAAAGGCGATGCTAATTTTCACTTCTGGCGAGCGAGCGAGCGAGCAAAAACAAATCTTTAAGTAACGTTTGGTATATAAACTGGTATTGTTGCAAGTTGGGGTGGGAACATTCACTTGTTAGCGACATTAATTTCATTTTTTTGCAAACTAGTGTAGCGAGCAAGAAAAAAATCACTTCTTTTTTAATAATTGCCACTTAAACTTGGTTCAATTGTCCCATGCAGGGCGCGGGAACAATATTGTGTTTAGGGTGATTTTATACCCATTTTAGCTAGCGAGCGAAAATACATCTTTCTCTCAATGAATTGCTATATAAAATTTGTTTCATTGTTGCAGGTAGGGGGCGGGCACAATCGTGTTTAAGGCAATGTCAATCCCATTTTGGCGGGCAGGCAACCCCCTTTATTTCTCTTTTTAATGATATTGTAGCAGGTTAGTGGTGGGCACATAATTCCACGAGCTAGAGAGCGTAGCGAGCGAAAAAAAAATCACTTTTCTTTTATAGGGAAAATATGGTACATAAAACTTGGGTTCATTGTTCCATGTCAGGGACGTGATTATTAAAAGCGGTGTTAATTCTATTTTGGCGAGCGAGCGTAGCGAGCGAGCAAAAAAAAAATCACTTCTCTTTATAGGGAAAATATGGTATATAAACTTGGTTTAATTGTTCCATGTCAGGGACGTGATTATTAAAAGCGGTGTTATTTCTATTTTGGCGAGCGAGCAAAATTTTTGTAATGATAATTGGTTCATAAATTTCAGATTTTTTTGTTGCAGGGCAGGGCTTACACAATCATGTCTAAGGTGATGTTAATTCCGTTTTGGCGAGCACGAGCACACCAAAACTTCTTTGAATAACGTTTCGTACATAATTATTAACTGGTTGTTGCAGGTTGGGGCGGGCACGCGTTAGCGGTGTCAATTCCATTTTGGCGAGTGAGCATAGCGAGCAAGCAAAAAAAAAAAAATTCTCTTTTAATAGAAATTAATAAATAAACTTGTTTTTATTGGTGCAGGTCAGGATGGACGCAATCGCGTTTAACGCGATTCAATTCCTTTTTGGCGAGAGGGCGAAAAAACTCTTCCATTTTTAATGATATTGTTGCAGGTCAAGGGTGGGCACAATTGTTTCCAAAGCAATGTCTATTCACTTTATTCGCGAGCGAGTGTAGCGAGCGAGAAAAATGAATTAGTCTCTTTTAGTAACATTTGGTACATATATTGTGTGTTATTGTTGCCATGGTTGCAGGTCGGGGCCCGTCGGGGCAGGCACAATTGTATTCTAGGCAATACTATTCCTTTTCTTTTTTCAGGGGGACGAGGAAGTGAAAACATTTAATACAAAATAGGCTAGCAAGCAGTTCGCGCCAGCGAAGAGTTTCAAATTTGTTATATCACTTATATTTTCCTATTTTCATTTGTTTTAATTTTTCAGGGCCGTATGCGGAATATTTTTCTGATGGGGGAAGGGGGAAAGATGCGTTAAAAGTTTTCGAAGAATCTCAAAAGTAAAAGGAGTGAAGGGAGTTCGAGCGACCGAACTGGTCATGAGGGTACTTTTGCATTTTCAAAAGTAGAATTGAAGGATTTGGTATAGGCCTACACTACATTTTCAGGAAAAAAACTGTACGATTTCAAAATATCTGGGGTCAACTGCCCCCTCCCCCCCGGTGCTTACGGCCATGTTCTTTATTTTTTTTTCCCATTTTTATTCCTTTCCTTTTCTTTTCCCTTTTTCTTCCTTTTCTCTTCTTCTTCCTTTTTTCTTTCCTTTTTTTCCTTTTTTCTCTTTCTTTCCTTTTTTCTTTCCTTTTCCTTTTTTCTTTTTCTTTCCTTTCCCTTTCTTTTCTTTTCTTTCCCCTTTTTCTTTTTTTCCCCCCTGGAGCCCGTCAGGGGGGCACTCTGCCCCCCTGCCCCCCCCCATAGGTACGCCAGTGAACATCATCACTTGACCATGCCGATTATTTCATTCTTGTAACTAGCTTTTTGCTCACATCGCTCCCAGATTACAAATTTACAACATTATTTTTGTTATCATTATACCTACTATAATTGTAAACGTTATTATTTTGAATATTATCACGATCATAAAAATGTTAACGATCATTATTATCATTATATAGGATTTCCCGGCCAAATTCGCGTGTTTGTCATTCGAATTCATTTACTTTGCATTTAAGTTAGCGCAGATCGGCTTTGCCATGCCAATTATCATTCAATTTTCCAGTTTTTGTATTCAATTTAGGATTTTGGTCGAAGGGTTTCATAGATCTGTCATTCAATTTAAAAACTGCTCAACTAGCATTCAAATTAATATTCACTTGTCGAAGCGTAATTTTTATCATTCAAATTAACACCTGTCATTCGTATTCGTAATATTTGTATTCAAGTTAGGAATGTTAGGGGGAAGAATTGCAACAAACTTTTACAGTTTTTAAATAATGCAGTTTAAATGCATGAATTGCCATTGGCGTCTAAGCTGTTATTCCATTTATTAATTTTTAGGACAATGCAGATGGGTGTAGTCAGACATAAAGTAAAGAAGGGGCGAAATCAAGGGATATGGCATTTCTGCACGGACATGTTCATATACCTGGGAAAGGTGGGGGTACCCTCAATCGCCCCTTTTTACTACAGACTCGGAATTTTACAAAAATAATTCACATCGTCTCTTAGCACACCCCTCTGTTTTTCTTAAAGAGTTTCATAGTTTACTTGCTCGCCAGCAGATCGATGGCTAAAGACATGGCTAAATATAATAAATCATGTTCAAATTGTTGACTCTAGTCCCTACCCCAGTCACAATATTGTACCCTTCTTCCATGATGAAATTATGATAAATTTATGATGAAACATAAGACAAACAACTTCCTTACATGAACATTTACAAATATACTGAGACCATCAGGTCCGTATAGATGCAAGTCGTTTTTTCTTCTTAACAATCAAACTTAAATGCTGATGAATATCAGATAAATCTAATACGTATAAGTGTATAAATGCAAGAAAATGAAATATGATGAAATACACATGAAAAAACAATCTTGAAAGAAAAAGAACGAGCTATAAAAAGTGTGTAATAAACGAGAAATGTATATTTACCATCAATTTAAGTGCACAAAGTGCTAATTTGAATGCTACAAATGAATTAGAATGCTAGAAGTTCACCGCCGCGTTGTCAGAAAATCGTGTTGCGCCAAATCGAATGACCAAATAGCGAAAGAAGCACATTGTTCATTAATTTGAATGAAACATACGTAGATTCTAACGAAAATTCCATAGATTTGAAAACTAGAAAAGGGAATACAAACCCGAGATATACCTGACTGCACTAAAACCGTCGAATTTGAACGCAAGACAAATTAATTTGAATGACAAACTCGCGAATTTGACCGGGAAATCCTATAATAATTACTTTTATTATGATAACAATAACAATATTTATGAAGCGCAACATATCCATCTCTGGTAAGAGATGCTCAAGGCGCATGCAAATAATTTAAATTAATATTCAACATACTTAAAATTAAAGAAATATTAAATGTTAACTTGCATTGGATCACACAACTTCATGGACATACAATGTGGCACGGTGTGATTATTCGCTTTGCATGTATTGTATAAAAAGAACATTGAATTTAACAATATGCATTCAGCTTTAGGTGAGTTTTAAGCCCAGTTGTGAAAGTAGAAACAATGTTGGCCGTCTGAATAGAGAAAGGTAACTTATTCCAAAAAGAAGGAGCTGCTGATGCAAATGCTCTATCCCCCCAATATCTTTTGGTATCTATTTCTTTAAGCCTAATATTATGTGATGAACGTAAACCAGAACGACCTGCGGAGTGGGGTGATAGAAGGGATGATATCCCAATTATCAAAATCATTATCATTATCATTATTTAGTTCTATAATGATAATTTGTGATTATTATCATAATAATTAATATAATTAATTAATTTTAATATGATAGTGTTATCGTTGTTCACACTACACGCGTTACAGACGTTCAGCGGCCTTGCCTGACAAACATAAATTGCCCAACCCGGATCTCTGATGAAGGCGATGTGATAGAGTACGTACTGAAAGAGGCTCCAAAAGAACTACAGACTCTGTTCAGCCTCTTAGACAAGAGGACCGTCTACCATCACGTTTGCAGAGAACCAGGTAGGAAGCTATCGATGTTAGAAGACGGCCATGATGGCTACTGTACCTTTAAAATACAACTGACACCATGTTGCAGATCGTTTGTAGATTATCTCCATATTCATAATATTATCGTCACCATGCACCACCATCATCATTATTTCATTATTCATTATTATTATCGTCCTTATCATTGCCAACATCATCATCATCATCATCATCATCACAATATCATTATCCATTATCATTTTCGTCATTATCATTGTCAACATCATCATCATTGTCAACATTATCATCATCAGTACCATCATCATCACCGTCATCATCATCATCATCATCATCAGCGTCACTCTTATTCAATGCTGTATGACGATGATAAATGTATGGATTTGTAAGACGTTTTATTTGTTGTTATCAGGTGGGCTGTATAACGTACAGACCACCTTATAATTTCGTTAGAATTGCCTTTATTAGGTGGTCTGTCGTTCGACAGATCACCTATTGTTTTCGTCAGAATTTTCTTTATTATTATTATTATTTATTCTTTATTTTTATTTATTTCTTCCCGTTTTTTGTTTATCGGTTAACTCAAGATCAGTTGTGTTAATTTCTTTCAATTTTAACACAGTTATAGGTCATTGTCATGAGACGTGACAGGAACATTTTCAAGGTCATCAGGTTATCGTGACGTCATCCAGGCGCCATTTTGTGAAATCACGTTATCCATCATATCTTCATAATGCATAAGCAAAGGTCATTCATATTCATATCACATATACTTCAGGTCAAGGGTCAACAGGTCATGTCATCAAAGGTCACATAAAGGTCATGACGCGCGCGTACGCGTGCGTCAAAATTTTAAAATGCTCAAAATCACTTAACTATTAAAGGAGAGTACGAATCAGGTCATTTTAAGCATTTCGAAATTTTCCGTCCGTAATTGTCCCCGCGCGCGGTGCGCGCGTTCACAATGCGCGTTAAAGGTCAAATTCATTTTTTTCACATGATTTAGCTTCCTCTTACTGTAAATGACAATTTACATTAATTTCAGTCACTCTTGACTTTTCATAAGGCCGTGAGCGCGCGTCAAAGATCAAAATCCGCGCGTGCTGCTATGGGCAATATAATGCAAATTTGATCAAAAACATGCCATTTTAAAAATCAAAATAGCTCTTCAGATAGTCCATTCACCCCAACTTTTATATCATGGTTAGAAAAAGCATGAGTTGGAAATATGATTTCATGTCTCATTTGACCCTCAATTAACTCATGACGTCATCATAATGGCCTCCAAACTCAAAATTTCAATTTGCATATTATGACGTCAGCATATTTTTGTAAAATTGATTGTATCTCTGTAAATATTGATCAATTTTCTTTCGAATTTTGATATGTTCTACCTGAGTATATTCTCTACAAATGCAGTCACAATGATATTTCATTTTGACAATGGTATTATGGCGTATTTTTGCGATTAAAGGAGGCATGTCAATTTTTCACATTTTGCGTGTATTCTCTATGGGACATGACTTTTCCTCAAACTGGATTCTACATTCTCATCTTTCGCGAGCAATATCTCCGTCGTTTTATCTTTGTTTACGCTGAGCTTTGAGTATGTTGTAGCTGAGACAATAAGCTATCATAAGTGTGCCCTTTATTTTTCGATCAGATGCCAAGATCATGCTCATATTTCACTTACAATGTGGGATTTGAGAATTAAATTTTCCGTTTACGTGTAATCTCTATGGGAAATGTTTTGGTATATCGGTAACGCACTTGACTCCCGACCTCGAGGTCCCTGGTTCGAGTCCGGGAGTCTCCAACAATTTTTTTCTTCCATTTTTTGTTGTTGTTGACTTTTTAATGATCATAAAATTGAAAACAGACCACCTAATTCGTCCCCATGACGAATTAAATTTCTAGTATTTTAATTGAATTTGTACAAAAACACAATTCAATTAAAATAAATTTGTGACCACTATTTTGTGTGCACGATTACTCAAAATTGAACCGTCCAATTTCTTTCAAATTTGACACAGTCAGAGGTCATCATCTTAAGACGTGACAGGAACATTTTCAAGTTCATCAAAATATCGTGACGTCATCCAGGCGCCATTTTGTGAAGTACTCTGAAAATCAATTCGTGATCATATCTTCATAACCGTAAATCATTTCTCATTCATATTTATAACGATTAAGGTCAATATCCGTCCGGTCAACTTGAGGTCAATAAACGCGCGCGTACGCGTACGTTCGTACGTTGGTGCGCGTAAAAATAAAAAATGCTCATAATCACTTTTTAATCAAATTAGAGTACGTTTTAGGCCATTTTAAGCATTTCGAAAATTTTGCGTGCGCACACCTTTGCGCGCGCATAAATTTGCGCGCACGTTTTTGTTCGTAATGATCGAACGCAAACTAAAATCGTCATTTTTTGTCTCTCATAGTATTGCCCATTTTTTCCCGAACAATTTGATACCATGTTTATCTCTTTATGACCATTAATAACGAAATGAGCGTCCGTTTAAGGTAAATGTCTGTGCGTGCGAGCTCTTGTAATACATAGCATATATGGTCAAAAACATGCCTATACGAAATACATTATAGCTCTTAAGGATGCAAGTTGACCCCACTTTTTTTGCGTGTCAAACTCGTGAGAAATAATCGAGCCAGTTGTAAATAACATCGCGCACCAGCTGCTGGTGACAATGACAATGTAATGCGCACCATGCACGAACTCTATTGTGACGTCACAATCAGACCCTTTGCACACTATTTGCAGTGTATCGAAAATTCGTCAAGCACTGGATGCACAGTGCTTGTTTGACGATGTTTTTGCAACTTCTAATGCTAGGAAATCCTGTGGAGTGTAGGCTACATAATTTATAAGATAGTAATTTATAATTGATAAGATAGAATAAGATAGTAAGAGTTTCTTGTTTGCTCTAAATATCTGATGTGGTTAATAATAGTAATATTTACTGCCTAATTCAGGGCAATACGACTTGCCATATATCATCCTCACCTTAGGTTCAGGCGATATACGTCATATTGCCCAGAAGGCAGTCAATATTACTTAATTATGCATCATCATAATTGCTCAATATTTCGTTCATCAGTTCAGCTCATCAGTTTAGTTCAGTTCATCAGTTCATCCGTTTAGCTCATCAATTCAGTTCATTTTACATCAGTTCAATTTATCAGTTCATGAGTTTATCAGTACTTCATTCATCAATTAATATCTTAATACATCATTTTACATTAACATCAATTCATAAAGTAATTGAATTGATGATGAGCATGATCATAAGAATTGAAGACAGACCACCTAAATCGTCTCCATGACGAATTAAATTTCTAGTTATTTTATTATTATTATTTATTTGAGTAATTTTAAAATAAGAGCCATTTTACTTTTTTAATTTACTGGATCGTACCATTAAAGTCGCAGGGTAGAATTTTCCATTTTCCAACCGCGCCAAATTTAATTTACGTTCCGACATTCTGTTAAATGGGTTCGTGTTGTTAAAAATCCACTGCTTTCTGCTCCAACAAACGTCCACATGCGGAGTCGTTTAGCAACTAAATTATTCAAATTAATGGATGCTTCCTAGCTCCCCAGGTGTTTGTGTTGCTGTTGAAGCATTTTGGTTTTATGGTTTCATGCAATAAGTAAGTCAATAAAAGAGTATGTTCTGCACAATAAAAACAATGTGTGTCCCTATTGTACAATGTAATGTGTCCCCTCATTTTGTAATAGTTAATTTACCCATTCACATAATGGAACTACCTGCCCGATGAAGCCAGTGGCCTGTGACCCCTGAGCACTCAACATCGTGTGGGAGTCAGTTCGTGGTCAAATTCTTTTATGAGACAAATACAAGCAAACGTTTCCATATGGGAAAGAAACATTTGGGATGTAAATTGTTTTTGATCATTGCTTACAGTTTGTGGGTGGTAGATTTAAAAAAAAAATGTGATTATGATATAAAAAGATTAAAACCGTTTTAGATATTCCACCATACTATATGGAAATGTTGCTAGCATGGCAAGAGACAAGAAATTTAAGATATTTGGAGGGTTATATTAATCCAATTATTTTTAATAATCGGAATATATGTATAAATGGAAAAACTATATTTGATAGATACTTGTTTGAAAGAGGGATTGTTCAATGAAAGTGATGCCTACAGCATGTATTATGTTGGGATTAGCAGAGTGACATAATTAATTGAACGTATCAAATGAAATGCATTGCCAATGCTTTTGTAGAAGCAAAGTCACACACGCACACACATACGCGCGCACACATGTTCGTTGATATTTGATATTCGATATTTGATATGTGTGGCATGATTACATTTGGAAGTGATGTTATTTGGATCTGCAAAAACCGATTTCAAACCCAAATCCCAACTGTTTTATTTAACATCACATAAGCAACTTTGGCGCAAGTCGATTTTTGCACTGTTGCAAACAATGCCTCCTGTTCATCCAAGCGTGAACACATACTACACAAAAGTGACACCTAATGATTTGAGATAAAACAATCTTTCATAAGATATACAACCATTTACTGTTCATAGATGATTTTTAAAATAATTATCAATTTTCTAGGTGTAAACTTTTTTTGGACTCACATTGTATAGTCAGCTTTTGCACACACGAATAGTCAATACACTTATAATACACAAATGCACACAATTATGCCAATGTGGCTGATCGGCAAGTTTGACAGTAGACTAACAATATATTTTTTTTAATTATTCTTTTGAACATTTGTATAGTCAGCTTTTGCACACACGAATAGTCAATACACTTATAATACACAAATGCACACAATTATGCCAATATGGCTGATCGGCAAGTTTGACAGTAGACTAACAATATAATTTTTTTAATTATTCTTTTGGACATCGGTAAGTTGAAAAAAAATTGTATTTTACTGCTATTTAGGTGTCGTCAATTGTCACTAAAGTACCGATTATGAATGCAATCAGTCTAGTTTTGTACAGTGGTGTTTGAAATGTTGAGAATCAATAGCACAGCAAATAATACTCAGCCAGGATAGTAATGCAGCTATGTGATTGTAAATAAGGTTAAGTGATTGTAAATAAGGTTAAGTTTTTCTGCCAACCTCCTCCCTGCTAACGCTTTACTCGACATTAATTTTGCCCTACTTAAATTATGGTATTATTGTTTGGGGTAATACAAACGATTCTTATCTTCATAGAATACTACTTCTACAAAAAAAAGGCTATGCGTGTTATTTGTAACACTTCCTGGAGATCCCATACTGATGTTTTATTTGTTGAAAAAAATGTGTTGAAAATAAATTATTTATATCGTCATAGCCTCGGTCAGTTTATGTACCAGTAATAATACGCTACCCTCAGTCTTCAATTTAATATTCATCAAAAATAAAACTATACCCAAATACCCTACGCGCCAATCTGACGAATTCTATCTGCCATTAACTAGAACTTTACTTGCTAAATCCATATTCACTTACGCAGGCCCGAAGCTATGGACTATTCTTGATGTTAGCATCAAGAATGCCCCCAGCTTAAATTCTTTTAAATTCAAATTTAAAAAATCTTTTTGCCTGATTATCAAGCGTTAGCTCTCCCTCATTAAATTTATTTCACTCAATAAAATACTTTTTTTATATTGTGATTCATTTCGTACTGGCCATCCGTATTCCAATCGGTCCGTGTTGTGTTGTGTGTGTTATAGGTAAGAATACTGCCCTCTCTCGTTCCTTGTCTCTCTTCTTTCCATGTCCCTTTCACTCCTTCTTTGTTATGTTAATTTGGTTTATGTATTTGTGCGTTCCTTTATTATTGAGATACTATTTTTGCAACTATAAGTTATAGGGGCTGCAATCTACAAGCCCAGCTTTTCAGCAGTCTCCTCCATGACCGACCTGTTTTATATGCCTGTTGTACAATGTGGACCAATTACAAATATATTGTTAAGTTTCACTGTTTTACTATGTACAATGCAATCCATTGTGCTTTATTCATGTTGTTGGAAATTGAAAAAAACGAAATGAAATGAAAACAAATTTGTGGATATAAACAATGAACACAAATAAGAGGGGAACACATGCATACAGATACAAGAGAAACAAAATTAAACTACTTTAAACAACCTCTGCCGACTGTGACAACAAGCCCCAGGGGTCTGAGCCATATAGAAATATGTTTTCCAGACACCCTCTATACGAGGATTTCTTTTGAAGCCAAAATACACCCTCAATGAGGATTTCGCGTGTTTTTTCCCCCGAACTCACACCCTAAACGGGTATTTCACAAAAGTGTACTCCTAAACAAGTATTGTAAAAGTGTAACCCCGGCCTTGAGCATTTTGAACGGCGCGATATAGGGATTACCATTTAAGTTGTAAACAATGTACAAAATATACACAAATCAAATTGCGCTTCAGATGTAAAATTCACAATGTAAACATCTATTCCAGTATAGAAGCAATATCATCTACTTTTCCACTTCCAAATGGCATTGGATTTAATGCACAGCCACCATAATGTCCTTGGCTTCGAAAAAATGATTACATTTCGGGGTCGTCGTAAACCCCGGTCGTAAACAAGCAATTATTCACATGCTGGTACGGAAATTATAGTGGTTTCTTGACATTGGCAAGCTTCCGTTACCGAAGGTTATAGATAACCAGCTTTAAATTCGGAGTCGGGATCTAGAAAAATACCCCAAAACGCGTACAGCAGTATTTTGAAAACTACCCTTTTTCTTGAAAATTGACGTTTTTTAACCAATTGACAATCATATATAAACACCTCTTTATACGCATTTTCTTGGTCACGCATGCTTACAGTATTCATATTTGACTGAGACCCCTGAACCACTGCAGGGGTCCGTTTCATAAAACTTGTTATCTATAACAAATGCTAAATTTCTATGACAAATTTGGTCTCAGCCAATCAGATGCGGCCATGATTTCAGTAGCTTATAACAGTAGCTTGTAACTTGTTATTGATATCAAGTTTTATGAAACAGGGCCCTGAACTTCCACAAATCTGAGGTGAACCTTGTACTGCTTTGCAATGGGTTAACCGACATTTTAACAATCATATTTTCTGAAGTGTCAGTCAATTCTCTGAATAAACTTGAAAATTAAATTTCTTACAACAGCTTGACATACAGGTATATTCACATATAGGTATTCGTAAGAGCATCCTCATAGCATCATTAAAGGCTACCGTGAGCTTCTTTATAGGCATACTGCTCTTTTTATACCAGCTTTATACCAACTCAAAAGATGTGTAGTATAAACGGTGTACAATAAGCTCGAACTAATTCAACCTTGACTTTACGATAGCACATATGAAACTCTCTGCACGATGTGTTACCCTGTGCATAATGTTTACGAAACTGTCTATAAATATCTCTATCATCACAAAGATCCTCATTTAAATAATGACCTACGTACTTAGCCTCTTTACAATTAAGTTTAGCCCCACACAAATAAAATTTTTGAAATATCAACTTACAATGTTCTTTACAATTCACAATCATAACGTGATTCTTTTTCGCATTACATTTAACATAATTTTCTATACCAAACTGAGAACAAACATTTAGCGAGCTCTGTAAACAGATGATGGACTAAAAATAACAAGATCATCAAAATGATTAACTTTGGTACTACCAACAGAACAGCCAGTACCACAGTTATTCAATTTTACAGATAAATCATCCAAATACAAATTAAATAAGTATGGAGACAAATATACCTCCTTGCAAAACACCATTCCCAACATGAAATGTGCCAGAGAGACAGTTACCCCCATCTCACCGGGTCTATTCGCTATTCGTTATTCGTAAGGACCGTTAATCATAAGGACCGCTATTCATAACGTGAGATGAGGGTCGCTATTCATAATTCATATTGAGTGTCATTAATCATAAGGACCGCTATTCATAATACGAAATTGGGGTCGCTATTTTATAATACGAGTAGAGGGTCGCTATTCATAATTTACATTAGGGGTCACTACTCATAAGGACCGCTATTCATAATACTAAATGAGGGTCGCTACTCGTACTCAGTGGCTGCCGGGCTCACGATCAATTGGGCAAAAAGAATTTCCATTTTCGGTTTAATAAAATTTGGAGTGGACTAAAAGATTATTATTATTATTAGGTGGTCTGTTGAAAACAGATCACCTATTGTTTTCGTCAGAATTTTCTTTCTTTATTATTTATTTATTCTTTATTTTTTATTTATTGTTCCCACTTTTTTGTTAACAGGATAACTCAAGATCGGTTCGATCAATTTCCTTCAATTTCGGCACAGTCATAGGTCATTGTCATGAGACGTGACAGTAACATTTTCAAGGTCATCAAATCTTCATGACGTCATCCAGGCGCCATTTTGTGTTTTTTTTTGGTACTTTTTACTCATGATCATATCTTCTTAACGGAAAATCATTTCTCATTCATATTTATCATGATTAAGGTCAATGTCCGTCCGGTCAATTTCAGGTCAAAAAATGCGCGCGCATGCGTACGTCCGCGTGTCAGCGCGCGCGCAAAAAATAAAAATGCTCCAAATCGTTTAAAATTAATTTTGCATACGTTTAAGGCCATTTTAAACGTTTCGCAAAAAAAAGCTCGCACGCGCGTGCGCGCGCGTTTTCGCGCGTACTGGTATTTGCCCACATAAAATCGCAAAATTTTCTCTGTCATCATATTGGCATTTTTTTCCAAGCATTTTGATACCTTGTTCACCTTTTTCTGCCCATTAATAACGGAATGAGCGTCCGTTTAAGATAATGTCCGTGCGTGCGAGCTCTTGTAATACATAGCATACATGGGCAAAAATATGCCTATACAAAATCCATTGTAGCGCTTTAGGATGCAAGATGAACCCAATTTTGTTTTCATATTTTGATAGAGTATGAATTGGAGATATGATCCCATGTCTCATTTGACCCTCAATTGACTCATGACGTCATCATAATGGCCTCCGAATTCAAAATTTCAATTTGCATATTATGACGTCATCATATTTTTGGAAAATTGATTGTATCTTTGTAAATATTGATCAATTTTCATCCAAATTTTGATATGTTTTAGCTTGGACAATTCTCTACAGATGCATTGACCACAAATTTCATTTAGACGAAAGCATCATGGCGTATTTTTGCGATTAAAGGAGGCATGTCAATTTTTTACATTTTGCGTGTATTCTCTAAGGGACATGACTTTTTCTGAAAACTGGATTCTACATTCCCTTCTTTCACGAGCAATATCTCCGTCGTTTTAGCTTCGTTTTCGCTGAGCATCGAGTATGTTGTAGCTGAGACAATAAGCTTTAACGAGTGTGCCATTTATTTCTCGATCAGATGCCGGGATCATGCTCATATTTCACTTGCAAAGTGGGATTTGAGAATTTCATTTTCCGTTTACGTGTAATCGCTATGGGATATGTTTTGGTATATCGGTAACGCACTTGACTTCGGACCTCGAGATCCCTGGTTCGAGTCCGGGAGTCTCCAACAATTTTTTTTCTTCATTTTTTTTTCTTTTTTGACTTTTCAATGATCATAAAATTGAAAACAGACCACCTAATTCGTCCCCATGACGAATTAAATTTCTAGTTTATTTATTCATTTATTTATTATTATATATTTTTCTTATTTCTAACCACTTTTTTGTTGGCAAGATAACTTGGAAATGGCTCGATCAAATGCCTTGAAATTTGGCACACATATGTATAGGCATATGTACAAAGCACAATAACGTTTTCAACATTATCCTTCACTGATGACGTCATCTAGGCGCCATTTTGTAAAATTTTACGAAAATCAACTCATGATCATATCTTCATAACCAAAAGGTATTTCTCATTCATATTTATTATGATCAAGGTCAATATCCGTCCGGTCAATTTCAGGTCAAATAACGCGCGCGTGCGCGTACGTCCGCGCGTAAATGCGCGCGCAAAATTTTAAAATGCTCAAAATCGTCTCAAAATCATTTTGCATACGTTTTAGGCCATTCTAAGCATTTTATAAAAAGTTGCTCACACGCGCATGCGCGCGCGTTTTCGCGCGTAAAACTTTTACACAACATAGAATCGCCATTTTTTTTCTTTCATAATATTCCACATATTTTTACAAACAAATTGATACCATGTTTGTCTCTTAATGACTATTAATAACGGAATGATCGACCGTTTAACATAAATTTCAGTGCGCGCGAGCTCCCGAATACATAGCATATATGGGCAAAAACATGCCTATACAAAATCCATTGTAGCTCTTTAGGCTGCAAGGTGACCCCAATTTTGTTTTCATATTTTGATAGAAAATAAATTGGAGATATGATTTCATGTTTCATTTGACCCTCAATTAACTCATGACGTCATCATAATGACCTCCGAACTCAAAATTTCAATTTGCATATTATGATGTCAGCATATTTTTTTTAAATTGACTGTATCTCTAAAAATATTGATCAATTTTCTTCCAAATTTTGATATGTTCTACCTGAGACAATGTTCTACAAATATGGCTGCCATAAATTTTCATTTTGACAAAGGCATCAGGACGTATTTGTGCGATTAAAGGAGGCATGTCAATTTTTCACTTTTTGCGTGTATTCTCTAAGGGACATGAGTTTTTCTCGAAACTGGATTCTACATTTCCGTCTTTCGCGAGCAATATCTCTGTCGTTTTAGCTTTGTTTACGCTGAACTTCGAGTATGTTGTAGCTGAGACAATACGCTATCTCAAATGTGCCCTTTATTTTGTCTTAAATTTTAGTTGGACCAGCCCACCTATACTTGTTTCAAACAAGTATTACAAATCTAGTATATTTTTCTTATTTCTAACCACTTTTTTGTTGGCAAGATAACTTGGAAATGGCTCTATCAAATGCCTAGAAATTTGGCACACATATGTATAGGCATATGTACAAAGCACAATAACGTTTTCAACATTGACCTTCACTGATGACGTCATCTAGGCGCCATTTTGTAAAATTTTACGAAAAACAACTCTTGATCATATCTTCATAACCAAAAGGTATTTCTCATTCATATTTATCATGATCAAGGTCAATATCTGTCCGGTCAATAAAAAGTCAAATAACGCGCGCGTGCGCGTACGTCCGCGCGTCAATGCGCGCGCAAAATTTTGAAATGCTCAAAATCATCTCAAAATCATTTTGCATACGTTTTAGGCCATTCTAAGCATTTTATAAAAAATTGCGCACACGCGCATGCGCGTGCTTTTTCGCGCGTAAAACTTTTGCACAACATTGAATTGCCTTTTTTTTTCTTTCATAATATTCCACATATATTTACAAACAAATTGATACCACGTTTGTTTCTTTATGACTATTAATAACGGATTGATCGACCGTTTAACAAAAATTTCCGTGCGCGCGAGCTCTTGTAATACATAGCAAATATGGGCAAAAACATGCCTATACAAAATCCATTGTAGCTCTTAAGGATGCAAGGTGACCCCAATTTGTTTTCATATTTTAATAGAGTATGATTCGGAGATATTGTTTCATGTCTCATTTGACCCTCAATTAACTCATGACGTCATCACAATGGCCTCCGAACTCAAAATTCCAATTTGCATATTATGACGTCAGCATATTTATGGAAAATTGATTGTATCTCTGTAAATATTGATCGAATTTCTTCCAAATTTTGATATGTTTTAGCTGAAACAATTTGTAACAAATGCTGTATTTCACGATATTTCATTTTGACAAAAGCATCATGACGTATTTTTGCAATTAAAGGAGGCATGTCAATTTTTCTAATTTTGCGTGTATTCTCTATGGGACATGACTTTTTCTCAAAACTTGATTCTACATTCCCGTCTTTCGCGAGCAATATCTACGTCGTTTTAGGTTCATTTACGCTGAACTTCGAGTATGTTGTAGCTGAGACAAAAAGCCATCTCAAATGTATCCTTCATTTTGTCTCAATTTTGTGTTGGATCAGCCCACCTATACTTGTTCCAAACAAGTATTACAAATCTAGTTTTACTTTGTAAACTCTAGGTAATTCAGCCCTTTGGCTACCTTGTGGATTTTTGAAAATAAATACCATTTCAATTCGATATTATTCACCATCAACATCATCATCTTCGTCATCAAAGGCATAGATTGCGTTATGACCTCTGCGAATCAAGCCTATTATAATGAGGCCTGACGTCGAGCTGTGTCAGTGACTTGTGGGGTCTGTGACGCGCAATGTGATGGTCAATGGTACAAAAAATAATTGCTAAATCAACAATTCACACACTAGTACTGCGATAAATTTCTGGCGTATAGACTAAACTCCTCGAGAGGTTCCAAACTTACGCATCGTGTACAAGATGCATTATATCACATCCATACCCCCTTCTCCCACAGCATGTCTCTGCAATCCTTGCTTCAATGGAGGGTCATGCCATGAAACCTTTGAAGGATTTGCTTGTTCATGTCCAGACGGATATAGCGGCAACAGTTGCGAAACATGTAAGTTCCTTTTCTTTTCATTCCCTGAATCAGGAACTTTCCATGCAGGGGCATAGGCTTCTTTGTGTGTGTGTGTGTGTGTGTGTGTGCGTGTTTGCGTGTGTCTGTGTGTGTGTGCGTGCGTGTGTGTGTGGGGATGGGTCCTACGAAATCTGCCAGCAAGCCAAAAGGATGCTCTTATTAAATCTTAGTTTTCAGACAGAATTGTCTTAAAGAATATTAAAGGTGGTGTTTGGAGAGGACGTTCGCCTGGATAATAAATACCTCTGGTCACTGAGTTTCCAGCCCGCATACTGAAATAAGCACCATCCATAACAATTGTCAACGAGAGTATTCCTATCCTAATCGTCACTGTTCTCATTGATATATTACAGACTTTTAGATTTGCCTTAATAGGACTCACACCTAGCAGTCCACGTTCTCATCGTGCAAATCTAAAAGTCCCTATTAATACCCGAATACATGCACCCATCCAGAACAATGACAATAGTGCGCCATACCGGTATAATAGGGTAGTATATTCAAGAAGGTAAAATTGGGTAGTTTATGTTTAACCAAGAAGAACTACAGGTCGCAAGTGGACCATTGAGATAAAAAAAAAAATTGCTCTTCGATTTAAAACCACTATATGAAGTACACTTCGACTTCTTCTTTATACGCTACATCTTATTTTCTTTAATTCAGTTTCTGTGATCCTATCTGTAAGTTTCTATGGATCTGATCATAGTACCAGCGAAGGGAGTGTGGGCTTCACCAGCCATGATTCTCCATCCCAAGTTAAACTATTTACAAATGAGGCCTGGTCCATGAATACGTCCCATCTGGTCTGCCAGCACCTTGGGTATAGTCGGGGAGCCTATGCTACACTGAGCGGCAATGTGTACAACACTACTGATTCCAACGCCAGTCTAGAGTACGGTGCTATACGGTGTGATCAGGATGCGAGGAACATATCAGAATGCTGGTACGAATCCAGACCAAGGGATGGTGTAAGCAGTGATATGATCATTGCAGTGGTTTGCTGTACATGTGAGTATTATGCTTCATAGCTGATGCACACGAGGCGTTATATTCGGATTGTGTCACTTGCTATCCGAATCACACCTTCTCCTCCTCCACCTTCTTCTTCCTCTTATCCTTCATCATCATCATCATCATTCTTCATCATCTTCTTTTCCTTTTTCGAATCTTCTTTTTTTATAAACCGGATCCTATCTACATGTACATAGAAAAAGATTTCTCTCTCTTTTCAAAACGCGTTTTGTTAATTCGTTTCAGGTTTCCTGATTGAGTATTGCTTTAATATCGAACAAGCCCATTTTTACTGCATCTAGCAGCTCTACAGTCTTTTCAGTTGTTTAACTGTCGAAGTTGCAATATATACTTTGTTAAAGTTCGTTCGACATGAAACTGACTTTATTGATTTACGATAAGTATATAACTTAACAAATATATTTGCATATCTTGGTGAGCCCCTCAACTTCCGTATATCACTTTAATTGTATAATTCATTCATGTATTCTGTCCAATTACAAACAGTACATTGTTAATTGGTGTTACACAAAATGTAAAGAAATATTTGGCATGATATTATTCTCCACACAATGTGCGTACAGCTCTTGTATGCGGACCTAAAGGGGAGTCTCTGGGGATTAGTTCCGGCATTATTCCCGATTCGGCCATTACTAAATCAAGTTGTGATGCATCGCTTGATTGTGACTGCACCGCAGGGCGCCTACACTCCAACGCGACCTGGATACCGGCTACAAACGACTACACCAGCCCTTGGATTCAGATCTCTTTGGAATCTTTGCACTTGGTCACCGGGTTTGTCACCCAGAGTCACCATTCCTTGGATAAGGGTATTACTTCGTATACAATATCATTCAGTTTGGATACCGACACCTGGCTACCCTACAGGGATGTTTACACGTATTCTAATTCTACGGTAGGCGAATATTAATTAAGTTGAAGTTGGATGGGGGGGGGGGTTGACAATATTGTAAAGACTTTCGAGAAATCAGCACACGGGCAACAATCTTAACACCGGCCCTATTGTAAGTTCCTGCAGAAATCGTCTTTGAATTACGTAATAGTCCACGTAATGTTCACACACTGGAATAGGTGATTTATCTGCATGGCCATTGAATTATCTAGTACTGACTGTTCGAAAATCTCTGCGTCCGATTTTGTTTTTCTTTCATTTCACGGATGATTAACCGTTTTTGAAATTCTTTACCTGCTTTAAAGTAGATATTCATTGATTTTAAAAACTAACTTTATTTTCATTATTGCAAAGTTG
This sequence comes from Strongylocentrotus purpuratus, assembly GCF_000002235.5. Lineage (NCBI taxonomy): Eukaryota > Metazoa > Echinodermata > Echinoidea > Camarodonta > Strongylocentrotidae > Strongylocentrotus > Strongylocentrotus purpuratus. Next base: position 21,962,778 of record NW_022145598.1, read on the forward strand.
AAACTTTGACCCCACAAGGTTATCAAACTTCAATGCTCGGAAACATTCGAAGTAGTGATTATTATAAATTACAAAACGCTTAAATACAGAGCTCTCCGAACGCTAGGCTGCTGAGATGTGTGACATCACAGGATGGACATGATTTGCACAAGCAGACGATGTCCCATGACATCTCACACATTTTCAGTGCCTGTTTTTTCAACTTCTCTTGAGTTCTTTCTCTTACTTCACTACCGTCAGGCTAAATGTATAATCTATGGCCTCACTCCAAACCCCGCGGTTGGTTTAATTTTAATGACAAATTCAGCGATACAAAAATAAAGGGATCTGTCGCTTGTAAACAAAATCAGACGCCATTGTATTTTCAGCTGCACACACCGCGGTATGTTTGGCGTTTCAAGAGTGAACAAATGCCGTCCTTAATATCATTCCGGGGGGTTTTCAATTTGAAAGTCGGGTTTCTTTGATTGTTAATTAACCCCTATCCTGTGTATTTACAAACAAAATATTTTAGTTATCAGAATCGGTTTCATATCATCTTTTGAATGGTTTGAAATGCCATCACATTATATACACTAAACTCATTATAATTTGAGGAATAATAGCTTTGCAATTATGTTTATTCTTTATGGGATATCGTCTGCTAGGGCAGTATTGGTGTATTATGTGACGCCATTAAAACGTCGTTATTTTTCTGGCGAATCTCTCATATATCCCAGATGCTATGGAGGTGGTCTTATTTGTATTTTTATAAATCACACCATGTGTAGTTGACCTAAAACTTGTACGATGGCCATTGTTAGCTTACCAGTTTCTAGTGATGCATTAGTTGACATATTTGTGATTTTCTTCGAATGTCCACTTTAAAAAAAAATCCAAGGTGGTAGTCCGGTTGAAGAGTTGATTAGCCCATAAATACTGAATTGAAAATATGTTTTTAATATTCAAATATGAACACTCTGGTGTTTTACTTCACTTATAGACTTTTAATTTGCACGTTATCGTTTCCTTCTAGACCACCTTACAAAATTAATCAATCCAAACATTTCTTCCAAATGCAAGAATCAAAAGGGCCAATTAGGATTTATTCATTTATGGTAGCATTTGCTGTAATCCGTGGTTTGTTGAACAAACCATAGTTCATAATTCCATTTAAAGTCGTTTTTAAGACACCGTAGATTCGGGAGTCAGAAGAAGCAAGTTTAAAATCGCTAACTTTTTCGGTCTTCAAAGATACCGTATTACGCTACTTGACAGAATACAGAAGTAGAAGTCACAGCAGTTGCCGAGAGACGAATCATTTACTTGTGGCTCCAGATTGTTGACTAGGAAATTTGTATACAATAAAATATCCTGTTTCAAGTGGCAATCTGAGTAGTTATAGCAGTGAGTACCGGGACGGCCATAGGTTTTGTACACGAATTTTTTCGTACTTATACTATTTCTAATTGACTCGTGTACATTAACTTTGACATAGTCTATTTTCGAGTAAAAACGGACTTATAACACGCGTGTCTATGGGGTTTTGACGAGGTCCTGACTTTTTGAATTTAATTAGGGATTTGTCATTTTGGACTTGTAAATTTTTTCGATAAAAACTGACTTATAACACGCGTGTCAATGGGATTGTGACTTTATGAATTTTACTTAGTGATTTTCTCTGTTGGACTTAGTTTTTTTTCAAGCAAAAAGTGAATTACAACACGTGTTTCTATGTGAATTTTGACATTTTGAATTTTACTTAGAGATCTTTAGGAATTATTGACGTTTTGAATAGTGGATAGGTATTTTATTTGTGGAACTGACTTTTAACACGAGTGTCTATGTAATTTTGACTTTTTGACTTTCTTTCTACCGGGATAATTTGTGTTTTACTTTCTAAGGAACGTTTACAACGCCGTTGTATAGGTTGGATCAATATCTATTGTTCGATCAACTAAATAAAGGAACGTGTATTTACCCTTCTTCTCCCCTTGCAAACGAGAAAGAAAACAAGGTCATTAAAAGGGATTAAGCGACAAATAATGATTGTGATTCAAATTGATGCGAACATTTTTTTGAATAAGCACTGCTATTCACCCGAATCTTCTTTGTAAAAACAACTTTTACAAATCTCAGCCATGCTTACTGAGTTGAGACGTTCCATTCAATGTAAAACATATTGACTTTGTATAGGTCTAGTTTCTTTTGTATTTGAATTACCTCTTTTCAACAATAGAACCGTTGTTTCTTATTGATCGTGTATTGAGTTTATGAACCTCTCAACAGCCTTTCGACAAATGAAGCTCGTTTTATTCCGCCCTGTTCGTACCGTCGAGTTCTTTGGACTTTCACACAACACTTTGATACTTATAGTTCAGGGTTATGTTTGGACTCTCTCAAAACATCATCAAAATAGATTTGAATACACAGATAACAATTGCAATTTAGTCATGTTACTAGAGAACAGAGATAAAATATACAAAACATTTTTAACTAGAGAAATAGAACCCAAGTCACATTATTGTATTTTTTCATCGGTAAACAAAAAGTTAACACAATTGTACAGCAAACATACACGCCGTAAATCCGTAGTTTAACGTCGTAACATGCCGTAACGCCGTATATAACGCCGTAACGCCGTATCGTTATATCCACAACGCATTTGACGGATCATTCATCTCTATGCTAAATCACCAAGTTTTCTAGAGCACCCACTCTCTTGTTGAGGTTTAACACTCTATTATTAACTCCGTAACTCTATTTCATACTTTCACCATCTCGACTCTATTTCAATCTCGACTCTATTTCCATACTTTCAACATCTCGACTCTATTTCACACTTTCACCATTTCGACTCTATTTCACACGTTCACCATCTCGACTTTATTCCATACTTTCATTAATCTCGACTCTATTTCCATACTTTCACCATCTCGACTCTATTTCCATACTTTCAACATCTCGACTCTATTTCATACTTTCACCATCTCGACTCTATTCATTCTGGACATACTTTGTATGTTGTACGACTATTGTGACGTAGAATACACACATCCATGAAATAAAACACTATGTAGTACATAATTATATTTTACTTTATTTTACTATATTTGTTTCCGTTTCAATGTGGACAACTTTATGCAAAACCAGGGCCCCGTCTTACAAAGAGTTACGATCGATCCAAATCAATCGTAAATCCTCCAATCAATCGCAAGTTTGCAGTCTCCTATCTCTTATGTACATAGTTACGATTGATATCAATCGCAAATAAGTTACGATTGATATCAACTCTTTGTAAGACGGGGCCCTGATTTGAATACAAAGATAAGAATTGCTATTTAGTCATGTTACTAGGGAACAGAGATAAAATATACAAAACATTTCTAACTAGAGAAATAGAACCCAAGTCAGATTATTGTATTACTTCATCGTGAATATGTAAAAACTGTTAACATAATTGTACAACAAACAATTAGTGTTTATAAATAAATATCTTTAAAACATAAAACACAATAGAAAGTGTTTTTTTTTCTCAGAAAGGTTGATTGATGTACAACATGTTGAAATAGAGTAAATTTGTCATCTATTATTAGGGTTGTCTACGAAGTGTTCTTTTTCAGGGTGATGTCAAGCCTTAGTTGTCGCTTCCATCTGCACCCTCCGTCTCCGTCTCTTCTTCACTATCATCGTCATTCTCATCCTGATACTGGAATAACCCCTCGAATTGTGCACCGTGTCTTGCTAAGACTCTTTTCACGGCTTTCCGAAGATTCATGCCATTTTCTACTTTTTCCGTGAGATCAGACATAATTTCATCATTGATGTCAGCGCTTCCAAGGTACACATTCTGCTGCAAGAAGTTGGAGTAAAGATCGAAAAAGCTGCGTTTGACAGCCCATAGAACTTTCACGTGAGCCTTTTCTTTAGCTTCTTCTTCATCCATACCATCGGAGATATATTTTTGATATTTTTCGTCCCTGAGGTCCTCGGTGTTTGCCATGGCCTGTTCTAACCATTCTTGATAAGCAGGGTTGTCCTCAGGTTCTTTCATGTCAGGTGTCTCTGACTTTGACGATTCATCCTCTCCTTCACTTTCTGAATCACTTGTTTCAGATTCATCGCTAGATTCTACAACTCTTTGCTTTTTAGAGGGTGGTTCGGAGTAATCATCTTCACTAGTTTCTTCACCAGCGTTGGAATTTTCAGTCTCGTACCCATGGTCTTTCATATCAGGATGTACATTCTGTGCGTGCCTCTTCATGTCGAACTTGCGACTATAGGTCTTATCGCATAGTGAAAAAGCGTAACGCTTGGACATATCGAAAGTGTTCGTGTTGACTCGTTGATGTTTAACTCGGATTTGATTCAAAGAAAATTGAATCTGTATAATTATAGTTTTTCATTTGATATATTTTGTTATTTGATACGTAACGCCGTAGATAACGTCGTAAATCCGTAATGTAACGCCGTAAATCCGCAGTTAAGCGCCGTAACATTCCGTAACACCGCAATGTAACGCCACAACGCCGTATCGTATTATACACAACGCATTTGACGGATCATTCAGCTTTATGCTTCATCACCAACTTTTCTAGAGCACCCACTCTCTATTTATGGTCTAACATTCTATTATTAACTATTATTCATCTCAGCTTCATGATCAATCATTATTTTTTTTTAGAACATCCAGTCTATTGCATCTCCCCTGTATACACCTTCCTCCTCCTCCGAGAAGAAAAAAGAAAACTTCGAGAATAATTATGTAACATCCAGTCAATGGTGATAACATCCAGTCAATGGTGATAACACAAACTATGGACAATGAACTTGTGGTTCAAATAAGGACGTATGACAATATTTGGGAATCTCAAAGGTACAAATTAATTTGTACCATTCAACAAAGTCAACTCGATAGGTTAAATGCACGGTTAAACTAACTGATCATGCTGAAGGAAAGAATGGAAAAGAAGAAGAAGTAAGTCACATTTGCTTTATAGCAACAGGAATAAAGACATAATTATCTACTCACATGTAATACCGTAAAATCTCTGTTACATAATTATTCTCGAAGTTTTCTTTTTTCTTCTCGGAGGAGAAGGAGGAAGGGGTATACAGGGGAGATGCAATAGACTGGATGTTCTAAAAAAGATAATGATTGATCATGAAGGCTCTTACACATTAACAGAAAAATGTTTGTTGGAAAAATTTGCAAGATGAGTACAATCAGTCCTTGCAGACGGGCATCTTTCCAGCTTCCCTCAAGTCCTCGCTCGTCATTCCCACACTGAAAAAACCCAGTTTAGAACCAGAGAGCCTCAATCACTACCGCCCCATATCTAATCTACCATTTCTTGGAAAAGTGATTGAACGTGTCGTCTGTAAGCAACTAATGTCATACCTTGATGGAAACTCTCTTCTGGCGTCTAGGCAGTCTGCCTACAGGCAGTATCACAGTGTGGAAACAGCCCTAGTAAGAGTCCAAAATGATCTTCTCCAAACTTTGGATAGCAGAAATGAAGCAATCCTTGTCTTATTGGACCTTACCTCCGCATTTGATACGGTCGACCATCATATTCTTCTAACTGGGCTGAAAGAAAGATTTGGTATCACAGGCATTGCTGCTGACTGGTTAGCGTCATATCTTTCCAATCGGCAACAGCGAGTGTTGGTTGATCAAGCAACATCTGATCCAATTAGTCTTCGATGGGGCGTCCCCCAAGGATCAGTAATTGGCCCGTTGCTATTTGTATGCTATACAACTCCAGTTCAACAGATAATTCATGCACATGGCCTGTCCTGCATGATGTATGCAGATGACACACAGCTGTACATCTCTATGAACTCCGATGACAGAAATCGAGCAATCAGAAAGCTTGATGTGTGTCTTAAGGAGGTCCGAACGTGGATGGGAGGTAACCATCTCTTCTTAAATGACAACAAGACGGAAGTATTACATGTATCATCTCACATGAAGAGCAACCAGGAACTGCCACCTTTCTGCTTTGGAGAAATCAAGCCCGCTGAAGCTGTCCGGGACCTAGGGGTAGTCATCGACAAACATCTATCTCTTCGTCGCCACATAAATTTGGTGTGTCGCAGAGCTTCGTTCGCCTTAAGAAGAATTGGTGGTATTCGCCATCTCCTTAACCAGAAGACAACAGAAATACTGATCCATGCGTTTGTCACATCACTGCTGGACAACTGTAACAGTCTTCTCTTCGGCGTTCCGGACAAAGACATTTCCAAACTCCAACGAATTCAGAACTCTGCCGCCCGTCTTGTATCTATGTCTAGTAAATACAATCACATCACTCCCATCTTAAAGGAGCTCCATTGGTTACCTATTCCCGCACGCATCCACTACAAAGTTATCCTGCTCACATTTAAAGCAATCCATGGCCTTGCTCCTACTTACCTATCCGAGTTGATAGCCCAATATCTACCAACCAGATCACTCAGATCTGCCTCGCAAAATCTGCTAGTAATAAATAGAAGCAGAACCAAAACTTTCGGTGACAGGTCATTTGAATGTGCTGCACCAACCCTTTGGAACTCTCTTCCTAGCACTCTACGTGCTCAATCAGACAAAGACATGTTCCAGAAAGAGCTCAAGACATATTTGTTTAACATTTCCTTTTAATTTTGTACTGGTTCCAAAGGGTTGGTGCAGCACATACCATCTTTGTGACTGACTGAATGCTGATGTTTTATTTATCTATTCATATTTATATTGTTGTATAATTATAATCATTTTCAAATATTACATGTATCACCTTTAATTTAAGCTATTTTCGATTTTTCTGATGTATAATGTATGCCTACTTGTAAGTTTTGATTATAATTATATGTAATTATTTCTATATATGTCTTTATTTCTATTGTCTTCTACATTTGTAAAGCGCATTGGTATTACCTTCGGTAATTAAATGCGCTATATAAGAGCTAACTATTATTATTATTATTATTACAACAAATTAAATAATAATAATAATAATAATAATAAACAATAATATTCACGATGAAGTTATACAATAATCTGACTTGGGTTCTATTTCTCTAGTTAGAAATGTTTTGTATATTTTATCTCTGTTCCCTAGTAACATGACTAAATAGCAATTCTTATCTTTGTATTCAAATCTGGTTTTGCATAAAGTTGTCCACATTGAAACGGAAACAAATATAGTAAAATAAAGTAAAATATAATTATGTACTACATAGTGTTTTATTTCATGGATGTGTGTATTCTACGTCACAATAGTCGTACAACATACAAAGTATGTCCAGAATGAATAGAGTCGAGATGTTGAAAGTATGAAATAGAGTCGAGATGGTGAAAGTATGAAATAGAGTCGAGATGTTGAAAGTATGGAAATAGAGTCGAGATGGTGAAAGTATGGAAATAGAGTCGAGATTAATGAAAGTATGGAATAAAGTCGAGATGGTGAACGTGTGAAATAGAGTCGAAATGGTGAAAGTGTGAAATAGAGTCGAGATGTTGAAAGTATGGAAATAGAGTCGAGATTGAAATAGAGTCGAGATGGTGAAAGTATGAAATAGAGTTACGGAGTTAATAATAGAGTGTTAAACCTCAACAAGAGAAGTGGGTGCTCTAGAAAACTTGGTGATTTAGCATAGAGATGAATGATCCGTCAAATGCGTTGTGGATATAACGATACGGCGTTACGGCGTTATATACGGCGTTACGGCATGTTACGACGCTAAACTACGGATTTACGGCGTGTATGTTTGCTGTACAATTGTGTTAACTTTTTGTTTACCGATGAAAAAATACAATAATGTGACTTGGGTTCTATTTCTCTAGTTAAAAATGTTTTGTATATTTTATCTCTGTTCTCTAGTAACATGACTAAATTGCAATTGTTATCTGTGTATTCAAATCTATTTGATGATGTTTTGAGAGAGTCCAAACATAACCCTGAACTATAAGTATCAAAGTGTTGTGTGAAAGTCCAAAGAACTCGACGGTACGAACAGGGCGGAATAAAACGAGCTTCATTTGTTGAAAGGCTGTTGAGAGGTTCATAAACTCAATACACGATCAATAAGAAACAACGGTTCTATTGTTGAAAAGAGGTAATTCAAATACAAAAGAAACTAGACCTATACAAAGTCAATATGTTTTACATTGAATGGAACGTCTCAACTCAGTAAGCATGGCTGAGATTTGTAAAAGTTGTTTTTACAAAGAAGATTCGGGTGAATAGCAGTGCTTATTCAAAAAAATATTCGCATCAATTTGAATCACAATCATTATTTGTCGCTTAATCCCTTTTAATGACCTTGTTTTCTTTCTCGTTTGCAAGGGGAGAAGAAGATATGTCACGTTAAAGACATCATAAAGATCAGTGTTGTATGCGTATATATTATATACACAGACCAGTAACAGCTATGTAGCTTGTAAATTTGTAAGAGGGAAAATGTTGATTGGAATGATAATGATGAAATAGCACATAATTGAGGAGTATCATAGGTACCAATTCAATGGATATTTGTATAAAAAAGAGCCCCCGTGGACAAAAAATTAATTTGAGCCCTGACTATAAGTATCAAAGTGTTGTGTGAAAGTCCAAAGAACTCGACGGTACGAACAGGGCGGAATAAAACGAGCTTCATTTGTCGAAAGGCTGTTGAGAGGTTCATAAACTCAATACACGATCAATAAGAAACACCGGTTCTATTGTTGAAAAGAGGTAATTCAAATACAAAAGAAACTAGACCTATACAAAGTCAATACCTTTTATACACATAGACTGCAATACGCTTCCCCGTGTTGCCATGCGAGGATCACAGTATGGGTAAATACACGTTCCTTTATTTAGTTGATCGAACAATAGATATTGATCCAACCTATACAACGGAGTTGTAAACGTTCCTTAGAAAGTAAAACACAAATTATCCCGGTAGAAAGAAAGTCAAAAAGTCAAAATTACATAGACACTCGTGTTAAAAGTCAGTTCCACAAATAAAATACCTATCCACTATTCAAAACGTCAATAATTCCTAAAGATCTCTAAGTAAAATTCAAAATGTCAAAATTCACATAGAAACACGTGTTGTAATTCACTTTTTGCTTGAAAAAAAACTAAGTCCAACAGAGAAAATCACTAAGTAAAATTCATAAAGTCACAATCCCATTGACACGCGTGTTATAAGTCAGTTTTTATCGAAAAAATTTACAAGTCCAAAATGACAAATCCCTAATTAAATTCAAAAAGTCAGGACCTCGTCAAAACCCCATAGACACGCGTGTTATAAGTCCGTTTTTACTCGAAAATAGACTATGTCAAAGTTAATGTACACGAGTCAATTAGAAATAGTATAAGTACGAAAAAATTCGTGTACAAAACCTATAGCCGTCCCGGTACTCACTGCTATAACTACTAATCTGGCACGGCGTGAACTGAGTCTCCTTATTATGATCCATCCCGGAACAACCCCTCTATGGATCATTATTGCAAAGCCGGGCAATATAATTCTTCACCATTATTTTCAAACTTGTGTCTCATTAAAAAAAAAAAATCCGTTTCGATGTCTTTTTCCATTTTGATAATCTGGTTGAAAACTTTGTCAGGTATTTCAAGGGAATTTTAGACATACGACCCCTGTTGAGCATTCCTTTCATCCCCCGTTGATGGCGCGCTTCATTAGACTTCACCCTCGCACGTACGTTGGGTCACCAAGTCTTCGTTTCGAGCTTATAGGTTATGGACCACTCGCTGATTACACAGGTAAAATAATGTTTGTTTTCTGTATTAACACTATTGTTGTCATATCCATTTACAGTGGCGTATCTAGGCATTACAGCGCCTGGAGCAAGCAATGAAATTGAGCCCTCTTCCAAAAGTATTTTCATTACTATACAAGCAAGCAAAGAGAGAAAAAATAGCACTTTCAATGTGGTGTAAAGATATTTAATTCGTCATATACAAATTGTCAGTGCTTCTCGTTGTCAAGAACCATTTTGTTTTTAGATTGTGTGATTTTTAAACGCTTTTTTTTAAAACATTTTTTTTCTTCAGTTTCCTGAATTATTTCTCATTCTGTTTGCAAATCCAACGTAGGCTTATATATATGTCTATAAAGCGTCCGTCTTTTCTACCGATGTCAGAAAACAAGGACATTTAAGAATCATGCTTTCGTCATTTTTTTTTGCTAAACAACCCCACACCTACCCGTTCTGTCCTCCCCTTTGGTTGTATCGGAGTCTTTGCGATTGTGTTCGATATTTATTTCCTGTGTACCCATTCTCAATATCGGTATCAAGTATATAGTAGTCCTTCTTTCTTGTTCTCTAAAGGAGATATCTACAAGCCGAATTTGAGATGTGCCCCACCTTTGGGGAAAAGATTAGGAGTGGCTAATAGCAGCATCATCCCCGATAGTTCATTTTCTTCAACCGCCATCTACGGATCCCAATATAGGGCTTACCATGCACGTCTTTTTGGAAATTATGTATGGGGGCCCTCTTCACGCACATCATCCTGGTGGCAGGTATGGAATTTACTCTTATGGTATAATTTGGTATAATTAGTTCTTTTTTTATTGTACATTCAACAAAAGTAGTGGCGCCAGTCCAGTATTGATATAGGGGGCGGGGTGCAATGGAGAGGATTGCAACACAGGGGGGGGGGGGGATTAGGTAGGCCTACTTTGCATTTATTGTTTACGAATGGAATTAACTATCAGAGATATTATAGAACGACTCATTGTTATTATTGTTGTCGTTGTTATTATCAATGTTAATATTATTTATATCAATGTTGTTATTATTGTTATCATTATTATTATCCCCTCACCGACGAATTCGGAGGGGATATAGTGACGCTGCCGTCCGTGCTTCCGTCCGTCCGTCCGTACTGTCGTCCTTCCGTCCGTAATAAATCTGGTTCCGCTCGATAACTTTCACGGATTTTAATGAAACTGGATATGAAGGTACATGGACAAAACACAGTCAAATGGACAAAACACAGTAAAACGTATGTAGTATGTAGGTCAAAGGTCAAAGGTCATAGCTGATTAAATATGCAAAAATAGCTAATTACTCGATAACATTTGTAATATTTTACGGATTTTAATGAAATTTTATATGAAGGTACATGGAATCAAAATACAGCTTCAGTTCGAATTCGGAGTAGGTAGGTCAAAGGTCAAAGGTCATAGCTCATTATATATGCGAAAGTATCTAATTATATATGCAAAACTATGGTTTTCATTCAATGACGTAAGTAATGTTGCGAGTATGTACGTCATAGGTCAAAGGTCACAGCTAATTAAATATGCAAAATTTGCTAAATATAGGCCATTTGTTGGAGAGAGGATACTACGCTTGGCGTTGACTTGTTATTATTATCATTACTGTTGTTTTTGTTATTATTATTGAATATCATTATTATAATTATCATTATTGTCATTATTTACGACATGCACACTCAGGTTGACCTCGGCACTGTGTACCACGTGACTGGGGTCATGACACAGGGTAGACCGAGCGATAAACAGCAATGGATAACAACCTACACGCTGTCACTCTCAATCGATAGTGGGACGTGGGTCGGTGTTTCGGAAGAGCATTGTGGATTCTTGAAGGTTAGTTAATATAGTTTAGTCCCTGCCTGCCATCCATTCAAAGGATACGTTGTAATGATGACAGAAATTAGTATAATAAAATCGTGAATCATTTTATTCTTTATGAATATTTGCTGTTATAGTTTATCACTAACATCAAAATAAATCTGACTCAAAACACTATAAAACTGTTTATATATTCCTCGTGGTACGAGTCCCCTTTGCGTGTTAAGGTCATCAAATTTCCCATAGGACGGGACTAAAACACCACGAGGAATATACACCTGATTGAAAGATTGATTGATTGATTGATTTTTATTCGCCATGCTTCCAACATACAACAATATACAAGAATAACAGATCAAAATTAGTTAGCTTGAACAGGATAGCCCACGAAAGCTAGAGAGCTTATTTTCAGTGGGGTCCCCAACAGTCATGTACAAAATTAATGAGTTAAAGTAGTAATTTACAGACAGATAAGCAAAAAAAATTAATAAAGATAATAATGATGATAATAATAACAACATTAAATTGATGATAGAAATGAGAATAAGTACAAGAACAAAAAGAAGAAGAAGAAGAAGAAGAAAAAGAGGAGGAGGAGGAGAAAGAAGAGGAAGGGGAAGAGGAGGAGGAGGAGGAGGAAAATAATGATGAATAAGTATGTAGAATTTCTATAACGTACCAAAACATAAGCATATGCAAAATCAAATAGTATGAACCGGCGGAAAAAAAATTTGTATTCAGGCTTTTCAATCATTTCAATCATAATTATGATTGGCTGCTATCGATTCAAGCATTCATGGCTATGATAGTCGGCCTCTGTATTTGTCTCGATTCTTTGATTTACCTTCGTACTTTCAAATATTCAATCATATCTATACCTAGGGTATGTGTCGGGAATTGTAAACCCTTAAGCACATTTCCATAATTTACATAAACATGAAAGATGTTACACATACAGAAAGTTTTGAATTCTCTTCAGTAACTTCTTCTCTTTATTTGGTAACAAAATTGTGGTCATGATGTTACTGATTAATAAGATAACAATGATTAACTAGACTTTAATTCGTCACTTAGACGAATTAGGTGATACGTATGATAATGGTCTACATAACGAATAATGCATTACACGATATATTATTTTGTAAAATGCTTCTCCCATTCATATGCTTCTCCCATTATGATCTATTCATATGTCAAGATTAAATTATGTCTCCTTGATCATCATGGATCTAGGGAAGATAGATTGAAACAATATATGACCTTTGACCCTGTGCAGTAACCAGTTACACATTTGACTCTAATTTACATCATGAAGAACACCTTTTGACGATTTTTATCTTATTCAAAGAAATGAAAATGTAATTGATAAATGATTATCATCATTATGATAATGATGATCATGATGATCATGATCATGATCATGAGCGCGATCATGACATCTTATTGAAAAAATGAGGGTTGATTTAGATAGCATATAGTCTCAGCTACAACATACTCAAAAATCAACAAAATCCAAGCCGAAATAACGGCGATATTGCTCGCAAAAGACAGGAATGTAGACTCCAGATTTTAGAAAAAGTCTTCTCCAATAGGGATTACACGCAAAAAGTAATGGATTAAGTGAAAATAGGGTAATAATAAAGTAAAAAGGGTTATTTATGACATTATTTGCGAATCTACGTGTTTAAATAATCAAAGGAGATGGTACAGTGAAGGTCAAAAGGAAAAAAAAGTGAAAAAAAAAGTGTTGGAGACACCCGGACTCGAACCAGGGATCTCGAGGTTGGAAGTCAAGTGCGTTACCTATATACCAAAACATCTCCCATAGCGATTACACGTAAACGGGAAATGGAATTCAGAAATCCTACTTTGCAAGTGAAATATGAGCCTGATTCCGACATCTAATCGAAAAAATAATGGACACACTTTTGTTAGCTTATTGTCTCAGCTACAACATATCTAAAGCTCAGCGAAAACAAAGCTAAAACAACGGAGATTTTGCTCGCGAAAGACAGGAGTGTAGAATCCAGTTTTGAGAAAAAGTCATGTCCCGTAGAGAATACACGCAAAATGCGAAAAATTGACATGCCTCCTTTAATCGCAAAAATACACCATGATACTTTTGTCAAAAATAAAAATTGTGAATAATACATTTGTAGAAAATTGTCTCAGCTAGAACATATCAAAATTAAAAAGAAAATTGATCAATATTTAAAGAGATACAATCAATTTTCCAAAAATATGCTGACGTCATAACATGCAAATTGAAATTTTGAGTTTGGAGGCCATTATGATGACGTCATGAGTTAATTGAGGATAAAATGAGACATGAAATCATATTTCCAACTCATCATCTATCCAAATATGACAAAATATTAGGAGTTTCTATCTATTCTAAAGAGTTACAATGAATTTTATATAGGCATGTTTTTGCCCATGTATTGTAGATAAAGATAACGCAAATCCGCGCGTGCTGTCAACTTTGACGGACGCTCATTGCGTTAATAAAAGGTGAACAAATTATCAAAATGCTTGGAAAATGTACCGAATATGATGACAGAAAAAAATCGGCGATTCTATGTTGCAAAATGCCAGTACGCGCGAAAACGCGCGCGCATGCGCGTGTGCGTAATTTTTTTATCAAATGCTTCATATGGCCTGAAACGTATGCAAAAAAAATTTGGGATGATTTAGAGCATTTTAATTTTTTGCGCGCGCGTAAACGCGCGGACGAGCGCGCACGCGCGCTTTTACGGACGTTTATTGACTTGAAATTGACTGGACGGATATTGATCATAATCATGATAAATATAAATGAAAAATTCCTATTCGTTATGAAGATATGATCATTAGTTGATTTTCACAAAATGGCGCCTGGATGACGTCACGATGACCTTGACTGTCTGAAAAGTCACACAGTTCTAAGTTAGACTAAGATCTATCATCATTGAAAGTTTCATGATAATGGCTTTATTCAGTCTTGAGATATCCTGCGAACAAATTCGAGGAAGAATAATAAAAATAAACTAGACTTTAATTCGTCACTTAGACGAATTAGGTGATACGTATGATAATGGTTTACATAACGAATAATGCATTACACGATATATTATTTTGCTTCTCCCATTCATATGCTTCTCCCATTATGATCTATTCATATGTCAAGATTAAATTGTGTCTCCTTGATCATCATGGATCTAGGGAAGATAGATTGAAACAATATATGACCTTTGACCCTGTGCAGTAACCAGTTACACATTTGACTCTAATTTACATCATGAAGAACACCTTTTGACGATTTTATCTTATTCAAAGAAATGAAAATGTAATTGATAAATGATTAGCATCATTATGATAATGATGATCGTGATGATCATGATCATGATCATGAGCGCGATCATGACATCTTATTGAAAAAAATGAGGGTTGATTTAGATAGCATATAATCTCAGCTACAACATACTCAAACATCAACAAAATCCAAGCCGAAATAACGGCGATATTGCTCGCAAAAGAAAGGAATGTAGACTCCAGATTTGAGAAAAAGTCATTTCCCATAGGGATTACACGCAAAAAGTAATGGATTAAGTGAAAATAGGGTAATAATAAAGTAAAAAGGGTTATTTATGACATTATTTGCGAATCTACGTGTTTAAATAATCAAAGGAGATGGTACAGTAAAGGTCAAAAGGAAAAAAAAGTGAAAAAAAAAGTGTTGGAGACACCCGGACTCGAACCAGGGATCTCGAGGTTGGAAGTCAAGTGCGTTACCGATATACCAAAACATCTCCCATAGCGATTACACGTAAACAGGAAATGGAATTCAGAAATCCTACTTTGCAAGTGAAATATGAGCATGATCCCGGCATCTAATCGAAAAAAAAGGGCACATTGTGATAGCTCATTGTCTCAGCTAGAACATATCCGAAGCTCAGCGAAAACGAAGCTAAAACAACGGAGATTTTGCTCGCGAAAGACAGGAGTGTAGAATCCAGTTTTGAGAAAAAGTCATGTCCCATAGAGAATACACGCAAAATGCGAAAAATTGACATGCCTCCTTTAATCGCAAAAATACACCATGATACTTTTGTCAAAAATAAAAAGTGTGATCATTACATTTGTAGAAAATTGTCTCAGCTAGAACATATCAAAACTAAAAAGAAAATTGATCCATATTTACAGAGATACAATCAATTTTCCAAAAATATGCTGACGTCATAATATGCAAATTAAAATTTTGAGTTTGGAGGCCATTATGATGACGTCATGAGTTAATTGAGGATTAAATGAGACATGAAATCATATCTCCGACTCATAATCTATCAAAATATGACAAAATATTAGGAGTTTCTATCTATTCTAAAGAGTTACAATGAATTTTATATAGGCATGTTTTTGCCCATGTATTGTGGATAAAGATAACGCAAATCCGCGCGTGCTGTCAACTTTGACGGACGCTCATTGCGTTAATAAAAGGTGAACAAATTATCAAAATGCTTGGAAAAATGTACCGAATATGATGACAGAAAAAAATCGGCGATTCTATGTTGCAAAATGCCAGTAAGCGCGAAAACGCGCGCGCATGCGCGTGTGCGTAATTTTTTTATCAAATGCTTCATATGGCCTGAAACGTATGCAAAAAAAATTTGGGATGATTTAGAGCATTTTTAATTTTTGCGCGCGCGTAAACGCGCGGACGAGCGCGCACGCGCGCATTTACGCACGTTTATTGACCTCAACTTGACCGGACGGATATTGATCTTAATCATGATAAATATGAATGAAAAATTATTATTCGTTATAAAGATATGATCATTAGTTGATTTTCACAAAATGGCGCCTGGATGACGTCACGATGACTTTGAGTCTTTGAAAAGTCACGCAGTTCTAAGTTAGACTAAGATCTATCATCATTGAAAGATTCATAACAATGGCTTCATTCAGTCTTGAGATATCCTGCGAACAAATTCGAGGAAGAATAATAATAAATAAATAAATAATAAAAATCTTGACGAAATCAAAAGGTGATACGTCTACGTACGTATCACCTAACTAGACTTTAATTCGTCACTTAGACGAATTAGGTGATACGTATGATAGTGGTCTACATAACGAATAATGCATTACACGATATATTATTTTGTAAAATGCTTCTCCCATTCATATGCTTCTCCCATTATGATCTATTCATATGTCAAGATTAAATCGTGTCTCCTTGATCATCATGGATCTAGGGAAGATAGATTGAAACAATATATGACCTTTGACCCTGTGCAGTAACCAGTTACACATTTGACTCTAATTTACATCATGAAGAACACCTTTTGACGATTTTTATCTTATTCAAAGAAATGAAAATGTAACTGATAAATGATTATCATCATTATGATTATGATGATCATGAGCGCGATCATGACATCTTATTGAAAAAATGAGGGTTGATTTAGATAGCATATAGTCTCAGCTACAACATACTCAAAAATCAACAAAATCTAAGCCAAAATAACGGCGATATTGCTCGCAAAAGACAGGAATGTAGACTCCAGATTTTAGAAAAAGTCATCTCTCCTAGGGATTACACGCAAAAAGTAATGGATTAAGTGGAAATAGGGTAATAATAAAGTAAAAAGGGTTATTTATGACATTATTTGCGAATCTACGTGTTTAAATAATCAAAGGAGATGGTACCACAGTGAAGGTCAAAAGGAAAAAAAAAAGTGGGAAAAAAAGTGTTGGAGACACCCGGACTCGAACCAGGGATCTCGAGGTTGGAAGTCAAGTGCGTTACCGATATACCAAAACATCTCCCATAGCGATTACACGTAAACGGGAAATGGAATTCAGAAATCCTACTTTGCAAGTGAAATGTGAGCATGATCCCGGCATCTAATCGAAAAATAAAAGGCACACTTTTGATAGCTCATTGTCTCAGCTACAACATATCCAAAGCTCAGCGAAAACAAAGATAAAACAACGGAGATTTTGCTCGCGGAAGACAGGAGTGTAGAATCCAGTTTTGAGAAAAAGTCATGTCCCATAGAGAATACACGCAAAATGCGAAAAATTGGCATGCCTCCTTTAATCGCAAAAATGCACCATGATACTTTTGTCAAAAATAAAATTTTGAATACTACATTTGTAGAAAATTGTCTCAGCTAGAACATATCAAAATTAAAAAGAAAATTGATCCATATTTACAGAGATACAATCAATTTTCCAAAAATATGCTGACGTCATAATATGCAAATTGAAATTTTGAGTTTGGAGGCCATTATGATGACGTCATGAGTTAATTGAGGATAAAATGAGACATGAAATCATATTTCCAACTCATAATCTATCTAAATATGAAAAAATATTAGGAGTTTCTATCTATTCTAAAGAGTTACAATGAGTTTTATATAGGCATGTTTTTGCCCATGTATTGTGGATAAAGATAACGCAAATCCGCGCGTGCTGTCAACTTTGACGGACGCTCATTGCGTTAATAAAAGGTGAACAAATTATCAAAATGCTTGGAAAAATGTACCGAATATGATGACCGAAAAAAATCGGCGATTCTACGTTGCAAAATGCCAGTACGCGCGAAAACGCGCGCGCATGCGCGTGTGCGTAATTTTTTATCAAATGCTCCATATGGCCTGAAACGTATGCAAAAAAAATTTAGGATGATTTAGAGCATTTAAAAATTTTGCGCGCGCGTAAACGCGCGGACGAACGCGCACGCGCGCATTTGCGCACTTTTATTGACCTCAACTTGACCGGACGGATATTTATCTTAATCGTGTTAATTATGAATGAGAAATACTTTTTCGTTATGAAGATATGATCATTAGTTGATTTTCACAAAATGGCGCCTGGATGACGTCACGATAATTTTGACTCTCTAAAAAGTCACGCAGTTCTAAGTTAGACTAAGATCTATCATCATGGCAAGTTTCATGATAATGGCTTTATTCAGTCTTGAGATATCCTGCGAACAAATTCGAGGAAGAATAATAATAAATAAATAAATAAATAATAATAAAAATCTTGACGAAATCAAAAGGTGATACGTCTACGTACGTATCACCTAACTAGACTTTAATTCGTCACTTAGACGAATTAGGTGATACGTATGATAATGGTCTACATAACGAATAATGCATTACACGATATATTATTTTGTAAAATGCTTCTCCCATTCATATGCTTCTCCAATTATGATCTATTCATATGTCAAGATTAAATTGTGTCTCCTTGATCATCATGGATCTAGGGAAGATAGATTGAAACAATATATGACCTTTGACCCTGTGCAGTAACCAGTTACACATTTGACTCTAATTTACATCATGAAGAACACCTTTTGACGATTTTTATCTTATTCAAAGAAATGAAAATGTAATTGATAAATGATTATCATCATTATGTTAATGATGATCATGATGATCATGATCATGATCATGAGCGCGATCACATCTTATCGAAAAAATGAGGGTTGATTTAGATAGCATATAGTCTCAGCTACAACATACTCAAAAATCAACAAAATCCAAGCCGAAATAACGGCGATATTGCTCGCAAAAGACAGGAATGTAGACTCCAGATTTTAGAAAAAGTCATCTCCCATAGGGATTACACGCAAAAAGTAATGGATTAAGTGAAAATAGGGTAATAATAAAGTAAAAAGGGTTATTTATGACATTATCTGCGAATCTACGTGTTTAAATAATCAAAGGAGATGGTACAGTGAAGGTCAAAAGGAAAAAAAAGTGAGAAAAAAAAAGTGTTGGAGACACCCGGACTCGAACCAGGGATCTCGAGGTTGGAAGTCAAGTGCGTTACCGATATACCAAAACATCTCCCTTAGCGATTACACGTAAACGGGAAATGGAATTCAGAAATCCTACTTTGCAAGTGAAATATGAGCATGATCCCGGCATCTAATCGAAAGATAAAGAAAACACTTTTGATAGCTCATTGTCTCAGCTACAACATATCCAAAGCTAAGCGAAAACAAAGCTAAAACAACAGAGATTTTGCTCGCGAAAGACAGGAGTGTAGAATCCAGTTTTGAGAAAAAGTCATGTCCCATAGAGAATACACGCAAAATACGAAAAATTGACATGCCTCCTTTAATCGCAAAAATACACCATGATACTTTTGTCAAAAATAAAAATTGTGAATACTACATTTGTATAAAATTGTCTCAGCTAGAACATATCAAAATTTAAAAAAAAATCGATCAATATTTACAGAGATACAATCAATTTTCAAAAAATAAGCTGACGTCATAATATGCAAATTAAAATTTTGAGTTTGGAGGCCATTATGATGACATTATGACTTAATTGAGGGTCAAATGAGACATGAAATCATATTTCCATTTCATAATCTATCCAAATATGAAAAAAATATTGGGAGTTTCTACCTATTCTAAAGAGTTACAATAAATTTTATATAGGCATGTTTTTGCCCATGTATTGTGGATAAAGATAACGCAAATCCGCGCGTGCTGTCAACTTTGACGGACGCTCATTGCGTTAATAAAAGGTGAACAAATTATCAAAATGCTTGGAAAAATGTGCCAAATATGATGACAGAGAAAATTTGGCGATTCTATGTTGCAAAATGCCAGTACGCGCGGAAACGCGCACGCATGCGCGTGTGCGCGATTTTTGTGTGAAATGCTTTAAATGGCCTAAAACGTATGCAAAAAAATTTTAAGACGATTTGGAGCATTTTAAATTTTTGCGCGCGCATTAACGCGCGCACGAATGCGTACGCGCGCGTTTACGCACGTTTATTGACCTAAAATTGACCGGACGGATATTGATCTTAATCATGATAAATATGAATGAAAAATTACTATCCGTTATGAAGATATGATCATTAGTTGATTTTCACAAAATGGCGCCTGGATGACGTCACGATGACTTTGAGTCTTTGAAAAGTCACGCAGTTCTAAGTTAGACTAAGATCTATCATCATTGAAAGATTCATAACAATGGCTTCATTCAGTCTTGAGATATCCTGCGAACAAATTTGAGGAAGAATAATAAATAAAAACTAGACTTTAATTCGTCACTTAGACGAATTAGGTGATACGTATGATAATGGTTTACATAACGAATAATGCATTACACGATATATTATTTTGTAAAATGCTTCTCCCATTTATATGCTTCTCCCATTATGATCTATTCATATGTCAAGATTAAATTGTGTCTCCTTGATCATCATGGATCTAGGGAAGATAGATTGAAACAATATATGACCTTTGACCCTGTGCAGTAACCAGTTACACATTTGACTCTAATTTACATCATGAAGAACACCTTTTGACGATTTTTATCTTATTCAAAGAAATGAAAATGTAATTGATAAATGATTATCATCATTATGATAATGATGATCATGATGATAATGATCATGATCATGAGCGCGATCATGACATCTTATTGAAAAAATGAGGGTTGATTTAGATAGCATATAGTCTCAGCTACAACTTACTCAAAAGTCAACAAAATCCAAGCAGAAATAACGACGATATTGCTCGCAAAAGACAGGAATGTAGACTCCAGATTTGAGAAAAAGTCATCTCCCATAGAGATTACACGCAAAAAGTAATGGATTAAGTGAAAATAGGGTAATAATAAAGTAAAAAGGGTTGTTTGTGACATTATTTGCGATTCTACGTGTTTTAATAATCAAAGGAGATGGTACAGTGAAGGTCAAAAGGAAAAAAAAGTGAAGAAAAAAATTGTTGGAGACACCCGGACTCGAACCAGGGATCTCGAGATTGGAAGTCAAGTGCGTTACCGATATACCAAAACATTTCCCATAGCGATTACACGTAAACGGGAAATGGAATTCTGAAATCCTACTTTGCAAGTGAAATATGAGCATGATCCCGGCATCTAATCGAAAAATAAAGGGCGTACTTGTGATAGCTCATTGTCTCAGCTACAACATATCCGAAGTTCAGCGAAAACGAAGCTAAAACAACAGAGATTTTGCTCGCGAAAGACAGGAGTGTAGAATCCAGTTTTGAGAAAAAGTCATGTCCCATAGAGAATACACGTAAAATGTGAAAAATTGACATGCCTTCTTTAATTGCAAAAATACGCCATGATGCCTTTGTCAAAATGGAAAATTGTGGATTATTTATTTGTAGAAAATTGTCTCAGGTAGAACATATCAAAATTTAAAAGAAAATCAATCAATATTTACAGAGATACAATCAATTTTCCAAAATTATGCTGACGTCATAATATGCAAATTGAAATTTTGAGTTTGGAGGCCATTATGATGACGTTATGAGTTAATTGAGGGTCAAATGAGACATGAAATCATATCTCCAACTTATAACCTATCTAAATATGAAAAAATATTGGGAGTTTCTATCTATTCTGAAGAGTTACAAAGAATTTTGTATAGACATGTTTTTGCTCATGTATTGTGGATAAAGATAACGCAGGTCCGCGCGCGCTGTCAACTTTGACGGACGCTCATTGCGTTATTAAAAGGTGAACAAGTTATCAAAATGCTTGGAAAGATGTACCAAATATGATGATAGAGAACATTCGGCGATTCTATGTTGCAAAATGCTAGTACGCGCAAAAAACGCGCGCGCATGCGCGTTTGCGTGATTTTTTGTCAAATGCTCCATATGGCCTGAAACGTATGCAAAAAAATTTGGGATGATTTGGAGCATTTTAATTTTTTTCGCGCGCGTAAACGCGCGTACGAACGCGCACGCGCGCATTTGCGCACGTTTATTGATCTGAAATTGACCGGATGGATATTGATCTTCTTCCTGATAAATATGAATGAAAAATTCCTTTCCGTTATGAAGATATGATCATAAGTTTATTTTCACAAAATGGCGCCTGGATGACGTCACGATAATTTTGAGTCTTTGAAAAGTCACGCAGTTCTAAGTTAGACTAAGATCTATCATCATGGCAAGTTTCATGATAATGGCTTTATTCAGTCTTGAGATATCCTGCGAACAAATTCGAGGAAGAATAATAATAAATAAACTAGACTTTAATTCGTCACTTAGACGAATTAGGTGATACGTATGATAATGGTTTACATAACGAATAATGCATTACACGATATATTATTTTGCTTCTCCCATTCATATGCTTCTCCCATTATGATCTATTCATATGTCAAGATTAAATTGTGTCTCCTTGATCATCATGGATCTAGGGAAGATAGATTGAAACAATATATGACCTTTGACCCTGTGCAGTAACCAGTTACACATTTGACTCTAATTTACATCATGAAGAACACCTTTTGACGATTTTATCTTATTCAAAGAAATGAAAATGTAATTGATAAATGATTAGCATCATTATGATAATGATGATCGTGATGATCATGATCATGAGCGCGATCATGACATCTTATTGAAAAAATGAGGGTTGATTTAGATAGCATATAGTCTCAGCTACAACATACTCGAAAAATCAACAAAATCCAAGCCGAAATAACGGCGATATTGCTCGCAAAAGACAGGAATGTAGACTCCAGATTTGAGAAAAAGTCATTTCCCATAGGGATTACACGCAAAAAGTAATGGATTAAGTGAAAATAGGGTAATAATAAAGTAAAAGGGTTATTTATGACATTATTTGCGAATCTACGTGTTTAAATAATCAAAGGAGATGGTACAGTGAAGGTCAAAAGGAAAAAAAAGTGAAAAAAAAGTGTTGGAGACACCCGGACTCGAACCAGGGATCTCGAGGTTGGAAGTCAAGTGCGTTACCTATATACCAAAACATCTCCCATAGCGATTACACGTAAACGGGAAATGGAATTCAGAAATCCTACTTTGCAAGTGAAATATGAGCATGATCCCGGCATCTAATCGAAAAACAAAGGACGCACTTTTGATAGCTCATTGTCTCAGCTACAACAGATCCGAAGCTCAGCGAAAACAAAGCTAAAACAACGGAGATTTTGCTCGCGAAAGACAGGAGTGTAGAATCCAGTTTTGAGAAAAAGTCATGTCCCATAGAGAATACACGCAAAATGCGAAAAATTGACATGCCTCCTTTAATCGCAAAAATACCCCATGATATATTTGTCAAAAATAAAAATTGTGAATACTACATTTGTAGAAAATTGTCTCAGCTAGAACATATCAAAATTGAAAAGAAAATTTATCAATATTTCTAGAGATACAATAAATTTTCCAAAAATATGCTGACGTCATAATATGCAAATTAAAATTTTGAGTTTGGAGGCCATTATGATGACGTCATGAGTTAATTGAGGATAAAATGAGACATGAAATCATATCTCCGACTCATAATCTATCCAAATATGAAAAGATATTAGGAGTTTCTATCTATTCGAAAGAGTTACAATGAATTTTATATAGGCATGTTTTTGCCCATGTATTGTGGATAAAGATAACGCAAATCCGCGCGTGCTGTCAACTTTGACGGACGCTCATTGCGTTAATAAAAGGTGAACAAATTATCAAAATGCTTGGAAAAATGTACCAAATATGATGACAGAAAAAATTCGACGATTCTATGTTGCAAAATGCCAGTACGCGCGAAAACGCGCGCGCATGCGCGTGTGCGTAATTTTTTTTAACAACTGCTCCATATGGCCTGAAACGTATGCAAAAAAAATTTGGGATAATTTAGGGCATTTTAATTTTTTGCGCGCGCGTAAACGCGCAGACGAGCACGCACGCGCGCATTAGCGCACTTTTTTCTGACCTCAAACTGACCGGAAGGATATTGATCTTAATCGTGATAATTATGAATAAGAAATACTTTTCCGTTATGAAGATATGATCATAAGTTTATTTTCACAAAATGGCGCTTGGATGACGTCACGATGATTTTGAGTTTTTGAAAAGTCACGCAGTTCTAAGTTAGGCTAAGATCTATCATCATGGCAAGTTTCATGATAATGGCTTAAGCCATTCTTGAGATATCCTGCGAACAAAATTAAGGAAGAATAATAATAATTTCTTCTATACAGACACAAAATAAATACTAGACTTTAATTCGTCACTTAGACGAATTAGGTGATACGTATGATAATGGTTTACATAACGAATAATGCATTACACGATATATTATTTTGCTTCTCCCATTCATATGCTTCTCCCATTATGATCTATTCATATGTCAAGATTAAATTGTGTCTCCTTGATCATCATGGATCTAGGGAAGATAGATTGAAACAATATATGACCTTTGACCCTGTGCAGTAACCAGTTACACATTTGACTCTAATTTACATCATGAAGAACACCTTTTGACGATTTTATCTTATTCAAAGAAATGAAAATGTAATTGATAAATGATTAGCATCATTATGATAATGATGATCGTGATGATCATGATCATGATCATGAGCACGATCATGACATCTTATTGAAAAAATGAGGGTTGATTTAGATAGCATATAGTCTCAGCTACAACATACTCAAAAATCAACAAAATCCAAGCCGAAATAACGGCGATATTGCTCGCCAAAGACAGGAATGTAGACTCCAGATTTGAGAAAAAGTCATTTCCCATAGGGATTACACGCAAAAAGTAATGGATTAAGTGAAAATAGGGTAATAATAAAGTAAAAAGGGTTATTTATGACATTATTTGCGAATCTACGTGTTTAAATAATCAAAGGAGATGGTACAGTGAAGGTCAAAAGGAAAAAAAAGTGAAAAAAAAGTGTTGGAGACACCCGGACTCGAACCAGGGATCTCGAGGTTGGAAGTCATGCTAGGAGTCCACTGGGCCGCGCCAGTTGGCGCCAGTTTGCGCCAATGCAATTTACTGTGGCGCCTAGTGTCGCCAATAAGGTGCCTAGTGGCGTGTAGTGGCTCAAACTGCCTCCCAACTGGCTCGTGGTGGCCCGTAACGGCACCAAATTTGAATGTGGCGGCAAGAAAATTTCAAAATGTTTGAAATTTTCGTCGCGCCACTTGCATCGAGCAATCAGCGCCAAGTGTCCGCCAAGTGGCACCAAATGGCGCGAACATATCGCCCTTTGGCGCAAACAATCCGCCTATTGGAATCCACTGGAATGTAATGGCGCGCGCTAAGTTGCGCCAATGAGATTTCGCGCCACATGGCGCCACTTGGCGCCAAGGGGCACCTTGTTTGCGCCACTACGCGAGCCAAACGGCACCCGATTGGTGACTACTTCGCGCCAAATGCCACCTGATTGCCCGCCATTCGGCGCCACTTGCCGCCTATAACAGCAGGGCGGCATCGCAGGACTTTCTCACAGTGATGGCGGCAGTTCTCCAAGCTCTAGGGATGAGGTTGTGCTGGGCATCCTCCTGGTCCAACATGCGGATGTCCCATGCCTGATAGTGCTTCCTGATGAGGTTGTGCAGCATGACGGCAGCTTCAATGAGCAGGCGGACTGTGTCTGGTTCCTGTCTCATCTGGCCAAGGAAGCACTGGAACCGCAGAGCCAGAATACCAAAGGCATTTTCATCCACACGCCTTGCCCTGGACAGCCTGTAGTTGAAGATCTTCTGCTGTTGGTCCATGCTACGCCGGCCATAAGGCTTCATCATGTACGTCCTCATGGCGAAGGCATAGTCTCCCACGAAGAAGTACGGCATAGCGTGCTCTTCATCATCATGGGGAAGAGGAGCTGGATCTGGGATGCCTAAAGCGCCAGCTTCAATGCACTCCTTCAGTTCACTGTTGTTGTAGATCTGGGCATCAGACTGATGGCCAACCCCACCCACATCGATCCAGGAACTGGTACTTTGAATCTACCAGAGCCATCTTCTGACAACCGAGAAGAACTGCTTGTAGTTGAAGTAAAGGGCTTTTTGCTAACGTTGCACCCAAACTATGGAACACTTTACCACTAGAAATAAGACAATCATCATCAGTCGAAACATTTAAGAAGAAACTTAAGCACCATTTGTTTATGTCGTAGTTTTAATATTGTAAAATTATGTCGTAGTTTGTATAGTGTATAATTATGTCGTAGTTTTAATATTGTATAATTATTTTTGATGTTGTACAAGAGCGCCTTGAGCAGTCTTTTAGAATGGATATGTGCGCTATATAAATTGACATTATTATTATTATTATTATTAAAGGCTGCCTGATTTGTTGGGCTTCTGGAGACGGATGTGCTTTCCATCATAGCCTCCCAGACAGTGAGGAAGATTCCATCTGGCTTCAAAATTACCTGCAACCTCAAGCCAGCCTTCATTGGTTGTGGTGAGTTAGATGACTTCTGCAGCATACTCATCCACTACCGCTCTGGCTACATCAGGGACAAACTTCTGGATGGTTTCCTTGCCCATTCGGAAGTTGAAAGACAGCTCGGCATAGGTGGCCCCATTGGCGAGATGGCGCAGGAAGACGGACAACTTGAGACCAAGGGAATGGCCTTCCTGATGTGGGTGTCCTTTTTCTGCAAGTGGGGTGTAAGCCTGACCAACAGGTCATCAAACATCTCTGGGGACACCCTGGTGTAGTTCTTGAACTTCCTCCTGTCATTCTCACTCAGCTCTTCCATCAAAGTGTGGTACTGTCCACGTTCGGTCCTCAAATGTGGGTGGAGCATGGGTCTAAACCACCAGTTGTGCTTCCTTTTCTTCTTAGGAGGCTCTTCTTCTTCAGGATTGGCCAGCATAAGTTGATAGGCAGTGGCCACCTCAGCATCTCTCATCATCTTCTGATGGAGCAGCATCATCACTCCAACATTATCAAAAGCCTCGGACATATCAAAATTGTAAATATTTAGTAGAGATGTTGTTCATACAGCAGCTGAGGAGGGTCTGAACCAGGTAGCCAATGGCCGGTATTTATTTAGTCGGCAAGTAGCGCCAAGCGGCGGCAAGTTCAAACCAATTTGGCGACCTTTGGCACAAACTAATCACCAAGTGGCGCAAAGTAGCCGTCTATTGGCGCGAATGGCGCCAACAGGGTGAATTTTGGAATCAAATGGCCGTGTAATGGCGCGAACTGGCGCGAACTGGCGCATCATTTTGGAGCAAGCCGGGTGGCATTTGGCGCACGCCATATGGCACCCAGTTTATTCCTCTTGGCGACACATGCCGAGCGGACATTAATTCGGCGCCACAGCGAGCCACTACGCGCCAATCACATAATCTTTGGCGCGAACTGGCACCAACTGGCGCCGGCCCAGTGGACTCCTAGCATCAAGTGCGTTACCGATATACCAAAACATCTCCCATAGCGATTACACGTAAACGGGAAATGGAATTCAGAAATCCCACTTTGCAAGTGAAATATGAGCATGATCCCGGCATCTAATCGAAAAATAAAGGGCACACTTTTGATAGCTCATTGTCTCAGCTACAACATATCCGAAGCTCAGCGAAGACGAAGCTAAAACAACGGAGATTTTGATCGCGAAAGACAGGAGTGTAGAATCCAGTTTTGAGAAAAAGTCATGTCCCATAGAGAATACACGCAAAATGCGAACAATTGACATGCCTCCTTTAATTGCAAAAATACACCATGATACTTTTGTCAAAAATAAAAATTGTGAATATTACATTTGTAGAAAATTGTCTCAGCTAGAACTTATCAAAATTAAAAAAAGAAAATTAATCCATATTTACAGAGATACAATCAATTTTCCAAAAATATGCTGACGTCATAATATGCAAATTAAAAATTTGAGTTTGGAGGCCATTATGATGACGTCATGAGTTAATTGAGGATCAAATGAGACATGAAATCATATCTCCGACTCATAATCTATCCAAATATGAAAAAATATTAGGAGTTTCTATCTATTCTAAAGAGTTACAATGACTTTTATATAGGCATGTTTTTGCCCATGTATTGTAGATAAAGATAACGCAAATCCACGCGTGCTGTCAACTTTGACGGACGCTCATTGCGTTAATAAAAGGTGAACAAGTTATCAAAATGCTTGGAAAAATGTACCAAATATAATGACAGAAAAAATTCGGCGATTCTATATTGCAAAATGCCAGTACGCGCGAAAACGCGCGCGCATGCGCGTGTGCGTAATTTTTTTATCAAATGCTCCATATGGCCTGAAACGGATATAAAAAAAAATTGGGATGATTTGGAGCATTTTAATTTTTTTCGCGCGCGTAAACGCGCGGACATAAGCGTACGCGCATTTTTGCGCGCATTTATTGACTTGAAATTGACCGGACGGATATTGAGTTTAATCATGATAAATATGAATGAAAAATGGCTTTCCTTTATGAAGATATGATCATAAGTTGATTTTCACAAAATGGCGCCTGGATGACGTCACGATGACCTTGACTGTCTGAAAAGTCACACAGTTCTAAGTTAGACTAAGATCTATCATCATTGAAAGTTTCATGATAATGGCTTTATTCAGTCTTGAGATATCCTGCGAACAAATTCGAGGAAGAATAATAAAAATAAATAATAATAATAATAATAATAATAAAGAAAAATCTTGACGAAATCAAAAGGTGATACGTTGACTTCGTTACGTATCACCTAAAAATAAATAAAAATCTTGACGAAATCAATAGGTGATACGTAGACTTCGTTACGTATCACCTAACTAGACTTTAATTCGTCACTTAGACGAATTAGGTGATACGTATGATAATGGTTTACATAACGAATAATGCATTACACGATATATTATTTTGCTTCTCCCATTCATATGCTTCTCCCATTATGATCTATTCATATGTCAAGATTAAATTGTGTCTCCTTGATCATCATGGATCTAGGGAAGACAGATTGAAACAATATATGACCTTTGACCCTGTGCAGTAACCAGTTACACATTTGACTCTAATTTACATCATGAAGAACACCTTTTGACGATTTTATCTTATTCAAAGAAATGAAAATGTAATTGATAAATGATTAGCATCA
This sequence comes from Strongylocentrotus purpuratus, assembly GCF_000002235.5. Taxonomy (NCBI): domain Eukaryota; kingdom Metazoa; phylum Echinodermata; class Echinoidea; order Camarodonta; family Strongylocentrotidae; genus Strongylocentrotus; species Strongylocentrotus purpuratus. The sequence goes on from NW_022145598.1 coordinate 21,992,222, forward strand.
TTATGATAATGATGATCATGATCATAATCATGAGCGCGATCATGACATCTTATTGAAAAAATGAGGGTTGATTTAGATAGCATATAATCTCAGCTACAACATACTCAAAAATCAACAAAATCCAAGCCGAAATAACGGCGATATTGCTCGCAAAAGACAGGAATGTAGACTCCAGATTTGAGAAAAAGTCATTTCCCATAGGGATTACACGCAAAAAGTAATGGATTAAGTGAAAATAGGGTAATAATAAAGTAAAAAGGGTTATTTATGACATTATTTGCGAATCTACGTGTTTAAATAATCAAAGGAGATGGTACAGTGAAGGTCAAAAGGAAAAAAAAGTGGAAAAAAAAGTGTTGGAGACACCCGGACTCGAACCAGGGATCTCGAGGTTGGAAGTCAAGTGCGTTATCGATATACCAAAACATCTCCCATAGCGATTACACGTAAACAGGAAATGGAATTCAGAAATCCTACTTTGCAAGTGAAATATGAGCATGATCCCGGCATCTAATCGAAAAATAAAGGGCACACTTGTGATAGCTCATTGTCTCAGCTACAACATATCCGAAGCTCAGCGAAAACGAAGCTAAAACAACGGAGATTTTGCTCGCGAAAGACAGGAGTGTAGAATCCAGTTTTGAGAAAAAGTCATGTCCCATAGAGAATACACGCAAAATGCGAAAAATTGACATGCCTCCTTTAATCGCAAAAATACACCATGATACTTTTGTCAAAAATAAAAATTGTGAACATTACATTTGTAGAAAATTGTCTCAGCTAGAAGATATCAAAATTAAAAAGAAAATTGATCCATATTTACAGAGATACAATCAATTTTCCAAAAATATGCATAATATGCAAATTTAAATTTTGAGTTCGGAGGCCATTATGATGACATCATGAGTTAATTGAGGATCAAATGAGACATGAAATCATATCTCCAACTCATGATCTATCAACATATGAAAACATATTGGGAGTTCATATCTATTCTGAAGAGTTACAATGAATTTTGTATAGGTATGTTTTTGCCCATATATTGTGGATAAAGATAACGCAGATCCGCGCGCGCTGTCAACTTTGACGGACGCTCATTGCGTTATTAAAAGGTGAACAAATTATCAAAATGCTTGGAAAAATGTGCCAAATACGCTGAAATAGAAAATTTGGCAATTCTATGTTACAAAATGCTAGTGCGCACAAAAAACGCGCGCGCATGCGCGTGTGCATGATTTTTTGTCAAATGCTCCATATGGCCTGAAACGTATGCAAAAAAAATTTGAGATGATTTAGAGCATTTTTAATTTTTGCGCGCGCGTAAACGCGCGGACGAACGCGCCCGCGCGCATTTACGCACGTTTATTGACCTCAACTTGACCGGACGGATATTGATCTTAATCATGATAAATATGAATGAAAAATTATTATTCGTTATAAAGATATGATCATTAGTTGATTTTCACAAAATGGCGCCTGGATGACGTCACGATGACTTTGAGTCTTTGAAAAGTCACGCAGTTCTAAGTTAGACTAAGATCTATCATCATTGAAAGATTCATAACAATGGCTTCGTTCAGTCTTGAGATATCCTGCGAACAAATTCGAGGAAGAATAATAATAAATAAATAAATAAATAACTAGACTTTAATTCGTCACTTAGACGAATTAGGTGATACGTATGATAATGGTTTACATAACGAATAATGCATTACACGATATATTATTTTGCTTCTCCCATTCATATGCTTCTCCCATTATGATCTATTCATATGTCAAGATTAAATTGTGTCTCCTTGATCATCATGGATCTAGGGAAGATAGATTGAAACAATATATGACCTTTGACCCTGTGCAGTAACCAGTTACACATTTGACTCTAATTTACATCATGAAGAACACCTTTTGACGATTTTATCTTATTCAAAGAAATGAAAATGTAATTGATAAATGATTAGCATCATTATGATAATGATGATCGTGATGATCATGATCATGATCATGAGCACGATCATGACATCTTATTGAAAAAATGAGGGTTGATTTAGATAGCATATAGTCTCAGCTACAACATACTCAAAAATCAACAAAATCCAAGCCGAAATAACGGCGATATTGCTCGCCAAAGACAGGAATGTAGACTCCAGATTTGAGAAAAAGTCATTTCCCATAGGGATTACACGCAAAAAGTAATGGATTAAGTGAAAATAGGGTAATAATAAAGTAAAAAGGGTTATTTATGACATTATTTGCGAATCTACGTGTTTAAATAATCAAAGGAGATGGTACAGTGAAGGTCAAAAGGAAAAAAAAGTGAAAAAAAAGTGTTGGAGACACCCGGACTCGAACCAGGGATCTCGAGGTTGGAAGTCAAGTGCGTTACCGATATACCAAAACATCTCCCATAGCGATTACACGTAAACGGGAAATGGAATTCAGAAATCCCACTTTGCAAGTGAAATATGAGCATGATCCCGGCATCTAATCGAAAAATAAAGGACACACTTTTGATAGCTCATTGTCTCAGCTACAACATATCCGAAGCTCAGCGAAGACGAAGCTAAAACAACGGAGATTTTGATCGCGAAAGACAGGAGTGTAGAATCCAGTTTTGAGAAAAAGTCATGTCCCATAGAGAATACACGCAAAATGCGAACAATTGACATGCCTCCTTTAATTGCAAAAATACACCATGATACTTTTGTCAAAAATAAAAATTGTGAATATTACATTTGTAGAAAATTGTCTCAGCTAGAACTTATCAAAATTAAAAAAAGAAAATTAATCCATATTTACAGAGATACAATCAATTTTCCAAAAATATGCTGACGTCATAATATGCAAATTAAAAATTTGAGTTTGGAGGCCATTATGATGACGTCATGAGTTAATTGAGGATCAAATGAGACATGAAATCATATCTCCGACTCATAATCTATCCAAATATGAAAAAATATTAGGAGTTTCTATCTATTCTAAAGAGTTACAATGACTTTTATATAGGCATGTTTTTGCCCATGTATTGTAGATAAAGATAACGCAAATCCACGCGTGCTGTCAACTTTGACGGACGCTCATTGCGTTAATAAAAGGTGAACAAGTTATCAAAATGCTTGGAAAAATGTACCAAATATAATGACAGAAAAAATTCGGCGATTCTATATTGCAAAATGCCAGTACGCGCGAAAACGCGCGCGCATGCGCGTGTGCGTAATTTTTTTATCAAATGCTCCATATGGCCTGAAACGGATGTAAAAAAAAATTGGGATGATTTGGAGCATTTTAATTTTTTTCGCGCGCGTAAACGCGCGGACATAAGCGTACGCGCATTTTTGCGCGCATTTATTGACTTGAAATTGACCGGACGGATATTGAGTTTAATCATGATAAATATGAATGAAAAATGGCTTTCCTTTATGAAGATATGATCATAAGTTGATTTTCACAAAATGGCGCCTGGATGACGTCACGATGACCTTGACTGTCTGAAAAGTCACACAGTTCTAAGTTAGACTAAGATCTATCATCATTGAAAGTTTCATGATAATGGCTTTATTCAGTCTTGAGATATCCTGCGAACAAATTCGAGGAAGAATAATAAAAATAAATAATAATAATAATAATAATAATAAAGAAAAATCTTGACGAAATCAAAAGGTGATACGTTGACTTCGTTACGTATCACCTAAATAATAATAAAAATCTTGACGAAATCAAAAGGTGATACGTCTACGTACGTATCACCTAATAATAAAGAAAAATCTTGACGAAATCAAAAGGTGATACGTTGACTTCGTTACGTATCACCTAATGACGTCATCACCAAAGGTCTCTCATTACCTACATGAGTAGGTAATAAGGGACAGTTACAAATCAAGACACTTTAAATACAATTTGAATTAAAATGGGATTGTTATAGTTAGTTCAAACACTTTTTTTAAAGAGATACATGCAGCCAATGAACTTGGATGTTCAATGTGGATGTTCAATGTGGTGTTCCGCAGGGATCCATCCTGGGCCCATTATTATTTCTTGTTTATATCAATGATATTTGTAATGTATCTAAAACTTTAAATTATACTTTATTTGCAGATGATACGAGTGTTTTCTTGTCTCATCGTGAAATCAACACTCTTGAACAGAAACTAAATTCTGAACTGCCAAAGTAAACTTTATGGTTTAGAAGTAATGTGCTCTCTCTCTCAATGTGCTTATAACAAATTATATTCATTTTAGAGGTATATAGAAAATGTAATGACAACCTTGCTCTTAATATTAAACTAGATAATATTTCTTAAAAGAGAAAGACATGTACAAAGTTCCTTGGTGTCTATATCAATGAAAAGCTTGATTGGAGCGACCACGTAAAACACATTGTTACACCAATCTCCAGAAATATTGGCGTACTGTATAGAATAAATGTTTTGTTTCTGATAGAATATTAGTTATGCTATATAATAGTCTAATTTTACCACACATCTCTTATTGTAATATTTTGTGGGCAACATCCAAGTGTGTGACTAATAATATTCTTCTGCTGCAAAAGAAAGCTGTACGCATATGCACCCGAGCTGGTTATCGAGACCATGCTACCCCACTATTTGTTAAACTGAAATGCTTTAAGATTGATGATATTAACTTCCTCCAAATTGCCATATTTATGTTCCGTTTCAATATCAAATCATTACCTACGTCGTTATCTTCAATGTTCCAACCTAATAACATGGTTCATTCGTATTCAACAAGGCAGTCATCGAATTTACATGTGGTCAATCCTCACACTCATTAGCCCAGAAATCAATCAGACATAGAGGGTGAGATGTATGGAATTCTGTACCTAATGATATTCGAAATATGAAATCAATAAACTCCTTTAAAAGAGCACTCAAATGTATTATCTTTTCACAGATGTAAGATATTACTTACATTATATAATCTATATATCAGTTCTAATTACATCAAACCAATTTTTTTTTTTACTAGGCTTAACAATTTTTTTTTTTTTCCTCTGTAAATAGTGTGAATAGTTAACTACAAAACTTTAGGAATTTTATTTGTCATATTTTATATATTTGAAAGGTGTAACGATTCAAGCTCTATTTGCTTATGTTTCATCACCTTTGTATGTTCATTCTTCAAACTGTATATTAGTTGCAACTTGTCTTTGATAAAACATTGTGATATGCTTTTTCACGTGAAGTCAATTCAAATGGATTGTAAAATCGAAATGATTTGTTATATTATATTCATTTTTCATGTGATGTTAACTTTAATGAATTGTGAAATTGTGAACATGCATAACTAAATAAACAAAAAAAATTAGGCCTATTGTAATTTTGAAACGATTTTAAAACGATGTGGCCCAAACTATTTCTGTTCATGTTATTATACAATGCCATTGATTTCATCAATTTGCTTTCTCTTCTTCTTCTTCTTCTTCTTCTGCCTCTCCTTCTTCCACTTCTTTTTCGTCTTTCTCTTCTTCTTCTTTCTTCTCTTCTTCACCTTCTCCTACCTATCATTATTATATTATTTTCTTTACTCTTTATTCTATTTGTCTTTTCTTCTCAAATTCACTCTCCTTATACGTCTTTAGAATATCATACTATACTACTCCGTCTTCGCCTCCTATAATACCTTTTAAATTCAGACCTACTATATTGTGTTACTCAGTTCGGGAGCCTATTGACATACAAGCTATGCTTTTTATTTAGGCTCCCCACATTTTCATTGTGTTTTTTACCTTGCCTGTCTTATCTATATATTTCGAAATGTCGTACTTATTTTCAGTACATCATACTTGATTTGAAATATTGTTTTTCTTTTTTTTTTCTTGTGTGAAATCTACTATCATGCGCCTGTTTAAAAAGAATTTAAACTGTTTTTTAATGTAAAATGAGGAATAAATAAACTTCAATTAACCAACCAGCATCGGATCATTGACTGTTCTCGGCATACTCGACATTCACAACAAACGACCCCCATCTTGGACCTGGTGTCCCCCATTGCCTACACACATTTATGATCAGACACCGTTCATAATGTGCATTGCAACACCCATTCACATCACACAATGGCCATAAGATTTCTGTGATGGTTGGCACACTTCATAAACTTCCTTTTAAAACTACTCTTTAAGAGCCACCCCTCAATATCTGCATACACCACAACATTCAGTGAAAATTGTGTTTTTATATCAGAGCAAAATTTTACGATCAAAATTGTTTATCTTAATAATAATAATAATAATAAAAGTGGCTACTTGTAAAGCGCACATGTCCACCTTTCGGTGCTCATGGCGCTTAGAGAAAGTATATGTAACAGACATGAGAAAGAACAAACAATAAACCGAAAAACAAAATTCGAAATTCTCCTAGACATACTAAATTAGAATATTGGTCAATTTTGCCAATTTTCTCGGAGAAAGAACGCATAGTAGTCTTCGAAATGAATTGGATATATGCAGTGGTGTTGTTAAAGGCCACAAATAGCGCTATAGCAATATCGGAGCCACCACGGACAGACAGTGATGGGTTCAAGCTTGGTGGTCTCCAATTCCCTACACCTACCCTACGTATTTTTCTTCAGTTGTCACGTTTTATGTAAATCAATTTAATACATTATATACTTTAATTATAGTTTGATTATTCTGCATTTGATTTTTCAATAAATACTTTTTTCATTCAATTTCGTCCCAAAACTTTATAAACTCACACATTTCATAGTCAATTCGTCTTTGATCATTCATTTTCGATTTTTTTTTTTTTTTAATGTTTTTTTAATGTTTTTTTTTGCCAATCAATTTCAATATTTGGCATCCATTTTCGTCAAGTCAAATCAAATTTGTTCTCCTCAACTGCCAACGTACAATTGTATAATTAAACTTCGTTCCGTTGCAATCGATTTCGTCAAAGCGTCATCTAAATTCGTCACTGGAAATGGATCGCAAAAAGACGAATTTGAGTATGACATTCTGTAGCGGACCGCCAAGTGAGACGAATTCAAAGGAAATCTGACGAAAACGAATGGACAAATGTTGAAATTTATTACTCATTGCCTAACTTGAATGACAAATGACTAAATTCATTTTGACATTTGGGTGATCCCGGATTCCTAGAAACAAGTCGAAGTGATCAAAGATGAATTTTGGATGGAAAAAGGTATACAAAAAAGACGGAAATTCTAATACACAGAGGAAATTCATGTATTTCTAAAAAATGAATAAATGTGAATATTCTATTTCCTCCGTATCTTTAGGAATTTCCCGCCAATTTCGACGGGGGTACGCCGGTGACCAATTTACTTCCAAGCCCGCTTTCTGCACAATTCGTCAAGATCTACCCCAAAGCCTATCACGGTTATCCCGTCTTGAGATGTGAAATATTGGGGTTCTAGCGCGGAATGGTCATATATTTTCATTGGAGAAGAAACTGTCACAAATGCCGGGCTGGACGGCTATGTGGAGGTGCGAGTTTGGGGAATATTTCGCACGGGCTATTAAGAGATGACTTTGCATATTTGTATGTAGAATGTAAAAAGACTATTTATTGTATCATACGTACAATTATGGGAGCTGACATGCGCAATATTTAACGCACGCTGACGATGGTCTAATGCTTAATTTGTACTGGGAATCGCGCTCGATAAGCCTAGCTATTCTGAGATTCCATTTTTTGCCTCAATATAAAATATTTTGTATTATTCTCAAACTTAAAGGGAAGGTTGAGTTCTGGGGAGAGGTGAAATATAATTTCTTAGCGTTATCATTATCGTATTCTCAAACTTAAATGTACTCTGTAAACTTATTTTGTTTCGTAGATATTTATCAGTATTCGTTACTTGTATAATTCATTTGTTATTTTATATGTTGTAAAACTGTATGGTTTATATAATAACGTCATTTCAATTTTGGATAAATGAGTGGAAAATAAATAAATCAAATCGAATCAATAACATTTAGTGGATCGTCGACTTAAAAACTGTTTCTAAGAATGTTAGTCACCCCATATCTTTACCATTGTGTCTATGGTGGAAAATTGGTATAAATTCAACTAGAAACACATTCCAATATAGATGCTGTTGCAATTCGAAGGAGAAATACAATATAGGTGTTGTATAGGACAACCTCATAGTGCGGGTTTTGTGATATCACATTGGACAACATGGAATCGGTGTAAATCTGAGAACACCAACGAGAAGTTGATATTAATTAGAACGTATGTAGCTGTACTTTAACTCTAGTATTTAGGATCTATGTAGCTGTACTGTACCTTAGGTATTTAGGATTTATGTAGCTGTACTGTAACTGTGGTATCTAGGATTTATGTAGCTGTACTGTAACTGTGGTATTTAGGACTTATGTAGCTGTACTGTAACTGTGGTATTTAGGACTTATGTAGCTGTACTGTAACTGTGGTATTTAGGACTTATGTAGCTGTACTGTAACTGTGGTATTTAGGATTTATGTAGCTGTACTGTAACTGTGGTATTTAGGACTTATGTAGCTGTACTGTAACTGTGGTATTTAGGACTTATGTAGCTGTACTGTAACTGTGGTATTTAGGACTTATGTAGCTGTACTGTAACTGTGGTATTTAGGATTTATGTAGCTGTACTGTAACTGTGGTATTTAGGACTTATGTAGCTGTACTGTAACTGTGGTATTTAGGACTTATGTAGCTGTACTGTGATTGGATCAGAAGGACATGACAAAACCATTTGTCCAGGTCTATTCAGCGACAAGGGGTGACGCCAGACAGACAGGTCATCGTCAGGATACTCCAGGACCCTGTTTCATAAAACTTGATGTCAGAAACAAGTTACTGTAATGGTTTTAAGCTACTAAAGATCCTTGCGTTTGATTGGCTGTGGGCAGATTCGTCACCGATCTGTGGCATTCGTTATTAATGACTATGGTATTATGAAACAGGGTCCTGAAGCAGGGGTTACCCAAACTGAAGACAAAGCTAAGGATCTACATTAATCAGTGAGCTATATTAATCTTCTTTTTTGTCTCATATGTTTGTAATTCTTTTATGAATTCTGTTGTAACCGTTGTTTAGAATAGTTTGCATTAAAAAGATTCATTCAACCTAATTAATTGTGTTAATTATTCTTCTGTTCGCAAGGTAACCAGAGTCTTAGTGGCAGCACCAACGATAGCAAAATATCCCAGTCGCAAGGTTTTGCTCGATTCCCACCTTGTTGTAACAATAATTATGTGGTGTGAGGGCCGGTTGATATTTATTTTATAGATGCAGTAGGCCGGTTAAATCGAAACTCCCCAGCAGAAAATCAGTTCCTGCTCGCCCATCTCCAAAGGGAAACGATTTTTATTTATTGGACAAGAAAGAGAGATGTTTCTTTCTGAGGAAATGTCTTGAGACCAGTTTCATTATTATATACATTTGAAATAACTTCCTATTTATATCGGAATTGTTTTCCTTTTTATTTTTGGGTAGGGGGAGAAGTGTGTGTATGTGTGTGTTTGTGTGCGCGTGTGTGAGCGTGTGTGAGCGTGTGTGTGCGTGCGTTTGTGTGCGTGTGTGTGCGTGTGCTTGCGTGTGTGCGTGTGTGTGTATTTGGGGTTACAGACGCGTATCAATTATAAATTATTATTTACGTCTGGGGACCGTCACCATCCGAAAGACGTGACTCAGTTTCGAACCGGGGTCGCATTACGAAAAGCTCTCGTTAAAACTATACCCCACCACTATAGCACAGCAGTCAATGTAATCTGGTGGGGTAGCACTACCCCAGATTCGTTTCTCTCGTTAAAACTTTGTAATCTGGTGGGGTAGCAATACCCCAGTTTCGTTTCTCTCGTTAAAACTTTGAGAGAGCTACTACTATTACACAGGCACCAATGGGAATCTGATGGGGTCTCACTACCCCACTTTCAATTCTCTCGTTAAAAACTTGGACAGAGCCTCGAGGCTTTGAGTGAGAGATTAAGATATTGGATTGCAGCTGGACTCTACATCATCTTACGTAATACTAGTGTAAACAAACTCTTACTGGGGTCTGCCTGAAAGGAAATGAGAAGTAGGAAATAAGTATTTTACTTGTTTTAAGATATTTTCATGTCCTAAAGTCACTAATAATTTAGATGAAGACCAAAATGAAAGTTCGAACGAAGCAAAATGACCCATAATTGGCGATATAACAACAATTTTAACTCTGGCAGCGAACCCCTGCATGTGTCTCTTTCTCCCTTCTCCCTTCCTTTCCCCTTGTATCATGCTTATCTCTCTCTCGCTATCACCTCATCAAGGTCTCGGTGGGGGTGGATTACAGCGTTAGTGTTTACTTAGGGCTTATCACAATCTCAGCTCTAGTACAAGTAGAAATGGTGAAAGTCAAATGGGGGTTTCAATTTTAAACGACGAGTTTTCGTCATGGCTTGGGCCAGTTTGTTGGGAAGACAGGGGGCTGACAAAGTGAAAATGGGTCACTTCTTGCACCAGATGAGAGGCTTTCATCAATGATGAAAAAGGGCACTTATTAGCACGAAAAAGGGGCACTTATTTGTACGGAAAAGGGGCACTTATTACAAAGGAATTAAAGAGTTAAATTATCAGAAGGAAAATGGCATTCATTCGAAAAGATAAGGGGCACTTGTCGAAATAAAAGGGGGACTTATTACAGAGTCAAAAAGGGCTCCTCTCAAATTTAAATAAGGGCACTCATCGGAGATGAAAAGGGGCACTTATAAGAATGAAAAGAAGGCATACAAAGAAAAAGAGGCATTCAGTTGTAAAAATATAAGGGACACCTGGTCCTCTCAGATTTCAAAAGGGGCAATTATAAGGGGTGAAAGGTTGCACTTAAGAGATGGTAAGGGGCACTTCTTGTACCTGAAAAGAAGTACTCACATGAGATGAATAGGGGCCTTTTACAAATGAAAATGGTCACTAATTTGTCGAACGAAAAGGAGGACCTATGAGATTTGAATAGAGGCATCTATCAAAGGTGTCAGAGCGGGAACTGGCCCTTATTAAAAAAGAAAAGGGACATTTTATCAAAAGGAAAAATGGCACTTATTAGAGAGAAAAGAGAGCACTAGTCTTATCAGAGGTGAAAAGAAGCACTCATCAAAGATGAAAAGGGGTTCTTATCAAAAGAGGAAGGAGAACTTATTCAAAAAGAAAATGGGACTTGTTGAAGTAAAGTGGGCACCTCTCAGATTTGAATATGGGCAATAGTTATAAGTGAAGGGGCACTTATCAGAGGGGTTAGAGACAATGATAGGAATGTGGAAAGGGCACCTGTTAGAAATAAAATAGGACATTTATCTGAATTAAAAGGGGGCATCTATCCTATGTAAAAATGGTTACTTAAAGGGTATTCTGACATAAATATTTGTTTTAATCTACCACAAAGTTTTCAGTCGTAATGATTATTATCTTTGTTTAGCCATTATGTATGTAAATTAATTAAATTATGTGTATATAATTTATGGATATGTAAACGATGGAAGATGGAAGAACCCTGTGGAAGGGGGATAATGGTGGTACTGAAAGTATTGATCCATCAATGTCGATTCTTGCATCCTAACATTTACATAGTCATTAAAAACGCAACTGCAATTTTATATCAAATCATCAGGAATTGCAGTGTTGTAGAGCGGGATTAAATACCACATTGAGTAAATGAATCAACCATATTATTTTCGATACTACATCTGCAATGAGTAATATATTGAGCATTAGAACCATATTGTTTGTTATCAAGTAGCAGACTGCTAGTATAACAGAGGATATACCAGTATGGTGTCGCGAGTTACGTCACTATATAAATGACAGATAAGAATATCGCTGACACCGGAAAACAGTCAGTCCGGCAAGAGGCATTGAATTATAAGGAGGAATTTTGTTTAAGGACTCAATAAAGTGGCACTTTAATGATTCTATTGTGAAGTAGGAGGGGGCTCAATTCCAAAAATCTCATATCTCATAATGTCATATTTACAAACAGAATATTGATTTGTTACATTGCATGGTAAATTGATTTATAATTATGTTTATAAACAGAATATTGATGCACATCAATGAAATTTATTCAATACAATACAAAATACATATCTCTGTCAAGTAAGCAAGCATTACAAAAGAAAAGTTTTTTTTTTGTATTGTTTAGGTTCTGGTCCCTATTTGGACGGGGTGACTCACTAACACACTTTTTGAGCATATGTATTATATGTTCTTTTGGTGGGGGGGGGGCGTTCCCTTTTGAATCTGCTACTGTGAATCATTTACTCCATCATTATTGAAGAAAGACCTCTAACGTAATCTGATAAGTCAATCAAATAAATAATATCGCTAGTGATATTCGTAATTGTATCGCAATGTATGGTCAACAAGGGATCTAAAGATCACGACGTTTCATGCGCCGCTTCAACACTTCGTCAAGTGATAAAATTAAATTTTTCTTAACATTTTTCTTCTTAACATTACGGTATAAAAACCTGAGGAAATCAACATGATAAACATTTACAAAAATCAAAACAGGTTCGACCTATATTATATTAGTGAGCCTACTGTGTTAATAGAATGATAACTGATACATTAATGGTAGAGGTGTTGTGGTCGAGTGGATACGTCACCAGACTGTCGATCACAGGGACCGCGGTTCGAGTCACTAACTTCTGATTTCTGAAAACAAATGACTAAGATTTGTAATGGCAAGGACTGACCGACGACCGTATTGGTTAAGGCAAGATCACCTTACCTGTGACCATACGGTCCTGCATGTTACCTGTGACCATACGGTCATGCGTGCCCCACATCCTGTCGTATGGCTATGCAAGAGTTTGTACCGAGAGAAAATTCATAAAAGGGGGTCCTGTAAAGGAGACCAATCATTCTCCAGCCTGGTCATCGACAAGAGCAACAGAATCAACCAACAGGATCATTCCCTGCACCATACTCTAGAGATCTGACCCATCGTCTTCAACACTCTTCATCTGACCGTTCCTGTATTGGTAAGTGATACCTGTCAATGGAGGTGCTGTGGTTCATTCACGTGACACTCAATCCAAGGGTTGAGGGTTCGAATCAAGTGGCAAGTGTAAAACTAAGAATTCAATCGGTTGGGTTATAATAGAGCGCCCTCTACATCATGGGGGTTTCAGGCGTCAGATCGATGTTCTTTTAACTTCACCTCTTTGATGTGTTGATGAAACTGGTCTGTGTTTCTATGACCCATCTTAAAGATAAACTTGAGTTCTGGTAAAAAAAGAAAATGAATTCTCACAGAATCTAACGAAACTTACACTGAATGTTCAAGATTACAAATAAATGTCATGTGCCAAACAATTTTGGAAGAAAATGTATACTGGCTGAGTAATGAGCATAGAAAGATAAGGAAATCAGGGTAGTACTAGCCCCGACACCATGTGTGTTGTCCCATATTCATCTATCTGTGTAAGTGATTGTTACTTTACCAAGACTCTGCCAAATTTATGATGATTTTGATGACTCTAGAACCTTGCATTACACACCATTACTTACATGCTATATGATCAACTTTTCTGATCCATTCCACACCTTTTCTTTCACAATGCAATCGCATTACCAGTACTCAAGTTTATCTTTAATTTCATTCTGACATTTTACATTGTATTCAGCCTTTTAAACATGTGTACAATTTGTTGACTATTTTGATATAGTCGTGAGAATGATTGAATTTTTAATGATATTGGCTTAGGTTGCATTAAAAACATTTCTTGGAGTGTTAAGAAAATTATTTATGATAAACGCGTTATAATAAACGCGTTATAATGGAAAGTTTTCACATTTTTTAACTGGATTACTAAGAATTATTTGCAAACCGCCCCTCCATTTAAAAAAAAGAATCATGACATGATTGTTATCATAATGTCGAGACATATTATACAAGAAAATTATAAATAGATTATCTTGCAGCCTAATGTATAAGGCGATGATTGTTCGGATATTTATAATTTTAAAATTCTTGGATGGCGGCTCCAGCCCCTTCCCGCCTCATACGTCTACGCCAAGTACTTAATTTAAGCTTTCCATTGATTGTTTTTTTTAAATTTATATTTTAATACTTTTTCACAGATTATCTTTGAAAATGAAAGGCACAATACTCGTTACCCTGGTGGTCCTAATTGGCTTGGTGACCCCTCACGTGACTGCAGCTAACTTGGAACATCTCTTCGATGATGAAGGGGACCTCCAAATGTGTAAGTTCTAATGACGAGATTGAACAAGAGAGAGTGAGAGAGAAAGAGAGAGAGAGAGGGGGGAGAGAAAGAGAGAGACAGGGAAACTGGGGGATGTAAAATTGAAAGGGATAGAGAAATAAAGCGAAAGAGGGGAAGAAAGAGAGAGAGAGAGAGAGGGAGAGAGAGAGATATATATATATATATATTAGAGAGGGTAGGTGATGGAGAAAGCAATAATTTTTACAAAACACTGGCATATTAAAATAAAACCTACTCCAAATAATATTGACATCTTTTATTAAAGTTTAAAACATGCAATCTCCATTCAGATAAAAGTTTAGAATTTGCTATTGTCATCAATAATAAAGTGTCCTTTTGTAGTAACATATTATTTAGAGTGTTGTATTTTGATGTTATTTTAGTGTCTTTTATAACAAGATTACACGCAATCATTGCATTTGTTTCCCCCTATTACGTATACATTTCTAGTTCTGGATGAGGAGGCCATAGGCGACGTCCTGGCTGCGAGCTGGTTCTCCAAAGCGATCCACGATGCCGGTTCTTGGACTAAGAAGGCGGTCAAAGATGCCGGGGATTGGACCAAGAAAGCCGCCAGTGATGTTGCGGATACTGTCAAGAAGGGATGCGGTGTGGTCAACTCGCTGCCTGGAAAGGAGATGGAGCTAAGTAAGTAGATTGAGTGAGTGAGTGGGTGGGTGGGTGGGTGATTAGATGAATTAATGAATAATTGATTGATTGGTTGATTGGTTGATTGGTTTTATTCATCGAGATGTGTGTGTGTGTGTGTGTGTGTGAGTGAGAGAGAGAGAGAGAGAGAGAGCGAGAGAGAGAGGGAGAAATAGAGAGAGAGAGAGAGAGAGAGATAGAGAAAGAGAGAGAGAGAGAGGGAGAGAGAGAGAGAGGGGGTATTGAGATTATAACAAAGAAAGAGGAATGACAAACATTTTTTTTTGGACAAAAAGTGAAAGGTCTTTAGATTTATATTTGCCCTTTTGGGATTCAAATTTCCTGCAAGGGGGGGGGGGGTACAAATGCAGATGTCATTTAAAAAAAAAGAAGCTTAATGTAGATGAAGGGGGAGGTGACACGTACCACCATGCCTCCCTTCAATCCACCACAGTACTGCTGTTTTGATTAATACCTTTTCTCTTGATTTCACGACAGTGATGCGTAGGGATGAGGTCCTCCGCAAACGTGGGATCAGTGAAGACCAGATTGCCGCTGTGTACGGAGGTTACAAGAACCTAAAGAATGCCTGCAATATGTTGGGTTAAATACCAGTAAGTATATCCCCCTTCTTTTTTCATAAAGTCTAATGATTAGTAGAATTATGGCCGTTAGACACGAAGCGTCTATTGCTGACTGATGCGGCAGTCATTGACGCACACCATGTTGGAGTGTAATCCTACTCAAAGTAAATGTAAATAAACATTTTAAATCAAATTATTATATTACCTCATTGTATCGGGCTAATTTGCCTTTAGTAGCTTCACAATGGAGTCAAAAATGACGCTTCATTTGCATCTGATATAATGTTTAAAGTGTTGATAATATGTGTTACTGATATAGAATACAAGTGCCAAAAAGAAATTTAAAATACTATTTGTGCGCCACACTGTCATGATCCTCAGATCTCTCTCTCTCTCTCTCTCTCTCTTTCTCTCTCTCTTTCTCTCTCTCTCTCTTCTACTCTCTCTCTCTCTCTCTCTCTCACTCACTCTCCCTCACTCCACCCCTCCACTCGCTCTCTCCCTCCCTCACTTCATCCCACGCTCTGTGTGTGTGTGTGTGTCTCTCTCTCTCTCTCTCGTTCTCCCCGCCCGACCCCCTCTCTCTCTCTTTATTCCACTCCCCATCCTTAATTACGACTGATCTTTCTCTATATTTTACCCCAACAAAATTATCGTACTTTACGGTAAATTTCACCTTAATCAGTACTTTTTGTTTGTTTCCAAATTAAGTTTTTTATGCAACAATAATCATAGCGCCTTTACAGTCTATATTCATTTTTTGACTTTTTATGTGGACATGTTGGATGTAATTTTTCCTTTCATGTGGCTGTCACTCCGGGGTCACTCCTGTCATATTATGAAGTAATATCGATAATCATTATTTATATTTGTTATTGCAGGATGTACAGCAAAGAGGACAAGGACGATCGAAAGGAAACACATGTCATGAAGCTCACCTTCCTCATTTAAATTCATCAACAATAATTATCATCTGTTTATCATTTTTCTTATATACTTAGACAGATATGATGCCCGATCGCAGTTGATTTACCGATAAGCAAAGTCACTGCAGTTCTTGATTCATTTTTTTGTTTTCGCTTCAAAATAAAATGTATGTTATTATTCCAATAATCTTTTAAAGCTTACAGTATTTGCGTAACGGAAAGGGATTTGTGAATGACTTGACATTTTAGTGATCATCGTGGGTATATAAATATCAAAACCCGCCGCTTCCACCCTCTTTTTAAGAATGCAGCTTGAAAAAATTGTGAAGACTAAGAAGTCCCCGTACAAATTACATGTCACGTCATATTTAAAATAATGAAGTTTTTTTCATTCCATGACAAACGGGTATAATCATTGTAGTTTGCTGATCGTTCGTCTGAGTAAATTAAAATAAATTGAAGAAGAAAGTAAAACAAGTGCATAGTTTGTTGTATCTTCTGTGATTATGATAACGTGATAAATGATAATCCATCAAAGGTAGGGGAGAGAGAGAGAGCAGTGAGAGAACGAAATAGAGCAAGAGAGAGAGAGAGAGAGAGTGAAAGAGAGAGAGAGAGAGGGGGAGAGAGAGGGAGAGAGAGATGTTGACAGTGGCGGATCCAGGATTTTTGGGCTAAAGATAAGGGGCATATCCAGGGGCGGATCCAGCCGGCGGCAAGGGTGGGGGCCCAATTTGTGAGAAAATATTTAGCGAAAAAGATGGTAAGCACATAATTTTGCATTGTATTTCTTTTTACTCAACACCCATGTATAGGGGAACCCAGGAGGCCTAATGAACAGGAGGACTATGGGTCGTATTCTCATAAGTTAAGCCGGGACTAAGTCCAGACTAAACAAGATTTTTAGTTCACACTTCTATGGAATGCTAGGTTTCATCTTCCTCCTTAAATATTCATGATAAAGATAATCTACCAAAGACTTTGTTGAAATTCAGTTCATACTCATATTATCTTTTTCTTCCCATTTCATTGCAAAATTAATTTTTTGGACACTTTTCATTGAAGGATTAAAATAATCTGTACAGGATAAATTAGTTTGCAACAGGCACTCCATAAAAGTGTGAACTAACTAAGTACGCGCTAACTTAGTACGCGCTACCGGAATACCACCCTATAAGTTCAAGACGAAAATTGAAAAGATGAAATATTGAAGAGATAAATAAATAAAAAAGAAAAAATAGTGATAAAATGAATATATTGAATAGATGAATATAGTTAAGAATGATTAAATAAAAAAGACAAAATAGTGATAAGATGAATATAATTCAAATGATGAATATATCAAAAAGACGAACATAATGAGAAGATGAATATATAAATTGAAACATATATTTAAAGGTAATACAAAGTTTTAGTATAGGGTCATGAATTTGGTTCAAATGCACATTATTGGAAGCATATGCGATCCTACAATATTCAGTGATCGTTGTCGCGGTTGAAATCGAGCCTAAAGTTATGAAATTATAAATAATAATCCCTTGATGATGCAGGGGCGTACGCAGGATTTTTTCAAGGGGGGGGGGGGGTTTAAAATCTGGCCCAAAATATTTTGCTCCCGAAAATTTGAAAATCGCGCCGGCCGAAAAGTCGCTCAGTGGGGGGGGGGGGGGGGGGGGGGGGGCAAGCGGACACTTTTTTTCTTTTCTTTTTTTTGTCTATAAATTTGAAAAAGGGGGTTTTTTTTATAGTTTTTTAGGGGGGTTTACACACATAAAAATACCAAAGGGGGGGGGGGTTTGAACCCCCAAAGCTCCCTCTCGAGGTCAAGATATTATTTAAGCTATAAAACAATGTTTGTTGACTAAAATCGACCGATTAGCTATTCCCATTTGGAAATCACAACTATTCTTCGTCGCAGCTACTATTATATGGCCGTAGGCGCTATTTGAAATTTATCAAAAATTTACCGACTGAGCACCGGTAAATTTTTATAATCAATTTTTCTCGAAAGCAGCAGTGTTTTTGAGGCTAATTTTTCTAGTGCTTCTAATACATCTACAGGGGCATCCAAATATATCAAAATTGTAAAGAATCACCCAATTTTCAAAATTTCACAAAACTTTGTATTACCTTTAAAATAAAGATGAATAGTCTACATTTAACAGATGAATGATAATTTAAAAAGATAAATATATTTATTTAGAGATGAATATAAAAAAATTCAAAAGATGAATATATTTATTCAAATTAATACAAGAGATGAATATATCCCCTTTTGGCTTGCCATACGTTATATACGCGAGCGCCCGCGTTTTGAGCCATAATGGTTGCTTCTCGTTGCACCATCAACACCATCTTGAACAGCAAGTCCATTTATTTTTGGTAATCTTTTCAATTTCGGACTTTCCAGCATTGTCAACGTAATTGAATCCATCATCAGTGAGGAAACTGGATTGGCCTTTCATTGATGATATGAGTGACATTCAGTGGTAGAGTTCTCGGGAAAAGAAAATTCACGTCGTTTTGACCGAGTGTGACTGTTAGTGTTACACCCGTGGAGCCCACGTGTTACACATCCAGATTCAGTTGAGCTTGCGCCGACATCGTACATTCGAGAGCGAAGCGCGCCCGCGGGAAACTTTGAATAGGTGCATTGACGTGCGTGATTAACGCAGACAGGCCAGGCCGCCGAAACTCTCCCGTTTGGTGAGAGTGAGCTGCACCCCCGATTCGTCGACCGTTGCGTTGTGAAGTTTGGAGACGGTTTTCACATTCAGATTTCAGAATGTCGGCCACTCTCTGCTTAGAAGATGGCACCAAGTACACTGGGAAGTTGTTTGGAGCTAACTGCAGTGTTTCGGGAGAAGTTGGTAAGAATTGATTTCATCAATTAACCTTTTAACTGTTTAACTAGGGGTCTAGATCTAGGTTAGGTAATCAAGACTCAAGTCAGACAGTCATCATCAGATCATGGTCATCAGCAAATACATTATTACAAGTTGCAATGTTTGGCCCTGGCAAAGTGGCAAATGCAAATGATGTCTTGACTTTACTCATGTTTGTAGGCCTAGATCTATGCTTGTTTGTTTTTGTGTTTTTTTATTTTTTTTATTTGAACCATGACCATATTTATCTAGATATCTAGATCTAGACCTATAACTAAGGCATGATAACAGAATGGCAAGGCTAATGATATAGGTAGCCTCTAATCGGGCACATGTACAAGGAGGCAATGAATATGCATATCAGTGACGTCGTGTCAATTTATGAATATTGATGTTCTTGACTGCGCGCGTACGATCGTACGTACGTGCGTGCAGAATTGGGGTCATGACTGTACATGAAGGTAATACGTGCAACACAGCGGTTCAGCCAAATCAGGGCAAAATCTTACCATTATACAGTTGTATTGTCCGTGATTATGAGGTAGAAGTGTTTGAGTGTTAAGTAAATTTATTTAGTGTGGATTTTGATACATTTTTGATACAGTTTATACAAAATTGGCGATTCTTTTGGTCGTTGTTTAACTCCATAAAACAAGTGACCAACTCGGTCGTCGGCTAAACCACCTCCCTGTAGATGTGCCCGCCTACCTCTACATGTGCCCGATCGAGATAGGGATCGAGTTGTGTAATAAAATAGTATTCTATATTCAATATCCGAGAGTTAACGGATGTAACATTAAAGCTCCCTTATATATGAGTTTACAACTATCAATTCAACATCTTTGCATTGATTTTCTTTGAGGTATACGTGTTTAACGTTGTCAATACATCACCTCCTTGTAGATGTGCCCGCCTCCCGCTACATGTGCCCGAGATAGGGGATATGTAGTAAGGCATACAACTTAAGTGACTGTGTTGTAGCCTATATTGAATTTCCGACATGTCATGAATATAATAAAGCTTCCTAAGATACAAATAAGTTTCATAAATATCAATTTATCTTCTTTTCATGGATTTTCTTTGGATTCTACGTGTTTTACGTTGTCAAATAACCACCTCCCTGTAGATGTGCCCGCCTCCCTCTACATGTGCCCGAGATAGGGGATATAAAGCATACAACTTAGTGTTGTAGCCTATATTGAATTTCCGACATGTCATGAATATAATAAAGCTTCCTAAGATACAAATGAGTTTCATAAATATCAATTTATCTTCTTTTCATTGATTTTCGTTGGATTTTACGTGTTTTAAGTTATCAAAACATGCACCTCCCTGTAGATGTGCCCGCCTCCCGCTACATGTGCCCGAGATAGGGGAAATGTAGTGAGGCATACAAATAGTGTTGTATATTGAATTTCCGTCGTGTCATGGATATAATAAAGTTTCCTAAGATACAATTGAGTTTCACAAATATCAATCTTCTTTTCATGGATTTTCTTTGGATTCTACGTGTTTTACGTTGTCAAATAACCACCTCCCTGTAGATGTGCCCGCCTCCCGCTACATGTGCCCGATATAGGGGGAGTGTACAGGGCGCGACAAACCGCTTGCCCGACGTCCCGGGGCAACCAAATTGAGCCTTCGGGCAAGTAAATCAAATTATCACTTGCCCGATTCGGGCAAGTGATACTTTTACAGTAATTTCCTAGTGTCCAAGAACTCTACCATTCACCCGTCAACTTCTTACCCGTCGTCAAAATCCAGAAGCAAAAAAGCGATCGTTCCGATTTCGAAAAAAACTTCACAGACAGCTAGCCAGCTCAGCTAGCTCAGCGCGCATGCAACAGTGACACTTCAAGCCATGAATGCCGCTCCGCCTCCACGCACGGCCGGCCGTGAGCTAGCTAGAGACAGCTAGCGCGATCGTACCAGCTGCGAGCTTATTCGCGCTCTCTCTCTCTAGCTCTGCAGGCCGCACCGACAGGCCTTTGCTATTCTCTGATTGCCGATTGGTTGAATTACGCCAAATATGACGTCATTATTCTAGGGAAATGAACACGTGCGAATCGGAATGGAATAAACAACAGGGATTTTCTAGTAAGTACAAAAAGTCAAATGTTTGATATTTATTCATAATGACTGTTAATGATTGTGAACATATTATTTAAAACTCGCTGCTCATATAAATCAGATGAATGTTTTTGTCTCGTTTTCAATTTATTACTGCGGTCTCAAGATCCGACCGAGCGAGTCATTTTGATAATAGTATCGAGACCCCCAGAATATAAGCCGTTGTTGTTTTGTTTTCATGGTTTTAGCGACGTTGTTTAGTCTAGTTTTCGCATACTTATCCGAGATTTATCGTAAAATATCTTCAATATTATTATTTAGTAAGAATTTACAAATTTTGGCATGATATTTATAGCAGTGAATGATGAAATAAAAATGTCCGTACTTTATTTAAAATAGTTGATTACCCATTATTTACATGACGTTTCTTGATGGAAGAGTTGACCCAAATTATTAACAGCTGAAAATTAGCCTACGTTTCCAAATGACAGCGGCTTGCACAGACACACATGTGATGTTGCACCATGGTACATGTGGCTACCATTAATGACATGTTTGTATCATATTTTTTACAACAGGGTCATTATGCTTTTTTACATGACTGAATATTAAAAACTTAAACCTGCTTGAACCATTCTACCTTGCCGAGATTCATGTGAATCTGATTATTTATGGAGAATCAATAAAATGCGTTTTTTAAACCTTCAACCATCCTTTGTTGACCATTTTCTTTGACATATTAGGTTATTATTCAGTACAGTTACACTGTACATGTATGTGCATTAATTTGCTATCTAAAACACTAACTTATCATTACGAGATAATAAATGCTTTAACCTCGAGTCCTTTTTCGCTTTAAAGTTTTGGGCAAGTGGAAATATTGTTTGGGCAAGTAAATTGAAAACCCACTTGCCCGACAGGGCAAGTGGTGAAAAAAATTCTTGTAGCACCCTGGTGTAGAAAATAGGCATACAACTACTGTTGTAAATTGAATTTCCGACATGAATGTAAAGGATGTCATTTCACCATTATTTGTAAACAACCGTTATGGAATTAGAAATAAACCACGTTTGAATTTTATTTCCCCAAAGCCCCCCCCCCCCCCCCCCCGATCTACACCTTGTTGGAATTGCAACTGATATCCCTTACCTATCTTCATTCTCTTTTTTTCTTCTTTTTCTTTCTCTCCTCTTTCCCTTTCCCTTCCCTTCCTTCCCTCTCTCTCTTTTAGATTTGCTGGGGGTGGGGGCAAGGTCATTTTGACCCCACCCGCTCCACACATTGTTGGCGGGATTAACCGCAACTGATCTCCCTTCTTTTCTCCCTTTTCTTTTCTTCTTCCTTTTTTGGTTCCCTTTTAGCTCTCCTCTTTTCCTTTTCATTCCTTTTCTCTTTTTTTAGCAGGGACGGGGGGGGGGGGGGGGGGGGGGGGGGGGGGGGCAAGGGCCTTCCCCCCTATCCACAACTTGTTGGCGGGAAAATTGCAACTGATATCCCCCTTCTTTTGTTTTCTTCTTCCTCTTTTTCCTTCCTTTGTCTCCTCTTTTCCTTTTTTCTTTCCCTTTCCTTCCTTCTCTTTTATTTTTTGATTGGGGGGGGGGGGGGAACAGCCTGGAAGGCAAGTCCCCCCCCCCCCGATCTCCTTCTTCCCTCTTTTCTTTTCTTCTTCCTCTTCTTTTTTCCCTTTCTCTCTTTCCCTTTCCCTTCTTTTCCTTCTCGCTCTCTCCTTTTTTTTTTTTTTTTTGGCTGGGGGGCTCGGCCCTCCCTTGATCCGCGCTTGGTAACACCTACCTTTTAACTTTGTTTAACAGTGTAGAGGCCTGTATTTAAAATCAGTATCCTTTAATATGATTGTTGATTATTACTCAGTATACTTTTGAGTAATTTATTTGTTTGATAACGATTCATTTGACGGACTACTTTCTTTGGGTATGTTAATGTTTTCTGTAAGGTAATTTGTTTGTGTAAATATAATATAACAGTGTTTCAAGAACGAAATAGTGCATACGAGCAGGGGCGTCTCCAAAGAGGGGAGTGTGGGGGTGCGATAACCCCCCCCCCCCCCCCACCTGTCAGGATATTGTCGGTAAAATTGCGCTGCCGTCGAAAAAAGAAATAAGGGGGAGGGGAAGAAAGAGAGGGAAAGAAAAGAAAAGAAAATAGGAAAAGGAAAAGAAAGGAAAGAAAGGAAAAGAAAGGAAAAAAGGGAAAAGAAATGAGAGAGAAAAAGAGGGAGGAGAGGAAAGGAAGGAAAAGAAAGAAAAGAAAAAAAGGAAAAAGGAAGAAGAAAACAAAAAGAGAAAAAGGAAACAAGTGGAGTTAAGAGCCTGATAGAGGAGGGGTGGGAGTAAACGAGAGAGGGGGTTGTTGGGTGGAGTTGTCTCGTCGAGGGAGCAAGAAAGACACGCGGGGTTGGGCCGGAACACGAGCCTACTTACTGTCCGGAGAGGGGTGAGAGGTAGGGGGGGGGCACTTCGGAATTGTGATTTGTTTGAGACTTTGGGGGATAGGGGGCTTGAACACTTTCGGACCTTGACGGTTTTCGCGTCATGTATCGTACAAAGAGATAATGCAATCCAAATATGAATCAAACATTTATTGTCTTTTTTGTTGGGGTGAGGGTGATGGTGATGGGTAAGGAGGTCTGATAAGGTCTTTTTAGTGCAACACAATTAAAGTAAAAAATGCCGTGAGAAATTTGTCTTCGTTTTTATTTTGGGGTGGGATATCTAGCCCTCGTAGCAACAAGGGGGCCTGATATAATGATAAACACAGAACAAACACATGAAAAATACGGAATGTAAACATAAATTTGAATGCAGGTTCAATAAAAAATAATCATTGATTAATTCATTCGAGACATGGTAAATTCAAAGCAAACACAGAAAATAAATGTAATAGTTATTCGAGTCGATATATACATGCTTAAAGGTTCACACACGAAATATATATAATCAATTAATTTCAATAACCAAACCATAATAAAAAGAAAGAAAATACAACAAAGGGAACACATAGAACGAAAATTAAGGCTGATGTAAGTTGTCATGAAACAAGATAGATAATTATAGAACAAACACATCATAATATACATATCACCTGTCAATTCATCATACACATTGAGAACAGGAATATATTGTTGTGTTTTTTGTTATGTTTTTGTGAAAAAGCATTATATATTGTCATCCTATATGCTCACTGTCTCCCACGAGTTTGAAATAGTGTCTTATTGTCGGGGTCATCTCGTAGGAGAGGTTGGTAATCATAAAGCATATATATATATTGTCTTACTGTCACGTTCTAAATCTGTCTTTTTTTTTCGGTCGAGGTGGTTTCCTTGTAAAATATATCGTCTTGTCACCAAAGATTAGCCAATCAGTTGAGGGGGGGGGGGATATTTCACACAAGGGGGACAAATTACGATAGGATTACGTGTGTGTTATGTTTCCCTTTTTGTCACCACTGGAGCGGGGGAAATATATTAGCTAGATTATGGGGATGTTTTTATATAATTATCAAAGCTTAAAGAAAATAAAGGCCTACTTTTAAAAAGACATAAAATAGGGGACACTACCGTTTGCTTAATGCCTTACGATCGCAAAATCGTATCTTATTTGACTTAAAATCTTGAAAATATTACTTCCTTACATTATTATGAGGAGGAAAAAAAATCGTGCAATATTGTATATTTACGAAAAGTTTGAATATTATCTAACTCCCTACAACCAGGGGCGTCCCCAAATGGGGTGTGGGGGTGCGACACCCCCGCCTGTCAGGATATTGTCCGGAAAAGGAGGAAGAAAGAGAAAAAGAGGGAGGATAGGAAAGAAAGGAAAAGAAAGAAGAAGAGATAAAGAGGAAGGATAGGAAAGAAAGGAAAAGAAAGAAAAGGAAGAAAAGGAGCAAAAGAAGAAGAAAAAAGAGAAAAAGAAAACAAAAGAAACAGGGGGTGAAAGAGAGAGAGAGAGAGAGAGGGGGGGGTGAGTAAGAAAGAGGGGGTATGTTTGGTGGAGTCGCCACGTCGAGGGAGCAAGAAAGATACGCATAGATATAATATATATAATATAATATAATGTCTGGCTACACCATTATCTCGGGCACATGTAGCGGGAGGCGGGCACATCTACAGGGAGGTGATTGTTAGACAACGTAAAACACGTAGAATCCAAAGAAAATCCATGAAAAGAAGATAAATTGATATTTGTGAAACTCAATTGTATCTTAGGAAGCTTTATTATATCCATGACATGACGGAAATTCAATATACAACACTGGTTGTATGCCTCACTACATTTCCCCTAT
Organism: Strongylocentrotus purpuratus; assembly: GCF_000002235.5. Taxonomy (NCBI): domain Eukaryota; kingdom Metazoa; phylum Echinodermata; class Echinoidea; order Camarodonta; family Strongylocentrotidae; genus Strongylocentrotus; species Strongylocentrotus purpuratus. The sequence continues at coordinate 22,017,867 of NW_022145598.1, forward strand.
CTCGGGCACATGTAGCGGGAGGCGGGCACATCTACAGGGAGGTGCATGTTTTGATAACTTAAAACACGTAAAATTCAACGAAAATCAATGAAAAGAAGATAAATTGATATTTATGAAACTCATTTGTATCTTAGGAAGCTTTATTATATTCATGACATGTCGGAAATTCAATATAGGCTACAACACTAAGTTGTATGCTTTACTACATATCCCCTATCTCGGGCACATGTAGCGGGAGGCGGGCACATCTACAGGGAGGTGGTTATTTGACAACGTAAAACACGTAGAATCCAAAGAAAATCCATGAAAAGAAGATAAATTGATATTTATGAAACTCATTTGTATCTTAGGAAGCTTTATTATATTCATGACATGTCGGAAATTCAATATAGGCTACAACACTAAGTTGTATGCCTTACTATTATCCTTTATCTTGGGCACATGTAGCGGGAGGCGGGCACATCTACAGGGAGGTGGTTGTTTGACAACGTAAAACACGTAGAATCCAAAGAAAATCCATGAAAAGAAGATAAATTGATATTTGTGAAACTCATATATAATACTGTAATAAATAATAATAATAATAGCCTAATAGTCCACTCCAAATTTTATTAAACCGAAACGGAAATTCTTTTTGCCCAATTGATCGTGAGCCCGGCAGCCACTGAGCAGCGCCAGATCGACGTTGCTCTATCCCTTATTGTTGAACGCCAAACAAGGTAGCAACAACTCCCATCTTTTAACGTCTTTTGGTATGACGCGGCCGGGGTTTGAACCCACGACCTCCCGGTTGTGAGGCGGACGCTCTACTGACTGAGCTTTAATGTTACATCCGTGAACTCTCGGATATTGAATATAGAATACTATTTTATTACACTAACTCGATCCCTATCTTGATCGGGCACATGTAGAGGTAGACGGGCACATCTACAGGGAGGTGGTTTAGCCGACGACCGAGTTGGTCACTTGTTTTTTGGAGTTAAAAAACGACCAAAAGAATCGCCAATTTTGTATAAACTGTATCAAAAATGTATCAAAATCCACACTAAATAAATTTACTTAACACTCAAACACTTCTACCTCATAATCACGGACAATACAACTGTATAATGGTAAGATTTTGCCCTGATTTGGCTGAACCACTGTGTTGCACGTATTACCTTCATTGTACAGTCATGACCCCAATTCTGCACGTACGTACGATCGTACGCGCGCAGTCAAGAACATCAATATTCATAAATTGACATGACGTCACTGATATGCATATTCATTGACCTCCTTGTAGATGTGCCCGATTAGAGGCTACCAATGATATAGTCTAGGCTACATTGCACATTTTTACATGCAGTGTCTTTATTTGTCGGTCTGTACTCTGTGCAGTTTGTTTTTCTCTGACTGAGTACTGAGCTGAGTCTGAGTCCGACTCTGACTCTCTGATAACTCCACCAGCTCTTGAGGGCCTGCATAGAAAAACGATTCAAACAGCGAGTTGGGTCACATTTTTTTCGAAATGTAAAGAAGAAGTAATTACAATTTTGACCTAGATCTACCATGTTTTTCAACTCCTCTGGGCATCCTTTCCACCACTTGAAATTATAATTTGAAGAAGTAATTTCAAGTGGTTGAACGGATGCCCAGGAGGAGTCGAAAAACAATGTAGGCCTTAGAAGTCAAAATTGTAATTAGACCCTACTAGAGTCTAACTTACTTCTTTACATTTCAAAATAATGTGACCCAACCCGCTGATTGAATCGTTTTCCAAGACTATTTTTTTTTTCTACTCGTAGTCGTACTAAGCACTTGAAAATTGGTTAAGAATTAAACCAAAAATGTGACAATTTGATTCCTGAGTGACAGCAAGTTTGCTTACCTTCCACGTGTTCTCTCACCTTCCATGTGTTCTTGATGATAATAAATAACATGCAATACACATTTTTTTAAATGCTTACTTCTCACGAGAGTTTGCATTTTTTGGTTCTATCCAAATTGCAAATACACATCAGGACTCCTCAATCCTCCCTCTCTCTCTCACACTGTGCACCCGCAAGCCTACTTTATAAATACACATGATGATGCAATGATGGTGTAGTCTACACGAAAATAGCTGTTTCCACCTTAGAGTCTGTTTTGTCAGTACTGTATTCTTGTCAATATATTTTTAGGGTTTGAATTTTCGCATGAAACTTCACAAACTGTAAGTGATGGCCTTTTTTTCAGAAAGGCTTAGAGAATAGAGACTACTTTTTTTCTCCAAAATTTAGGACAATCCGTCGGGTGTGAGAAGGTTTGATTTTGGACACATTTTAGGGTTTGTTTACATGCCTCTCCGCATGCTTGTATGGGAGCCGTTTAAGGCTTGGTGATATCAATATCATAAAAATATTATCACCAAGCCCTCAAGGCTATCCCAGATCAGAAAGTGAATTATGTTCAAGCTTGATGTGTGTTGATCTTTTATACATCATTTACATGTACAACTGTACTTTCAAAAAGTGCACTACCAGTAAACACTTCTCAGGAAAACAAATTTACATAGATGAATATAATATAAGATACCTTATCAACACATCCACAGGAGCTGAAGAACTCCATCTCTTCAACATCTTTTAAAAGCAACCTTAAATCCCATTTGTTTAATTTTGCATTTTGATGACAGACATTCATTCATTCTTTAATTTTTGCATTTTCTGTCTTATGTAAATGTACACGATTCTTTGTCATAATGAAATGTGTTCCCTAATATTTTGAAGTGCCTTTAGCATTTAATTAAAATGGATAATGGCACTATATAAATCTCATGTATTATTATTATTATCCCACCCCTTGAAGTCTCAGGATTCATCGTCATCAATGATCCTTACTTTTTCTTTTATATTCAGTGTTTCAGACTGGCATGGTAGGCTATCCAGAGTCCCTGACTGACCCCTCCTACAAGTATCAGATTCTCATCCTAACCTACCCTCTCATTGGAAACTATGGCATCCCGCCCAACGACAAGGATGAGTTTGGCCTCCCTCTCTGGTTCGAGTCGGAGAAGATTCACGTGTCGGCGCTCATCGTCGGAGAGCTGTCCGAGTACTACAATCACTGGGCAGCTGCCAAGTCGCTCAGCGACTGGTTGAAAGAACATAACATTCCTGCTATACAAGGTGAGTGTTTCACAGGCCTGATAAAAATCTGATTTAAATCGTTTCCCAATTTTTTTCCTAATTATTTTTTTCTTCCCTATTTTTTTGATTTTTTTTTTTATCTTCCTGATATTATCCCAATTTTCTAGATTTTTCCCTATTATTTCCCAATTTTTCTTACTCAAAAGAGGGAAATGTTGTTGGATGCTTTTTTTTCCCGAATCCTCTTTTTGTATAAGACGCACCTCCGACTTAAGATTTTTGCCGATGGAAAAAAGTGTGCCTTATACACGGAGATTTACGGTAAGCCAATAAAATGGAAATTACACTAAAGGAAAGTACGAAATGGTTGGATAATCAAAAAAGTTACAGAAACTTAAACATTGTAGGTATACACCAAATGCACTAATTCACACCCCCAAAAAAGGGACAAAAAAAATAATACAATAATAATTGTTGTCAATTTGGGGATGGAAAACTTATTGATTTAGAAAATAAGGGGTATAACCGAACCTTGAATTAATTGTTATTCCTGCCTTTATTTCTTTCAGGTATCGATACAAGAGCTCTCACAAAGAAGATCAGAGAGCATGGAACTATGTTGGGAAAGGTAATAATTAGCATTTATTTCATCGATTAAAAGAAAAAGAAGATGTTTAAAGACAAATAGAAGTGGGTTCTCATTTGGAATTCGACACCCGGGCCATTCTGGTGTTTACCCAATAACAGGTGTTGTCAATCACAGAGATTAGCCTTCAATTTTATGACCAACATGCTTTATACAATGCTTTGTTGTTTTCCAATATGACATTTGCATCCCCGAAGACTCTACGAGAAGAAGGGGGTATTTCTTGATTGACCTACAGGTTTCATGTGTACATCCATTAATGGTATTTCAACCAAGTATGGTGTCTGTGAATTATGACCTTCTGTACAAGGAGACTGACGACTCGCTCCTTTTAAAAATTGCATTCTTCTGGGATGCAAATATATTGATAATGAACAAACTTGTAAATGGGATGAGAAATTCATCTCATTTAGAATTTTTCCCATCCCTAATTTATCAAACTTCTCATCTCATCATGAGACAAGAATAAAGTTTTGAAAAAAAAATGCTTTAACAGTTTGACATGGGCATGAAAAAGGTGAATCATTTAAGTAATTTGTTTTAGAATGTCACGAAACACCTATTCTCAGAAGAAGAAGAAATGGTCAATATTTAGTAAGTGAAACAAGCATTATTAATCGTTCCAAATGGCTCTAAAAATCATAATATAATTACGTGAGGCTTTCGAATTTTGAAGTTCTTACATAGGGCTCACACATTTTTTGTTATCCATTTGAAAGATTATCATCCAATTCTCCTCTCTTTTTCACTTAGGTGATTGTTGAAGGTACTAAACCAGAGGCCATTCCATTTGAAGATCCAAACCTTCGCAATCTCATCGCCGAAGCTTCTACGACCGTATGTATCCATCTGTATATTTGATTTGATTTGATTTTATTTATTTATTTCTGTTTGATTTTCTTTTTCTTTTGCATTTTAACAAATATATAACAAACAAATATTGCAAATTGACACATGACAAAAGAATATATGTAGAATAAAGTAAGGCTGGCTGTAACTAATCGAAAACATCAAACAGGAGGGTTGACAAAGTAAGCAAAGCTTGATATTCTGCAATATTTACTGTAAATCAGATGGGGTTCTGTGAGTCATTTGTCTCAAATTAATGATGGAACAGTGCAAAGTTTCATAAAAGGCATTGTTTAACTATGTTTCCAGTTTTACAAGTTTAATATGTATGGCCATACATGTTATCAGTGTCTGTGATATGGCCTAATATTGAAACCCTCATAAAATTGCGCTTCAAAATGATAATGAAGTGCCTCAAGAAAGTAAAAATCTTTGAGTGACCGGTTTTACCATACTCATTTTCCCCAGTAGACAGTAGTGTTATGAAAACCATTAGGAAGATGTGTTTTGAAATTTTGATTTCCAATCATAAATATCTTGATAATCAGACAGGGGATGGGCTTGTAAATGTCATGGGATCTTGACTGATCTAAAGGTTTACAATTATGATTACATAAGCTAAATTCAGATATCCAATCCCTTTAATACAAATGTAAATCTTTTGTTGTTGTAATTATTATTTTTTTGCTTGTGGGTTATAAGGTAATGCAGATCTTCAAGTTCACCCACAAATGAGTAGAATACCTCTCCAATTCCATAACTGAAACCCTACCGAAAAATCAGGAATATCCTGATTTTCTGGATTTTTAGGACCTGAAAATTCAGAATATTCTGATTTTTCAAAATTTCGATTTTTTTTTTTTTTTTTTTTTTCTTTTTTGGGGTGCTAAAGCCAAATTAAGCTTGTTTTATCATGCGCCGCGATTTGAAAGTTTGTGTATTGCGTGCGTTGAATGGCTGCATGATCGAGCAGCGAATTTGTATTCGCTTTTGGTACAGATTCATATTGCCAGTTACACTGCGACTGCAAGTGCGATTTCTTATTTTTTAAGGCATACCGTGCTAAACATTCCTAATTGTTATTTTCAAATGTTGGCAGGTATGCAATTCTCCCTGAAAAGGATCAATGTTATTGTATTGGGGGGGGGGGGGATGTATTTGACTAATCTGCAACCGAAAATCAAAATCAGTAAAGATATGGCAAACCAAAAAAACAAACTTGATGTTAACCAATAAATTGCAATAACCATGTACTATGTGTCTTTGTCGAAGAAACCAATTCAATAAACATGTACTGTGTGTCTTTTTCAAAGAAATCAATTCAATAAACATGTACTATGTGTCTTTTTCAAAGAAACCAATTCAATAAACATTTACTATGTGTGTTTTTTCCAAAGAAACCGATCGTGTATAACAAGGGAGCACCAATTCGAATCACGTCAATCGATTGCGGCATGAAGTACAACCAGATCCGCCTCCTGGCCCAGCGGGGGGCCCAGGTTACCGTGGTCCCTTGGGACCATCCTCTCAATATCGCAGGTAACATTGACCGCTCTTGCATCAGGGCTCCGTTGCATGAAACTTACCATTGGCCAGAATTTGGTCATAAGCAGTAGGTGGTTTTGAATATGCCTCAAGTCACTGCTTTAGTGTGTTGAATGTGCGTGAGCTAAAAGTTTATTTCATTGCCTGCGCAAAGAAAAGACTTTGTTTATATGTACTACATGTACATGTAGCAGAAAAAAAGGAGTAATGGTCAGATTTGGGTCATAATCAGTTGGTGGTTTTGAATAGGTTTCAAGCCAGTGCTTTAGTGTGTTGACTGTGCTGAGCTAAAAGTTCATTTCATTGCCGGCCCAAGGAAAAGACCTTGTTTTTATTTACAAGCAGAAAAAAAAAGGAGTAATGGTCAGATTTGGGTCATAAGCAGTTGGTGGTATTAAATAGATTTCAAGCCACTGCTGTTGTGTGTTACCCCAACTTGGGATCATTTTGTTGTTCATACAGACAGACCTTGAAGCGAGGAGCTCTGTGAGCATACAAAAGGTGTTAGGTTAGGACTTTGACCTGTGATAAAGGAATAGCCGTCAAATACTTGGTATTTGGATAAAAGCATGCATAATTGGAGAGCGAGAAAAAGCCCAACTTATTGATTAAGCCTGCAAAGGATAGTCTACAAACGAAAACATGTAAAATTGGAATGTGGAAGGAGTATGAAGTGATGTATAAGAAGTGCAAAGTCCCTTGATGCCGTGACTCCAGGCCTTGATTAAGGACTCTTTGGGTGTTTCACAAAGATTCTAAGACGAACTTAACTCTAAGTTGGGCTTAAAAGTTATGGAGAGCCATTTGTAGCTTTAAAATGAAATATATTCAAAAGCAAAAAATCAAGTATTTTAGACTGTTTTATAAATTCCACATCAGTAACATGAAATCTCCTTTAAAATAGAAAATATGAAAGATTTGAATCAACATTTTATGCTTTTTTTAAATAACTTTTACAAATTATTTTCAAAGATGCTAAAGGCTTGCCATAATTGTTAAGTCCAACTTAGCGATAAGTTCAACTTAGGATCTTTGTGAAACACCCCCCCCCCCCGATGTTCTTAGATGGACTTTGGTGCAATCTGAGTGTATTTGTAGCATTTTCAAAGTCATTTTATGACTAATAATTCATAAAATAATTTAGTGTGAGAATGATTATTAAACTGTTGCTGACTTTCAAGCCTGTAGAAAAAAAGAATAAGATGAAATACAAAAAAGAGAAAGTAAGGGAGAGGAGGAAAAATAAAATAAAAAGAAGATGAAAGGAATTCTGCAGTCGCACACCCTGTTAGTATGTTTGATATGCCAGGCATGGTGGCTCAGTGGTTAGATGCTCGCCTCATGAACGGGAGGTCGTGGGTTCGAACCCCTGCCGAGTCATACCAGAGACTTATAACAATGGGACCTTCTGCCTTCTAGCTAGGCGCTCGGCATATTAGATTGGAGAAGGGTAGTAATAACATATTATGTTATGCAGGGCCCGCTGGAAGAGCAGTTTCATAACTGAAGTGGCTACCCTGGGTAAATAAAACATTATTATTATTATTATTATTAAGAATCTGGAAAAAGTCTCCATAAACGTGAATTTATCAAAAACCTTTTCTTTTTGTGTCTCCAGATTTTGACGGTCTGTTCATCAGCAACGGTCCCGGTGACCCCAAGATGGCGGAAGTCACCATCAACAACATCCGCTCCATCCTGAACGAGACGACGACAAAGATCAAACCGGTCTTTGGTATCTGTATGGGGCATCAGCTTTTGTCCCTCGCTGTCGGAACAAAGGCTTACAAGATGAAGTATGTTAAAGGGATCGTTTAACAATGTTTCCAGTTTTACAAATCTGAGATGCATGGCCCTCAATGTCTGTGATATGGGTTAATATTGAAGCCCTAAAAAAGTTGCGCTTCAAAATTTTGTTTAGAATATGAAACAAAGATACCCAAACCCTTTAAAGGCATTAATAATGTTAAATCTGAGATGCATGGCCCTACGTGTTATCAGTGTAATATGGTGTAATATTGAAGCCCTAAAAAAATTTGCGCTTCAAAATGATCAAGATGTGCCTCAAAAAGGTAAAAATCTTTGAGTGACCAGTTTTACCATACTCATTTGGTGTGTTTTTAACCTTTTATTTTCATGAAGGCCGATTGGCATACAAAATGGACAGCATTTAACAATGAGCTTCACCAGCTGAATTTGCGACTCCAATACCTAATGACTCATTATGGGTTTTATCCATAACCTAAACAATTTTTAAAACACATTTTCACTACACAGGAAATCCCAAAATAAGTGAAAGTATTTGTCCAAACGGTTCTATGTAGAAGACGAAATAGCAAACAAAGAGCTAATCTGGTGTCACGTTTGTTTTCTTCAGGTACGGCAACCGCGGTCACAACCAGCCGTGCACCCACAACGGAACCGGCCGGTGCTACATCACCACCCAGAACCACGGCTTCGCCATCGACACCAGCAAGCTCCCCGAGGGCTGGTCGGTGCTCTTCACCAATGAGAACGACAAGACCAACGAGGGGATCATCCACGACACCAAACCATTCTACACCGTCCAGTTCCACCCGGAGCACATGGGCGGGCCGCAGGATCTTGAGGTTCTGTTCGATGTCTTCATGGATACGGTGAAGGACTTCAAGGCGGGCAAAAGCGAGATGTAAGTTTTCTACTGCCATAAGTCTCTTCTTCATTTCAATTAAATTTAATTCATTTATTTTTCCTCTTTCAATTGTTCATATTTACAATGATGGTACATTTTAACATATTCACATATTGATATACATATAGATCAATATGCACAATACATTACATTAACAAAATAAACATGAAATTGAAAGGGAAGGAGGGCCTTTGTATCTCTTCTGCCATTCATGGCTGGAGAAAAAAAGGAGTGCTGACGAGCATCATTGAATGTATAGGGTGTAGAGTATTTCAATTATTATTGTCTACGTCTGTACAACAGAGATAAAGCAAGAAATGTTGAGCTTCAGCTAGTGTTATAGGTCTACACAGTCCATTGTCGATGGTAACTAGGTGGCTTCTGTATCATGCCTATAGAAATCTGAGAATTTAGTAATCAGCAGGTTATTTGTGGATTTTTTAATTTTTAATTTTTTGGTAGATAACTCTCTGCCTTTATCATTCTGTTACACCCAGTGACTGTTTCCCAAAGTATTCAAGATATTCTTAGCCAGTGTGAGTAGCACTTAACTTGCAGATACAGTCAAACCTGTCTATAGCAACGTCCAAGGGAAACACAAAAAGTGGTTTTTGTAGACAGGTTCCTTTATTACATGTTTCAATGAGAAACCATTTTCAAAGGAATTAATAATGTGGTCTTTATAGACAGGTGGCCTTTGGAGACAGTTGGTCACTAAAGCAGGTTTGACTGTACTATTATGTTGTTTTTATTCTTTGTCACAGAGTGACCGTTAAGCAGAGGATTCAGGACATCCTGAACTTCAAGGCCTTACCAGGTACCCCGACCCCAGACACCCAACCTCAGAAGGTACTCATCCTGGGGTCAGGGGGTCTATCCATCGGTCAAGCAGGGGAGTTTGATTACTCGGGTTCACAGGTAAGACTTTCACACACATCCATTTTTATGCCTCTGTTACGAAGTAGCCGGAGGCATTATATTTTCAGGTTGTACGTCCGTCCGTACGTCCCGTTTTCGTGATCGCGTTATCTTAAGAACCGATTGATGGATTCTTGCCAAACTTAGTTCATGTATGTATCTTGCAGAGCCGATGAATTGATTAGATTTGGGGGTCACAAGGTCAAATGTCAAAGGGCTCATTATTTATGCAAAAAGAGCTCGTGATCAAGCTATTTAAGGAATTCTTGTAACATTTCCTACTTGCCAAATGACATGAGTAAACTTTATTTCCTTCATTTTTTTTCTTCTTTACATTTTATTCCTACAAGGCCATCAAAGCACTGAAAGAGGAAGGCATACACACCGTTCTTATCAACCCCAACATTGCAACGGTTCAGACGTCTAAAGGCTTGGCTGACAAGGTTTACTTTCTCCCCATAACACCAGACTATGTGACACAGGTGAGTAGGGTAATCCGGCAGTATGTATGAAATAAATTGAGTCTTGGGTAGAAGGTAAGTTTGGTGTACATGTACATTCAGTGTCGAATGAATCCGAAGGAATCAAGGAGACTATTCCAGTCTATACCAGTGCAACTGAAAATGAAGTGTTTCACTCCAGAAGTTTTGCATGGCTGTAATGCTTCTTCTTTCTGTTTTTGATCAGTCTCCATCAGCTTTCTTTTCTCTCTTGACATACTCGTCATCTGATCCAATTGGACACTTGCAGGCACTTGGTAAAAGATAGAGAAATAAACTAACCATAAACTTCTATCATATTTGATGCCAGATTCAAGTTAGCCACCAAAGATCCTAAGAGATAAGATCAACACCCCCTTCTACTACCCATCCTCTCCAACCGGCGCTATAGTTTCTTTAGAACTGTAAGCTCAAGAAAGATTACCAACAGTCCTTTTCAGGACTACACACACGCTCAAGAAAGAAAGATTACCGACAGTCCTTTTCATGACTCCCCAATCCTCCCCCTCTCTCTCATGTGCAACCGTAAGCCTACTGTATATCTACATCACCATGCAAGCCAATACTTGTAAAGCAGCATCCAAGATAAACACTGTAGAAATATTCTTAAACATACACATAGATGTCTTCTTGGATTTGCATTCTAAAGCTCTTTGCTCTCGATCTGAATATGAACTGTGTTCTCCATATTTGGTAGAAGTACATTGTAATGGTCAATTTATTCCACTATTCAAGACGATAAAATTAATTGGATTTGAGAATAATCCTCATTTTATAAAACCTTTATTTGGCTGATATATGAGATAAATTGTGAATGGGGAAGTTATCAGAATATCTATTGCAAAATATATTACTCATTGCGGATATAGTATCGGATATGAGGAAGTTTTGCAGCAGCGCACAAAATGTTGTGATCTTTTAGATCCCTTGTTGACCATACATTGCGAGACAAACGAATATCACTAGCTATATTATTTCCAAGAATATCTATTGTTTGCCCTGCAGGTCATAGAGAGTGAGCGACCGGACGGCATCCTCTTGACCTTCGGAGGTCAGACTGGTCTGAACTGCGGGGTCAAGCTCGAGAAGAGCGGTGTCCTGCAACGCTACAACGTCAAGGTCTTGGGAACCCCCGTCAAGTCCATCGAAGACACGGAGGACAGGAAGATCTTTGCTGATCGTATGCAGGAGATCGGGGAGCAGGTGGCTCCTAGCTCGGCTGCTTATTCTGTCGATGAGGTGCGTAGTCCCACCCTAAAGAAGTTTTGCAGTGGTATCATATATCATGTGATGCACCTGTTCTTGAATGAAGAGGTCATGTTTTTATGCTCTTTTTTAATATAGGACGACATTCAATCAAACAGTGAATTGTATGTTTGTTCACAGAAAAAAAAAACTGAAAGTGTTATTCACAGAGGTAAACAACATTTAATGAATGGATAAATTTAGTGAATCTATGATGATATCCCATGTTTTTTACGACAATAGTTTTGAAATTTATATTTATCCTCCGTCAAGGCCTTCAAAGTAGTCTAGTGCCTAATTTATTCTGTGCCGGTATAAGAATGTATGTGGAAATATATCATACGGGAGAAGTAAAGAGATTTGAAAATACCACTCATTGCTGATGTGAGAGGTTAAAGCCTATCTGCACTACTTTAGCTAGGAGGGATTAGACCTTTCTGCATGGTCACTGACAGACCGGTGATTATCTCAGCAAATCAGCTCTCAGTTAACATAAGAGAAAAGGGACCACGGAGGACCAAAGGTCACCACTTAGGCATTGTTTTCTAAATAGAGGGCGCAAGTAGCTATAAGTAGTGCAGTGTGGCTTCAATGTATTCATCCCCTTTTTTCTACATTCCACTGTTTAAAGGTCATCGAAGCAGCCAATCACATTGGCTATCCTGTGCTTGTCCGAGCCGCCTATGCCCTTGGAGGACTGGGGTCAGGGTTCGCCAACAACAACGATGAGCTCCTCATACTGGCCAACGCTGCGTTCGCCCACACCACCCAGGTCCTCGTCGACAAGTCACTGAAAGGATGGAAGGAGGTAGAGTACGAGGTCGTACGAGACGCTTACGACAATTGCATCACCGTGAGTCCTCAACATTCTTTCTTTGTGACCATATACTAGAAAACATCAGTAAATAGTTTACCCATACTAATATACAAATAGTGAATGGTCATGAGTGCAATGGTACAAGATTTTGCACGAGGTGAAAGATAAGAGACGCTATATGGAGCGTCTCATCTTTCACCGAATGCAAAATATTGTTCCATTGCACGAATAAAGACCATTCATTATTTGTTTTATACAACACCTCGGACGTTAACAGGCTTAAAACAGTTTTCCTAGGCCTAAATCTCTACGATATTTTGTTTGTTTTCAATTGATGAAATTGCTGATAGTGAGCGCGCACTATTAAGCAGGCAGCAAACCACGCGCGTACCATGCGCCGCGATTACCGACCTTTATGTTTAATGTGACGTAGAGTGCACTCTGACGTCACTTAGCTCACCATATACTTTGTATATAGTTAGTGACGTCAGAGTGCAATGGTGCGAAAGGATCAAACGGAATTGCACGGCTGGAGAATGATGCCGTTCAATGGTACTTTTAGCGCATGTCATGTGATCAAGAATTGACCAATGAGGTTGCAAGAATCTTAGTAGGTGTTGTATAATGGCAGTTAATGTGATGTAGTCGGGCCTTTTTTTTTACATAGTTCAGAAGGCCTATATAATAATAATAATAATAGCTAGTTCTTGTATAGCCCTTTTCAGGACCGCAATTATTATTACTACCCTATCCAACATAGAATGCAACATGCTAAGGTAAGCATTTTGTATCCCAACAGGAAAAAAAAAGATGATTTTCGCAAATTGCATGCCCATGTGGAATTTCCCTCTTCTTTTCAGGTTTGCAACATGGAGAACATTGACCCTCTGGGAATCCATACGGGTGAATCTATCGTAGTAGCACCTAGCCAGACCCTGACCAACATAGAGTACAACATGCTACGGAAGACGGCCATCAAGGTCATCAGACATCTAGGTGTCGTCGGAGAATGCAACATACAGTATGCCCTCAACCCAGAGTCACATGAGGTAGGACCTCAGGAGAGCTTTGATTCCTTCTTTGCCAACAAATTTATAAACAAATGTCATAAATTAACTTTTAACCTTAAAAAAGGTGTTAAAAATTGTGACCTGACATGCCTATTTATTCTTGAATAGGGCATAAAAAAAACTGTTTCATAGGAATCAGCGTCACAATGGGGTACCTTTCTTTGTGTCAGGATGAATAACGGCGCCATTCTTAGTCCAGACCTAATGTTAAGAATTCAAATTCTTGTCTAGGAAAACACTATATTAGGTGTGCTATGTCAAATACATATTTATAATCTAAAGAGTTTGAAAACTGGAAATTGCAAAAGAATGACTATAAAAACTGATGTATTCCTTTGTTCTTTCATATTTGTCTTGTTTGGTTTGCTTCTCAGTTTTTCATCATCGAGGTGAACGCCAGACTGTCCCGCAGCTCTGCCTTGGCCAGCAAGGCTACAGGGTACCCTCTGGCCTACATTGCTGCCAAGCTCGCCCTGGGGATCCCTCTGCCCAAGCTGAAGAACTCGGTCACGAACTCCACCACGGCTTGCTTTGAGCCTAGTCTAGACTACTGCGTGGTGAAGATACCTCGCTGGGACCTTAAGAAGTTCACCAAAGTCAGCAAGAAGGTAACACAACAATTATTGAAGTTCCTCAGATTAAGTTTATTTGATCGTTTGTGATATCAGAAATTGTTAGATCAGATAGCCTTAGTATTCTTGCTGGGATCTCAAAAAGTTTACTAAAGTAAAATGAATAATAATAAAATTAATAATAATAATTGATTCATATTGAGCGCCTTTACAGACAAACTGATCAGAGCGCTATTACAACAGAAAAGAAACATACAAATCATAACAATCAAATAAGGAACAGTAATTAAAATATTATTAATGAAATGAAATTTATATACCCGGTACTCAAAACATACATTATGGATTCAGATGCAAAGAGTTGGGTTTTAAGTTCCTTTTTGAAAGTGTCTTCTGTACTACATAGGCAGAGGTGTTGTGGTAGAGTGTTCCAGATGGATGGTCATGCATATGAGAATGAGCGTTCGGTTGCCTTGGTGTTGGTGCGTGGGATCAGTAACAGTGTCTGATCGTTCCGTGAAAGCAGATGGTATCTGGAAGCTGGGAGAGTAGTTGGCATATTAGACAGATAGTGTGGTGCAGTTTGCATCATGCCATAGCATCGGCGAAGATATGGCAGTGGGTAGGATGTTTGAAGAAACATTCCAGAAAAGTCCTCCCAAAACGCATTTTGTGATGAATATATGCACAGTTATATCCTACTGAAAAAGAAAAATTAATAATTTCCATATCTCTCCACATCCCATTGCTTCTCAATCCAATTTACCCATGTAGTTAAAAGTTATTTTGCTTTTCTTCCGTTAGATTGGGAGTTCGATGAAGAGCGTTGGCGAGGTGATGGCGGTGGGTAGGAAGTTTGAAGAAGCATTCCAGAAAGCACTCCGCATGGTGGATGAAAACGTGACGGGATTTGACCATGACAAAGAGAAAGTCTCTGAAGAGGTAAGTAGCATCCTGAGATAATTGTTTGAATCCTCCAGTCAGTAAACCTTGTAAATGAAATTTTTGGATAAAATTAAACACTTTAGATACAGTTTTATTTCTGGATCATCTTTAATTTGCTTAGCTCCTATTTTGCAAAGAGAAATAAATACTTTCCTTGTGAATGAAGTTTTGTGATGAAATTAATCATTTTGGATTTGCATTTAATACTTCTGGATTATTTTGGATTTGGGTAGCTCCTATTTTGGGATGAGAAAGGAATACATCTTTATTATGCCTCCGTTACGAAGTAGCCGGAGGCATTATGTTTTCGGGTTGTCTATTTACGTTGTTCGTACGTCTGTACGTACGTACGTCCCGTTCTCGTGATCGCGTTATCTCAAGAACCGACTGATGGATTCCTACCAAACTTTGGTCATGTATGTAACTTGCAGAGCCAATGAACTGAATAGATTTTGGGGTCACGAGGTCAAAGGTCACAGGGCTCATTATGTATGCAAAAATAGATTGTGAACGCGTTATCTCAAGAAACGACTGATGGATTCCTACCAAACTTTAATAATAATATAATAATATAATAATAATAGCCTAATAGTCCACTCCAAATTTTATTAAACCGAAACGGAAATTCTTTTTGCCCAATTGATCGTGAGCCCGGCAGCCACTGAGCAGCGCCAGATCGACGTTGCTCTATCCCTTATTGTTGAACGCCAAACAAGGTAGCAACAACTCCCATCTTTTAACGTCTTTTGGTATGACGCGGCCGGGGTTCGAACCCATGACCTCCCGGTTGTGAGGCGGACGCTCTACTGACTGAGCCAACACTCCGGTACTTGGTCATGTATGTAACTTGCAGAGCCAATGAACTGAATAGACTTTGGGGTCACGAGGTCAAAGGTCACAGGGCTCATTATGTATGCAAAAATAGATTGTGATCGCGTTATCTCAAGAACCGACTGATGGATTCCTACCAAACTTTGGTCATGTATGTAACTTGCAGAGCCAATGAACTGAATAGATTTTGGGGTCACGAGGTCAAAGGTCACAGGGCTCATTATGTATGCAAAAATAGATTGTGAACGCGTTATCTCAAGAAACGACTGATGGATTCCTACCAAACTTTGGTCATGTATGTAACTTGCAGAGTCAATGAACTGATTAGATTTTGGGGTCACGAGGTCAAAGGTCACAGAGCTCATTATGTATGCAAAAATAGCTTGTGATCGCGTTATCTCAAGAACCGACTGATGGATTCCTACCAAACTTTGGTCATGTATGTAACTTGCCGAGCCAATGAACTGAATAGATTTTGGGGTCACGAGGTCAAAGGTCACAGGGCTCATTATGTATGCAAAAATAGATTGTGATCGCGTTATCTCAAGAAACGACTGATGGATTCCTACCAAACTTTGGTCATGTATGTAACTTGCAGAGTCAATGAACTGATTAGATTTTGGGGTCACGAGGTCAAAGGTCACAGAGCTCATTATGTATGCAAAAATAGCTTGTGATCGCGTTATCTCAAGAACCGACTGATGGATTCCTACCAAACTTTGGTCATGTATGTAACTTGCCGAGCCTATGAACTGATTAGATTTTGGGGTCACGAGGTCAAAGGTCACAGGGCTCATTATGTATGCAAAAAAAGCTTGTGATCACGTTATCTCAAGAACTGACTGATGGATTCCTACCAAAATTTGGTCATGTATGTAACTTGCAGAGCCAATGAACTGATTAGACTTTGGGGTCACGAGGTCAAAGGTCACAGGGCTCAATATGTATGCAAAAATAGCTTGTGATCGCATTATCTCAAGAACCGATTGATGGATTCCTGCCAAACTTAGGTTATGTATGTATCTTGCAGAGCCAATGAATTGATTAGATTTTGGGGTCAAGGTCAAAGGTCATGGGGCTTGTGATTGCATTATCATTAGAACCGATGGATGGATTACCATCAAACTCAAGACATGCATATATATGTATTTTGCATTTGAGGTCATGAGTTCAAAGATCAAAGGGTCATACATGTATATGAGAAATAGCTTGTATAATCACGATATTCTGAGAACCTGTTATGGATTACAACCAAACTTGAATTTGAAATATTTCTTCCGTTTTGGTTTGTAAAATTGCTCTATGACGGAGGCATCACTTTCGACTGCGCGCAGTCGAAGTTCCATCTAGTTTACTTATGGAATCTTGTTGGTTAGGAGACAAGCGGGTAGGTGTAGATCTTATGATTCTCTCATTCCCTATTTTGGTGAGTGGATAAAATCTGTTACTAAAGCGATTCAATTCTTAAACACAAATCTGTACCATTGTATGTTGCTGTGAAAGTAAATATGTATAAAAATTGATTCCCACAATGATAGTACTTATTGCATATTAATGCTGGGGTCTATTCAGTTGTGAAGTGACCCTTAGATTCAATACCAGTTGGCTTGAATGAATGAGCACCTGGCATCAGAGCGTTGTACTTTTTATCAACTTTTATGCCTTTGCCCACCGAATGTGGTGCTGGAGGCATTTTTTTGTTGTGTTGACCATCCATCCATCCCACTTTCTTTCTCCCATATCTCAAGAACCGCTTGAGATATCAACTTCAAACTTGATGATAGTCGTATCAACAGATTAGAACAAACTGATTCGATTTTTAATAATAATTAATAATTACAGTGCTTATATAGCGCCTAACACTTACTTTGTCAGAAGTCTCTAAGCGCTCTACAATAATGCAGCATAATTACCCTTTTTTTAAGTAACTACGCAGAGGCATATTGGAGAAGCAGTCACATTTGTCTTGTTTCTTATTTTATTTGTGCTTCCCATCATGCATCTGTGTCACCCCTACAGGTTCTCAACCTTCCGACCGACGAGCGCATCTTCGTGGTGGCTGCTGCCCTCAAGGCTGGCTACACAATCGACAAGCTTTACGAGCTGACCCGAATCGACCCCTGGTTCCTCCACAAGTTCAACAACATCATCAACTGCACCACGGCCCTAGAGGCATCTCCCATAGAGCCTTCGAAGGAACTCATACTCCAGGCGAAGAAGTTGGGATTCTCGGATAAGCAGATCTCTAAATGCGTCCTGAGGTTTGTTTCCTTGATCTTCCATGTGGTTGCTTTCTCGAAGAGAGATAAATCCAGAAATAGAATTTATTTGACCTCTTAGGGTACTGTCCAAATGTCTTGCCGCAAAGAAGTTGGGTTTCTCGGATATGCAAATCTCTAAATGCGTCCTGAGGTTTGTTTTTTGGATCTTCCATGAACAGTCAAACCTGTCTATAAAGACCACCTAAAGGGAAACAGACAAAGTGGCCACTGTAGACAGGTGGCCTGTCAGGACAGGTTCTACAACACACATTTCTCTCTCTCATGGGAGACAAAATGCATGCCCGCTATAGACAGCTGGTCTTTATAGAGAGGTGGTCACTAAGGCAGGTTTGACTGTAGTTGCTTTCTTGAGAAGAGATAAATCCAGAATTATAATTTATTTGACCTCTTAGGGTATTGTCCAAATCTCTAGCCAGTGTAGATGAATTTATTTGATTTATAGTTTTATTTTTATGACAATGTGGTTGAGTGTTTAGGTAACATGACATTTTAAATGCTTTTCACATGATTGCCTATAAGGAACTGGCATTGTCAGGTATGTAGTAAAGGATATCTATATATTTATTGCTTAAATTTTGAAAAATGTGATTATTAAAACTTTACACAAACAATATATTGGTTTGCCTAGTCCAGCAGTTAAATAGGTGTTTTCAAAGTCAATCAGAGATACTTATTTGTAACCCTTTGAAATTGGCTATATTGATGGATTTAACATTTAAGCCACCATAACTTGGAATATGCTTTAATTTCTAGCACTGAGCTAGCAATCCGCACACTTCGACAGAGCTACGGTCTGAAGCCGTTTGTGAAGCAGATTGACACGGTCGCTGCCGAGTGGCCCGCCAGCACCAACTATCTCTACCTGACCTACAACGGCGACACTCACGACCTGGACTTTCCTGGAGGTCACGTGATGGTGATCGGGTCGGGGGTATACCGCATCGGTAGCAGCGTGGAGTTTGATTGGTGCGCTGTTCGATGCATCACTGAAATGAGAAATGTAAGGAACTTAACATTCTTACAGGCGGGTTTTAAAGGCCTGATAAAAACCTGATTTAAATCGGTTTCCAGATTTTTTTGATTTTTTCCCAATTCTTTTTTTTTTTTTTTTCCTAATTTTTTTTTCTCCCGATTTTCCTGATTTTTCCCTTATTTTCCCTATTCTTCCCTATTATTTCCCAATTTTTCTTACTCTAAAGGGGGGAATGTTGTTTGATGCCATTTTTCCCCCTAATCCTCTTCTATCTTGCTTTAGTGCTCACTATCACCCCTGGTTTTGGTGAAAGCCACAGATTTTGAGTAGATGCTCTCATGACTTTTTTGTAGCATATAAACAGACACTTTTCCCCCTGTTTTTTCTTTGAAATGTCAGTTTAGCAAGATTCTGTCATAAGACACTCATTATGCATGATATTTGGACTGGATTTGGGTTCTGTTACAATTATGGAATTAACTGTGGAATTCCAAAAGAAATTGTCACTTTTTGGTCTGGAATCTTAGTCTGAAGTATAGCTAAAAATATGTGCATCATTGGTAATCAGCATCATTGGAAGACCATCTTTTAGCATCATGGTGAAATGCAACCCTGAGACCATTCACATAGACTCTAACATGTGTGATTGTCTCTGCTTTAAGAAGATTTATATTTATGCAGAGAATAATGATGCTCTTTACCATGTAGTCTGTATGTTCGTTATGGTTAATTGCAACCCGAGACAGTGTGCATGTTCTATGCCATGTGTGACCTGGGGGAGGGGGGGGGGGGTGTTTCATAAAGACTAAGATGGATCTACGTTTGACTTGAACTATGGGAGGCCATTCATGCCACTGGCTGCTCTCATCATTGGTCTCTCAATTACAATCTCTAGATATTATTTTTTCCTACAATAATGAACTTTCAAAAAATGTATATTCTGTAGATTTTTTTACCACAATTGGTAGGTCCCTTGAGAAACCAATGCCAGGAATGGTTAGAGGAACTAGTGGCAGGAACGGCCTGCCATAGTTCAAGTCCAACTTAGGTCAATGTGAGTCTTGGTTAAAACACTCCTAAGCTCTACTTCGAGGAGCTTCGAGGAGCTTTCATTGTTAATGTTATTTGTCTGTGATATGTTAATGTATTGTTATATTTTATACAAATGTGAGTCGAAAGACAATTTTTATGCCTTCCTTTTATTTTGTGCATGACAATAAAGAAATTCAACTTAGTTTAAAATGTAGAATGATTGCATCCCTTCCTCTCATCTGCATTTCTTCTTCGTCGCAGCATGGACGGAAGACCATCATGCTCAACTACAACCCTGAGACGGTGAGCACGGACTACGACATGTGCGATCGGCTCTACTTTGACGAGATCTCTTTCGAGACGGTGATGGACATCTACGAGAGCGAGGATCCCACCGGTATCGTCCTCTCCATGGGAGGCCAGCTACCCAACAACATCGCTATGGCTCTGCATAGGCAACAGGTGAGTGGAGATGGTGCACATGATCCATTTGATCAATATGTTGATTCCATTCACACAGTTGTCCAATTTTTTATAACCGCCTAATAGAAACCTATGAAATATTTTTAAATGAAGGAAAGCTTATATTTCTTGTTGGCATTCAATTTGAATTCATTGATTGTGAACTTAAATTGCCAAACACGACTTGTATTCAAGTTGCTCATGCGTTTGTATATAGAGGGCAGCACACAGATGTACACAAAGGAGCGTAATACCCGTTGGCTTAGTGTTATGTAGTGATTGCCAAGTTGCCTACTTCACGAATGACTATATACCCACGCATGAACATCTTTAAGATGAACTATGACATGAGAACCAAAAGTCACAATAAAGAGTGTTTTTTTCACACAAGATTCAATCAATTATGTTTTTACTGTCTTTTGATGTCTGTCACTCATTTATTTTTCGCCCGTAGTGTCGTATTCTGGGTTCCTCCCCCGAGTCGATCGACAACGCGGAGAATCGATTCAAGTTCTCTCGCATGCTGGATCTGATTGGGCTCAACCAGCCACAGTGGAAGGAACTCACCGACATACAGGTAAGATCTTTGCATAGACAATACTCCCCAGGGAGCAGAGCGTGTGCACTATCATGTGTAATGTGGATTTGTAATAGAATCAAGTAGCCAGAGTAATAATATTTACAATGTAACGCACTTAAAAACGTAGTATTAAAGCTTATCTGCCGTAGTTTATAGGAGGGATTAGAATGCCCTGCAAGGTCACTGGACAGGTGGTTATCTCATCAACTCAGCTCTCAGTTAACATAAGAAAAAGAGGATCATGGGGGACCAATGGTCACCGATTAGGCATTGTTTGTTATATAGAGGGCGCAAGTAGCTACAAGTAGTGCAGTGGGCCTTTAAGCGCTACAACAAGTGTGGCTATTATCAGGGAATAGTACAGTGAGATCTGATTTAGCAATCATCTGATAGTCAAGTCAAGTCAAGTCAATAATGGTTTTATTAAAAAACAATGCCTCGCAGCCAAAATGCTGAATTGTGCATGTTTACATGTATACATGAGCTTCATTACATAACATTATATTTCATTTGTTACAATCATTCATTCAAACAGTATTGGTAACATTTAACAGTATTAATGTGTAACATTTAAAATCAATCACTATGTATTATTTACCCTTTTAAAATCTATTAAACTTCACAATAGTAATAACAATAATTGATCAAAAGCAATACAATACATAACATACAAATAAGTAAAAAGCTAATACTGAAATTATTGCACCTGTGTCTTTAACAATTCATATTCATTGAAAATTAAGAGTCAGCAAAATGTTGCTCTATGTTGCCTTTTCATCAATGGTAAGTACATAATTATAAATTGATGTCTCTGTAAAAAGATAAACATATTCCAGAGTGGGTTGTAAAACATGGTTTCCTACGTTAAAACTAAATCATAGTTGGGTATGTATTAAAACATTAGATAATGATAAAGATATTTATCAAATATTGTACCCCCACCCTTCTACCCTTTGAATAGTGTTTTTTCATTAAATTTTTTTTTTTCTCGAAAAGCCTGCACAGAAAAACCATTTCCCTATCGTGTCATTCGAAAGTTTGCTTCATATACAGGTTTATGCTGTAGTTTATTTAAGAGACTTATAAAGGGTTTAGGGTTCACATCCCATCTCATTTTTTGTGAGGTGCTGCCCATGAACGCAAGACACACACAATGACCTGAAAGATACAGTCAAATCGTCTATAGCGACCGTCCATGGAAAACACAAAAAGTGATCTTTATAGACAGGCAGTCTTTTTAGACAAGTTCCTTTAGTCCATGTTTCAATGAGAAACCGTGTTCAAGGGAAACAAAAAATGTGGCCTTTGTAGACAGGTGGTCACTGAAGCAGGTTTGATTGTATCCCTAATCTCTCTTTTCTTATCTTCCAGGCTGCCAAGGAGTTCTGCCAGAGGGTCGGCTACCCGTGCCTGGTGCGACCGTCGTACGTCTTGAGCGGTGCTGCCATGAATGTGGCCCACACTCCCGACAACCTTGAGGGATACCTCAGCAGTGCCGTAGCGCTCGGCAAGGATCATCCCGTCGTTATCTCAAAGTTCATCCAGGAAGCCAAGGTAAGTTACTGTAAAGACTCGTTTACACTAGACGTGGTAAACTGCTTTTAAAAAACACTAGCAAAAGATTTTTAAAACTGTTTTATGTGTGAACGTGTAAAAGGAAAAAAGGAAGCTGTACACTTACCTGTGTGTCAAAAGGTCTAGAAACATGATGCACACTACTCTTATAAAGAAAAGATACAATGTGATTTGCATTTTTTTTTCAATTGCTTTGGAAATTTGAATTATCCCCTCTTCTGAAGTAAAGTTTTTAGAAAGTGGCTTACATGTAAATATTCAAGTTATCAAGGGATATGATGAAATGGCCTACTAGTCAGCTCTTTGTTTTTATGTACAAACTAATTCTGAAGAAACCTAGTTCAAAACCGAGTCTCGTCTTCAGGATGGAGACGTTAAAGGTCTGTCCACGGATGTAGTTGATAATTGATTGAAACACATCTATAAAAGCAAAATTACAAGTTTCTTCAATTTTTCTCCATGTTGCAGGAAATTGATGTGGACGCTGTTGCTCAGGATGGTAAGATCGTTGCCATAGCGATCTCGGAGCACGTGGAGAATGCCGGAGTTCACTCTGGAGACGCCACCCTGGTGACACCTCCGCAGGATCTGAACCAAGAGACGATCGACAAGATAACGGCCATCACTGCGGCCATCGGAGCAAGTCTAGAGGTTAACGGCCCATACAATCTACAGCTCATCGCAAAGGTAAGAGTCATTTATAAAGTTGTACTGTTGTCGAAGAAGTCAGGTGGTGTTCTGATAAGTACTTTCACTTGATATTAGAAAGAAATATAGATCTTTGTCCATCATTAATTAATAGGGACTTTTAGATTTGCACGTAGCTACAAGTAGTACAGTCCCGCTTTAAAGAAGAATAATTAGAAGTGAATTTTGAACCACCTGTATTTTGCCTCCACCCACAGGACAATCAACTGAAGGTGATAGAATGCAACCTGAGAGTTTCCCGTTCCTTCCCCTTCGTCTCAAAGACCTTGGACGTTGACCTGATCGCCTTGGCAACAAAGATCATCTTAGGTATTCCGGTGGAAGCCCTCGGCAAGCTGAATGGCACAGGCAGGGTGGGGGTCAAGGTAAGCAAGACAGCATCAATGTATGCGTAACTAAATCGGTCAATGTGAAATTTTTACCATGTAGTAATGTCCAAACTTCTATAGCGACCACCTTTGTAGAAAGAATACATCTATCTGCTTGTCACAAACCCTATTTTGACTCGTAAGATAACTGCTTCTCATTGATACATATTGACCATCTGTCTATTGGGACCACCATCTGTAATCTTTCTCGTACAGCGATGGGAAGAAATGGCATTTTTATGCCTCCGTTACGAAGTAGCCGGAGGCATTATGTTTTCGGGTTGTCCGTCCGTCCGTACGTACGTACGTCCCGTTCTCGTGATCGCGTTATCTGAAGAACCGATTCATGGATTCCTGCCAAACTTTGGTCATGTATGTATCTTGCAGAGCCGATGAACTGATTAGATTTTGGGGTCACGAGGTCAAAGGTCACAGGGCTCATTATGTATGCAATAACAGCTCGTGATCGCGTTATCTGAAGAACTGATTGATGGATTCCTGCCAAACTTAGGTCATGTATGTATCTTGCAGAGACGATGAACTGATTAGATTTTGGGGTCACGAGGTCAAAGGTCAAAGGTCACAGGGCTCATTATGTATGCTGAAACAGCTCGTGATCGCGTTATCTGAAGAACCGATTGATGGATTCCTGCCAAACTTAGGTCATGTATGTTACTTGCAGAGCCGATGAACTGATTAAATTTTGGGGTCATGAGGTCAAGGTCAAAGGTCATGCGGCTCATTATGCATGCAAAAATAGCTTGTGATCGCATTATCATTAGAACAGATTGATGGATTCCTCCCAAACTTAGATCATGTATGTATCTTGCAGAGCCAATGAACTGAGTAGATTCTTGGGTCATGAGGTCAAAGGTCAAAGGTCATGAACTCATTATGTATGCAAAAATAGCTTGTGAACGCATTCTCATTAGAACTGACAGATGGATTACTATTTAACTCGGGACATCTTGCAGAGCCAATGAACTGAGTAGATGTTAGGGTCATGTGGTCAAAGATCAAAGGGTCATATATGTATATGAGAAATTGCTTGTAATCACAATATTCTGAGAACCTGTAAATGGATTACAATTGAACTTGAATTTGAACAATTTCTTCTGTTTTGGTTTGTAAAATTGCTCTATGACGGAGGCATCATTTCGACTGCGCGCAGTCGAAGTTCCATCTAGTTGTTATTGCTATATATGGTAGAAAGTATATCACCCCACCGTACAACAGTTTTATCAATCAGTGGAAACATCGCACCAGTTGTGCCCTGCAAAATTTTAACCAAATTGTCCTTATATTGTGCAAGTGATTGAGCTGCCGGCCATTCCTGCTTAAGATGAATATTTCCTATTTCAAGCATTCAAACTAATGTTTTGAACCCTAGATTACCCTTGTTCGTAAATCATTCAAATTACGCAGGGTTTTCATTTATCCTTGGGAGATTATTTTTGTTGTGGAAGGGTTGCGACCTTCGACTCGTTACCATCTGTTAAATACCATCGTCTCTCCATCTTACCACCAGGTAAGCCAATTCTACCTCTAGATTACCCTTTTCTTGCTTTGTAAGGCAAATTTATTTATCCTTGGGAGATTATTTTTGTTGTGGAAGGTTCGCGACCTTTCACTCATTACCGTCTGTAAATCATTGTCTCTCCATCTTATCACCAGGTACCCCTTTTCTCAGCTCTCTTTCCTTTTATTTATCCTTCCCCTTCTTCTGACTCACCTCACCTCAATTTAATATTTGATTGTAATTTAATTTAATTTAATTCAATTCAATTAATTTAATTTTGATCTATTTAATTTTAATGAAATTTTAATTGCCAGGTCCCGCAGTTCTCCTTCTCCCGTCTGGCCGGTGCGGACATGCTCCTGGGTGTCGAGATGGCGAGCACAGGCGAGGTGGCGTGCTTTGGTGAAGACCGGTTCGAAGCTTACATGAAGGCCATGCTCAGCACAGGATTCCGTATCCCCAAGAATAACATCCTCCTCTCGATAGGAAGCTACAAGGTATAGGAACCCGTCTTCAGTGATTAGTATTTTTGTTACAAAGTATTTGGCATCACCTGTGCCAGACAATAGGCCATTTTTATAATGTAAGCAAATTTATACTTACCGGTAAAGAGAAGGTTGAGTTCTGGGAAGAGGTGAAAAATAATTTGTGAGCGTTATCATTGTTTTGATGCGAATGTGGAAGAACTTCAGAAAAAAAGTGTTTCCTGAAAATCATGGCTCTTCAAATGCCTTCATGTTCTAAGTATAACAAGTAACAGCTTAAAAATGAGCCTGATTTATGCCTTATGTTTGTGTAGTCCCACATACATCTTTCTGTGTACAGTGCCTGTTACTTTACCAAGACTGGACCAAATTCCTTATCATTTTGATGACTCCAGAAACTTACGTATGTTAGAGGCGAGGACCTCTAACAAGCAACTTGAGGCCCCTATTAACCCTTACTGTACTGGGCTATTTTGAGCACCCTCTGACTGGGGGGGGGGGGGGGGGGGCTGGGAGGCCCCCCCCCCCCCATGATCTCGGCCGTCGAATGTCCGATGAAATCGAAAATTTGCATATTTGTAGATATTTACGTAAGGAACAAGACGGTATAATTAGTTTTTTCCTAATATGCAAATTTTTGTCGTTATAGCCTAATTAATTATGCAAAATGCTAATTTTATGCATTTTACAGAAAACTCTACAAATTTGTCCGTAGACTTGTGAAGAATCTTGAAAATGTATTGAATAGATGTTTCCTTCATCTCAAATTCATGAGGTTTCATTATTTTTATGATATTTGAAAATACATAGGTTAATTTGCATAATTTATGAATACGCATTCATGAATATCATATCTGGAACTATATTTAGGGAACTAGGATCATTACAAAAATTGTCAGACTCCACTTTTTGAATGTTTTAACTCATTATTTATATGAAACATTTCTACTAACACAAAATAGTTATTTGATGTAATTAATAATGATAATTTATGCAAATTTGATGCGATTTTCAACTATTTATTTTTATTATGTATTTTATTGTTTTTTATTTCTCATTATATCTATTGTTTTATTTCTAATGTATTCTTTTGTTCTGGAATACATCAAGTTACTCTGAGAAACATATAAAAGCAATTTGATATCAATTCATATCTTCACATTTCTGCTTGTACATGAATATATTCAATTATAGCACTTTTTTGATGACATGCGCATACTAATTGTTATGTAACACCTTACAGGTATATCCGATTTTGACGAAAATGGTATCAAAATGTGTGCAAGACTTGAGGGAAAAAAGTCATGAAACGACAATTCAAAATTCCAAGCGGTTGCAGCGCGATCTCCGAAAATGTCGAGGGGGGGGGCCTCCCAGGCCCCCCCCCCCCCCTAGTACAGTAAGGGTTAAGGAACACACAATATTACATTAAATTACATTGGAACACTGTTTTTATCAGGACAAAAATTAGAAAAAACAAACTTTCAATCGAACTTACTTTGTGTTTCAGGGGAAAATGGAACTTCTTCCTGCCGTGAGAACACTGGCTGCAATGAACTACAGCCTGTATGCCAGCATAGGTACAGCTGACTTCTACAATGAACACGGCATCAAGGTAAGCGTAACTTGACTGGGTTTTGGTGGTGGTGGTGGTGGTAGAGGGATGTAGAGGGGGGGGGGGGGTAGCTGGTCATAATTGTGGTGGTAGTGCAGGGGATGAAGGGGTACCTGGTGGTGGTGATGGGGGTAAGGATTCCGACGAGCGGCGAATAAAAATGAGTGGTCAAAAAGTGGACACGAGGGTGTTCATTGCTGATGAAACTGACCAATGACAAGGGTTGCAATCAATGACTCAGTTATGTTGGTGGTAGTGGTGGTAGGGGAGGGGGGGGAGGGGTTAGCTGGTCATAATTATGCTGATAGTTACAGGGGGGCGGGGTGACTACCTGCTGATGGGGTGGTGATGGTGGTAAGGAGGAGCTGCGAATCAAAATGAGAAGTCGCAAAGTGAACCTGAGGGTGTTTATTGCTGATAAATGAGAAGGGCTACAATGGAAGTGATGAAAATTTTAGAAGTCTTTCACTCGCCGGGCTTAGAAGATTTCTTCTACCTCCAATTCAGGCTACCTGTATTAAGAAAACATCACCTTAATTATGGTATTTATATATTCAGTTATAAAGACAACCTAAGATATTAAATCACACATCTTTCATACCTCTTCCCCTCAGATCAAGCCAGTCGACTGGCCTTTTGAAGAGGAGACGCCTGAGCAGAAGAAAGCCAACGGCGACGCCCCTTTGAGCATGATGGACTACCTCTCGGAGAAGCACTTTGACATGGTCATCAATCTACCAATGAGGAACAGCGGAGCCCGTAGAGCCTCGTCGTTCATCACCAGGGGATACCGGACCCGACGCATGGCCATCGATAAGGAGATTCCGCTCATTACGGACATCAAGAAAGCTAAGATGTTCATTGAGGTGAGCAATTATGTTGACAAATGCCTCAGTCATGCCTTTGCATATTTGGCTTGCGTATCACTGCATATTTATGGCAAGCCGTTTTAACATTTATTCCTATTTCTTGATATCAAGAAATAGTTTTCTGTTGTAAAGCAATGGTAATTCTTGATATCAAGAATTTGATTTCTTGATATCAAGAATACGATTTCTTGATATCAAGAAATACGAATAAATGTTAAAACGGCTTGCCATTAATATGCAGCAACACGCAAGCCAAATACGCAAGTGTGTGACTGAGGCATAAGAGCACACATTTCTATTTTATTTGACTTTGATGCCCACCATACATTATTTTCTACTCAGTGGGTACTGTCTTTGCAAAATAGATTTGTACATGCTGGATAGTTGGGGGCTAAGTGAAGTATGTCGGGTTTAAGAATCTTATCGTGCTGTGTTTGTTTTTATACTCTCGTGGTAAATTAACAATGATCGTTAATCATTCATCTCCTCATGACTTCTTTCAGGCTTTGCGTCGCATTGGAGGTGCTCCACGCATGAAGACCCACATCGACTGTCTCACCTCCAACCGGACGATACGTCTCCCGGGTCTCATCGACGTCCACGTGCATCTCCGAGAACCGGGAGCCACGCACAAGGAGGACTTTGCCTCTGGTACGGCCGCAGCTTTGGCTGGAGGAATCACGATGGTCGGTGCCATGCCTAACACGACGCCGTCCATCACTGACCAGTCCTCGTTCCAACTTGTCAAGAAGGTAAACGGAGGAGAAAGTTGATTTGACCCTGTTGGAAGTGAAAAATGAAAAAGATTACTTACATATCAAAGTAAAGCTTATAAGCCATATATTATAATGATATCATCCCATGCCATTTTAGTATCTTTTAGAAGTAGCAGCTCTCTGAAAAGTCCAAATCAAAAGCTTTGAAAATCAGATGTTGTAGATCTAAGAAGTAGCTATCGACTTGATGACATCATCTTATATGGAGTATGCATATTCACAAGACTTTGCATTA
Source organism: Strongylocentrotus purpuratus (assembly GCF_000002235.5). Taxonomy (NCBI): domain Eukaryota; kingdom Metazoa; phylum Echinodermata; class Echinoidea; order Camarodonta; family Strongylocentrotidae; genus Strongylocentrotus; species Strongylocentrotus purpuratus. The sequence continues at coordinate 22,047,065 of NW_022145598.1, forward strand.
AATAGGCACAGCTCTTCCCCTCAGCTATATGTGACTATGCCACCTATGTTAGATCAGGTCCGGAAGATTTCAATGAGGTCCTGATCATCAGTACCTCATTTTTTTTCAGAAGGAACGTTCCTGCCCCAATGCTTCTTAGCTGTATGGTCCTCATGATGGCACTCTCTGAATTACCTTGTTCTTTCCTCAAAGACTCCTTTAAAATGAAATGTTTGTTTTAGCTCTGTTTGCTCTTCTCCATTCACTATTGTTCACCAATCTACTTTACGATTTGAACGTTCACAGCTTGCTCAACTCGGGGCCAGATGTGACTACGCCATCTATGTCGGAGCGGGACCTGATAACTTCAACGAGCTCCCGATCATCGGTAACGCCGCCATGGGGATGAAGATGTACCTCAACAAGACATTCACATCACTCAGATTGGACAGTGTATCGACTTGGATTGAGGTATTGACTCTTGTGTTTAATACCGTTTGCCATTTACCATGCCCAAATCTATTGATATAGCAATAAACCTATTTAATTAGACAATGTACTCCTTTGTGTTACCTCAACAAGACATTCACATCACTCAGGTTGGACAGTGTATCAACTTGGATTGAGGTATTGATTCTTGTGTTACTGTTTGCAGTTTAAAGTGCCCAAATCTATTAATATAACAATAATAAATTTATTATTTTTAATTTGGCATCACCTGTGCCTGGGAGGCGAAAAGCGAACTGAATCATAAACCATCGGGTCTCTCCTCCCCCGTTTAACTGCTTGGGGCTGTAAAGGTGAACCGCTACACAGGGCCTCCATTTAACATCCTATCTAAGGGACGGTGCGTTTTCCACTTAACATAGCCTTTGTTACCTCTCATCTTGTTAGATTTGAAGTGAAGGTTGAGTACTGGTAAAAGTGAAAGTAATATGTGAGTTTTCTCAATCTCTTTTGCTTTTATTTGGGAGAATGCCACATGGTAAGAATTCATTCTAAAATGCTCTGCATTTAAAATGGCTCAAATTTTGCTGCTGTGTTCAGTGCTTAGAATGGTCTTTGTTTCTACCAAATTTAGTGACCATAATAAGCCAGTTCATGGATACAATGTGCGCATGGGCAGATAAAGGTCATTTGTACCAAAAAGGTAAAACCCACAGAGATGAATACTGGATATGGGCTCATGAAAGTTATGTAACATTATTCATTTATGCACCAACGGTACATTCTAAGATACGCAGGTCGAAGTATTCTTTTCAAGAGGGCAAACAAAAGGTATTCATGAAGCACATCTAGGTTGGCAGTTATTATTCTAAGATGCGCAAAGTGGAACTTCTTCCATGTGTAAAAGGTCTGTGGATATTTGGGGTCATTTGTACCATTGTGCTATCTGTAAACTCCCTTATTCAATCATGGCATGTACATCTGTTTTCACAGCATCTTCAAAACTGGCCTCGTCACCTGCCCCTGGTAGCCCATGCTGAGGGAAGAACAACCGCAGCTATCCTCTTCATTGCTCAGTCTCTCAACAGACCCATACACATCGCGCATGTCGCCAGGAGAGAGGAGGTCGGTTCACATATCGTTTTTTATAAAATAACCTCCTAACATCTTGTTTCTTTGTCATTCTTTAAAACTTTATTTTGTTGGAAAACTCACATTTCCTTAACCTGCATATAACGGTTACGATTGATCCAAAGCCAGAGCTGCCAACCAGTACGATTTTATCGTATTTCGTACAATTTTTTTAGAAGTAAATACGACAGTGTGTGTGAGGGTGTGTGTGTGTGTGCCCAACACATTCTCATAGCCCATTCTCTCTTGTAAAGTATCCGACAAGTATTTAACATCGGCAATTTGGGAATGTTCATTGGTTCATCGAACTTATCAGTCGTGACAAAATCATGCTTATTCAACCATTCGTCCATTAAAAAATTACTTCCTGTATGTAGGAACTTATGCAAAAAAAAATTTCATTTATCGTTTTTCTAACAGTTTTTATAACACTACAGTCTATCGGGGAAAATGAGTATGGTAAAACCGGTCACTCAAAGATTTTTACTTTTTTGAAGCACAGTTTTTGTAGGGCTTCATTATTGCACCATATCACAGACACTGATAACACGTAGGGCCATGCATCTCAGATATTAACATTGTTAAACGATGCCTTTAATCTTAATTCTTAGCTCATCCCTATCTTGTATTTTGTTGTCTCTTCAGATTGAGTGCATCAGGATGGCCAAGGAATCCGGCATGCAGGTCACCTGCGAGGTCACACCTCATCACCTGTTCCTGACCGAGGATGACCTTGATGACATAGGTCATGCCAGGGGTCAGGTCAAGCCTTGTCTGGTGACTGCTGATGACCAGCAAGCATTATGGGATAACATGGACATCATTGATTGCTTTGCGACCGACCATGGTAAGCTTTCAGACATACACTTTTCGATTTTTCATCTATCTATTACCCCATAGCAGTTTTCTCATTTTCTAAATTAATCGGTTTCCTCTCCTCAAATTGTCAACAATTGATCTTATTTTCCACTCCTAAATAGTTTGTTGTTTTTTTTGCCGAAAATCCATGCGGGGAAGGACTTTCATTTAACAGCGTGCAGTTGAAGGCGCTGATTTGTGCTTGTGAACTTGTCACAAATAATAGTAACAATGTCGTTTTTAGAAGAATGTGTAAGATCATTAATGTAAATCAAAAACAGTAGAGGACCTAGGATAGAACCTTGTGGTACGCCGTGTGTAATAGAAGAAAACTTGGAGGAATCATTATTATAAACTACATATTAAAGGTAAAGACCAGTATTGGTAACGCCCCAATTTCAAAAAATGAAATGGAAGCTCTCATTACCAATCATGTGAAAGAATATGTTTTGACTAATACATGATGATAAAAAATTTGACGGGAAACCGCCTACTAATTCATATATTTGGTAAATTTATCTCTCTCATGGTCGTGTGAGAGAGATAGGGTAGTCCCATATACATCTTTCTGTGTATAGTGCTTGTAACTTTACGAAGAATGGGCCAAATTTCTTATCATTTTGATGATTCCAGAACCTTGCAGATGCTAGATGCTAGATGATCAACCTTTTCTGATCGATTCCACAACGTTTCTTTCACAATGCAATCGCATGACCATTACTGGTCTTTACCTTTAAGATCTATTAGAAAGATTACTTTTAAACCAAGATGACAGACAAATTTGAGTGTTGTTCTAGTTTTCGAGTGGTGAGTCAACACACCAATTACTGAGCCAGGCATAGTGCCATAAATCGAAACTAAAAAAAAACAAAATGTGTACCTGTGTATAAGACGCACCCGACTTTCAATTTTGTTTGGCGGCAAAAAAGTACGTCTTGTACACAGAGATTTACGGTAAGCGCTATGGTACTTATTGTTTTTAGCGCTCCTAAATATTCTATATTATTGTTATCATTACTACTTATTATTTCTGACAGCCCCCCATACGGTAGAAGAGAAGAACAGTGAGAACCCTCCCCCAGGCTTCCCAGGTCTTGAGACCATGCTACCTCTCTTACTGACGGCCGTCAATGAGGGCAGGCTCACCATTGAGGTAAATAATCTTATTATGCACCACGTGGTGTGCTGAAAGCCAGAAGTTAAAGAAGATAAAGTTGAGTTCTGGTCATGCGATTGCATTGTGAAAGAAACATTGTGGAAACAATCAGAAAAGGTTGATCTTCTAGCATATAAGTATTGGTGTGTACTGCAATGATCTGGAATCATCAAAATGATAAGAAAGTTTGGCCAAGTCTTGGTAAAGTTACAAGCACTATACACAGAAAGATGTGTGTCAAACTGTCCCATTTTTTATGATGTTACATGCTATATTTAAAATATTAAGGCATTTGAAGAGCCATGCTTTTCAGGGAACACTTTTTATCTGATGTTCTTCCACACTTGCATAATACAGTGATAAAGCTCACTAATTATTTTTCACCTCTTCCCAGAACTCTACCTTCTCTTTAAGTCTGTGTAGGATGATGTTGGTTATGTCCTTCTAGTTCTCAGCAGACAATAATGTAAATTATGTTTATATTCAACTTACAAAAAGGTATAACATAGGCACAAAAGCTCTAACTAAAAGTGACACGACAGGACTGGTTTGACATTACCATTAATCAAAGCATTCTCTGTCCCTGAACTGTACGATAATTGGTTTTAAAAAATTACAACTCGCCACAATTTGTATATAAAATAAAGAGCAGTGTCTCTGAAGTTGAAGTGGATGTAAATGAATTTTAAAAGTGCATTCTACACATTCCTACAGTGATGTCAATTTTAGTACTACTGGATGAAGCAGCCACCATGCTGTGTGTGCTGATATGAAATTGAAATCTTTAGGTGTAACTCATTTTTCAGATAGTTATTTTTAAATATATATTATTATTTCAATTTCAATTATATTGGCCAATTGTGCTTACACTTTGGAACCTACATGTAAGTATTGTCATGATACAGTCAAACCTGCTTTAGTGACTACCTGTCTACAAAGGCCACATTTGATGCTTCCCTTGAAAACGATTTCTCATTTAATCATGTACTAAAGGAACCTGTCTACAAAGACCACCTATCTACGAAGATGACTTTTTGTGTTTCCCTTGGGAGGTCGCTATAGACGGGTTTGACTGTATTCATATTTTCTCTCTCTCTCTCTCTCATTACCAATATCTAATCTTTGACCTTTGACCCGTTTCCCAGGACATAGTCCTCCGTCTCTACACAAACCCCCGGAAGATCTTCAGCCTCCCGGAGCAGAAGGAGACCTACATCGAGGTGGACCTGGACCACATCTGGACCATCCCTGAGGCCATGACCCACACCAAGAGCAAGTGGACCCCGTTTGCAGGTCGCAAGGTCAAAGGGGCGGTGCGAAGGGTCGTGCTGAGAGGAGAGCTGGCCTACGTAGATGGGCAGGTGAGGAGGGCCAAAGATCAGGGCAAAGATCTTGGGTCCTTTGTAAATTTAACCAAGAATTGAGAAAGACAAGCAAACATTGATACTGCTGGGGGGTGTTTCACAAAGATCCCTAGTCAAACTTAACTCTCAGTTGGACTTAAACATTATGGAGAGCCATTTGTAGCCTCAAATAAAATATATTCAAAAAACAAAAATTCAAGTATTTTAGACTTTTCGTAAATTCCACATCAAGAACATGAAATCTCGTTGATTATAGAAAATATGAATGATTTGAATGAACAATTTATGCCTTTTAAAATAACTTTTACAAAAAACATTTTCAAAGATGCTAACAGCTTTCCATAATTGTTAAAGTCCAACTTAGATATAAGTTCAACTTTAAGGATCTTTGTGAAACACCCCCAGGTTTCATTTTCCCTTGTTTTTTTGTCTCATTCAATCTCTATTAAGGATGTCACCCTAATGAAATCTATGGGTATACTAATAAGTTTGGTTTATATACACGCATGGAACAAATTACATTGGACTTACCATAGAACATATGACATCATATGTGCCACCATATTCAAAATTAGTATACACTGTATAAACCTTCATACATGGAATTAACATTACCTACAGAGTGTAAATGTTGTCTGTTTAGAGCCAGAAAGGTGTTGACTCTACTTCAAAAGTAGTTGAGTCAAAGCCCTTTTAGCTCCAAACAGACAATGTAAAATGTGGTGTAATATCTAGGCCATAACTTTTACTTTAACCTAAGAGATACAGTCAAACCTGCTTTAGTGAAGCATGTACAAAAGGAACCTGTACTTAAAGACCACCTGCCTATAAAGACCACTTTTTCTCGCCTCCCTTGGGTGGTCTTTATAGACAGGTTTCACTGTTTTTGGAATATTTAGGTCATACAGTTAAGGATTTCATCAACACAAAGCCAAATCTGAATGGTCCTATTATGTTTGTTCAACAGGTGGTGGTGGAACCAGGCTTTGGTAAGGACGTACGTACCATGCTGGAGGGCGTACCGACGCCCGCACCCCTGTCGGTCCAGGTTGCCCTTAACCCCCAGGTGTTGGGACAGCCCTCCTCCCGACCTACCTCACGCCCCTCCTCGCCCCACAGGCTGGGTAAAGAGGGTGAGACGCGCTTCCTGTTGCCTGCCAGGATCCATCGCCTGTCGGAATCTGGTGGTAAGAATGCCTTCAAGACATGGCTTTTCATTTCATTTTATTTTTATTTTTTATATATATTTTTTAATTTATTTATTGATTGATTGATAATGATTTATTGATTATTATTATTATTATTATTTTTTTTTTTTTTTTTTTTTTTTTGGGGGGGGGGGGGGTTCAGAATATCTGTGAGATGTCCATGTACACTAGGCCCTTGTTTAAATGTTCTTATTTTGAGGATTAAGGACACATGTTAGTTTCAAGCCATGCCTTAAGATATAGGAGGTTGCTATAGATTAATGGTTTTAATTTGAAAAAAGGCTTTAATAAGGGCATGGGGTGGTAACCGTTACCAGTTTGATTTTTTTTTGTTTTGTTTTGTTTGGATTTTTTGAGTGACATTAGCACATAATGTGTACTTATAGCTGGTTTTCTTGGCTTGACTTTTCTTCTTCAAGAAATTTTGAGTCCAACTTCCTTAAATTTCCAAATGTTTGTTTTTGTACCATGAAATTTGATGGTGGCGTGAGAGTGGAAAGAACGGAAGGTGAATCACCTAAATGGATTAAACCGTTAGCGTTTTCCATTTCCTCCAGCTGCTTGTGGGATCTACCATCCTGAGGGTGTTTCACAAAAATTCTAAGTTGGACATAAAAGTTATGGAAAGCCGTTAGCATCTTTGAAACTATTTTTTAAAAGTTATTTTAAAAGGCATAAAATGTGGATTCAAATCATTTATATTTTCTGTCATCAAGGAGATTTCATGTTCTTGATATGGAATTTATGGAAAGTCTAAAATACTTGTTTTCTTGCTTTTGAATATATTTTATTTTAAGTTTACAAATGGCTCTCCATAATGTTTACGTCCAACTTAGAGTTAAGTTCAACTTAAGATCTTTGTGAAACACCCCCTGGTCATAAAAGTACAGACTGTATACTCCAATAATAATCATCAACCCGTTTTTTTTCCATTCCAGATCCCAACCTGATGTCGCCCCCTACAAACCCCCCTCAGCCCACTAGGACCTTCTTTTCCTCGCCCCAGCAGGGCCTCATGTCCCCCTTCGGGTATGGGGATGCACCCCCTCCTCTCACCCCTGTACCCAGTGTGGCTACCGGTGGGGTCTCGTTGATGGGGAAACACATCCTCAGTGCGGCACAGATGACCAAAGAACAGGTTAATTTGTGTTTTCTTTAAAGCCCCACTGCACTACTTATAGCTGCTTGCGCCCTCTATATAGCAAACAATGCCTAATCGGTGACCATTGGTCCCCCATGATCGTCTTTTTCTTATGTTAATTGAGAGCTGATTTGATGAGATAACCACCTGCCAGTGACCTTGCAGGGAGGTCTAATCCCCCTGGCCAAACTAGTACAGACAGGCTTTAAGAAGTGTAGCTGTGTACGAAGTAAATGTATGGTTTTACCTTTAATAATCGCAATTTATTTGATATCATTTTTTTTTTCTTTGAAAATGCTGTGCCTTTCAAATTTTCAACTGACTGCTACAAAAGTTTGATGTTGTTGCTTCATTTTGACTTTATTATGTTCAATTTTATTGTTATAGTGACAAAGTTATTGATATAGTTATACTGTATCATTTTATTAGTAATATCATCATCATCATCCTCCTCATCATTATCTCTATTGTCATCCTCCTCCTCCTCCTCATCATCATCATAATAGGTCATCATTTGTCCCTGAAGTTTGAATAGATTAGCGTTCACTTGAGCACACTTGTGATGTGATGTGATAACGAGACTTGATGTTATCCTGTGTACAATGCTATAAATTAAAACCTTTTTTTCAAATTCACAGCTTCATCAGCTATTCAACGTGGCCCACAACATGAGAATGAATGTCCAGAAAGAGAAGAGCATGGATTATATACTAAAGGTAAGCGCAATAAACCCAACAAGTCTGAAACTTCTAGTATGATCGATCATATCTCTCTTGTCATGACATTATCATCACTATGTTTTAATAGTATTGTTAGAAACCATTCATGTAGCCATATCTGTGTCTATTGCTTCTCAAAGTTAATGATCTTCAGCAAGAATTAAATGGATTCTTCATTTGTACTATTCCATACTTAGTCACCTTTACACCTTTATAAAAGAAAAATATTGTTGTTTGTTGCCAATTTGAAGGGCAATGTGCAATAAACTTAGCCCTAAACATAAATCCTGTCCTTAAATGTATAACTGATAAGCTCCTGGATGTCGGTAAAACTTGTATAAATCCTGTCTTATACCATTTGTGATTAATCTAGGATAAGTCTGATGATGTAAGAAGCCAGCGCGAGAACCTAAAAAAATTAGAGCTAAAATTTATCCTCGAAAAGAAAATAGTGGTATTGTTGTAGGAAACCAATATAGAGACATCTTGCCATGTAAGTTAGCCGTTTAATTTGTTTTAAACTTGCCCTGTTCAATACTCGAACTCGAGGACATTCTCGATTTTCAAGGAAAGATCTCGTCTACACATAAGGAAATGCTTTTCAGCAACAGAGTGGTGTAGTCTCCCTCAAGAAATAGTTGACTCAAACTCCATCGATATCTTCAAGATGAGAATGGATAAGCACTGGTGGTCTGATTGATTCAAGTTAAGTTAATTTAAAATGATCATAACAGTCCCAACCCTGCGCATGTACAAATAAGTTAACTCTAGAACATAACCAACCCTGAAAAAGGGACCGAGGATTACAGGATCTACCTCTCCTAGTATCATGATGATGATGTCTAATATTGTCTTCCATTGGTTTAGGGTAAGGTTGTATCTCTGATGTTCTACGAGGCAAGCACTAGGACCTCATGCTCCTTCTTGGCAGCCATGCAGCGTCTCGGAGGTAGCGTGATCAACTTCAACGAGAGTACCTCGTCTCACAAGAAAGGAGAATCAATGTCAGGTATGTTATTGCATGTGATGTATTCACTAATGTATGTACAAATGTAAAGTTAGACAAATTAGGCCTGAGTAATGTTGGGAATTTTATAAACCGAGTCCTGACGACCTTGCACCAATCAGGAACCGGTGTCCCGATATCAGCTAGCAGAATCTTTCACTTGCCTCTATAAATAGCACATATCATCATCGTACATACTTGTTGTTGTTTTAGTTTTAATGGTGTGTATCATTCATTTATGAATATTTACGCTGAGCTACATACATTAGTCTATGTTCAGTCTGTATCTGTTTGCGGTGAGCTAAACTACTCGACAAAACTAGTCATTATCGTTGATTCAATCATACTAATATGTACGTTTATATCGCAGGTTCTCATAAATTTCTTTGACAGTCCAGATGTAATTTCCATGAAAGCTTAACAGTCATTCATGTACCGTTACATCAAATGAAGTAGAACAATGCACTATTAATTCCTGGAAAGCCAGACGGAACTCAAACATTATTCAACTTTGTTTCAGACTTGGACAATATACTCCTAAAATATGATAATTTTGAACTGATTGTGATAAAATTACTTAACCATTAATCAAATATATTTTTGTTAACAGATACCGTGCAGATGATGGCCAGCTATGCCGATGTGATAGTCCTACGTCACCCTGAGCCCGGGGCTGTCGAGGCGGCCTCTAAGGCCTGTCGCAAGCCCATCATCAATGCCGGTGATGGGGTTGGAGAGCATCCTACCCAAGCCCTGCTGGATGTCTTCACCATAAGAGAGGAGATCGGTACCGTCAATGGAATGACGGTAAGATGGTCGACCTTCTCAAATTGGCATTAAAAATCTTTAACGAATTAAAGGGAGTGTAGCCTGACGAGACTACGTTTCTTTCCCGTGGCCTGACTGAGGGCCAATCATCAGTTTCACAAAAGCTGACCGTGTAGAGATTATTAAAGTCACTGACTACCGCTAATCAAGTCCATTTGTTAAGTTCAGTTGTCCAAAATAAGACGTAGATGGCGTTAATCATTATTTGCCAAGCTACACTCCCTTTAAGAAGAAAAATTTCTCTGATGGATTAAATGAACATGGTTTTCTAATTCAAATTGGCAACACTGAAATCGTCCTATTAAAGGTAATGACACTTTTCCATCAAAATCTGTATTTGCATTGAAACTGATAATTGAATATTACAAGAAAAGAAATTAAATGACTTTGATTCTACAGTTTATTGCCAAGTTAAAATCATTTGATACCTTTAAAGTTAAAGATAAGGAGGAGGAGGAATTGAATATATGCATTCCATATTGCAAGGGATATGCCAATATACAAATTCTTCAGGATTTTATTTTTAAACAATCATGCCATTTAATGAAAGGCAACAGATACTGACTCATTTTTGTATAACAATTGTTGAAATTATTGTGTTATTTGATTCATTAACAACTGTTTGTTTTACTCACCGTATGCCATACAGATCACAATGGTGGGCGATCTGAAGCACGGTCGCACCGTCCACTCTCTGGCCAGACTCTTGACCCTTTATCGGGTCAATCTTCGCTACGTCTCGCCGGACAGTCTCAAGATGCCGGCTAAGGTCAGAGAGTATGTCCAGAGCAGAGGCATCCCACAGGTCAGTCTCACTCGTAGATGATTCCAAAGGACTAAGGTAGTCGTGAGAATCTCAATGGTTCTTGAGGCAACTTGTAGTAAACTTCTCGTTGAACCAAGGAGTTTTAAAAGATGGAGTCATATCTAGCTCATTCCCTTTTGTATTCATATTTTATTATCTGTTGTTAACGAGATTTCTTTATTCAAAATATCATAACTCAAGCTTTCAAATGATGTTGACGACATCGTACCTCGGACATTTAAGGTAACAGCACACCTGTCAACTAATTGAGTAGGTTATTCCCTGAGAGAAATTCTTAAAACTTTTCTTATGTGCCAACATTCATTTATGATAACTGTTTATGAGCATTTAAAGTGCAATTTCAACGACAACAAAAATACATGATGGTTTTCACTCTTATCCTTATTTAGGAGGAATTCAGCAGCATTGAAGAGGCTTTGCCAGAAACAGATGTGTTATACATGACCAGGATCCAGAGAGAAAGATTTGAAAGCGTCGAAGACTACGACAAGGTATGATATGCTTTATGTTTGACCCAAGCCATGGTTGTTGTTTTTTCTTTCTTTTCTTTTCTTTTCTCTTTAAAGCCGGTCTACACTAGTTTATCCAGGAGGGATTAGACCTCCCTGCAAGGTCACTGACAGATGATTGTCTCATCAAATCAGCTCTCGATTAATATAAGAAAACAGGGATCATAGGGGACCAACAGTCACCGATTATACATTATTGCTATATAGATGGCGCAATTAGCTATAAGTAGTGCAGTGGGGCTTTAAAAATGAAAGTAGTATACATAAACAGTAGCTGTCGAGAGGTGATTGTTATTACATGTACAGCTTGACTTCTCCCGATACAATCATGCATGTAAACTTTCTCTTATTATTGGTCCAATTTATTTCAAACTTTCGCTATTCTGATTCTCTCTGATTTTTCTGCTGTCATTCAAATGAACTTATAACAACAGTTGGATTGGCCTTTAATTGCTCACTCTATTTCCACAATGCAAGGGCTGTCTCACAAAATGACCAAAGCTGAATTTTCCTTTCCTAATTCCCTTTCCACAATACCTCTGCTCTGGGCAGTTCATCAAGCGTTCTCACACAGGCCTCATTTATGTTTGATGTCGTTTACTCTCTCTTTTTTCCCGCTAGGTCTCTGGTCAATTCATCTTGACCCCTCACACGATGACCAAGGCCAAAGCAAAGATGGTGGTCCTTCACCCTCTTCCCAGGGTTAATGAAATCAGGTACGTTCAAATCAACTATCAACTAGGGGCACCAGTACAACAATTTTAACAGGGGGTGTGTGGGATCAAATCTGCCCAAGTTTTCTTGAAATCAAGTTCAACAGTAAAAGTGATTTTTTTTTTTCTTTTTTTTTTAAATCTTAGAGGTGAAACATTTCCTCATTTCATCTGCTGCAATTCAACATAGAACTATGTTCTTTTGTCTTTCAAAAGAAGATATCTCCTAATCTGCCAACTGGTATGAAAATGTTTCTTATAATGGATGAAGTGAGTTTGATGTGGGAGCAGTGTCACATTCTGTCAATTCCAGCTGTAAATGGAATTCTGAGTATAACTAGCAAAATGTACTTTTCTACTTTAATATCTCTGCAATGGAGAGATATATAAAACTTGAACTTTGTATTTTAGATTGTAACAAATTCTTGTCCATATCCGTTTCTTGCAGTCCTGCTGTTGATACGGACCCTCGTGCAGCGTACTTCAGACAAGCGGAATGTGGCATGTACGTCAGGATGGCTCTCCTGGCCATGGTACTAGGCAAAGCATAGATCACATGTGGTCTTTGACAGTGTCAACAAAGTCTTTTGCAGCATCAAGATGGTCTTGTGACAGGGTCAGTGGGTCTATGACGTTGTCTACATGGAGTTTTACAGTATCAGTGTGTTTTTGACAGGACAGGCAAACCTGTCTTAGTGGCCCCCTGTTTATAATGGTCACCTTTATTATGTTCTTCTGGGGAAAAAATAATTTTATGTGTTGCAGAACCTGTATATGAAGGCCACCTGTCTATAGTGGTCAGTTTGCATTTTCCCCTTGGGTGGCCTCAATAGGCAGGTTTGACTGTATCTATGTTGCCTTTAACAATGTCAGTATGGTTTTGGGCAAGGTATTAGTTGCTTTTTGACAGTAGCTGTATGGCCTTGCCAAGTAGCATCGCTGTTTTTGACAGTGTCAATGTTTTCTTTGACAATGTCATCATCTGTTTGGAGCCAGCAGGGCATTAAACCATGTGCTTTAACCCTATTTAGCCCGGGCTATTTTGAAACTGCATAGCCCAGGGGGGGGCTTCTCAGGCCCCCCCCTGTGATCTCGGCCGTGAAACGCCCGATCGCCGCGAAAATTTGCATACATGTCAAGTGAAGTGTATAGAATACTATGGTAATTTCAATTTTTTTGAAAAATTCACTCATTTGCATATTTATGGTAATTTATGCAAATAAGGTCATTAAATTCACATTTTTGCCCATAAATCAGACATTATTCATATTTAAGCATTCTTTCTCACTACATATATTTGTTAGACCATTTGGAATAATAATACAACACAAAAATTTGAAAAACCAGGGTTATTCCTTATGTTATCTATTGTTTTGATAATTTCTTATGTATTTCTTTGTTTTTTTAACTTATGTATTTTATTGTTTTTGTTGTTTTATTTCATTTCCAACTATAATTCAACTATTTTGACCCCAAAATAAACACCTAAAATCTAAACAAGACCAAATAACCAATGTTTTACCTCTTTATTTGAAAAATGAGATTTCCATATGTTTTGTACACAAATCACAAAAATGAGCGATTTTCGGGCTGACATGCGAAGACAAAAGGACACGTGACTTTGTAATGGTAGGTCCGATTTTCGAAAAATTTCTTTCAAAAGTTGCGCAAGACTCGAAAGAAAAAAGTCACAAAATTTCAGTGCAAGATTTTCTTGCGTTAAAAAATTATCGCGAAAAATGTCGAGGGGGGGGCTTCTCAAGCCCCCCCCCGGGCTAAATAGGGTTAACACAGACTTACAGCCCTTCTTGATCTGTGCAGACAATGTAGCCTTTGGTATTGTAAATGATGTCTTTGACAGTGTCAATATCGTCATTTGGCATCGTCAGTGAAGCCTTTGGCAGTATCATTGTTGTCATTGGCAGTGAAAATGCAGCCTTAGGCAGTGTCTGTATGGTCTTCGGAGTGTCAATATGGCTATTGGCAGTGTATGTAAGGTCCTTTGATAGTTCAAATAAACATTCTGCATGCATGTCTATGTATTCCAAATCATTCAGTATTTTCTTTTGTCAATCCTTTTTTTAGCTTCTTGAAGAAGAATCCGGTCAGTAGTATTCATGTTGTTCATGTTAAAAACAAATTTGTTATCCAAAATGTGTAACATTTACAACGGTTAGTATTAGATACTTAAATATCTACTAAACATAATTGCATTTCATCATATGTGTAACATTTACAACGGTTAGTATTAGATACTTTTTCTATATTTCAGAAAATCAACAATATCTGCTAAACATAATTGCAGGTCATCTTTTGTTGTTTCGGCATAACAAGCAATCAGGTATTCCCCCGGCCCCCCCACTCAGTGTTATTTAGGGTACGCATATGCTCGTTCCCTCTTTTTGAAAGCACCCCCTATCTGAGGACTGCCAACATTTCCGAACCCCCCTTTTGCGGGCTTTTTGCAGGCTTTTCCTGCCTTGGAGACCCCCCTAAATTCGGAATAATTTCTCAGGAGTCCAAAGAGATGAGAGAAAAAAAAGAAAAAAACACCCCCTTTTTAAAGAAATCTCCGGGTAAAAAGTGAAATACACCCCTTTTTTTACGATTCTCGGGCCGGACTTTGTCGCACGAAAAGTACCCCTTTACCAGACATTTTGGCAACACGCATGCGGTCATTCCGACCCCGGAGTTGGGGGGCCGGGGGTATTCCATATGTAATGAATGTTGGCTCTATAAGAGTTTTGGTAAAGTTTATGACTATGCCTAATTACACCTTGTTTAAATCATGTTCAATGGACAATCTTAAATCTGTAAAACAAAGGGCAACTGTGTGAGATTTCTTGATGATTTTTTTTCAAATTAGGACTACTCTATAACCAAAATAAAATGGAACCTGATATTGTGGATTTTAAAAATTCCTTGTCAATCTGATCCACATGTATATTTTTTGCAAGTTTCATGGGAAGAACAGTTGCTGGCTTTTTTCAGTGCAAGTGAAAAAAATCCAGCAAAACATGTTTCATTGAGTGTATTTATACATTATCGCACAAACCAAGAGGAATCCTTGATTTTTCACTCCATTCCTAAGTTTTTAATACACCTTGAAAAGTGCTACAATTATTGTAAGCAATGTTCTTTGGAGCATACTTTAAGTATTCTTTCTTTGAGACAATATTATGTCTTATGATGTACGAATCATTCTTTTGGGTGATTGGTCTTTTCCAAGTACTATCTATCTCATCATCCATTATGTTACACGACTCAGGGGGTATTCGAGATGAGACCAAATTCACTCTCTTATTTGTTAGATGGGCCAAAGTGATGCATTGAATACTTAATAGAAGGATGCCGAGTGAATTTTTCTGTGATTCATTCACTGGAGAATTTGCTTTTGACTTTTTCATTTTGTTTTTTCTCCAGTTTTCTGTGATGTATGAGGTTGTGAGAAAAGCACAATATTTGTAATGGATTAAGAGGACTTAAGAGGATTAAGACGAGACAAACAACAAAGTGCATTTATGAAATAAAGTGGAATAGATGTTAAGAATATTTACTTTATTATTGGCTGAAATTGAAATAGTCATTGTTCCCTGTTACTGTATTTGAACGATGACACCAAACGATATCAGACACAAGGAAAATTATGAATATTGACTAGAAATTACTAGTGAGTCGTTGTTTTGTACATAAATACCATTCATCAAGATGGACTGAATTTCCTTATTACACTACATAGCAAAGTAAAAATCACATTTGATCAATTCAAGTTAAAATGAAATATTGTGTTGACAAATTTGTTCATGAAATGTAATGAATCTTTATCATGATGTCTGCAAGTTTCTCATTTGGTGAAACACTGCCAGATGGTGCCTTTTTCACTCAGTTGATAATCTGTGTGTGGCATCTATGTTTTTTTTCAGCTGATTATGTGCGTGGAAATATAAAAAAATTGAAATAAAAACTTATTTAGAAAAGTACTTGTAAGATGCATGGCTTTGTTGGACATACTATAGGCTCTGTAATGTAACAATCAGCCTACAATTGCTGGTAGAATCTATTGTACATTTTTTTCCTACAATTAATTGTACTTTACAATGAATTGTATATATCTGTAACACTAAACTAATTTGTAAGTTAATATTCATAGTAAAATCATAAATTGAAAGGGATACAGTCGATTATAACTCTTTCTGTTACAGGGTATTGGTTACGTTATGACATTTGAAAATCTTTGTTTGCGTATACTATATATTTTTTTGAAAAAGAAATTGACATGAAAATGCACAAAGCACTAAAACTAAAATGTGTACCTATATTATGTATTTTCAGAGCACCCTTAAGTTGTAACAGTTGGTGGAGGGTTTGTATAGATGTTTGAATTTTTCTGGGTGCACAATTTGTGAAGAAGGTGCAAAAAACAAAGAAAATGTTGCTTAATCGTTATCTGCTTTTGTTTGAATCTTCTGATCAATTTGCTTCCATCACATAATGTGTTCCATGTTCATATTTGTGGTGCAAATTTTGTGATACAGATGTATCTATTTTATATATTTTTTAAAGATTTTTCCTAATTGGATAAAAAAAAGTAGCAGCTTATTTTCTGTATATGAAATATGAGAACTCTAAAATAAAATGTATCTGTTAAGTTTATTAATAGAAAAATTGTTGATTTGAAAGTATTGTAGAAATCTAGCATTGGTTTGAAAATGAAATAAATACTGTACATTCATGTAATATCCCATTTGCTCCCACTATACCGACAATAGACTGAACAAAAATTAAATTTCTATAAATGGCGAAGAGTCAGTTAATTTGGGGATGGGATTGATCAAGGTATATATCATGCTTCTGAATCTAAAGTGCTTTGAGACGTTTTTTTTTTAAAAAGCGCTATGTAAATCAAAGATCAGTATTGTCATTGTCTCTGCTACCTCTAACGAATTACATTGAACAGAAACTGTCAACCGGATAAATAAGTCTGATAACACTTTCTGATGGAGTTGGACAAACATGACCAACGGTATATGACCAACGTACATTACATGTATATGTGCAAAGATGGTGCGTACACGGCAAAACACGTTTCTTCCATTTGGTGGTGCATTCGTATTATAGCTCTCAGATTACACTTTTTGATGGAGTTGGACAAACATGAGCAACCATATACAAATGTATATACACGTACATTACATGTATATGTGCAAAGATGGTGCGTACACGGCGTAACACGTTTCTTCCATTTGGTGGTGCATTCGTATTATACATGTAGCTCTCAGAAGAGGCTGTCAAATTTTCAAGCAAAGTAAAATATTTGTATTACATTGTAAATGTGAAAGGGCCCATCAATTATTCAAATTGGATGATAAAGTATTAGCATGACAAAAATGTGAATATAATTTGATATGTACATGTATTTCATTTGTGATGAGGGTACAACTATCTGTACAACAGTGATTTACACACAAAAGGCACGTCTTCATCATCTCGAGATTGCCCAATTGCCCGCTATTTCTGATTTGGGATATAATCCCGAGGTTAGAAGTCGCGAGTCTTCGGTCTGGTGAGGACGCAGCGGACAAATAGCTGGATATTTTGCCAAATAGTGGGATATTTTGCAAACTATCCCAAGATATCTTGGGATGACAATCACGACCAAATATCCCGCTAATTGCTACTTCGGTCTGAAATTAGCTGGATAGTTTGCGATCGGGATAGTTCAAATAGCTGGATATTTGGCAATCTCAAGATAGTAAGGACAGGCCTATTGTAACCAACCCTAACCCTAAATGGTAAAAAGTTGTAAAATGTCTATTACTACTCGCACAATATCACAATGTACTGTCACATACATTCAATAAAATATTCTATGTCACATTAGAATTTTGACAATCTAGTGTTTGTATGTGTAAAGCATTTGATTAAGTTAATGTTTATGAATTATGTAAGTACATGTAGAAAATCCATCTACCCTACTTGAACCAACACTACAGAGGCAACTGTCATTTGAAGAAGAAAAAATGTGAAATTTGTCAAAATTAATGGGGGGAACAAAGCAAAACAAAATAGAACAGGAGAATTTTTAAGCGTGTTTCACATTGTATTAAGAATTTCAACATTAGTTGACTGTATTTTTCATTGTGAAAAATATAGGTAATTTGACATGCTTTCTATCGGCACAGAAGAGCAGAAACATGGGTTTGAAATGTAAAAATAAGGGAAGTGAGGCAGAATAAGAGAAGACAAAAACTGCAGTTCTTAGTTTTCTTGAACTCATTTATTCAGAAATGTTCATACATGGCAATTTTTGCATATAAACTTGAAGGAAACACAGAGCAACAGCATAGAACAAAATGAAAGATCAAAAAGCCAATACAATTCACTGTACAATATAAAGATTAATGCATGTACTGTACATCCATATTTGTTTTTTTGGCAGGAATATATAAATGCTTGAAGTCTGAAACGTGTCATTCACTTATCCCGCTCTTTTTCTTTCTTTAAATGGTGCAAAATTAAAGTGATCAAATACCATATTTCTAACATCAATAACCAAATTCCTTATTTTAATCCTGGAGCTAACATACAGTACCTAAAGTCTGACACTTAATCTAGCATGAACCCCGGCTGTACCAGAGAATGTTGATACCAGCATTTTTCACTCATGAGGTGAATAGTTTACCGGGAGCAAGGTTTCGGTAACTTTGTCTCAGATCCTTTTTAGAAATCCTTTATTTAGCTCATGCACCAATCATACTATTATAAAACTTTAGGGTATACATGAATCCCATGACTTTTACAAGCCCATCGCCCATCTGATTATGAAGATATTTATGATTGGAAATCAAAATCAAGTTTTGCGTTTTCCTAACGGTTTTCATAACACTGCAGTCTATTGGGGAAAACGAGTATGGTAAAACCGGTCACTAAAAGGTTTTTACTTTTTTGAGGAACTTCTTGGTTATTTTGAAGCGCAAGTTTTTTTGGCTTCAATATTACACCATATCACAGACAATGATAACACTTGGGGCCGTGCATCTCAGATTTAACATTGTTAAACGATGCCTTTAATGGGTAATTGCATTTTAGTCCTGTCCTAGGCCAGAATCTGGCCAGTTCTTACATTTTATGTCTATAATATACTGTATTCCCTACACTTGCTTCACCAAGTCGCCCAAGATGACGTTATCAACGAACTCGCCCAGCCAAAGATTTTTGCACCAGGCGTAGAAATTCAGGGGTTATGTCATATTCGGCTTGCAGCAAGTAGGGGGAAATCCCGTGGTGGAGATTATTACCAATTATATTGGCCAGATTCTAGACTAGTCCTGTCAATGAACTGTGGGAATCGGTCTAAGAAATTCTATACCCATGTTAAAAATGTGACCCGTTGACTCAAAACCAGTCATAAGTCAACAGAAAGCATATTTTGTACTACCGGTATGCATTTTCTGATATAAAGATTTTCCAAGCTTTCCATGGAGACAACTCTGATGCAACTATCTTGGATATCATTCGTTGAGAGCCAGAAGGGTTTTAACTCTGTTTAAATGTTTGAGTTAACATCCTTCTGGCTCCAAACATAAAATATGTTATATAAAGAGCAATTCACTCCTGACGACGGATAGTCAACCTGTTCGAAACGTCCAAGCGCTATAGTTCTCCTTAGAACTATAAGCTAAGAAAGAAGCGTCCAGAACACAAAATACTAATAGTGGTGTCCATTAATAAGTTCAATTTTTACAAATCTGATGGAAGTTAAGCTGACATATGCATTTATCAACTCCACATCCCATCGAGTTGGTTCTACATGTACCTCTGTACAATACAATTGTGATTTTCAACAATCATACATTTTAATTCCAGAGGCATCTTTCTGTGCCATGACATTTTGCTATTAAAGAGAAGGTTGAGTTCTGGGAAGAGGTGAAAAATAATTTGTGAGCATTACTCATTCTTATTATGCAAGTGTGGAAGAACATCAGTTAAGACATGTTCCCTGAAAAGCATGGCTCTTCAAATGCCTTCATATTCTAAATATGCATGTAACATCGTAAAAATCGGGGGGGGGGGGGGGGGGGGGGGCCGGCTTTTTATGCCACGTGTTCGTGTAGTCCCATTTACATCTTTCTGTGCAAGTGTTTGTAACTTTACCAAGACTTGGCCACATTTCTTATCATTTTGATGATTCCAGAAATTCTTGTATGCTAGATGATCAACCTTTTCTGGTCGGTTCCACACCGTTTCTTTCACAATGCAATCGCATGACCAGAACTCAACTTTATCTTTAAAGCTTTATGTACCTAATGCCGTATGGCAGCCGTGCTAAAGCCAGGGTAATAATCGGGAGTGCCAGAGGGTCAAATCTGACTGACCTGAGCGTTATACAAGAACCCATTATTATTATTATGACATAACGTAGCCCTTTTCCCATTTGCTTTGTTTTCGGATTTGCAACCTTTTTGGTGGTTTTGGGGTGGTTCCAGTCACAGATGAACCCTCCCCATATCTCGCAAGGAATCAATATTGTCTGATATAACAGGAATGACATGTTATCCTTTAAAATATCCCATTAAATTTGAGTATGGGGGTGCCAAATTACTACAAGGCCGGAGATTGTATTACATCTCAAAGTGTCTGTCTTAAAATCTAAGTATCAAAACTACTGCTGGTAGCCGATACTACCCTAAGACATTGGTGCGGTCCCTAACCTTACCCGCCAGAATTTTTAAAGTACCGGTATTGAAACTAATGATTTATGTAGTAATAACCACTTATATCATAAACTGGGTGAACTTAATGCAAGGTTATCAACAAAACAATTTACATCATATGACCCTAACTTTCTCACCTTTCATGAACTCAATGAAGACATGTATTTTATCCACAGATTTTACACATCAACAGCACAACCCTAAAATGTATCATCCCCCAATATCGCATCTTTCGTTAACTCAAAGAACTTAAAGTATTCAAAAATGTTGAACTAACACTGAATTTTGAAATATTTTGTAACCAGAACACATAACGTTACCATAGAAAATAACACTATATACAATATATCATGACCCCACATCTCATAACTCCTGGGTGGTGTTTCACAAAGACTAAGATCGATTTTAAGTTGGACTTAACTATGTCAGGCTGTTCATGCCACTGGTTGCTCTCATCAATCCTGGCATTGGTCTCTCGAGGGACGTACAAATCATGGTCACACAGCCGGGGTAATTATGCTGCATTATTGTAGAGCGCTTAGAGACTTCTGACACAGTAAGTGTTAGGCGCTATATAAGCACTGTAATTATTTATCAACAGAATTCAGCTTTTTTGATAATTTATTATTGCAGGAAAAAATATCTGAGGATCATCATTGTGACAGCAACCAGTGGCATGAACGGCCTGCTATAGTCAAGTCTAACTTAAAGTCGATCTTAGGATCTTTGTGAAACACCACCCCCCCCCCCCCCCCCCCCCCCTCCTCCTCCTGGATTCACATCCCCATTGCACTTGAATAGGCTTACCTGGACCTTCATCGTGCAATCCAACCCTGGGGAGTATTCCTACCATATGGTCACCGTGAGCGCATATGGCAATTATACCTACCAGGTCCCCATTTCTCTATGTATGTACGGACCCATCAAAACTATATTGCAGCTTGTAAAATAAATTAGTTTCTCTTGGGTGTTGAGTGGCAAATATAGATTAGTGCCTTGCTAAAAGAAATTAGTGCAATGTCAGGGATTGAACCTAGGACCTTTACATTTCAAGTCAAGTGCTTGAACTACAACGCCTCTATAGATACATATCATAGCTCTAGATCTTTATTATACAGCGCGAGTAAAAAATTAAATCCCGAATTATTTAGTACCAATTTGTGTGGTATTTGTTCACGCTTGGATGAACAGGGGGCATAGGTTTGCGACACTCTTTCATAAGATGTATAATAGTTTACTGTTCATAGATGATTCTTTTTTAATAATTAGCAATTTTCTAGGTGTAATTTTTTTTTGACTCACACGGTTCATGTATTTCTGCCTCCCTGTAATTGAAAAGGGATTTTCAAAAATCATGTAATTTTCTTCAGGCATTCCTCATCAATCTACATTATATGATGCCACTTCGTATAAGACCACATACATAAACATGTAGCATGCCATAAATATAGGTGTACGTACAGAAATATACAGCAACGATTTAAAGTAATAAATACATCTATGGATTTCCCATATTTCTCAATTTATAGATTATAATATATTACTATAACTATATATTATTATAAATTATGTATTTGAAACGAAAATATACACTTGTATGAACCCGTCCAACTATATTGCTTGTAAAATAAATAAGCTTCAAAACTCTATAGGTAAGGTTGTGCATAACTATATCTTCATATATATATCTCACATTGGCCAATTTATATTATTTCAATTCTCAAAGAGCTGTACAAAAGAATACTTCATGTACCATCACTTCAAAGTAATAAATATTTGTCAAATTCATAATATATATTTAGATTGATAACTTTTTCATAAATAGATATCTGTAGGCAACAATGAAAACGTCCACATATATCAAAGTTTCATATACAGGTATTTGTAACAAACAATGAAAATATAAACATAAACAAGAATCAGAGATGTATGCCATTGCTATATAAAGACATGTAAAGGGAAAAAAGTACCCACTTCTACAGGTTCCTGATTCCAAGGTTAAAGTACTTATGACATAATGATATCATGTCACACAGGTACCAGCAATTTTCAGGATTTCTTGGTATCTTTTGGAATGTCCACTTAAATTTAGATACAATGTATGTATAGTAAACGGAGGTTCAAACAAGAAAATACATAGTAATTTTGTTTATCTTATATAATCACACATGTTTATAATAAGTTTCAGTGATGAAATGAATAAACTTTAAGTTTGAAATGTTGCTAGAATTGAATAACACAGTAAACGAAGCTTCAAACAAGAAAAGAAACATTTACAAGGTCAAGATACAATTTACCATCTATATACATGTATATACTAAATTATTTCAGTGATGAAATTAATGAAGGTTAGGAAATGTTGATAGTACAACTACAAATCAACAGTGCAAATTCGACATGAAAGAGTCCATATCTACGGCTGTTGATCATCGAACAAGAAAGAGGACTGCATGGTTATTGCTATTTTCTTTAAATTCAAATCACCATGCAAGTAGAAGAAAACTAGATGGAATTCGACTGCGCGCAGTCGAAAATGATGCCTCCGTTAAAGAGCAATTTTACAAACCAAAACAGAAAAAAAAAATTGAATTCACGTTCAATGGTAATCCATTGACAGGTTCTCAGAATATTGTGATTACAAGCAATTTCTCATATACATATATGACCCTTTGATCTTTGACCTCATGACCATAAAATCTACTCAGTTCATTGGCTCTGCAAGATGTTCTGAGTTAAATAGTAATCCATCTGTCAGTTCTAATGAGAATGCGTTCACAAGCTATTTTTGCATACATAATGGGCCCATGACCTTTGACCTTTGACCTTATGAACCAAGAATCTACTCAGTTCATTGGCTCTGCAAGTAACAAACATGACCTAATTTTGGCATGAATCCATCAATCTGTTCTTGAGATAACGCGATCACAAGCTGTTTTTGCATTCATAATGTGCGCTGTAGCCTTTGACCTTTGACCTACGTGCTCCAAAATCTAATCAGATTGTCTTCCTATGGTGATACACACTATCATTTAGTTTGAAGTTTTTACATCTCCAGTGGTTCTTGAGATATCATGATAACAATCTCAATGTATGGAATTTCATAAGTTGACCTCTGTGACCCTTGACCTTTGACCTACGTGCTCCAAAATCTAATCAGATTGTTTTCCTATAGTGATACACACTATCACTAAGTTTGAAATTAAATCTCCAGTGGTTCTTGAGATATCATGATAACAATCTCAATGTATGGAATTTCATAAGTTGACCTCTGTGACCCTTGACCTTTGACATACGTGCTCCAAAATCTAATCAGATTGTTTTCCTATAGTGATACACACTATCACTAAGTTTGAAGTTTAAATCTCCAGTGGTTCTTGAGATATCATGATAACAATCTCAATACAAGGAATTTCATAAGTTGACCTCTGTGACCTGTGACCTTTGACCTACGTACTCCAAAATCTAATCAGATCGTCTTCCTATGGTGATAAATACTATTCCCGAGTCTTAAGTTTAAATCTTAAATGGTTCTTGAGATATTGTGATAACGGTCAAACGGGACGGACGTACGGACGGACGTACGGTACGACGGACGGACGGACGTACGGACGGACAACCCGAAAACATGATGCCTCCGGCACCACCTTCGGTGGCGGAGGCATAAAAAGTTGCTTTAGAAGCATCAAACAAAGAAATTCTCTAGGTATAATAAACTATCTTTATATGACTGTACATCCATTTTTTACAGTGATGAAAATAAATCTGGTTTCAATTTTGATGCTGCTTCAGCAATTAAAAAAAGGGAAAATACTTGTCAAATATAAAGCATTGATATCGTTAGCTTTTGATCATCGCTGGTGAAAGAAAGACTGTGTTTCAACTTCATTGTCATTCAATTCAAATCATAACACAAGCAGATACAAATTCATTCAAAATTTAGAAGCTTTAAACAAGCAAATACTCTAGATATAATCAACCGTCTTCAAATGAATGTGCATTGATTTGTGCGATGAAATGAATCAGGTTGGAACGTTATGAACACAGGAAGAGAGAGATACCTCCTAAGGTGTTAAGTATTGATATCATCAGCTGCTGATCATCGCAAGAGAAAGAGAGACTGCATGGTTTTCTTCATCTGTTCTTGTTGCTAGATAGGAACAAAAAGAAAACTGTCTGTTAAAAACTGGTTAAACCAAAATCAGAATATCTTCATGTACTGTTGTTGCTTTGTTTTTTGTGCTGTTTATGTTTTTTTTTCTTTATTGCTGTTTCACAAGATTCCATTTTACTTGAAAAAAAATATATCATTTGGAATATATTCGTTATCCAATTTGATAACACCTTCGTCCAGTTACACACATTGCTGAACAATTGAGATAATTGGCTCATGGCGCTTTACACATATAACCCTGGTTGTAGCAGAGCTGCCAAAGTAACTAGTGCTCATATCAGGTACCCATTTACACCTGGGTGGAGAGTGGCAAATATAGATTAACAAATATCCAATGGTTCTGCATGTATCATGTTGACAGCCTCCGATATTAAAGTTGGAATGACACTAAATAACAGTTTTATTTTCATTTCATTTGCACTACTCTGTATACAAAAAGGGAGAAAAAAAGATTTCATATCTTGGACTTGACTGTCTCTTACCATATCTTGCATCATTTTCTTGAGCATGTTCTTCATCTCCTTATTTACAACGTGCTGGAGAGATTCTACAACATTCTCTCCTAGGCAGGCACTCTTCTCCAGGAACCCTGCATGCAACTCCTCCACTCTGGACAAGCTTAAAGGTAAAATAGATGAAGATTGATAGAATGATGATCCAAAGAAGATGTAAAGCAACCTAATAGATTGTTCATCATCTGACCTTTTGAAGACAATCTATAACATTCTTTCTTATACTATCACCCTTTTAAAGAAAGGCTGCATGTAACTCCTTAACTCTGAACAAGCTAAATATTAAAATACATGAAAATTTATAAAATGAAGATCTAAAGAAGATGTAGAACAACCCAACAATATGTCTCCTCATCTCCTTATTAATGAGCTGTTGAAGAGAATCTATCACATTCTCTCCTAGATTATCACCCTTCATAAGAAAAACTGCATGTACATGTAACTCCTCAACTCTGGACAAGCTAAATAGTAAAATACATGAAGATCGATAGAATGATGATCTAAAGATATAAAACAACTCAACAAAATGTTCTTTATCTCTTAATTAATGAGCTGTTAAAGAAAATATATCAAGTTCTCTCATAAAATATCACCCTTCTCAAGAAAGGCTGCATTTTAATCACCAAATTTTGACAAACTGAAAATTGAAACAAAATCTGCATGACAATGATCTATAGAAGATGTAAAAACACCCCCAAAATATCTTATCTCCTAATTAATGACTGCTTAAAGGGAAGCTATCACATTGTCTTCAACAATATCAGCCCTCTACAGGAATGATACTTTCAAGATCTTTACGATTTAAACATGGATGAAAGTCATCACGATTAAGTTCTACAGTAGATGTAAAAACAGTGTTATAAAAGCTCTTTATTGTGTTTTTAACAACCTGTTGAAGATATTCCATTGAATTCTCTATTGTACTATCAGCTCTCTCCTCGCTATGAAGAATGTTTTGAAAAAGCTGAAAATTTATACTTGTATGAAGGTCAATACAAGTAGGACCTACAACACATATAGAGTCACTGCATAACATATTCTTTGAACACCTTGTTAGATGATCTGGAAACTACTCTTGACAACCTTTGCTTTATGTGGTTTGAGCTTTGGCTTAGTTTGGGCATAGGGGTAGACATTGGTTTGGATCTTGCTTTGAAGTTAGACATTTTGCAAATACAAGTAAGCAAAGCAAATATATATTTTCTTTTTATGCTCACTGGACATAAAAATAACCCGGTAATTTTTTTATATATGCAATCAGGTGTTAGATGTTAGATGTTAGGTGTTAGTTGTTAGGTGTTAGGTGTTAAGTGTTATAGGTTAAAATTGTCGCTAGGGACCAGCCCCACACAAGACTTATTTGTTCTTTCTTGCTGGTTCCTCATTTGTATATATATTTCTATTTTATGTTTGTCTTTCGTTATGTTATTTGTATGTTCTTTACTTATCTGTAAATATCAATGTTATAATCATGTATGTTTTTTATATGACGAAAGAAATAAAATGAAATGAAATGAAATGAAATGAAATGAATAATTAGTGTTCCAGTTCTACGCCACCATTACAGATTGATCTAGCACTAGAAACAGTAAAACAATCTTGAAGCCTTTGGTTCATCTATCCCATGAAAAATTCTATGCGGCACAGTGCTTATTTGGGTGGCATTTAAAGACGAGGTTGAGTTCTGGGAAGAGGTGAAAAATAATTTGTGAGCGTTTTCATTGTTTTTATTAAGTGTGGAAGAACTTCAGATACAAAATTGTTCCCTGAAAAGCATGGCTCTTCAAATGCCTTAATATTCTAAATTTGGCATGTGATATAGCATAAGAATTGGGATGGATTTTATGCCACATGTTCATGTAGTCCCATTTACATATTTCTGTGTACAGTTTCTTTACCAAGACTGGGCCAAATTTCTTATCATTTTGATGATTCTAGAACCGTGCAGTACACACCAATACTTATGTGCTAGATGATCAACCTTTTCTGATCGATTCAACACCGTTTCTTTCACAATGCAATTGCATGACGAACTCAGCTTTATCTTTAAAGCGTTAAGGCCTACAGCTTAGCTGTCATGCTAGGAATATTGATTGATGGAGTTGAAACAAGGAGGGGCTAGTTATTGAATAGATACCATGTGTCAAATGGATTGATTAGTGGTTGACCTAATAACACCTTTTAGACAGCTATGGCATTGAGGGAATAAAATTAGATCAAGTATGGAGTGGGAGTCGGTTAGAACAATTTTGACAGCTACATAATGTAGGGAAAATAAATAGATCATGCAGAATTTTTCAATTAAAACAAAATCGTAACCTTTTTCATTTCTACAATAAAACCAATCTCACAACCAATTTTTTTTTAAATCAAAGTCTAAGAGTTATGAGCTTAGATTCTTTTGTACTGTAAATAGGATGTTTCTCCATTTATGGATCATACTCCCTAACCAAGCTGCAAGATTGAACAATTTCTAAAGTTATAAGAAATTTCTTACATTACTGGGAGGTTGACTTTTAAATTTTCTACACAATCCAATTTACATGAAGTGCATATAAAGCCTTGTTCTTACATTTTGAGGTAAACAACCTTAAAAACCACTGATGTAGATGAATAAAATGAAACCTTTCTATATCTTATGACATACAGACACATCTTGAAGAAAATTTACATAAAATTAAGCCTAATCGAGATAGTACATGTATTTACCAACTCTGCAAACCACTATGTTTCATGCAGCTACCCTAAGCAATCTAAACAATATACTTACTGCTGTTCTACGTGTTGCGTGGACTTCTTGGCGTATTGTTTGAGGATTTGTTCATTCTGGGCTTGAATCTTGTCGAGTTTCTCCAGATTTCTCTCCATGCCGACCAACTCTGTCAGCAGCTTGTCCTGGAACGCATTCTGGCTCCTTTGTCTGATTTAAGAAAAATGTTTAATGATAATAATCATAATGATAATACCAACAATATTCTGTGCATATAGAGATTGTTTCACGTTGTAGAGGTATTGTGGTCTGGTGGATAAGTCACCCGACTGCAGATCACAAGGTACAAGGTTCAAGCCCTGCCGCAGCACTAATGTCCTTTGGCAAGACCTTAATCTACATTTGCCACTCTCCACACAGGTGTGGATTGGTACCTGATATGCTTAAGTGCTAGTTTCTTTGGCAGCTCAGCTACAACCAGGGTAATATGTGTAAAGCACCAAGAGCTTCAGAGCCTGGCGGATACGGGCGCTATATAAATATCCATATTATTATTATTATCATTATCCTTGTGTGTTTCCAAAGAGTTTTGAGCAAATTATCAGCATCAAGTACAATAATTGCTAGGACTTGAACCTAGAACCCGTTGTATCACCGGCCAAGTATTTACACCATAGGTACAAGGGACACCAGCAGCACCTTCGGCAGTTGCTATTTTTGTTTCACACCTCGTATTTAATTTGAGCAGAATTTATATACATCTCAAAATCAGGTCGGCAAACAAATCTATGCTGATAATAATACCATGAATTGTTTATCCAGGGTAGCCTCATCAGTATTAATATTGTTCTCCCTGAGGGCCCTGCAATCATATTATTACCCCAGCTTTAGCCAAACTACCGTGAAAAGGTTCTTAAGCATTCAAGGAATTTCTTCCTGATTGAATAACTAGTTCAAATACAATGATATATTATGGAAAATCAGTGAATCAAATATTTATTTTGATTTACCTTGCTTTGTGGAGTTCCAAAAAGAGTTTGTTCATCTGGTTTTGAGTTGATTGAATAGCAGACTCTGTGAGCTGCTGAGATTGGTTTCTCTTCTCCTGATAAAATAAGAAACACAAAGTGCATATATTTGTTATCAATGATAAATAATTATGTTACCATCATAATCATCACCACCCATCATTAGCATCAGCATCATCATTATTATCCTTCCCTTCATCTGCTTTCATTACCATCAATATCATGTTCACTGTTTTCATCCTCTCCATTGTTATCATCACCATTTGATTGACAGACAGGCCGCGAAAGAAACCATTACCATTAACATCATCATCATCATCATCATCACCATCTCAACCAACAACATCACCATCATTATAATTTTCATCATCATCATAATCATAATCATAATCATCATCTTCAACATCACTATCATCACCATTGCCATTACCATCGTCATCGTCATCATCATCATCATCACCAATATCATCATCGCCATTGCCATTACCATCGTCATCATCATCATCGTCATCATCATCATCATCACCATCACCATCACCATCAGTTCACCATCACCATCACCATCACCATCACCATCACCACCACCATCTCAACCACCAACATCACCACCACCACTATCATTCAAGAGCACTTTGTACAAACTTTACCATCATCTTTTGCTTGAGTCTGTTTCTCATGAATCCAAACATTTCAGGCATCTGCATGGCAGGGAAGTCCATGTTGTGACCCCAGGACGATGAGATGGAATGATCACTGATGCCATCCTCACCGGAGTGTTCACTCAGCTCTGCTTCACCTGTGACAAATAGTAGTGAGAATGGGACAAGATTAAGATGAGATGGATGATCACTGATGCCATCCTCACCAGAGTGTTCACTTAGCTCTGCTTCACCTGTGAATAATAGTAGTGAGAATGGGACAAGATTAAGATGAGATGAATGATCACTGATGCCATCCTCACCAGAGTGTTCACTTAGCTCTGCTTCACCTGTGACAAATTAGTAGTAGTGGTGGTTATTTTACCTGACTGCTAAGAAAGCATAAATGCTTGTTAGTAATCAACAAGAGGACCGATGGCTTTAGGTCCTCTCCGAGGGACCTGGTAATGAGGATTAATGCCTTACCAAAGGATACTAGCACATCGACTTGATTTCGAAACTGGGTCGCCGTATTACGAGACCACTACTCTACCGACTGAGCTATCGTGCCTCCATCATCAATTGTAGTGAGAATGGGACAAGATTAGGATAAGATGAAAGCAGTCAAACAGTCTAATCTGCTTCAGCAACCACCTGTATGAAAGGACCACTGATCTGTACAGTAAAGGCTACATTCTGTAATGCTTCCCTTGCCCTGTTTCTCATTAATACATGTACAGTGTACATGAATACCATAGACCTATAAGATAAAACACACCCTTCTTGTTAGTATTTATAATCAAGATTCACTGCATATCTGTCATGAAAAAGAATTTAATACAATTGGTTGGATCATAGTACATCTTGTGATGAGAAATAGTTCACATGGCCTTATGAAAATTAGTACATTCTTATCCTAGCACCTTACAACCTTGAGGAGCGATAGCTCAGAGGTAGCGAGCAGTGGTCTCATAACCGGGAGGTCTTGGGTTCGTAACCAAGTTGATGCGGTAGTGCCCTTAAGTAAGGCATTAATCCCCATTACCAAATCACTTGGAAAGGACTTAAAGTCTTCTGCCCCCTGGTTACTTACTTACTTCCAAGCATACACATGCTTTATTTAATAGCAGTCAGGTAAAATAAACAAACCACATCTTATCACTCATATCCGGCCTACTTTATTGCTGTACCTGTGTATAATATATTAAGATAACAGTGTTACAGATTTGAGTCTTACTTGCAGAGGGACTTGAATGAATGAGGGAGAATATCTACAAGACTCTTTGTCTGACAACATGCCTAAGATAACAGGTGAACACAAATCACATGGTGTAATGAATCATGGGATCCATGCAGTCTAGAGCTTCTAAATGATTGCACCATTCCATATCAGGGGTATGAAACCAAGACAAATTTATGCGCTGAAATTATAACAAAAGCCAGTAAAAAAGAATTACCTTTTGGTTCATTAGCCTTGAACAGTACTGTGGGTTCCAGGAAGGAGGTCTGTCCTAAGCTTAGATTCAATCCACGCTGCTTGTCCTTACTTCTTTGGCCATCCCCTTGATCAACAACAGCATCCTCCTCCTCCTCCTCATCGTCCTCGAGATCGACATCCTCATCATTGTCCTCATCATCGTCTTCATCTAAGAGAAGGTTGGCATACTTCCTTTTCAGAGAGGATTCAGATGGTCTTATACTCTTAGATGGACCTGTAAACACGTCATATGATAAATAAAAATGGTTATCTAATGCCCTTTCAATTTTTTTCCTTTTTTCCTTTTTTCATGTTGAGGGGGGGGGGGGGGGGCAATGATCATAGATTAACTTAACGAGTTAGATTTTGACATAAAAAACACTTTGTCTCACTTTAAATTGGGCAAAAAATATACTGCATGGGAATTAACTTCCAGATGAGTTAAACAATCCATCGTTTCATAACGTGTAATTAGTTGAGTCTCCATAGACTGACGTAATATTATGAACCTTTGTTCTTTTTCTGAAAGAAAAAAAGCGCTCTATAGTCCAAACATATATGATAATAATAATAGTATTAAGTATCTGGATTTATATAGCACTTAATATGAAATACTGTCTCTAAATGCTTTACAGATACTATTACCCAGTCATCGGATCCGTGCACTCACAGTGTGCACCATCTCCACTCCCTGGGGATTATTCCTACTTTTTGGTCACCTTGAGGGCATATATGGCAATTACCAACACAAAGACTTTCGTCATCCTACCAGGTCCTCGTTTCTCTCCTGGGTGGCAAATGCAGATAAATGCCTTTCCAAATGATATCAGTGCTGTGTAGGAGAACAAACCCACAGCCTTTGACTTTCAAGTCATGTACTTAAACCACTGGACCACGAACCTCTTAGTTCAACACTAAAATTCTGGGGAGATATTTGACACTCACGGCATGGAATGGGTTAAGTAAGAATACCATTACCTGCATGCCCTTGAAATTTATGGCACCCTGGATACACATACCAGGTATATCCAGGAAAGATGGTATGTCCCTTGTACATACAAGCCCTGGTAATGAACACTGACCTGGGCATTTAATACACCCTGTGGAATTTACATCCAGTATCAGTTTCATATGGGTTGAAAACCACAACCTGACTATCAATTCCACTTTCAATCTAGACGGCTAGATTGACACCCACACTGCAATCAAGTAGACATATGTAGACAATTTGGGATTGTAACTGGTACCTACTGAATAATGCCACAAAGCTCCTAATAGAAATGGATGAGCTTTTTCATGACTGGTTTTCTTCGATCCTAGTTCCTCATCAAGTCCAAATATGTTTTTCTTTTCTTTTCTTTTTTTTTTCTCTTCGTAGCTTACATGTAGACCATAATAAATATCATTGGGATTCGGTGTATCTAACCCAATCCGAGCCTTCAGGGCCAGATGTAATTTTAACCGGTTGATAATAGTTTAGTTTTGTATAACTCACATTACCCATAGACACTACCTGATATGAGCTATCATGACATGGACTTGCTATGCAACAGATGAATGGCCCAAATTTATGGAACTATGATGCGAGCAATTTTTATATCAGACATTAATCTACATACGCCACTCTCAAACCAGGTGATGTAAATGGGTGCCCAGTAGGAAAAAATTCCATGAATATAAGAGCACCTTATTAGAGTAGCTCAATTAATGCCGGGATAGTAATAGTAAAGCACTCAGAAACTTAAATATTATATCAAGTGCTATATAAATGTTATGATTGTTGTTTTTGTTGTTGTTTTGTTACTGTTGTTGTTAGTGTCATCTTTCTTGTTGTTCTTGGTGTTTTTATCATCATCATCATCATCATCATCACCATCATCATCACCATCATCATCATCACCATCATCATCATCATCATCACCATCATCACCATCATCATCATCATCATCATCATCATCACCATCATCACCATCATCATCATCATCATCATCATCACCATCATCACCATCATCATCATCATCATCATCATCACCATCATCACCATCATCATCACCATCATCACCATCATCACCATCATCATCATCATCATCACCATCATCACCATCATCATCATCATCATCATTGTCATCACCACCATCATCATCATCATCATAATCATCAGATGCCTAAAACTGGACAAACATTAACATACCTGCCAACATTTGAAAATGAGAATTAAGAATTTTTAGTACGGTATGTCTTCGAAAATAAGAAATGTACCCTTATCAGGCAGCGGCAGTGTAACTGGCAATATGCGGTAAATCTGTGCAAAAAAGCGAATACAAATTCGCTGCTCAATCATGCAGCCCTTCAACGCACGCAATATGTGAACTCTCACATCGCGGCATATGATAAAACATGCTTAATTTGGTTTAAGCAACAACAACATGAAGAAGAAAAAAAAAAAATCGAAATTTTGGATTTTGGGGTCCTAAAAATCCAGAAAAACAGAATATTCTGGATTATTCGGAAGGGTTGGCAGGTATGCATTAGGGTAAATTAATTAGAAAAATTTGAATATATTGTTGGCTGCCCACAAGGAGTCCATAAAAGCTACATATTGTCAATGGCAGAAGCAGGCTGCTTGGGGGCAGCCAAAAATGTGCAATTAGATACCTGAAACTGGACATTCCATCTCAAAGTCTCCTTCTCTTTCAGATCCCAAACTTTCCAGCTCGTCAACAAACGAAACTTGCTGAAAATATAAAAGGAAAGACAAAAACATTGTCAAATGTGCATCAAAAATGGTGCTTTTCAGTGCGACCGACAATTTTCAGGTGGGCTGTATAACGTACAGACCACCTTATAATTTCGTTAGAATTGCCTTTATTTATTATATATTTTTCTTATTTCTAACCACTTTTTTGTGAACAAGATAACTTGGAAATGGCTCAATCAAATGCCTAGAAATTTGGCACACATATGTATAGACATATGTACAAAGCACAATAACGTTTTCAACATTGACCTTCACTGATGACGTCATCTAGGCGCCATTTTGTAAAATTTTACGAAAATCAACTCATGATCATATCTTCATAACCAAAAGGTATTTCTCGTTCATATTTATCATGATCAAGGTCAATATCCGTCCGGTCAATAAAAGGTCAAATAACGCGCGCGTGTGCGCGTACGTCCGCGCGTCAATGCGCGCGCAAAATTTTGAAATGCTCAAAATCGTCTGAAAATCATTTTGCATACGTTTTAGGCCATTCTAAGCATTTTATAAAAAATCGCGCGTACGAGCATGCGCGCGCGTTTTCGCGCGTAAAACTTTTGCACAAATTGAATTGCCTTTTTTTTTTCTTTCATAATATACCACATATATTTACAAACATATTGATACCATGTTTGTCTCTTTATGACTATTAATAACGGAATGATCGACCGTTTAACATAAATCTCCATGCGCGCGAGCTCTTGTAATACATAGCATATATGGGCAAAAACACGCCTATACAAAATCCATTGTAGCTCTTTAGGATGCAAGGTGACCCCAATTTGTTTTCATATTTTAAAAGAGTATGATTCGGAAATATTGTTTCATGTCTCATTTGACCCTCAATTAACTCATGACGTCATCATAATGGCCTCCGAACTCAAAATTCCAATTTGCATATTATGACGTCAGCATATTTATGGAAAATTGATTGTATCTCTGTAAATATTGATCAATTTTCTTCCAAATTTTAATATGTTCTAGCTGAGACAAATTTCTACAAATGCAGTCAGTACTATTCTTCATTTTGACAAAGGTATCATGGCGTATTTTTGCGATAAAAAGGAGGCATGTCAATTTTTCACATTTTGCGTGTATTCTCTATGGGACATGACTTTTTCTCAAAACTCGATTCTACATTCCCGTCTTTCGCGGGCAACATCTACGTCATTTTAGCTTCATTTACGCTGAACTTCGAGTATGATGTAGCTGAGACAATTAGCTATCTCAAATGTGCCCTTCATTTTGTCTAAAATGTTAGCTGGACCAGCCCACCTATACTTGTACCAAACAAGTATTACAAATCTAGTTATCATTGTTTTCTGCTTCTAAGGAAGGGGAGGGGAGGGGGCTTTCCCACAAATAAAGAACAATATTCATAACATATCATCTGTTTGGAGCCAGAAGGGCATTATCTCATATACTTTAACGTGGAGTAAACGCCCTCCTGGCTCTCCACAAGGGATATGTACCCTAACAAACAAACATATACGGTAGCTCTAATATTATTAATCATGTCATAAGATTACAATGTACATACTTTGATATTTCTGTCATCCAATAATGAGTTCATCAATGTCTCTTTCTAATATTTATTTAAAGACATAATGGTAGAAATTTGGGTATGGTTAATGATCTCCCTTTCTCCCTTCCTCCCTCCCTCTCTCTCTCTCTCTCTCTCTCTTCCCCCCCCCCCCCACCCCCCCCCCCCCCCCCCCCCCCCCCCCCGCCTCCCTTTCCCTTTCACTCCCATTATCTTAATATGCACTTTAGAAACATGGTATTAGTATGTGCTATAAAAGTTTTGTTGCATATTTTTATTATTATCACAAGGAATTTACATCTACGCAGAAAACAAGAAAATAGAAATACATGTAGGTACACTTACAGTTTATACCTACATTGTGTGGTTGGCATAAAAATGAATTTGCATCTTTACAAGCAAGAGTAAATGTAGCATGTTTATGTGCACGTGCATGTCAGTTGGAATGGAAAAAGAGGAGACAAAAAAAACTAACCAATATCTGTAAAC
The DNA here is from genome assembly GCF_000002235.5 of Strongylocentrotus purpuratus. Taxonomy (NCBI): domain Eukaryota; kingdom Metazoa; phylum Echinodermata; class Echinoidea; order Camarodonta; family Strongylocentrotidae; genus Strongylocentrotus; species Strongylocentrotus purpuratus. Next base: position 22,082,990 of record NW_022145598.1, read on the forward strand.
AATTGGTAAAAGAACTGGTATTTACTCAAATATGTATTGTAGAACCTCTCTATTAAAGATAAAGTTGAGTTCTGGTCATGCGATTGCATAGTAAAGAAACGGTGTGGAATCAATCAAGGTTGATCATCTAGCATATAAGCATTGGTGTGTACATCAAGGTTCTGGAATCATCAAAATGATCAGAAATTTGGCCCCAGTCTTGGTAAAGTTACAATCACTGTACACAGAGAGATGTATATGGGCCTACATGGACATGTGGCATAAAATTCTGTCCCGATTTGATGCTGTTACATACCATACTTAAAATATTGAGGTAGTTAAAGAGCTATGTTTTGCAGGGAACATGATTTATCTGATGTAATTCTTCCACACTTGCATAATAACTATGATAACGCTCACAAATCATTTTTCACCTCTTCCCAGAACTCAACCTTCTCTTTAAGGCCACATGTTCACAGTGGCCATGTCTCTCCGCTTCCCCTGTGTGGTCTCAAAAGATAGGTACGAGTGTCCATTTACACATACATGTACATTTATTAGAATGAAACAAGGAAATGGACACTGCACATGCACATGCAAGAGGAATTCACATTCAAGCAAAATCTAGATGTACATGTAGAGGCCATGTAGAGTCATTACGTCTAAAATTAGACTTGATCAGAGTCAGTTATGTGTTTTCTTTGAATAAAGAGTGATTAAAATGATTATAGTAACCTTGCAATGATATGCTGGTACTAACATGAATGAACATGTTGAAAATTGCAATCACAGTGACGTAATTTAGAGAAAAAACAAGCATATCCACTTTGCCTATTCCTAAATTCAAGGCTCCAATTTTGTTGAAATATTGCAATAACAAGAATAAACAAGATAAATGGGTAATTCCATAAATTAGGGGCCCACTTTGTGACATTTTTGGTGTCCCACTTACATAAGGAACCCACACATATTTGTGGCTTGATTTAAGACTTACATAGTGGAGTAAGATTTTCATTTTCATTTGTTCATTTATTTCCATATCCATAAAAACAAAGATCATAACAACAATATACATTATATAAAAACTTACATGCAATCATACAACTTAACAGTATCAAAAATACTGAATTTACTAGTCGGAAATGAGAAAAGGGGAACTAAAATAAGCCCAAAGGGCCTTGTAAAAAAATTCCCTAAAAGTATAAATTAACATTTGGTTTTTCAACTTATTCTGTTACTGAAAGACATGTAAACAAATTTTAAAACAAACACTGGATAAAAAATTTAAAAAAAAAAAAAAAAAAAACAACAACAAAAGCCAGAGGAACAGCAAAGTCTAAAATATGGTTATGTTTTATGTCAGTATTTGGACAAATAATACATTTTCAGATATTTTTTGAATAATCTTGGTTATTGCAAAGCAGAATATATTTTGGTAACGAATTCCAAATCACAGATTGCAAAGTGATTTTCCAAGCATAATAATGCATCCTCATACATAGAATCACTTAACAATCTCGCTCCATTATCTAAGTCTTTACTCAGGGCCACAAATACGTCTTGGTTACTTATGTAAGTGGGACACCAAAAATGTCACAAAGGGTCCCTAATTTATGGAATTACCCAAATGTGACTGCTCCAACATCCCTCCCCTTAATTCAGTTAAATCAACAGCTCTACCTATCTATCTATCTATCTATCAGGCTATAGTTCATCAAGACATTGGACAAGCCCTCCTCAACAGCTCTAAGTATGACTTAATTACAGTAGCTAGAAACACCTGTTCTCCACCCTCATTGTTTTTTTCTAAGAACCAGCAATTAGAACTGTTTTGCAAAATAATTTACATGTGTATAACATGTTGAATCAGTATGGACATCTGGGAAGTCATCATCTCGATGGTCAGAGCGGGCGTGGCCGGCAGTCTACCCTCCTCCTCCTCGTCCTCCTCCTCCTCCTCCCTTCCATCATTCTGCACTCTCTTGCAGAACTCATATCTCTTACATTGATTATGACCTACCTTTGGTGTTCTGGGTGTCCTGGTGCCACTCCCCGGAGTACTCCATGTGGACATCTGGGAAGTCATCATCTCTATGGTCAGAGCGGGGCGTGGCCGGCAGTCTACCCTCCTCCTCCTCCTCCTCCCTTCCATCATTCTGCACTCTCTTGCAGAACTCATATCTCTTACATTGATTATGACCTACCTTTGGTGTTCTGGGTGTCCTTGTGCCACTCCCTGGAGTACTCCATGTGGACATCTGGGAAGTCATCATCTCGATGGTCAGAGCAGGCGTGGCCAGCAGTCTACCCTCCTCCTCCTCCTCCTCCTCTCTACCATCATTCTGCACTCTCTTGCAGAACTCATATCTCTTACATTGATTATGACCTACCTTTGGTGTTCTGGGTGTCCTTGTGCCACTCCCCGGAGTACTCCATGTGGACATCTGGGAAGTCATCATCTCGATGGTCAGAGCAGGCGTGGCCGGCAGTCTACCCTCCTCCTCCTCCCTTCCATCATTCTGCACTCTCTTGCAGAACTCATATCTCTTACATTGATTATGACCTACCTTTGGTGTTCTGGGTGTCCTTGTGCCACTCCCCGGAGTACTCCATGTGGACATCTGGGAAGTCATCATCTCTATGGTCAGAGCAGGCGTGGCCGGCAGTCTACCCTCCTCCTCCTCCTCCTCCCTTCCATCATTCTGCACTCTCTTGCAGAACTCATATCTCTTACATTGATTATGACCTACCTATGGTGTTCTGGGTGTCCTTGTGCCACTCCCTGGAGTACTCCATGTGGACATCTGGGAAGTCATCATCTCGATGGTCAGAGCGGGCGTGGCCGGCAGTCTACCCTCCTCCTCCTCCTCCCTTCCATCATTCTGCACTCTCTTGCAGAACTCATATCTCTTACATTGATTATGACCTACCTTTGGTGTTCTGGGTGTCCTTGTGCCACTCCCTGGAGTACTCCATGTGGACATCTGGGAAGTCATCATCTCGATGGTCAGAGCAGGCGTGGCCAGCAGTCTACCCTCCTCCTCCTCCTCCTCCTCTCTACCATCATTCTGCACTCTCTTGCAGAACTCATATCTCTTACATTGATTACCTACCTTTGGTGTTCTGGGTGTCCTTGTGCCACTCCCTGGAGTACTCCATGTGGACATCTGGGAAGTCATCATCTCTATGGTCAGAGCGAGCGTGGCCGGCAGTCTACCCTCCTCCTCCTCCCTTCCATCATTCTGCACTCTCTTGCAGAACTCATATCTCTTACATTGATTATGACCTACCTTTGGTGTTCTGGGTGTCCTGGTGCCACTCCCCGGAGTACTCCATGTGGACATCTGGGAAGTCATCATCTCGATGGTCAGAGCGGGCGTGGCCGGCAGTCTACCCTCCTCCTCCTCCTCCTCCTCCCTTCCATCATTCTGCACTCTCTTGCTGAACTCATATCTCTTACATTGATTATGACCTACCTTTGGTGTTCTGGGTGTCCTGGTGCCACTCCCCAGAGTACTCCATGTGGACATCTGGGAAGTCATCATCTCTATGGTCAGAGCGGGCGTGGCCGGCAGTCTACCCTCCTCCTCCTCCTCCTCTCTACCATCATTCTGCACTCTCTTGCAGAACTCATATCTCTTACATTGATTATGACCTACCTTTGGTGTTCTGGGTGTCCTGGTGCCACTCCCCGGAGTACTCCATGTGGACATCTGGGAAGTCATCATCTCTATGGTCAGAGCGGGCGTGGCCGCAGTCTACCCTCCTCCTCCTCCTCCTCCCTTCCATCATTCTGCACTCTCTTGCAGAACTCATATCTCTTACATTGATTATGACCTACCTTTGGTGTTCTGGGTGTCCTGGTGCCACTCCCCGGAGTACTCCATGTGGACATCTGGGAAGTCATCATCTCGGTGGTCAGAGCAGGTGTGGCCGGTAGTCTACCCCCCTCCTCCTCCTCCTCCTCCTCCTCCTCCTCTTCCACCTCTCTTCCATCGTTCTCCTCTCCATCATCATCTTCATCTCTCACATCTTGAGAGCTGTCATACATGTGGTTGATGCTGGACATGCATTCCACAAGGCTTCTCCTGCAGCTGCTCTTTGGCTGTAAAAGAGAGTCAGGGTGCATTGTTATAGAGCATTGCAAGCTACAAAGCTTGCCATACATGTAGACTTGTACAAGTGTAGAATCAGGGGAGTGTTTCACAAAGATCCCATTGCTTACCTCTAAGTTGGACTTAACAATTATGAAAAGTTGTTAGCATCTTTAAAATATAAAGTTATTTTAAAAGGCATAAAATGTTGATTCAAATCATTCATATTTTCTATTATCAAGGAGATTTCATGTTCTTGGTGTGGAATTTATGAAAAGTCTAAAATACTTGAATTTTTGCATATAGTTTGAATATATTCTATTGTAAGGCTACAAATGGCTCTCCATAATGTTAAAGTCCAACTTAGAGTAAGGTATAACTTAGGATCTTTGTGAACACCCCCCATAATATGTAGTCACAAAACATTGCAAACAACAAAGCATGCCATAAACTTGGACAAGTGCGAATCAGGACTTGATCAAGTTTGGTACAGAAAGTTTGCTCGACTAATATGAATGCAGGGTCGTCAGTGAGAAGAGTATTGATACTGATGAGGCTGCACTGGTTGACCAAGACACATTATTATTATAATCATTATATTATTATTATAATTATTATATTATTATTAAACTAGATGGAATTTTGACTGCGCGCAGTCGAAAATGATGCCTCCGCCATAGAGCAATTTAAACAAGTTTGGAGTTTAAATCTCCAGTGGTTCTTGAGATATCATGATAACAATCTCAATGTATGGAATTTCATAAGTTGACCTCTGTGACCCTTGACCTTTGACCTACGTGCTCCAAAATCTAATCAGATTGTCTTCCTATGGTGATACACACTATCATTAAGTTTAAAGTTTAAATCTCCAGTGGTTCTTGAGATATTATGATAACAATCTCAATGTATGGAATTTCATGAGTTGACCTCTGTGACCCTTGACCTTTGACCTACGTGCTCCAAAATCTAATCAGATCGTCTTCCTATGGTAATACATACTATCCTTAAGTTTGAAGTTTTACATCTCCAGTGGTTCTTGAGATATCATAAAACATCTCAATGTATGGAATTTCATAAGTTGACCTCTATGACCCTTGACCTTGACCTACGTGCTCCAAAATGTAATGAGATTGTTTTCCTATAGTGATACACACTATCACTAAGTTGAAGTTTAAATCTCCAGTGGTTCTTGAGATATCATGATAACAATCTCAATGTATGGAATTTCATAAGTTGACCTCTGTGACCCTTGACCTTTGACAAACGTGCTCCAAAATCTAATCAGATCGTCTTCCTATGTGATACATACTATCCTTAAGTTTGAAGTTCAAATCTCATGGTTCTTGAGATATCGCGCTAACAACTCAATACAAGGAATTTCATAAGTTGACCTCTGTGACCTGTGACCTTTGACCTACGTACTCCAAAATCTAATCAGATCGTCTTCCTATGGTGATAAATACTATTCCCGAGTCTTAAGTTAAATCTAAATGGTTCTTGAGATATTGTGATAACGGTCAAACGGGACGGACTACGGACGGATGTACGACGGACACCCGAAACATAATGCCTCCGGCACCACACTTCGGTGGCGGAGGCAATAAAAATATATTTTCCTCCAAAATGCTGAACCACCCCGAACCTTCTATTTCGGCCCGAAAGTTGTGATAATTCAAATTTTTACAATATTTGCCCCTACTACGCCCCTTCCAAAGGGATATGGGGGTCAGGATCCATCTAATGGCATGTATGTACATTCATTGTGGGGAAACTAGCCTATTCAAAAAAATAATATTTTCCTCCAAAATGCTGAACCACCCCGGCCCTTACCATTTCGGCCTGAAATTGGTGTTTATTCAAATTATCACAATATTTGCCCCTACGCCCCTTTCAAAGGTATGGGGGTCAGGATCCATCTAATGGCATGTATGTACATTCATTGTGGGGAAACTAGCCTATTCAAAAAATATAATTTTTCCTCCAAAATGCTGAACCACCCCGGCCCTTACCATTTCGGCCTGAAATTGGTGTTTATTCAAATTTTCACAATATTTGCCCCTACGCCCCTTTCAAAGGGATATGGGGGTCAGGATCCATCTAATGGCATGTAGTACATTCATTGTGGAAAACTAGCCTATTAAAAAAAAAATTATTTTCCTCCAAAATGCTGAACCACCCCGGCCCTTACCATTTCGGCCTGAAATTGTTGTTTATTCAAATTATCACAATATTTGCCCCTACGCCCCTTTCAAAGGGATATGGGGGTCAGGATCCATCTAATGGCATGTATGTACATTCATTGTGGGGGAAACTAGCCTATTCAAAAAATATAATATTTTCCTCCAAAATGCTGAACCACCCCGGCCCTTACCATTTCGGCCTGAAATTGGTGTTTATTCAAATTATCACAATATTTGCCCCTACGCCCCTTTCAAAGGGATATGGGGGTCAGGATCCATCTAATGGCATGTATGTACATTCATTGTGGGGAAACTAGCCTATTCAAAAAATATAATATTTTCCTCCAAAATGCTGAACCACCCGGCCCTTACCATTTCGGCCTGAAATTGGTGTTTATTATTCAAATTATCACAATATTTGCCCCTACGCCCCTTTCAAAGGGATATGGGGGTCAGGATCCATCTAATGGCATGTAGGTACATTCATTGTGGGGAAACTAGCCTATTAAAAAAAAAAATATTTTCCTCCAAAATGCTGAACCACCCCGGCCCTTACAATTTCGGCCGAAAGTTGTGATAATTCAAATTTTTACAATATTTGCCCCTACGCCCCTTTCAAAGGGATATGGGGGTCAGGATCCATCTAATGGCATGTATGTACATTCATTGTGGGGAAACTAGCCTATTCAAAAAATATAATTTTCCTCCAAAATGCTGAACCACCCGGCCCTTACCATTTCGGCCTGAAATTGGTGTTTATTCAAATTATCACAATATTTGCCCCTACGCCCCTTTCAAAGGGATATGGGGGTCAGGATCCATCTAATGGCATGTATGTACATTCATTGTGGGGAAACTAGCCTATTCAAAAATATAATTTTTTCCTCCAAAATGCTGAACCACCCGGCCCTTACCATTTTGGCCTGAAATTGGTGTTTATTCAAATTATCACAATATTTGCCCCTACGCCCCTTTCAAAGGGATATGGGGGTCAGGATCCATCTAATGGCATGTAGGTACATTCATTGTGGGGAAACTAGCCTATTAAAAAAAAAAATATTTTCCTCCAAAATGCTGAACCACCCCGGCCCTTACCATTTCGGCACGAAAGTTGTGATAATTCAAATTTTTACAATATTTGCCCCTACGCCCCTTTCAAAGGGATATGGGGGTCAGGATCCATCTAATGGCATGTATGTACATTCATTGTGGGGAAACTAACCTATTAAAAAAATATATATTTTCCTCCAAAATGCTGAACCACCCCGGACCTTCTAATTTCGGCCCGAAAGTTGTGATAATTCAAATTTTTACAATATTTGCCCCTACGCCCCTTTCAAAGGGATATGGGGGTCAGGATCCATCTAATGGCATGTATGTACATTCATTGTGGGAAACTAGCCTATTAAAAAAAAAAATATTTTCCTCCAAAATGCTGAACCACCCCGGCCCTTACAATTTCGGCCGAAAGTTGTGATAATTCAAATTTTACAATATTTGCCCCTACGCCCCTTTCAAAGGGATATGGGGGTCAGGATCCATCTAATGGCATGTATGTACATTCATTGTGGGGAAACTAGCCTATTAAAAAAAAAAATATTTTCCTCCAAAATGCTGAACCACCCCGGCCCTTACAATTTCGGCACGAAAGTTGTGATAATTCAAATTTTTACAATATTTGCCCCTACGCCCCTTTCAAAGGGATATGGGGGTCAGGATCCATCTAATGGCATGTATGTACATTCATTGTGGGGAAACTAGCCTATTAAAAAAATATATATATTTTCCTCCAAAATGCTGAACCACCCCGGACCTTCTAATTTCGGCCCGAAAGTTGTGATAATTCAAATTTTTACAATATTTGCCCCTACGCCCCTTTCAAAGGGATATGGGGGTCAGGATCCATCTAATGGCATGTATGTACATTCATTGTGGGGAAACTAGCCTATTAAAAAAAAAAATATTTCCTCCAAAATGCTGAACCACCCCGGCCCTTACCATTTCGGCCTGAAATTGTGTTTATTCAAATTATCACAATATTTGCCCCTACGCCCCTTTCAAAGGGATATGGGGGTCAGGATCCATCTAATGGCATGTATGTACATTCATTGTGGGGAAACTAGCCTATTCAAAAATATAATTTTTCCTCCAAAATGCTGAACCACCCCGGCCCTTACCATTTCGGCCTGAAATTGGTGTTTATTCAAATTATCACAATATTTGCCCCTACGCCCCTTTCAAAGGGATATGGGGGTCAAGATCCATCTAATGGCATGTATGTACATTCATTGTGGGGAAACTAGCCTATTAAAAAAATATATTTTTCCTCCAAAATGCTGAACCACCCCGGCCCTTACCATTTCGGCCCGAAAGTTGTGATAATTCAAATTTTTACAATATTTGCCCCTACGCCCCTTTCAAAGGGATATGGGGGTCAGGATCCATCTAATGGCATGTATGGACATTCATTGTGGGGAAACTAGCCTATTAAAAAAATATATTTTCCTCCAAAATGCTGAACCACCCCGGCCCTTCTAATTTCGGCCGAAATTGTGATAATTCAAATTTTTACAATATTTGCCCTACGCCCCTTTCAAAGGGATATGGGGGTCAGGATCCATCTAATGGCATGTATGTACATTCATTGTGGGGAAACTAGCCTATTCAAAAATATAATATTTTCCTCCAAAATGCTGAACCACCCCGGCCCTTACATTTTCGGCACGAAAGTTGTGATAATTCAAATTTTTACAATATTTGCCCCTACGCCCCTTTCAAAGGGATATGGGGGTCAGGATCCATCTAATGGCATGTATGTACATTCATTGTGGGGAAACTAGCCTATTAAAAAAAAAAATATTTTCCTCCAAAATGCTGAACCACCCCGGCCCTTACTAATTTCGGCCCAAAAGTTGTGATAATTCAAATTTTTACAATATTTGCCCCTACGCCCCTTTCAAAGGGATATGGGGGTCAGGATCCATCTAATGGCATGTATGTACATTCATTGTGGGGAAACTAGCCTATTAAAAAAAAAAATATTTTCCTCCAAAATGCTGAACCACCCCGGCCCTTACCATTTCGGCCTGAAATTGGTGTTTATTCAAATTATCACAATATTTGCCCCTACGCCCCTTTCAAAGGGATATGGGGGTCAGGATCCATCTAATGGCATGTATGTACATGTACATTCATTGTGGGGAAACTAGCCTATTAAAAAAATATAATATTTTCCTCCAAAATGCTGAACCACCCCGGCCCTTACAATTTCGGCCCGAAAGTTGTGATAATTCAAATTTTTACAATATTTGCCCCTACGCCCCTTTCAAAGGGATATGGGGGTCAGGATCCATCTAATGGCATGTATGGACATTCATTGTAACCTATAAAAAAAATAATATTTTCCTCCAAAATGCTGAACCACCCCGGCCCTTACTAATTCGGCCCGAAAGTTGTGATAATTCAAATTTTTACAATATTTGCCCCTACGCCCCTTTCAAAGGGATATGGGGGTCAGGATCCATCTAATGGCATGTATGTACATTCATTGTGGGGAAACTAGCCTATTAAAAAAAATATATATTTTCCTCCAAAATGCTGAACCACCCCGGCCCTTACAATTTCGGCCGAAAGTTGTGATAATTCAAATTTTACAATATTTGCCCCTACGCCCCTTTCAAAGGGATATGGGGGTCAGGATCCATCTAATGGCATGTATGTACATTCATTGTGGGGAAACTAGCCTATTCAAAAAATATATATTTTCCTCCAAAATGCTGAACCACCCCGGCCCTTACCATTTCGGCCTGAAATTGGTGTTTATTCAAATTATCACAATATTTGCCCCTACGCCCCTTTCAAAGGGATATGGGGGTCAGGATCCATCTAATGGCATGTATGTACATTCATTGTGGGGAAACTAGCCTATTCAAAAATATAATATTTTCCTCCAAAATGCTGAACCACCCCGGCCCTTACCATTTTGGCCTGAAATTGGTGTTTATTCAAATTATCACAATATTTGCCCCTACGCCCCTTTCAAAGGGATATGGGGGTCAGGATCCATCTAATGGCATGTAGGTACATTCATTGTGGGGAAACTAGCCTATTAAAAAAAAAATTATTTTCCTCCAAAATGCTGAACCACCCCGGCCCTTACCATTTCGGCACGAAATTGTGATAATTCAAATTTTTACAATATTTGCCCCTACGCCCCTTTCAAAGGGATATGGGGGTCAGGATCCATCTAATGGCATGTATGTACATTCATTGTGGGGAAACTAGCCTATTAAAAAAAATATATATTTTCCTCCAAAATGCTGAACCACCCCGGCCCTTCTAATTTCGGCACGAAAGTTGTGATAATTCAAATTTTTACAATATTTGCCCTTCGCCCCTTTCAAAGGGATATGGGGGTCAGGATCCATCTAATGGCATGTATGTACATTCATTGTGGGGAAACTAGCCTATTCAAAAAATAATATTTTCCTCCAAAATGCTGAACCACCCCGGCCCTTACCATTTCGGCACGAAAGTTGTGATAATTCAAATTTTACAATATTTGCCCCTACGCCCCTTTCAAAGGGATATGGGGGTCAGGATCCATCTAATGGCATGTATGACATTCATTGTGGGGAAACTAGCCTATTAAAAAAAATATAATTTTTTCCTCCAAAATGCTGAACCACCCCGGCCCTTACTAATTTCGGCACGAAAGTTGTGATAATTCAAATTTTTACAATATTTGCCCCTACGCCCCTTTCAAAGGGATATGGGGGTCAGGATCCATCTAATGGCATGTATGTACATTCATTGTGGGGAAACTAGCCTATTAAAAAAAATATATATTTTCCTCCAAAATGCTGAACCACCCCGGCCCTTACAATTTCGGCACGAAAGTTGTGATAATTCAAATTTTTACAATATTTGCCCTACGCCCCCCCTTTCAAAGGGATATGGGGGTCAGGATCCATCTAATGGCATGTATGTACATTCATTGTGGGGAAACTAGCCTATTCAAAAAATATAATATTTTCCTCCAAAATGCTGAACCACCCCGGCCCTTACCATTTCGGCCTGAAATTGTGTTTATTCAAATTATCACAATATTTGCCCCTACGCCCCTTTCAAAGGGATATGGGGGTCAGGATCCATCTAATGGCATGTAGGACATTCATTGTGGGGAAACTAGCCTATTAAAAAAATATATATTTTTCCTCCAAAATGCTGAACCACCCCGGCCCTTAATTTCGGCACGAAAGTTGTGATAATTCAAATTTTTACAATATTTGCCCTTCGCCCCTTTCAAAGGGATATGGGGGTCAGGATCCATCTAATGGCATGTATGTACATTCATTGTGGGGAAACTAGCCTATTCAAAAAATAATATTTTCCTCCAAAATGCTGAACCACCCCGGCCCTTACCATTTCGGCCGAAAGTTGTGATAATTCAAATTTTACAATATTTGCCCCTACGCCCCTTTCAAAGGGATATGGGGGTCAGGATCCATCTAATGGCATGTATGGACATTCATTGTGGGGAAACTAACCTATTAAAAAAAATATATATTTTCCTCCAAAATGCTGAACCACCCCGGCCCTTACAATTTCGGCACGAAAGTTGTGATAATTCAAATTTTTACAATATTTGCCCCTACGCCCCTTTCAAAGGGATATGGGGGTCAGGATCCATCTAATGGCATGTATGTACATTCATTGTGGGGAAACTAGCCTATTAAAAAAATAATATATTTTCCTCCAAAATGCTGAACCACCCCGGCCCTTACATTTCGGCACGAAAGTTGTGATAATTCAAATTTTACAATATTTGCCCCTACGCCCCTTTCAAAGGGATATGGGGGTCAGGATCCATCTAATGGCATGTATGTACATTCATTGTGGGGAAACTAGCCTATTAAAAAATATAATATTTTCCTCCAAAATGCTGAACCACCCCGGCCCTTACCATTTCGGCCTGAAATTTGTGTTTATTCAAATTATCACAATATTTGCCCCTACGCCCCTTTCAAAGGGATATGGGGGTCAGGATCCATCTAATGGCATGTATGTACATTCATTGTGGGGAAACTAACCTATTAAAAAAAATATATATTTTCCTCCAAAATGCTGAACCACCCCGGCCTTCTAATTTCGGCCCGAAAGTTGTGATAATTCAAATTTTTACAATATTTGCCCCTACGCCCCTTTCAAAGGGATATGGGGGTCAGGATCCATCTAATGGCATGTATGTACATTCATTGTGGGGAAACTAGCCTATTAAAAAAAAAATATTTTCCTCCAAAATGCTGAACCACCCGGCCCTTACCATTTCGGCCTGAAATTGGTGTTTATTCAAATTATCACAATATTTGCCCCTACGCCCCTTTCAAAGGGATATGGGGGTCAGGATCCATCTAATGGCATGTATGTACATTCATTGTGGGGAAACTAGCCTATTAAAAAAAATATATTTTCCTCCAAAATGCTGAACCACCCCGGCCCTTACCATTTCGGCCGAAAGTTGTGATAATTCAAATTTTTACAATATTTGCCCCTACGCCCCTTTCAAAGGGATATGGGGGTCAGGATCCATCTAATGGCATGTATGTACATTCATTGTGGGGAAACTAGCCTATTAAAAAATATATATTTTCCTCCAAAATGCTGAACCACCCCGGCCCTTCTAATTTCGGCCCGAAAATTGTGATAATTCAAATTTTTACAATATTTGCCCTTACGCCCCTTTCAAAGGGATATGGGGGTCAGGATCCATCTAATGGCATGTATGTACATTCATTGTGGGGAAACTAGCCTATTCAAAAAATATAATATTTTCCTCCAAAATGCTGAACCACCCCGGCCCTTACCATTTCGGCCGAAAGTGTGATAATTCAAATTTTACAATATTTGCCCCTACGCCCCTTTCAAAGGGATATGGGGGTCAGGATCCATCTAATGGCATGTATGGACATTCATTGTGGGGAAACTAACCTATTAAAAAAAATATATTTTTCCTCCAAAATGCTGAACCACCCCGGCCCTTAATTTCGGCCGAAAAGTGTGATATTCAAATTTTTACAATATTTGCCCCTACGCCCCTTTCAAAGGGATATGGGGGTCAGGATCCATCTAATGGCATGTATGTACATTCATTGTGGGGAAACTAGCCTATTAAAAAAAATATATATTTTCCTCCAAAATGCTGAACCACCCCGGCCCTTACAATTTCGGCACGAAAGTTGTGATAATTCAAATTTTTACAATATTTGCCCCTACGCCCCTTTCAAAGGGATATGGGGGTCAGGATCCATCTAATGGCATGTATGTACATTCATTGTGGGGAAACTAGCCTATTCAAAAAATATAATATTTTCCTCCAAAATGCTGAACCACCCCGGCCCTTACCATTTCGGCCTGAAATTTGTGTTTATTCAAATTATCACAATATTTGCCCCTACGCCCCTTTCAAAGGGATATGGGTCAGGATCCATCTAATGGCATGTATGTACATTCATTGTGGGGAAACTAGCCTATTAAAAAAAAAAATATTTTCCTCCAAAATGCTGAACCACCCCGCCCTTACCATTTCGGCCTGAAATTGGTGTTTATTCAAATTTCACAATATTTGCCCCTACGCCCCTTTCAAAGGGATATGGGGGTCAGGATCCATCTAATGGCATGTATGTACATTCATTGTGGGAAACTAGCCTAAAAAAAATATAATATTTTCCTTCAAAATGCTGAACCACCCCGGCCCTTACCATTTCGGCCTGAAATTGGTGTTTATTCAAATTATCACAATATTTGCCCCTACGCCCCTTTCAAAGGGATATGGGGGTCAGGATCCATCTAATGGCATGTATGTACATTCATTGTGGGAAACTAGCCTATTAAAAAAATATATTTTTTCCTCCAAAATGCTGAACCACCCCGGCCCTTACAATTTCGGCCCGAAAGTTGTGATAATTCAAATTTTTACAATATTTGCCCCTACGCCCCTTTCAAAGGGATATGGGGGTCAGGATCCATCTAATGGCATGTATGTACATTCATTGTGGGGAAACTAGCCTATTCAAAAAATATAATATTTTCCTCCAAAATGCTGAACCACCCCGGCCCTTACCATTTCGGCACGAAAGTTGTGATAATTCAATTTTTACAATATTTGCCCCTACGCCCCTTTCAAAGGGATATGGGGGTCAGGATCCATCTAATGGCATGTATGGACATTCATTGTGGGGAAACTAACCTATTAAAAA